>NC_085957.1:819150-1499816 GCF_963556715.1 Cydia fagiglandana | reverse complement strand
AAGTTATGACCAATACAGATGTCAAGGCGAATATCACAGTTAACCATACCGCCATCGAAACTGTCGATAAATACGTGTATCTGGGACAAGAGATAGTGACTGGTAAGAAGAACCAAACCAATGAAATCAACAGACGCGTACGATTAGCCTGGGCAGCTTATTCCAATCTTGAGTTTGCCTTCAAAATGAACCTTAAGGCCGAACAAAAAGCACGCATATTTGACCAATGTATCCTACCTGTTCTCACCTATGGAGCTGAAACCTGGGTTTTCACTAAGGACATATTACATAAACTGAACGTTGTCCAGCGGGCGCTAGAGAGAAAACTGGTGGGGGTCACATTGAGAGACCGTAAAACAAACGAGTGGCTGAGACAGCAGAGCAAGGTCACGGATGTTGTGAAACGCGTAGCAAATTTGAAATGGGAATGGGCGGGTCATATAGCAAGAAAGACTGACTCGTGGAGTAAACGACTACTCGAGTGGCGACCATGGGGGGAAGAGCGTCCCCAAAGTAGACCCAAGATGCGTTGGGACGACGACATCAAAAGGACTGCGGGGAAGAAGTGGCTTCAGGTTGCAAAAGACCGTGACCAATGGCGTAAAATGAAGGAGGCCTACACCCGAAGGGTAGAAAAAGGCTAAAGAGAGAGAGAGAGAGAGAGGCACAGTATGTACACCTGAAAGGCTTCTCGTCTGTGTGAGTAATCAGGTGACTCCGTAAATTAAATTTTCTACTACTCTCGTAGCCACAGTGTGTACACCTGAAAGGCTTTCCGCCTGTGTGAGTAATCAGGTGAGTCCGTAAATTAGATTTTCTACTATAAATCATGTGAGCCTTTTTATACAGTTTTTTGTCACCGTGTAGCATTTGATGTCGTTCTAAACCATAATCCCCTACGGTTGAATTATGTAAAGGCGAGTGAGTGTGTACGTGCTTCTTCAGAACCGACTTGCTCCAGAACAGTTTGCCGCAATGGTGACATTGATAGATGGTGACATGGGGTGTGGGTGCGGGCTCGGTGGCGTGCAGCTTGTATGTGCGGCGCCCGACCCGGCAGGTGCGCCGCTCCGCGTCCACCAGCAGGCGCTCCAGCCTGACCGTACACGAGCGGCGCCGACCCGACACCACCGCAGAGGAGACAAGAGTGGGTGCTGTAAGACAACAAAATAATACTCAAATATCCAAAATACCAACCTGATAAATATGTAACAGTGGCAGGGCGTTACATAAGTTTCTTTAATTTAACTAAGAATTATCATTCATACTTCATTCTCGACAATAGATGAGCTGGTGATCCATAACAATTGAGATGCTTCAAAACGAGCAAGAGTTTTAAAGCATGGGGGTACACTAGCTACCAAGTGAAACAATATTTACCTCACCAACGCGAAGGAAACTCTAGCTATAAAACATCACAAACCAAATCCAAATTAATCATTAATTATCATCACTTTAAACTTTAAGGGTAGGGTGAACTTTCAATAGCCAATGTGAGTAAAGCAATTGAAAAGTAGCATCTATGTGGCAAACCATACTAGAGGATAAAATTAAACTTTGCTATATACATATGTATATGTCTTTTAAGAATAAATATTTTGTTTTTGGCTAGAACTATATGTACCATCTAAACATATTCCTATTCATCAACATCACAACTAAATGGAAATTTTAGTTAATTCAGCTGAAGATTAATTACAAATTTCATTGAAGAAAAATAGAAAATATTTTTACAGAATTTACTCTCTATTTAGACTCTGTGTTGGTGTGTGTGTGTGTGTGTGTGTGTGTGTGTGTGTGTGTGTGTGTGTGTGTGTCTGTGTGTGTGTGTCTCTCTCTCTGTGTGTGTGTGTATGTGTGTGTGTGTGTGTGTGTGTGTGTGTGTGTGTGTGTGTGTGTGCGTGCGTGCGTGCGTGCGTGCGTGCGTGCGTGCGTGCGTGCGTGCGTGCGTGCGTGCGTGTGTGTGTGTGTTATGGTAGTTTGAATGTGTGTGTCTGAAAGGAGCTTTGCAGAGTAGTTCCGACAGTAGTTAAACAACAATCAACGCACCTCTCACCACCGGGGCGACTGTGGGGCAGTGCGGGCGCTCCGGCCCCAGCACAAGCTCGTCCTTGACTACGTGCTCGTCGTACAGGCCGGCCAGCATGGCTGCCTCGCTCGCGCCGCACCCGTCTGTGCTGTCCTCACACTCCTCCTTCACACGCGCCTCCTCATACATAAATCCGGCTTCCTCCTTAATAAGGGCTGAAACAAAGGGTTGTAATTACCATTAGAGTTGTAAGTCAGACAAATATATGGATGAATCAACATAGATTGTTTACAATGCTGCCTACATGAGTGTTCATTGGGACAACCAGGCCAACACTTCAATGTATAAATGAATAAGTAGTAATGCAGCTGACTAAATTCCAATAGTCCACAGGTTTTGTATAAGAATGTACATTTTCTCCTCTGGTACCTGTTTTCAAGAATGTTTTATATGTATAATAGATGAAATCAGTTATAATACAGGTTGAATGAATGAATTGAATTTATCTTGGTGTATATTCTAATACCGACCCATCCCGGGGTCCCAAGTCCCTTCCCAATGGAACCAGCAGTTTAAGATGGCCTTGCCATAGACAAATTAAATGCTACATGTCTGCACGGATCCCTTACCTCGTTTGTTCCTTTTAGCTTTTTTAATTCTGGTGTTACTAAGTTCCTCTACATTAGGTTCCGGAACTTGCCTTTGGTTGTCTCCGTCTGTGCTCTCTGGGACAATCTCACGTGACTGCTTGACTTCAATATCTTTGTTGAAAGCTGAAATCACCCGTAGATTAAAACTAATATCTGTGTTTGGTTCAGATCATACCGAACTGAATATTCAGTTGGGCTAAAACCGCATGTGTTTTTTAACCTTCCCTCTGGAAAGGCCAATGCCTAAAAACGGAATTTGTTTATTCGGTAAATATTCGGCAGTTCGAACCGAACTATTCGGCTGAATACGAACATTGAACCAAATATTCGTATTCAGCAAAGTCCATATTCGGCTCATCCCTCATCTCATAGTTGACCGAAGCGTTAGCGAAGGTCTCCGTGTTGATTATAGTTAGATCCCACAACCGACCTGTTGGTGCGTGGCGCGCGCGCCGCTCCACTAGCACGGGGCCGAGCACGAGCTCATCTTTAACGGCGTGTTCGGAGTACAGCCCCGTCGCCGCGCTCACGCCGGGCGACTCGTCTTTTACACTCACATCTGAGTACGATGGCTCAGCTTGTATGTATACACATTCGCGTTTGGACTCGTCCTTTACATACACATCATCCAGCGGCTCAATCTTCACAGACACTTCCGCGGACGTGGGCTCATATGTTATACACACTTCCTCACAGCGCTGAACCTTTACGCAAACATTCTCTGTACCCTGTAACGGTGAAGACTCCATCGAAATAGGATATTGTTTCAAATCCATACAGAATATACTAAAACAGGAATTAAAGCTACACTACAAAGAACACTGGCTGGAACACTACGTTTTAGAATACTAGGAGATTATTTGAGGATACTATTCTTGCTAAAATAAACTCATTTTGTTCAATTTTCCGCACTTTCCGCAGAAAATCACTGCAAACAAAGACAAATACTATGATTTTTTTTTTCGTCCAGAAATACTATGAGATTATATAATAATCACTACGTTTCCAGCATAGATATAATATATTTAAAGATTACGTCCATGCGAGCTGTTACCACAGAATAACTAATAGTACTCTGTTACTGTAACCCATGACTTATTCTTTAAGTATATTCTATATTCTATATTATATCCAAAGAATCATTAGCATATATCTCTGAATCGACCGATGCTCAGAGGGGCTACCGCGAAAACCGAAATTCGCAAATTGCGGGGATCTTTCTCTTTTACTCCAATGAAGGCGTAATTAGAGTGACAGAGAAAATGCCAGCAATTTGCGAACTTCGATTTTTGCTGTTATAGCCCAGGTCACGGTGCGGTGCGATAGTGTGTTAAGACTTTACGGGTTTTACTACCGAACGCACGCATTTGTTATAAAAAGCTCCGTGAACGCATCGTGATTTGAAAAAAAAAAGCAAATAACTGTCAATGTCATTCATGTCATTGGCATTGCTTGTTGCGAATTTTTGGTCAGTTTGTGATTTCGTGTCGTGAAAATATTGTTTTGCTGAATTGTATGGTTTTAGGGGCTTGTTAATGAGATATAAAAGTAAATATTGATATTATAGCAAACGTTGTTCATAATTCATGTATTTAATCAGCAAAAAATGAGTTCTGTAAAGAAAACTGGCGGCAAACGTCCGGCAAAGCAAATAAGCCATGTGTTATGTTGTCGAGCGTGTCTCGCGACTGAAGAGAGGCTAGTCAACATGCTTGAGCATAAACTTGTTGGAGAGTTCTTCCGTGTTACAGGGATTGTTGTGAGTATTGGCCATAGAAGGTAGGATCCTATAGAAGTGGTATAAGGTATGATTGGTCGAATTTATTTGTTGCCCACCATAATACATACTTAATTTACGGTGGGGAACAAATAAAATGTGATACTGTGACAAATAATAGCTCTTTCGCTGCTACACCTACTGAAAGATACATAAGACTATCCTGTTCGGTCACTTCCCCCCACATTTCATGCCAGATCCAGTTATATTCTAGATCAGCCATTCTCAAACTGTGTTCCGCGGAACCCTAGGCTTCCGCAAACCCTCTGTTGGGGCTCCGCGAAAATACTTGTAATAATAAGAAAAAAACCAGCTCTTCTATAGATATATCTAGTCATTCTGGTCCACAGTGATGAACGAAATTTGGTTGGTGCTCCGTCAAATATTTCGCTTGCCAAAAGGGTTCCGTCACCAAAAAAGTTTGATAACCGCTGTACTAGATTCAGTATTGGGAGGCTGGTAGTTGGTTGAGATAGTGTGTACAGTAAAAAAAAGATACTTATTTACCAACACAAAATGTTTGAATGAATTGCATGTACAATAAAATATCAGAATTTATAAATATTAGGGTAGTAAAATGGATGAGACTCAGCTAGACTGCTGACTTTCAGTCTCCAACCAAAAAAAAAAACCGGGCAAGTGCGAGTCGGACTCGCGCACGAAGGGTTCCGTACCATAATGCAAAAAAAATACAAAAAAAGCAAAAAAAACGGTCACCCATCCAAGTACTGACCATTCCCGACGTTGCTTAACTTTGGTCAAAAATCACGTTTGTTGTATGGGAGCCCCATTTAAATCTTTATTTTATTCTGTTTTTAGTATTTGTTGTTATAGCGGCAACAGAAATACATCATCTGTGAAAATTTCAACTGTCTAGCTATCACGGTTCGTGAGATACAGCCTGGTGACAGACGGACGGACGGACGGACGGACTGACAGCGAAGTCTTAGTAATAGAGTCCCGTTTTACCCTTTGGGTACAGAACCCTAAAAATTTAAGCTAATTCTTAACAGTTATTTAATAACTAACCTAACTATAGTCGGTCAAACCAATTTATCAGCAAATAAGAACAAAGAAAACCATAGGCGTACCTAGCATTTATTCAATTACACAAACGGGTCTACCGCGATATAATTTCTTACCTTTAATTCCGACGTTTCAGCTGCGTTGCACCAGCTGTGGTCACGGAAAGACTTTCCGTCTTCCCATGTACAAAACGCGAGAGTTTAAAGTGTTATATTGTACCTAGCATTTTTTAAAGGGTGGGGCAGAAGTAGGGTTTCTGGTTTCTCGGCCTTTTTAATTTCTCGAGGCACGGGAATTCTCGACCAAGATTTCTCGAGTTTCTCGAGTATCTCGAGAAATTTTGAAAGCTCCAAAAAACACCATGTTATTTTTTTTTTGCTTTTTTACAAATCAGACTCGTAGGAATCGTAGGTGAGATCAATAATCAAACATATGGTACATTTTTAGTCACCATAAATTGCACAACAGCAAAAAAAAAACTATAGGTGCAGGCGTGCGCACCGGCGATATGTTATGCTATAGTATATTTCTTTAGGTATTCAACAAAATGTAAACAAACCACAATATGGTATTTTATTAGGCAGCAATATTCAAGTCAATAAATTTAACTCGATGTGACAAAACTTACAGAAGTTTTACTACGTAATATTAATTACACGTACTTACTCAACGTAACAATAAAGCTGCTAAAATTGTAATATTTTGCTAATAGGAATATATCGGGATGATTTGATTTATCAATAGTAATTTAGTTTTGTAATATTTGTAATTACACTTATTACATGGTCCTATAATTCGTTACAAAAAAATTTAAAGCGTTTTTCAATAAAAAGTAGTGTCTTTTGAATATCATGAATCATGATAGTCCAAAAGTTTCAAAACATGAAAATCGGTTAAAGCTAGAACGATAGGGGACGGATCAAGGTAGTTTTTTATTTGGTTGGTAATAAATGTTTTAAATATAGGTTCCTAACTGAAAATGTAAAAAAAAACAACATTGTTCATATTTATTTAACAACCTAAAGAAATACATATATTATAGACACATCATGTGTTATACGCGTGTTTTCTTTTTACTTATCACAAGAGATTTATTTCTCGAGTTCTCGAGGCATTGAATATTTTTTTCCCGTCACGACTTAGGACAAATTTCTCGAGATTTCTCGCCTCGGGAATTCTCGAGCAGAAACCCTAGGCAGAAGTATGGTTATGTGCCTTAATTATTCCTAAAAATGTTTAGCTTCTCATCAGACCACAGACCAGGGTGGGGCAAGTTGCCCCACTTGCCCCACCGTGCGTACGCCTATGAAGAAAACTATACTCATAGTTTTCTTTTGGGTATTAGTAATAGTATAAGACAAAGATAGTATGATTTTCTCTGTCTATGTTTGAAATAAGACTCATTTGACAAACTATAACTTACGAACTAAGTAACTAACTACTTTTTCCGATATCATAAAGTTTTTTTTAATAATACAATGATGGTGGCAAACAGGAATACGGCCCGCCCGATGGTAAGCGGTAACCGTAGCCCATAAGTGCCTGTGACGTCAGCAACAGTGATTTTACAATTCGTTGCACCTGTCACCGATGTGAAATTGGGGCCAGATGAATAGTTCACTGCCAAGACGATGCTATTGGACAGGTTATCATTTCTAAGGCTCTATGAGTAATTGAGTAATACATACTTACTACTTACTCCTCTGGTGCAGCAACCCAAAGTGTGTCTTGGTCTCCCACATGATAAAGATTTAAACTAGAATAAGATGGGAGACCTTTTCATAGGTCTCTGGGCGGCTAGAGGTTAAGAAACAATTCACAGTTGCAATTTCTACCTTTCTTCTTCTTCCTCGTTCCCTCAATGCTGAGGATCGCGACCACATGCAACATCTCTCCATTGATTGCGGTCATAAGCCAAGTGGACCGCACGGTGCAGGCTGCCGCCACTCGTCTTCTTCATGGCGTCAGACCATCTCTTACGAGCCCCACCCTGAGCGCGTTTGCCATTCATTCGCCCCAAGATGATACACTTCTCCATATCATGCATTGGTTCTACCTTTCTAGGTAAGTGAGAAGGACAAGCTTCCGCTGCACTTGTGCATTTGGTGCACTGCATTCATGCAGCGCTGCGCTGCGTTCAGAGCCAAGTGTCTTCGGGCCAACGAGTTGCTACTACCTTTGAAGGGAGAAGTAAGGATACTTTTAAGGCACAGGGCGGACACACCATTGTAACATTAAATGCTTTAGAATAGAATAGATTTATTCGTAAGCACAAACAATCGGAACAGTACATAAAATAAATAAATAAATACTCTAGGACATTCTTACACAGATTGACTGAGTCCCACAGTAAGCTCAAGAAGGCTTGTGTTGTGGGTACTCAGACAACGATATACATATATAATATACAAATACTTAAATACATAGAAAACACCCATGACTCAGGAACAAATATCTGTATCATCATACAAATAAATGCCCTTACTCGAACCCAGGACCATCGGCTTCGCAGGCAGGGTCACTACCCACTAGGCCAGACCGGTCGTCATGTATAAAAGAATACATACATAGTATAAAAGAAAACACAAAATAAGATTAAAGTGCCACGAAATGGCCCCATCTCAGCATGTTGCTGGTGGCTTCCAGCGCTGATCTTCCGATGAGACCATCAAGTGAGAAGAATCAGGGAGGAGAACAGACAAGAAGAAAAAAGACATACATACAGTAAACAGTTAGTTAAAAAAGAAAAAAATTACACAGCACAGTTACAACTATTCTCATTTCAAAGAAAAGATTACATAACGTAGCCCATTTTCCTCCCTGGATATCAACATCGTCTATAATGAGCCATCAGCCGGGTCCAGAGTCCACACATATATAGCAAGCATACACGGGAGACAATTGCCTTATTTATTATGTCCCTATTTGGCTATTTCTTATTAAATATCTTAAGAACGGGTCACTCACGTATTTTAAGTTGAAAAACGCTCGGCATGTTTCACTCCGCAGCCCATGTCCATGTTTCTGCGGCCCGCAGTCTGCGCCGGTCCGTCACCGTAAACGCAAGCTTCTGATGACACTCCTCGGTACGGTGTGAAACATGTCGAGCGTTTTTCGACTTAAAATACGTGAGTGACCCGTTCTTAATATATTTAATATGTCTGTGTCTCACGGAAGTTCTGTTATTAAAATTGGCTATTTCTTATACGAGTATCCTACCCTTTTTTTAATGTACTATTTTTTTTTTCTAGTTGACTATAGACTCCGTTCGTGCCATGGACCGCTTAGCCAACCGACTGATTGACCTGACTCGAACTAACATCGAGATTGACAGCATAGACGGACTAGCCACGCCGCTTGCTATAGAGCAACCTATAGCAACTGATAAATTAAAAAAAGCATTGTTTATGGAAATACAGACTTACAACGAAAACGAGATAAAGATCAATGTTGTAAAAAATGATACAGATAATATAATAAATGAAACTGATGACGTATTTGATGTAGAATACCTTGATACGTTTGAAGATGATATTTATGAAAATATAGCATCAACAAATGAAGCCAACAGTGATGTTAATAATGCAGAAAAAGTTACCATTGATAAGATTGAGACAAGGAACAGAAATGTAAATACATCTGTGCAAATCAAAAGGAAGAGATATAATAATTATACAGACAATGAATTTGATAATGCAGATCGAAGAAGAAAGAAGTTGAGGTCCGCAGACGACGGTTTTTTGCCAACAGTGGATTTGGAAGAATTTAAGATGACCTGTAACGTGGACGTTGAAATATTAACGCATGTAAGAATCTACATATTAATATCTATGTAATATCAGTTTTTGTTCGTTATTAAATAAATAATAAATGTAAATCAATAAATAAAATAAGTTTGACGTTTAAAATATTATATTATTTTAAACGTCAAACTCCTATGAAATTATGACGTATAAATAAATAACACTTGCACCGCGTGGGCTATTAACATCGCTGCAGACTTTTCTTGGTCTGACTCTAGTAATGCTGAAAAATAAATTCCTAAGGCTATATTTCATACGACAGCTAAACAATCGAACAAGAAAGCGACCACGCGATTCGAACAAGTTTTCGTATGCACCCTAAATAGGAATTTGAGTAAAATAGGTGAAAAGATTATGGTTAATATTTGCTGTTTATTTCTTAATGCCCTGTTTTTCTAATGTCGGTAGATCCCTAGAATTAATATTTTTTTCATCACACTCGCTCAGTAAATGTGAAATCACTCAGGTTTAGCGGGAGTTATAGAAAAAGCGGTCTCCCCAGGGAGTTATGAAGATTCTAGTGCCATAATTAACAGTTCTTTGTCTTTATACTTAATTTTTGTATCGCAAGTGTGATGAAAAACATTGTGTGTAACTCGGGGCGTAATAATATTGCAAACTTACTCTCGTTTGCAATATTCAACTTACGCCCCATGTTGCACAATGTACTATTACAGTACATATGGCGCTAATTTACCGCCCTGGTGAGGTAACTATTTAGCAATATACTCGTACATGCGTATGTCAAAAAATTTAAGGGTACTGTAAAACGTACAGTCGAGGAATTTAAATTCCGACCCATTTCGTACTTTCTCACAGTGACAACCGTATGAGGTCTCTAGCGGCTTTCATATTGATTGTCACTGTGACAAAGTACGAAATGGGTCGGAATTTAAATTCCTTGACTGTACAATACACCTGCGGAAAGTTAATTCGCAACTCGTGTCGATTTAAAATAGTCCATTCGGTCGTGTTAGCACTTGTAACGTAATGTAGGTACTATTTTTTCGCGATTTCAGTGTTGATCCCATAACCCCTCTGGTGTTGCGAGTCTCCATGGGCGACGGTAATCGCTTACCATCAGGCGATCCCGCTCTTTTGCTTAGGGGCTGTTCATAAATTACGTCATCTATTTTTGACCCCCCCTCCTCCCTAAAATCTTGATTTTACGGGGTCATTTCATTTCATTTTCATTTCATTTATTGAATGCCAACCATGGTATTACAAGGTGTTTACATACTATATTAATATATAACATTATAAAGTACAGCATGGACCCTGCTAGGGCGTGACAAATCTTAAAATATAACTTAACCTAGGGAAAAAAATGTAAAATTTACACTTAAAACTAATACATATTTTCAGCTCCGTCATTCATATATTCTTCGAGAGTGTAAAAAGCTTTAGATATTAAATAATGTTTTAATTTTGTAACAAAAATAGTGTATTTCTCTTCAGCTACTATGTGACTAGGTAAGTTATTGTAGACTTTCATCGACATGGAATGTGGTCCGTTCGAGATCATTTTGAGTTTGGCTATTCCAATCGGCACCAGTTTGTTCCTTGGCCTCAAGTTATGGTTTCCTTTACAAAGGTCTTTAGCTTGGGTACCTATAGAGATAAAAATATTTCCGCACGAATTTGCATGACTCGAGAATGTACAAATTGTACAAGGATGTCAGTGTTAGTATTTTGAGTTTAATAAAATGGGGTCTACATGATTCGTCCACGTATATATTGCTCAAAATTCTAATGCATCTTTTTTGGATTAAGAATAAGTCAGGGGCATTAGTACTATCGCCCCATAAAATAATGCCGTATTGTAACCACGCTTGCGCAAATGCATGATAAGCGGAAGTTGCTGTAGTTAGGTCCGAGGTTTTTTTAATTTCTTTCAGGGCGTAAGTAAATTGGGATAACTTTGAAGAAATCTTATCTATAATAATAATAATAATAAGCCCGCAGGGCAGCTTGTGGCGAGCTGTTGGGGAGTAACGACCCCACGGACCCGAGTGCTCCCGAGAGTCGGTCAGGGTCTCCGTCTCCGGCGTGTCTTCGTCGGCGTGAGTGGACCCCAAGGGGACCCGCAGGACTCTCAGCTCTGGCTTGCCTTCATTGGCCGTCCAGAGAGGAGTCGTTAGAGCTATATGCTCCAGGGGTGGAAGTGTTAAAGGGCATAACGCCGCGAGTAACTTCGGAGAAAGCGCAGCACCACCTCTCGACACCCCTGAGCCGCTCACGTCGGTGTTGCACCTGGCCGTCTTTACGATGGCGCATCAGGTGCCCATCTAACGAGTGGCGAGTCACCACCTGTCTCGATAACTTGTGCAAACAGTGTTATGGCAGGTGTCCGGACTTCTTTGCAATAGCCCAGTCTTTTTCCACCCAAACTTAAACCATAGACCAGTATTCTGACCATATTCTTTACAATAGCTTCCAATGCCTGCTGAAACCGGTTCACGGATATTTATTGATGTACCCGTGAATGGGTTCCAGCAGGCGTTCTACATGACATCAAATCTCTCCAAACGGCCTCTACGTGTTGGATCCATATCCCCACGCACGCCTTATAAATGACCGGGCTCGAAAGACCCGAGAGTTTTAAAACGGAGATACAAATAATAATAATAAAATTCTTTATTGTGCACTACTAAAGAAAAGTACATAATAGAAAAAAAAACAGGACTTAAATGAGTAGGTAACAACAGGCGGACTTATCGCTATAAAGCGATCTCTTCCAGACAACCTTCAGATAGCGAAACAGTGGCAAGAAGTAAGCCTAAGTAATTATGTATTATAAAATGATTAGTCATGTTTGACCACAGGAGGAGCAGATGGCCGAGATACAGGCTCGCCGAGACACCGAGGAGTACAAAAGCTCACGGCACCCGTGCGAGCCCTGCGGGAGGTACTTCAGGTCCTACGACACCTACAGGCACCACAAACTCAAACATGACAGGGTAAAGCCCCGTCTCCATATCGCGCGGCAAACCATCGAATACTGGCTCGCGCGGCAGCCGATGTTCGATGGTTTGCCGCGCGATATGGAGACGGGGCTTAAGATCATCTGCCTCGCGATTTCCAGTCGGATCGGATCAGAGTCGGATTTATATCGAAGTGGCCACGGTGCTCAGTAATATCTGAACGCCTCTATTGGAAACGGAAGTAGATGACATATATTAAAGAAAAATCGGTCAAGTGCGAGTCGGACTCGCGATCCAAGGGTTTCGTACATAAGTCCGACTCACGCTTGAGTGCACATTTCTAATAGGTTTTCCTGTCATCTATAAGTAAATTACTATAAAGGAGAAGGGGGGGGCGGGGAATGGTCGGACAGACAGACGCACGAGTGATCCTATAAGGGTTCCGTTTTTTCCTTTTGAGGTACGGAACCCTAACGCCGGAGCCCTCCAGTGGTTAAGGCCGGATTCGAACCGGCGTCTAGCAGTCAGGGCTAACGCTTTGAACCCCTGGGCCACCCCGCCACGGTGGAACCAGGCCCGATTTCTCCACTATATGCCATCTCACTAAGACTAGGCGTCTTTGACCAACTCTAAAGCCCCGTCTCCATATCGCGCGGCTAACTATCGAACATTGGCTCGCGCGGCAGCCGCGCGCAATGGATACCGGGCCGCCGCGCGAGCCAACTCGATCATTGGCGCGCGAGCCACGCGCCGCGCATAGTCATTGTCGGTTTTTCGATGCGCGGCAAAAAAATGTTCGCGCGCAGTTGGGACGGGTGTGTATGTATTTATTTCAGTTGGCTCGCGGCCTCGCGCAGCCGCATACATGGGTAATGAAAAGTGTCGTACTTTAATTAAATTATACGGCACTAAACAGTTTCTATGGTACAGTAAATGTAGTGATTATCGCAACAGATCATTTTTCTATTTGGCTATACTTCGTTCCGAATAATTTATTTTTGTTATATAATGTGGTCGATCGTCGGATCGCCTGCCGCGCTATAGTTCAAGATGGTGCCAAAATTGGCTCGCGAGTCAAAATACAGGTTTGCCGCGGTCGAGCAATGCTCGCGCGGCCGCCGCGCGATATCGAGACGCGGCTTAAGGGCAAGCAATATGCGTTTGCACCTCCTATACGAATTCCTTACGGATTTACGATATAGCGAGAAAGGCTGGTGCCCGAGCATCCCGGCAGCTCCGATGTATCCGATGGCGACTGTCCCGGCTTTTAGCCACGGCTCATGAGAGCCCGGGGTCCGCTTTGGCAACTAATCTCAAGAATTGGCGGGTTGATTCTGAGAGGAAATATGTAATATAAAAACAGAACATTTTTTTTTGAAGTGAAAACTTCTTTAGCGGCGCTGTGCACTTTTTGAGGTGGGGAAAAAATGTTAAACTCGAAACAGCGTAAGGCGTAACCCTCTCTTTCTACTGCGCGGCGAAAATGTATGCCTGAGCCTGCTGTTTCATTTAGGCGGCGTAGGGCGCTTGCGTGACGTCACGTGTGACGGACAATGTCATTGTTTTTTTATTTAAATGCCATCTGTGAGTTTTGTCTCAAACTGGTATTAATATAACTGTAGTACTCACAGTGATGTGCTTATGGGTGTCATGTAATCCGACGAAAAAATGCTAGATGGCGTTAACCTCAATTATACATAGTGCTGCAGATGTTTTGCACTAGATGGCGCTGTTATTAATATTTTGAGTTACAATGTCCTTAAGTTTTCACTTCTGCCGGCACTCCCGGAGTGCAACCCGTTGTTTTTTTTATACTTCCGACTCGAAATTGGCTTTGTTTTTCAGAAAGGACAACATAAGTGTCCGGTGTGCACGATTCGTTTTGGCAGGAAAGGCAAACTGTGGTTGCACTACGACACGCACCGTATCAAGTATGTGTGCAGGGAGTGCGGGTTCGTTTCCCGGACGAGGTATGTATACTAGATACGTGCAAAACGCTTCACTGAGTTCCGCGGTACTGATAGTTCCACTACTTGACGTTAGATGTCGACCACGAAATAACGCGCGTTTTGGTAAGAGAACTGTTGAATTGAGTTACCACTCTATCTTTACTTGTTTGTACTAGATATGTTTCTTTTCTCTTAGTGACGAATGTGCTATTTATACTAGATTTTTACTCTTTGCGACTCTATACATCTCTAAGGATAATTTTTTTTTTTATTTATTATTTAATAGGACCTTTATACATTTGTACATATCGGCCCTATAAAGGATAATTTGATAAACTATATAATCTTATAGTTCTGACACCTAGTGACATTTACACCTCTAAATATTATAGATTGCTTTTTTTGTGTTTTGTATCTGTATTTTTTATATTATTATTATAGTTTTTTTACGTGATTCGACATTAAGACACCATACGTCTCTAAGTAATTAACGTTAGTTTTGTGTAAAAAGTGTAATATGAGTTTAGGTGAATTTCGCCAAAAAAAAATTATATTTGGTTTGTTTTTTCAATTTTTTGGATGTATTTGTACATAAAAAATAAATGTTATAGGTAAACTTGTCACTTGAAATTGATTTTTACATTTTTTTTTGTATAACCAGCTTTTTGCAAAGTGTTACTTGTCATTTTTTGACATCTATCAATAAGGATATTTAGACTACGTCCCATAGCAGCAACATCACCATCAAAAAGGCCTTTAACACTAAGAAACAATAAAAACTTGTTTTTTTTTAATTAATAATATCTCTTAAACTAGACGAATTTCAAAAAAGTTTATAGGACATTTTTGTCTCTAAATATGATCAGGAATACGCTGTTAAAATTATTCGGTTTACTCATGTTACACCGTGTATAGTGTAGTGTGTGTGTAGTGTAGTATATATAGTGTATATAGTAGTAGTGACTATAGTAATGAATAATGAAACCTGCGTCGCAGGGATCAGGCGCGGCTGCACCACTTGTTCCACGCCGGCAAGATATACAGGTGCAAGTACTGCGGGAAAGAGTTCAGGTAACCTGCGTCACAGAATACATAATTGTACCAGGTATAGTGTATATCTTTTGAACTGAGCTAGTTTACTGAGTTAGTCAAAGAGTCTCAAGAATAAATAAATATTATAGGACATTCTTACACAGATTGACTAAGTCCCACAGTAAGCTCAAGAAGGCTTGTGTCAGACAACGATATATACACCATGTTTTTTTTTATTTCCATTAATTTCAAGGGTGCATTCCTGAGCTTAAATCAAGTAACTTTCTCAAAGACACCGATATTCTAATTAATTCCATTTCGGAGATAATCAATATTTTTTTTTCCTATAAGGCCTCTACAAGCGTGTACACTTGCCTTAGGGCCGGTTTACATATTGATTGGTGTTTAGAAGGAGTTCATACATTTGCTACTAAACTTAAGTACAATCTTGGTCGATCAATGTTCGAAATGACATTGATATGTCACAGATTTCAATTGTTTGGTTGAGTTAAATGTAATGCCCGTGTTACAACAACGCTATATGCTACATTTAATTACCATTTAAAATTATTTTTTTGTTTTAAAAAAGCACTCCCTTCGGTCGTGTTTTAATTTATCTTCACTCGTTTCGAATCTCCTCTTTTCCGCACTTGTATCGTAAATAAATATATTCTGTGGCATTGTTCACCAGGAAGCAATCCACGTACCTCGGCCACGTTCGCCTGCGCCACAAGACCCTGAACGTGGCGTGCGAAATGTGTGGAGAGACCTTTATCAACCAGATGGGCCTCAGCATGCACAAGTCGTACGAGCACGGCGTGCTAAAGGTGACTTCTCGGAAACATTCGTATTTGTCAACATCAGTACTTTTTGTACCGAGACTAACTGAAATAGGAAGACACGTTCGTACGTTTCCGTGAAAATACGATGGAAAATAATTATGCACTACATCTGTACACACATGTGAAGTACCACTATCGTAAGATGAATGTTTACACTACAATGTTAAATACGGTCAAAATTCATGAAGAACCTTAATTTGGCAATAACTCGAAAACCGTGCCACTTTTACTGGGGTCATGTTAAGTCGGTTTGGGTCCTCTTGGCTTGGTCTACCTCCAGTGTCACTGTGACGTGTCACTTATGGGACACCCTGCAGGTCTTCTTAATTCTCTGAGTAAAATTTTGTTGCCAGCTGAGAAAAAAGTATCGCGAATGCAAGACCTGCTCAGTGACGTTCATAAGCGAAGACGCCTTGAAGAAGCACCAGGAAGCCGGGGTCCATAAAGATGACGGGGATCATGCTACGATGAGTCCGTGCGTGCAGTGCGGGGACAACTTCGATAGTGAGGACGCACTGAAGGAACATGCGGACGCGGAGCACCCGAGCTGCGAAGTGGTTAGTATGTAGTGTGTGCTGTCAAGACGGCGTCGGGGATCATGCTGCGATGAGGCCGTGCGTGCAGTGCGGGGACAGCTTCGGTAGTGAGGACGCACTGAAGGAACATGCGGACGCGGAGCACCCGAGCTGCGAAGTGGTTAGTATGTAGTGTGTGCTGTCAAGATGGTGTTGGGGGTCATGCTGCGATGAGCCCGTGCGTGCAGTGCGGGGACAGCTTCGGTAGTGAGGACGCACTGAAGGCACATGCGGACGCGGAGCACCCGGGCTGCGAAGTGGTTAGTATGTAGTGTGTGCTGTCAAGATGGTGTCGGGTTCATGCTGCGATGAGCCCGTGCGTGCAGTGCGGGACAACTTCGATAGTGAGGACGAACTGAAGGACCATGCGGACGCGGAGCACCCGAGCTGCGAAGTGGTTAGTATGTAGTGTGTGCTGTCAAGATGGCGTCGGGGGTCATGCTGCGATGAGCCCGTGCGTGCAGTGCGGGGACAGCTTCGGTAGTGAGGACGCACTGAAGGCACATGCGGACGCGGAGCACCCGAGCTGCGAAGTGGTTAGTATGTAGTGTGTGCTGTCAAGATGGCGTCGGGGATCATGCTGCGATGAGGCCGTGCGTGCAGTGCGGGGACAGCTTCAATAGAGAGGACGCACTGAAGGCACATGCGTACGCGGAACACCCGAGCTGGGAAGTGGTTAGTATGTAGTGTGTGCTGTCAAGATGGCGTTGGGGGTCATGCTGCGATGAGCCCGTGCGTGCAGTGCGGGGACAACTTCGGTAGTGAGGACGCATCGAAGGAACATGCGGACGCGGAGCACCCGAGCTGCGAAGTGGTTAGTATGAAGTGTGTGCTGTTAAGATGGCGTCGGGGGTCATGCTGCGATGAGGCCGTGCGTGCAGTGCGGGGACAGCTTCGGTAGTGAGGACGCACTGAAGTAACATGCGGACGCGGAGCACCCGAGCTGCGAAGTGGTTAGTGTGTTTGCTATAACCAATTTTCTTTTGTGCAAATAACGTTAAATAAATAATAAGTATTATACCTGGACTTATTAAAACAACAGAATATACTTTTACTATTTTAATCGAGTCACATAATACGTACATATGAAAATGGATAATACCTAATTACACATCACAAATAAGATAGCGCTATAACAATTACAAAAGAAATATGTCAAAATTGTCGATGACCACAGCAACTTTTTAATTTCCCCCTTTTCAGTGCAACTCGACATTCCTGAACGCGGAGTCATACGACGTGCACATAGCCCGCAAGCATCTCGGTAAAGGCGACTCCAAAAACGCGAAGGAAAAGGCCGCGAATCTTCGCGCGCTGGCCCTCGGCCAGGAGCCGCCCTACCGGTACCGGTACCGGTACCCGGCGAAGCCAATACAGAAACACAACTATAATCAGTGCTGCGAGCACTGTGGCAAATTGTTTGCGGTGAGTAGTTTTATTTTTCATTTTGGGAGCCAGCGTTCTCAGGTATATGTGTTTAAACATACGCTTGCGAAATCTGCTGTGTGTATTTGAATATTTTGAATCCGTTTATTATTGAACATATTGCATACATATTTTATGAAAAGTATACACAAAGACAAATATAACAAGTGTTGCGAGCACTGCGGGAAAATGTTCGCGGTGAGCAGACGTTTTTCTTCATTTTGAGAGCCAGCTTTCTCGGGTGTATGTGTTTAACCATACGCCTGCGAAAGCTGCTGTATGTATTTGAATATTTTGAATCCGTTTATTATTGGACATATTGTATACATACGTCATTAAAAGTATACAGAAAGACAAATGTAATAAGTCAAATAAGTGCTGCGAGCACTGCGGGAAGATGTTCGCGGTGAACAGACGTTTTTCTTCATTTTGAGAGCCAGCTTTCTCAGGTGTATGTGTTTAACCATACGCCTGCGAAAGCTGCTGTGTGGTTTTGAATGTTATTTGCTTGACGGCCGTCGCCGGATACGTTTTATTTGATAGCGGTGAAGCCAATCCCAAATGCACGTCCTGTACCTTTCGCACTACGGTAATTTTCCTCTTCTGATGATAGTTCATCCTCCAAGTAATGTATATAAGCTAAATGAAGGTCGTCCATTTTCTCTCCCGGATACGTTTCGTTTGACCTTCGGGGCTGACGGTGTGTTAAGGCGCCATGGAACTTTCCACATATCGTCACCGTCAAGATGGCCGACTTTTTTCGTCCGCTATATGACAGCACCGCTTTCCTAGGTTACCAAAGCTTAACGAATAACCTCATTTAGTTTGGGTTTTATAAGAGTCGTCTTCCTGAGTAGTAGGTGATTTTGGATTGAAAACTAGAGTCGTTTTTATCTTCTGATTACAAAATTATATAGTACAGTATAATGAGTAACATCAAAAAGATTAAAAACTAAACATAAAAACTACCTAAAATTAAAAACTAAACTAATAAAAATTAAAATAAATCTAAAAAAGACCCCCGCGGCATTGTGCCAAAGATGCTGGCAGCATTTCCTCGCTGAATGGCAATACTAATGCGTTGCGAGAGAAAGCTGCCAGCTCTCTGGTCACCGGTAGTATTGGCCAGCTTTTTCGACAGTTATATAATATAAATAATATATAGATGGTCAAGCAAATCTTGTCAGTAGAAAAAGGCGCGAAATTCAAATTTTCTATGAGTCGCTATCCCTTCGCGCCTACATTTTTCAAATTTGCCGCCTTTTTCTACTGACAAGATCTGCTTGACCAAGTTTAGTTAATCTGTTTGTTTGTGTAGAACTCCTTCCAACTCCGCAATCATCTGAGGAGGCACACGGGAGAGCGGCCGTTCGCCTGCGACAATTGCCCGAAGCGCTTCGACTTGAAAGCTAAATTAGTGGTAAAGTAATACTTTTTTTTTAAGTTAGACCAGGCTAAGTTGGCAGCGATTTTGATAGCCCAGGCCACAGAATAAGTGAGATTACTACCGTACAGAAAGGAAACTTCCTACATAACAGAAGTTTGACAGCGATTCAGGGACGAATCATACTGTTCCTTTCTAATGTATGGCACAATCCATTTCGGCTATTTAGGGTTGTCAAAATTCAAGTCATTATCTTACCTGTGGTCGTGCACGCAAAGGGACGTCAAGTTGTGCCAACACTAATGCTCTGAGCAATGCTGAGCCGAACAGAGCCGAGAAAGCCCGAACGCTCTAGTTTTCTTCTCATGACAAGCGTGTGAATCTATATTTTTTTAAACTTTTTGCGGTGTTTGGTGTGGGAACTTTGGAGCCATGGGGACCTAGCGCGCGTCGCCTCTATGAGGAGCTGTCAAGGCGTCTCATAGAGGCTTCCGGTGACCAGAGGACTGGCCAATATTTTGCAAGCTTTTATTTAGTTTCACCTGACCGTTGTCTGTCTGTGTGTATCAAATCTTGCACGTTAAATTTGATCCACTTCCCGGTTTCCGATTGAGCTGAAATTTTGCATGCATGTATAAATCGGATGACAATGCAATATTATGGTACCACGAGCTGATCTGATGATGGAGAAGAATTGTGTTAGGGGTTTTTAGAATTGTCTCGATGAGTATTAGTTGTCTGTCGTAAGAAAAGTACGATACGTACGAACAGCGATAAAAGATTGTACCAAAAATGAATTTTTTGCCAAAAACTTATTTAACCCCTTATTTATAAACGCGCCACAAACCTCCATTAGCTAATAATCGTTTGTCTTTATCTGACATTTTGTCTTATGTATTTGTAAGAAAGGGATCAAACATAGTTTAACTAAATCAGGCCCGTAAAGTTTTATGAATAATGGTATGTGTTTTATTATGTTATAAAAATGTTATTAAATAATGGAGACCCATTTTAAAAGCTGTAAACGCAAAATTTAGCGTCAGATGGTCCTCTAAGAGGGGATAGGACTTATTGTTTTTGTTTGTGTGCAGATACACATGAAAGTGCACTCCGGGGAGAAGCCCTACAAGTGCGAGCTGTGCAACCTCCACTTCACCTTGAAAAGCAACCTAATGCGACATGTCCGCATCGTAAGTACTATTATATGTAGGGCCACAAGAGAGTGCACACCGAGGTGAAACCCTTCAAGTGCGACTATGCGACCTCCCTTTCACCTTGAAAAGCAACCGAATGCGATATTATAATAAAAATAATTTAGCCTATATACGTCCCACTGCTGGGCACAGGCCTCCTCCCAAGCATGAGAGGGATTGGGCTATAGTCCCCACGCTGGCCCAATGCGGGTTAAGGACTTAACATACATCTTTGAAACCTGCATACATCCGCGATATTATAATAAATCATGAAAATTTCTTTATACTATTTTTTGCACATTGTGCAAGAGTTTTGACACAGGGGTAAATTACTGAAAGGCTACTCGGTTACTGCATGCTCTAAGGTTGCGGCTCACTCCTGATAGAGTTAGACCGTAAAAAGTCTGCAGCGATTTTGATAGCCCACGCATTGCAAGTGTCATTTTAAACGTCAAACTTCTATGAAATTATGACGTATAAATAACACACTGCGTAGGCTATCAAATCCGTTGCAGACTTTTATTGGTGCGACTATAAACCCTTTGACATGAGTTTTTCTCTCTCGTCCAGGTGCACATGGGTATCCGCAAGAATTCTGATTGTGACATCTGCGGTCGCGTGTTCACAACACCGTACACCATGAAGATGCACGTCCGCACCGTCCACAACGGCGAGCCGTGGCCTAAACGCGCTCCGAGGAAGAAACCACAGCAATATACTATAGAAGAGGCTACAGAAGAGACACAAACAAGTTCACAAGATGAACAGACGGAAGAGATTATAGAAGAAATAGTAACTGAGGAAATATATTGACATCTTTTTTACCTCGTCGCCAATTTATATCAAAAGTATCCCACTTCTGAAGTCTTTGAACCGAGTACAAAGAACCTTAGACTAATTATTTTTATAATAAAAACCTATAATAATAATGCATTTTGTTTCTTCTTTTTTCTATGTAGAAGGCTAGCCGAACAGGCTTTAGGTTACTTTTCGTTCATGTCGTCTAAGATATGGGTGAATATGGTATCAATGCATTGAGTGTAATGCCGTGAACACAAATATATGAGATGACAAGCGCGAAAGTGGTTGGGGTAGTTGCTGTGACGTCATAAAGTCGGCAGTACAAAAATGTTATTTATTTTCTTTTAAACATACCATGTGGGATACCAAATGAATTGTGAGTAGATCACAAATATAATAAAATACTGTAACATTTTCAATAAGTACTTGGTCTAACAAATTATTAGAATACGTTCAAATATTTCATAATCCACAGTTGACTTTGAACTGCTCTAAATTTAAAATGGCTGAATGAATTAGTCCAAAATACATACCAAGTGACTATGAATATCCTCTATATAATGTTAAAAAATAATTAACCAGATATATTAAACAATAAGAAAAGTACATGAAGTTGAAAAAAGGTTGATTTTCTGTTACATTAAACTGCAACTATTAAAACGACCAAAAAACCAGACTGTTTAAATATATTTTTCAAATGGCCTTTTCACTAGCATTCATTTTGTATCCATATTGCTATATTAAGAAAAAAACCAAAAAACCTCATTTTTTTTTGTTTGCGGGCGCCATTTTCAAAATGTATTTAGTCTATGTCATTACCATAATTCTGACGAATTCACCCACACTTAATATGTCAAAAACCGTCTAGTCGTTTGCGCTATATAGCTGGTTTGTTACTGCACACCGTTGTATGGGGACCTTGCACTTTGAGACTATGCGCTGAAACTTGGCACAGTTGATTGTTAGCTGGTCTTGAGCAGAAACAGACCGGGAGCCGTCGAGAGCCACCTCTCATTTAGTGGGGGGGAGGGAGGAAGTTCGACGCTGCCGCGCTTCACTTGGAGCAATATTTCTCTAAAACTATACCTATTAGGGCATGTAATATATAATTTTCGGATAAATTAAGGATGAGGAATCTAGTTTTGGAACAAAAACAATGCACTTTCTAACAAAAAAAAGCGTAAAGTAGAAAAGACTAAAAAACGTATGTTTGATTTTTTCATAATTACCAATTTATTTTTAAAGTGTTAGCAGGAATCCGAAAACAAAAAAAGCCATGAAAAGGAAGTCGTAAAGCTACACTTATTACATTTAAGAAAATATATAGTTTATTATACAAAACTGATGATAAATGGGAGATAAAAAATAATATTAAGCGTGGGTCAGAGTGATCTCAATACAAAATATTATGAATGTGGGAAAGTTACTTATAATGTGTTCTACAATCGTTTATTTTTCTTGTTGTTCGTAAATAACTCGTAAACGGTAGCCCTATCTTTTACGTAAATAATCTGTTTCAGATTTTTTATAATATAAGTGCTACTTTTTTTCGCTACCATAATATTAAAAAAAAATATTGAAGGGAGAAAATAAATACTTAGGTCCCCTTTTTTAGTAATTCGTAAATAACTCGTAAACGATGACCAATAGCAAAAAATATTTTATTACATGAATAATTTACATAAAATTTCCTACAAAAAAGGTTATTCAAACTTTTTCGTTAGGGTCAATATTTAAAAAGAGGACCTTAGAATTTATTTTGTCCCTTTAATATTGACCCCAGCGAAAAAGTTTAAATAACCTTTTTTGTAGGAAATTTTATGTAAATTAGCCATGTAATAAAAAAATTGTGCTATTGGTCATCGTTTACGAGTTATTTACGAATTACTAAAAAAGGGGACCTAAGTATTTATTTTCTCCCTTCAATATATTTTTTAATTATGGTAGCGAAAAAAAGTAGCACTTATTTTATAAGAAATCTGAAACAGATTATTTACGTAAAAGATATTTTTTTGCTGTGGGCTACCGTTTACGAGATATTTATGAAAAACTAAAAAAAATGTAAAAACAAACGATTGTAGAACATGTTATAAGTAACTTTCCCACCTTAATAATATTTTGTATTGAGATCACTCTGATCCACGCTTAATATTATTTTTTATCTCCCATTTATCAATAGTTTTGTATAATAAACTATATATTTTCTTAAACGTAATAAGTGTAGCTTTACAACTATATTTTTTGTTTTCAGATTCCTGCTACACTTTAAAAAAAATTTGGTAATTATGAAAAATTTTAAAATACGTTTTATAGTCTTTTATACTTTATGCTTTTTTTTTTGTTAGAAAGTGCATTGTTTTTGTTCCAAAACTAGATTCCTCATCCTTAATTTATCCGAAAATGATATATCACATGCCCTAATAGGTATAGTTTTAGAGACATGTTGCTCCAAGTGAAGCGCGGCGGCGTCGAACTTCCGCCCCTCCCCCCCACTAAATGAGACGTGGTTCTCGATGTCTGTAACGGTGCGTGTAACGAAGCGTTACACTATCGACCTTCATACTATTTCTGGCACCATACAAATTCTAAATTCCCTTTTGAAATTCAAATCCTATTCCAAATTCCATTCAATGATTTTGATTTTCAGTTCGATCACATACTTTGATCGATAAACATCATTTTATCTAACGGACTGTATTTCCCAAGTTTCTAAACACGACCGTTTAAGTGTGATTTTTATTAGTAAACGTAATAATTCATAAGTGCGTGCAGTTCAGTATAGTGCTCGTTTTGTGGCCCTGCACACCTTCCAGATATATATCTACATCATCACCAAGGCACATATTGTAAGTTATTTGATTTCTAACCTTCTGAATTACGAAAGTGTTTTTATACATACCTATCTGTTAACACGTAACCTGTATTGTTACAGGTGCCTTTTTATATAATTAATAAATACCCATCATCGCCCTGGTTCCCGACTTTGATTACCTTCCATCATCCTGGTGAGGCTCCCATCTGCCCCCTCACACTGGCGCCATCAACGTGATCAAACCCACCCGCCCTACGACGCAGAGCAGCCCTTCTCTTCGTGCCTCCTCCGCTACGCTCGTGCTCCTACTCCACGCCGACGCCTGCTACTTTTTGAAGACATATTTTTTTTTTTATCAATTTTATATATCTTGTAATAGTTAGCATAAGATTTTTTTCAAAATTCTAAAAGGTTATAGTCGACCCAACTCAAATTTTCGCAATATCTCTTGGCCTAACATCATTTTATTTAATTTTCTATTTTACAACCAACCTTTTATCTAATCCTCAACCGTTTAACCAAAATTCCCCCCTTAAATAACCAATTACATATACATCTATCATCATTCATCATCTTATACCAATTTATCTATATCTATTTTCTAATCCCTATTATGCCAGCGTCCTACGCTTTTTGTCGCGCCACATAACAAAACTCTTAACATAGTGATTACACAAAACATCTATCACATACAATTACACAATCCAAGATTTCCACTGAAATCTCACAAATTGGTTTCAATCCTAAGTGTTTTTAAAACTCCTTGGAGTCACTGAAGTGCGAACCAATCCTGACTTACGGCAGTACTGTTGGAGATAATCCGATAGCTTATCCTTCACCCGATTAAATAAATATACACAACTAAGCCTAATATCACAATAAACTTCTCCTTTCGATTCAATAAAAAATAAAATTTAATAACTACATATTTTATTTATATTGATAACATCAATTATTCTCTTCGTAATAGGTATCCACTTTAATAAACAATGAATCCAGCACTATTAAATAAACCTGAACTCATCTATGAGCTCAAACTCAGGAACATTCAGTTCCCAGCCACCGCGCAGGCTGATGATTTAAGACAGCTCCTCACTCCAAATTTATTCGCGGACCCGTGTTCGAATCTCTCCAGCCCATATGATCTTGAACAGGATATCACCGAAGTTAGCAGATGCCTCACAATAGTTTCTTCTCAGCTACAGCTTGCGACCACCAACCAAGCGAAGCACGATAGAATAGCGGTTTTCTTATTTCATTTATATAACAGAATAGAACGTCTCTCTATTACCACTGAATTATCTCCAGAAATTATTGACAACTATTCGAAAATATGCGAATTATTGTCAAAATGTCAAACAAAATTTAACATGTCACAACCGTCAACAACAACGTCAACTTACGCGTCAGCAACCTCTTTGATAGATGATTCCACAAATTTAGACCTACTTGCTCGAAAATTAACCAACCTCTCTGAAGCAAAACCAAGCGATTTTAAAAAATTCAACTATAAAGGCGATAGTTGCCCTTATGATTTTATTCGAAACATCGAAGAGTTTGCAATTGCGCGTAACATTGACGACAAACGCTTACACAAATATATATACGATTTTTTATCAGGCACTCCTTTAGATTGGTATAGGTCAAAGAAAACAACCCTTACAGATTGGAAATCATTTAAAACCCACTTCTTAAAAGATTTCGAATTGCATGACCATGACCACAACTTACTACAAAATATACATTCCCGTAAACAAAAACAACATGAACGAATAATAATATATTTTTCAGCCATGGAAGCCCTCTTTTCCAAATTACATGAACCCCTTTCTGAAAAACAAAAAATAGATATCCTCCGTAGAAACATGAGCCCTTATTACAGTTCCAGATTAGTTCCTACAGATGTTACGTCTATAGACACATTATTCCAATCGTGCAAATGGTACGAAAGCTGTAATACTACCTCTACTTATAGCTCTAGCAACTATACCAACATTCAACAAGATTCTAACCATACCCCCCCTTCCCAACCGTATATACCACCATTCCCATTTAATAAACCGGTCCATACTGTAACAGCACCACCTTCTACGTTACGTTACTCCTGTCCGCGTTGCAGAACAAACGATCATTCTTTAGATATTTGTACAAGTAAAAATATAGTATGCTTCCGCTGTGGCAAACAAAATGTCACTTTTGCAAAATGTACAGTTTGCCATAAATTTCCAAAAAACGCATAAAGGAGAAAAGTAACTTAAATAAAACTACTGCTACAGAATGGAACCAATGGTTAGATACCATTAAATTATTTATGTCATCATACAATACTACATCAGCACTTTTCACTCAAGATCCATACGATGAACGACCTTATGTCAACATCCAGACAAATAATTTAACTTTATGTGGCCTCTTAGACAGTGGCAGTGCTTTAACTATTTTCGGAAATAATTCCCATAAAATTCTCTTATCCCACAATTTTACCATAAATTACGACCATAAAGTCGTAGGCTCTGTAGCCGACGGCTACCCTATATACTCTATTGGTACAATTCAACTACCAATTTCGTACAAAAATATTGTGGCTATTATTACCGCTCATGTTATCCCTACTGTAAAGCAACCCTTGATTCTAGGCACAAATTTTTGGAGAAAATTCAATATAGCTCCCCACATATTACCTGACATAACGTCATATTCTGATAAACATATAGATACCCTACTTATTTCCACCTGCGACCAACACATCACTAATTATGACAACCTTTCTGAAACTCAACAGTTAATTTCAGATACTATTATTGAAAAATTTAAAAATATTTCAACAGAAACCAAACCCTTAGGACGAACCCACCTCATTGAACATCACATAGATACCGGTGACCATCCACCAATCAAACAGCGATGCTATAGGCTTTCTCCAGAGAAACAAAAAGCTTTATGCAAAGAAGTTGATGAAATGCTAAAGCTTAATGTTATCGAACCCTGTGAAAGCCCATGGCTAAACCCTGTCATAATAACTCCTAAAAAAGATGGAACGTGGCGTTTTTGCATCGACAGCCGTAAACTAAATTCGATTACGCGCAAAGATGCCTACAAACTCCCACTCATTTCTGACATTTTAGATAATCTAAAAAATGCTAAATATCTATCATCGATAGACATAGCAAAAGCATTTTGGGAAATACCCCTACGCCCTTCTGATAGACCTAAAACTAGTTTCCATGTACCCTCAAAAGGCATGTACATGTTTCGCGTAATGCCTTTTGGATTGACTAATGCCCCTGCTACCCAACAACGCTTTATGGATGCGTTATTCCCTTCTGAAAACCTTGATAACTCAGTATTTACCTACTTAGATGATATTATCATCATAAGTAATACTTTCGATGAACACATCACTTTACTTAATAAAGTTTACCAAAGGCTAGTACAAGCCAACATTACTATAAACTTCCCCAAGTGTTCATTTTTCAAAAAAGAACTTAAATATCTTGGTTACATAGTTAATGAACACGGCTTTCAAACAGATCCTGACAAGGTTAAGGCAATACTTAACATCCCACCTCCCACAACTCCTCGAGAAGTTAAAAAGTTCCTAGGTACAGCAAGTTGGTATAGACGCTTTATCCCCGATTTCAGCACAAAGGTTGCACCACTAACTAAACTTACCTCCACTTCCAAAAAAGCACCACCATTTAAATGGACATCACTAGAAGACAATGCCTTTAAATCCATTAAAGAAGCTCTAGTCTCTACCCCTGTTCTTGCTTGCCCAGACTTCTCAAAAACCTTCGCAGTCCACTGTGATGCATCCAGCTTCGGCATCGGTGCCATGCTGACCCAAGAATTTGATGGCGTTGAGAAACCCATTGCTTATATGAGCAAATCCCTAACTGGTCCCCAAAGAAATTACTCAATTACAGAAAGAGAACTCTTAAGTGTCTTACTAGCCCTAGAACATTGGCGTTGCTATCTTGACAACGGCTTAAAGTTCACAATCTACACAGACCATTCCGCATTACAATGGTTTCTCCATCTAGATAATCCAACCGGACGTCTAGCCCGCTGGAGTATTCGTCTATCTACATTTAACTTCGAAATTAAACATAAACGTGGTAAAGATCATCTAATCCCTGACGCTTTATCACGCTTACCTTCAGTAGACGTTATTAACTACAATAGTTCTAATACCAATGACGACTGGTATAATAATATCTACGCTAAATGCAGTTCTAACCCCAACACCACTCCAGATTACATAATACATAATAATAAATTATACCGATACTCAAAAACCCCTTCGTTACTCCAATCTGAGTATAATTGGAAAGAAGTTATCCCACTAGAGTACAGAATACCCATTATCACAGAAAATCATTCCACCCCAACTTGCGCTCATTTCGGAACATTTAAAACATACAATAAAGTTAAATTGAAATATTTTTGGCCAGGAATGTACAAAGATATTTCAAATTTTATTGCCAAATGCGAGACTTGCTTAGCTTGCAAACACCAAACCCAACTAAAACTTGGCCTAATGGGTAAACCTAAGCAATGCTCTCGACCCTTTCAATGCATTTCAATAGATTTGATCGGCCCCTTGCCTACTACACTAAAACACAACAGATTCATCTTTGTCGTTACTTGCTGTTTTTCAAAATACTGCCTCCTCTTTGCGATTAAACGTGCTACGTCATCAGTAATCGTTCATATTCTAGAAAACCTAGTTTTCCTAGTGTACGGAATCCCACAGACCATAATTCTTGACCATGGTCCTCAATTCGTTAGTCAAGAGACAACGGATTTATTCCACTCCTATCAGATCCCAAAAATACACTATTGCGCAATTAAATGCGCCCAACCAAATCCCGTGGAGAGATATAATAAAGTTGTTACCACAGCAATATCCTCATTCATACAGGATGACCACAGGAATTGGGATATCAACCTACATAAGATACAATTTGCTATTAATACTTCCGTAAATGAAACAACAAATTATACTCCTTCTTTCCTTGTATTTGGTCGCGAATTAGTCACATGTGGATCAGCATACAATAAATCTGATCTCACAGATGATATTATATTCGCGCCCAGAGACGAATACGCTGATAATCTTGGTCTTCTCCAGCCTGTCTTCTCCGAAGTACAAGCCCGTCTTTGGAGAGCGCACCAAACCAATTCTTCATCGTATAATAAACATCACCAACATTTCGAATTCAACGAAAATGACATCGTCTGGAAACGAAATTACGCAATTAGTAATTCTCCTAAACACTATTCTGCTAAACTTGCACCCAAGTTTATTAAATGTTCTATCCTAAAAAAAATATCACCCTTAGTATATGTCCTACAAGACATGTCCGGCAGAATGCTCGGACGATGGCATATTAGAGACCTTAAACCTCTCCCCAAAATTCTAAAATAAATAATATACTGTTTTTCCTTAATTAGATTCTTATTTGGCTCAAACTTAGCTACTTTTCTCCTAAGCTCCTAACTTGTAAAATATTGTATATAATGTTATACATTTATAATTATATCTCATCCCCATTATACATTTCGGACTCATTACATTTCGTACATACCTACTTAGTACGAATTTATACGTTCATTTATACTATTTAATTTATATAACGTTATATTACGTTCATATAACGTTATTCAAAGCTAACTCTACCAGAGTTAGAACAATACTTATTTATATATTTCTTCCTTGACATAACGTTCATATTTATGTACTTAGGTACATACGTACCGTACAGTACATTTATTAATTCCATTAAGGAATTATCTTATGATATTTTGTAGTAATCCTACATTCCATACGGCATTATTTTGTTGAATAAATTTCAACAATCGTACTCTTTGTAGGTACACATTATTGTAGATATTATATTTAGATTCATTAATATTCAGCGGGTGGTTACTGATTAATAAGCCTTAATACCAATGGAGAGCGATTTAATGAGTACGTCCTCTACTTAAAGGAGTACTCTATTGAAACTTATTTTGGTTAAACAATTAACCAAAATTTTATAAGATGATGTATGAATGACCTTTGGTATGCATGTTTAAATCGCCTCTCTTGTATGATAAACATTGTATATAACATCCCCACCTTCTAAATTTATCACTCATACCCATATTCATTACATTATATTTACATTACGGAAAAATCCTTTGGCCATAAGCCCCAGGATTTTCCCTTCCAGGGCGACCCCGGTAGTGTAACGGTGCGTGTAACGAAGCGTTACACTATCGACCTTCATACTATTTCTGGCACCATACAAATTCTAAATTCCCTTTTGAAATTCAAATCCTATTCCAAATTCCATTCAATGATTTTGATTTTCAGTTCGATCACATACTTTGATCGATAAACATCATTTTATCTAACGGACTGTACTTCCCAAGTTTCTAAACACGACCGTTTAAGTGTGATTTTTATTAGTAAACGTAATAATTCATAAGTGCGTGCAGTTCAGTATAGTGCTCGTTTTGTGGCCCTGCACACCTTCCAGATATATATCTACATCATCACCAAGGCACATATTGTAAGTTATTTGATTTCTAACCTTCTGAATTACGAAAGTGTTTTTATACATACCTATCTGTTAACACGTAACCTGTATTGTTACAGGTGCCTTTTTATATAATTAATAAATACCCATCATCGCCCTGGTTCCCGACTTTGATTACCTTCCATCATCCTGGTGAGGCTCCCATCTGCCCCCTCACAATGTCTACCGGTCTGTTTTTGCTCAAGACCAGCTAAGAATCAACTGTGCCAAGTTTCAGCGCATAGTCACGAAGTGCAAGGTGTCGTGCAGTAACAAACCAGGCCCCGTAGCCAAGATGTTAATCGCTTACGCTCCGTAGCGATCGAAACGCAACTGTCACTGTCGCGCTAATATAGAAGAGTGATAGAGAGACATAATGCTTTTCGATGTCGAAGCGATAGCGATTGTAACCTTGGCTAGGCCGGCAGGTAATAGGGCGTGCCAAATAAATGGACATATGTACATACATACATACGCTCGAAAAACATTACCTTTCTTCTGATGCAGTCGGGTAAAAATACCGTTTTATACAATTTTTTTACTGGAAATGTATTTTTACCCGAAATTTCCTGGAACTATACCAACTTTTTGGCCGTCGCCGCCGTATCGCCGAAAACTACTTCTGAACTCGCGTTCGCACTGAATTCAAAGCAAGTTTGTATATTACAATAAAAACCATATATAATTAATGCGTTTTATTAACTATATACTTTCTACAAAATCACATGTTCGTTAGGATAAAATAAACCAATTCCGAAATGCCGTTTGCATGTGAATGCTGTATGCTTGGCCGTCTCTAGGTACCGCTGGAGAGACGAAGTGCAGAAAGACCTTAGCGAACTCGGCGCCGTCGACTGGAGAAAAAAGGCTTTGGACAGAGCAGCATGGCGGTCTTTTTTTTCATAATTCATAATACTTTATTTGCAAAAAAAGGAGTTACAAAACTTGGTACATTATATTTGTATGAAAGTCCATCCTCTTAACCGTCCTCGCACAGCATGCAAATCGTACTAACTAGCCTAAATCTAAATTATTTTATAAAATAACAATTGTATTTACAAATTATAACTAAAACAATAACATCTTTGGAGTCGGAGGCCAAGATTCACTTCGAGTCGTTGCGCCACAGCAGTAAGTAACAATAAGTAAGTAATTCGTCCATCCTCCCGTGCTCCCGGCGGCTAGGCGGCGCCGTGCGCGTGCGCGGCGTGCGCGCGCGCGGCGGCGGGCGACGACAGCCAGCGCGCGCACGCCGCGCAGCGCGAGTACCGCTTCTGGCCCAGGTGGACCTGCGACAGGGAATTATGTTTTCACCGCAGCAGCTCGAACAAGGGTACTTTGCTTCTTAAAAACAGTGAGCAAAATGCGATTTTGCTCACTGAATCATTTTGTCTCACTCATTGAGCAAAATCGCATTTTCCTCACTGAGTGAGACAAATGAGTGAGACAAAATGTCATTCAAGTGACCTTTATAGTCAAATGTCATTTCAACATGCGGGGTCTAATACAAGTTCGATATACATACCTACTTGGGTTCTATTATCTCTGTCCCTCTAGGTATGTTCTCACTGCTTAGTGTGAAAAATTTTGTGTACTACACGAGATCAAAGTTATTTACATCTCGTGCGCTTTTGAATCCCTTACTACGCTTAAGATTCTAAATTAGATTCACTCGCTACCCTCGTGAATCTATTATAGAATCTTTCGCTTGCACGGGACTCAAAATAAGCACTCGAAGAAATATCAAACTTTGATCTCTTGTTGTACAAATAACTATTTTTTAGCATCAGAAAGAACTTGAAAGAAGGTAAATGATCTTGAAATTTAAAATTAAAAAAAAACGCTTTTTAAACATCAGTAACTATTATGAAAACAGGAGAATATAAATGATCGTATTAGATTCATAATTGTTACATATTTGCCGTGACTTATTTTTAAAATGTGTTTTTTAATTAAAAGACCCATCAAGATTGTTTACCTTATTTCTAATGCTAAAAATGAACTTTAAATATCATATCATATCATTTATTCAGTAATGGTCATACATTGTCATTTATATATACAATTCACTTAATGAACTAAGGATAATATAAAATTAATTGAAAAAATTACATGTCCATTTGCATAATAAAATATGGAATGTTCATACTTTTATATAGTGTTTGGTACACCGTTTGCCAAATTATAAGGTCTAGCTTTTGCCCATGACTTCGTCTGCGTGGAATTAGTGACAGCAGCTAAAGTAGGTCTAGCGCCTGGGTAATGTTAACAGCAATCATTCAATTCGCGCATTGCTTACTTCAATTATTAGGCAATGCATTCACTCTTTCAATTCCACCCCCCTTTGCACTCTCTTCAGGGATGATTTCCGACATAAAAACTATCCTATGTCCTTCCCCGGGACTCAAACTATCTCTATACCAGATTTCAACTAAATCGGTTCAGCGGCTTAACGGTGCAGAGGTAACAGACAGACACACTTTCGCTTATAATATTAGTATGGATTTCGTCAGCTAGAAAACCATACATCGCAATTGTATGGTTTTCCAGCTGAAGATATAGTTACCGTTACACCAAGATAACTGCAAGTCTGCAGCGATTTTGATAGCACATCATGTGCAAGTGTTCTCTCTAACGTCAAACTTACGACTTACTACTTTACTTGACTTTATACTCGTATGTATGTATTTAGATGTAAGCTTGAGTATAAAATAACACTTGCACAGTTTGCACTATCAACATCGCTGTAGAGTTATGTTGGTCTAACTCTATTACACAATTATATCGTTTTTCAGTATTACATATTTCGCAATGATATGTTTTTCCAGTTTTTAATATTTTGCAATGATATGTTTTTCCAGTTTTTAATATTTTGCAATTGTATGGTTTCCCATTAGGGTAGGCAGATCAAAGTGCGATGTCGTATATTTATCGCGGTGTATTCCCATGTTCGCCGCACGTGCAGGAGGCGTAGGCGGGCACAAATGGGAACGATTAATTCCAATTTGTTCCAGGCAAAACAAATGGGAAAGCACCAATTCCGAGGCCGACGGGGCCAAATAGAATCATTCACAGGTGTGCCCGCTTCGGTTTGGCCCCATTTCTTCCCGGGACAAATGGGAATCGTTCGCATTTATTCCCGCCCTCTGAAAGTGGGGCGGGCGCAACTGGTAATACACCTTTATCGCCATTTACATTTAGTCATTTACAATAAACTGTGTATATGAATGAAGCGCTGGTGGCCTAGCGGTAAGAGCGTGTGACTTTCAATCCGGAGGTCGCAGGTTCAAACCCCGGCTCGGTACCAGTGAGTTTTTCGGAACTTATGTATGCACGAAATATCATTTGATATTTACCAGTCGCTTTTCGGTGAAGGAAAACATCGTGAGGAAACCGGACTAATCCCAATAAAGCTTACTTTCCCCTCTGGGTTGGAAGGTCAGATGGCAGTCGCTTTCGTAAAAACTGGTGCCTACGTCAATTCTTGGGTTTAATTGTCAAGCGGACCCCAGGATAACGCGAAGAAGAAGCGCCAACCCCAAGTGAATGGGACAAGGGCAAGAGAATGATGATGTGTATGTCGGCGGCCGATCGTAAGATCAGGCAGATCGTAATGTTCCTGTGTATTGTTTATGACGATAGCGAGGCTCCGTCGACTCAGGGAACGAGTCAAAGATTATCACGTTTTACGATATGCCTAGGAATTTCACGATCTGCCTGATCTTACGATTGGCCGCCGACATGTATATGAATTGGACTTACAGTTTTCTTATGTCGTGCTAAGTTGTTGGCGTTGAGGAACGCGCGCGGGCACCGCGGGCAGCGGTACGGGCGCTCCCCTGTGTGCGTGCGGATGTGCGCCTACACACACATGCATCACTAGTTCAGTTCACGTCATAGACTTAGGCACTGGTCACACCGCGAGCTATTAAGCTATGAGCTATCGGCTATAAACACGAACAAAAGATAAGCACTCCCGTGTAAATAAAAGAGACACGGCGATATATATAGTTACTCGCCCAGCGGTGAGCTATAAATATCGCCGTGTCTCTTTTATTTACACGGGAGTGCTTATCTTTTGTTCGTGTTTATAGCCGATAGCTCATAGCTTACTAGCTCGCGGTGGGACCAGTGCCTTAAGAACGTATAGACTTGTGCCGTCCAATGTGCGTTTCATATTATATGTTGGGTTAAGGGGCCCACTGATTAACAGTCCGCCGGACGGTATCGGCATGTCAGTTGTTCGGAGCTGTCATAATTTTGTTCTAACTGACAGGCCGATACCGTTCGGCGGACTGTTAATCAGTGGGCGCCTTTAGCATGTTAAGAGCGAAGAACATATGTATATAACAAAAACTCTGATAATAATGAAAAATATTTTCTGTATTGTTTGCAATATACAGGGTGAAATTTAATTCACTGGCCAAATTCATTCCCGGCACTAGGTTACACTTAAGGAACCTATTTAGCGAAAAAAAAGAGTACACTTTTTTTTAATTTTCATTTTTCAATTTTTAAATATTTTCCATGAGTCGTGGTCACCCTATTACCACAAATGTAAACAAACCTAATAGTAGGTTTTAACAACAACATCAGCAAAACCCTTATCTGACCTTCACTAAACCTTATAATCGTTGCAATAGAGTCCACCCCGTTAGTGTTCGCGATGGTAGGCAGGTTTATCAATTTCGAGGGTAGTCTAAACTAAACCATTCCGCGCTAGCGGTAAACATAACGGTAAGCATAAATGATTAGTCACTCGGGCGTCGCCAACCTTAAAACATCGCGCGCGTACTAAGGTTAAAAAAAAATGTTTTCGAACCGGGAATATTACGAAGTGGTACGGTGTGTTATTTATTAAGTGTTGAGTGTTTACGTGGTGCACAAATGGAATCCGTTCCACGCCTTCGCAGACAAGGATTGAATCCAAGAGTACCATCTCGTGGGACTTTCGTTAATTGCGTCGATTGTTAATCAAATGTACGTAAGTTGATTCAATTTTTTAAATACGCCTGAATGCAAAGATTCCTGACCTAGTTTTTGCTCATTGTTTTTAAGCCACGGACGTTTTGTTAATAATCATTCATTAGTCAGAAATAACATTTTAGATTAAAAATAACATTTTAGATTAAAAGCCCGTTAATATGAAAGGAAAAATTAGCAACTTATGTAGGTAATCTCGCTGCAATAGGGTTCATAATTGGTGACGCGATTGCAAACAGCGGGAGGGGCGGGTGTCAATGACCTTAACTGATAAGATAAAAGCGAGTGTAGTGGGTAGTTGTCGGTTCACCATAACGTACGAGGTTTTTAGGACAACTTGATGATGAGTTATTTCGAAAAAAATGTACTGAGCGGTATTAAAAGAAAAAACACGTGTTTAATATTTTTTCGAGCTCTTTCGGTTGTTTCAATTTGGCCAGTGAATTAAATTTCACCCTGTATATCTAGACAGAAAAACTAGGACTACATTTGTATGAAAGGTGATGTCGACCGGTTGTCCAATGTCATCTTTAGAATATATACAGGGTGGAAAGATAAGTCGGGCCCTGGAGGGAAACTACCTTAAATCCTTAAGCTGGATAATTTTACTTAAAGGAAACATTCCTTTATTTTTAAAAAGAAACAAAACTGCATTCAAAGATTTTCTAAAACAATAGCTTGCCTCGCCCGGGACTCGAACCGACTAAAAATTCCAAAAAATAAAAACTGGCAATTTTATTCCACTAGTCGATACAGTTAATGTTAATGATAACATTTCTCCAAGAAACATTAGTCTTACACTCGTCTGTCGTACAAAATATCCATAAAATCTAATATTTAGCACTTAGATTGTTTTTAGACAAGCCAAATTGAAGAAAAAAAGAAAAAAACTTTGAATGCAGTTTTGTTTCTTTTTAAAAATAAAGGAATGTCTCCTTTAAGTAAAATGAGCCAGCTTAAGGATTTAAGGTAGTTTCCCTCCAGGACCCGACTTATCTTTCCACCCTGTATAAGAATAAAGGGCAATTTGATATCTAAACATTGCAACAAAAGTATGTAATGAGGATTCACCTGCAGCGAGTGGTTGAGAGCGAAGCTTTTCGGGCATTGCTTGCAGGCGAATGGTTTCTCGCCCGTGTGTGATCGCTGGTGGTACGATAGGGCGGCTGCGGACTGAATACAAAAATATTATAACACATGTGAGTGTGTCAATTTCTTACCCCCTTATTTATAAACGTTTACTAAAGTTAACAAGCCGATAATAATCGTTTGTTCCTTTCTATCATACCAATACGTCGGAAAGGGACAAACGATTATTATCGGCTTGTCAACGTTTATGAAGAAGGGGGTCAGTGTCATTCTTTACTATGGTTACGGTTATTTACACAGGGGAATAACAATCTAGTTTACAGTACCACTACACTGTTAACTGTCCATCGGTGGACCTTATGCCTTTTGTAATAAGGCTCACCGATGTGCAGTTAGGAGTGTACCTGTTTGTACATAATGGAGCTAACGCACTAGTGCAATTCATCATCATCATCATCATCTCAGCCATAGGACGTCCACTGCTGAACATAGGCCTCCCCCTTTTTTGGGGGGTGAATGCCATAATCGCCACGCTTTGCAGGCGGGTTGGCGATCGCAGTCGAGTACACCGAATTTGACGGATGCTGCTGCCCGTCCACCGGTGGTCTTGGACGTGGTTTAAGGACATACCCGGGTCCTGGACGTAGTTTAAGGACATACCCGGGTCCTGGACGTAGTTTAAGGACATACCCGGGTCCTGGACGTAGTTTAAGGACATACCCGGGTCCTGGACGTAGTTTAAGGACATACCCGGGTCCGGGTCCTAGTGCAATTAGTAATTTATTATGCCGAAAATGTAAAGGCCCATATGTAGGTACTTATACTGTAGAACGTTCCACAATACAGGTGCGAACAGATAATTTGCAACTTGTGTCGATTTAAAACACTCCCTCGGTCGTATTGTAATTTATCGCCACTCGTACCACCACTGTAATTCTACCTATATTTACAAATAAAACATTTACTTATTTACTCGTTGCCTGTTTTTCGCACTTGTAGCGATTACAAAACATATGTTTGTAGGTATTATCATGCCGCGATCAGAAAGGGATTAGAAATGACAGATTTCCATACACTTACGTCTAAATCAATATGGATTGACAGCTATCTCAATCCCTTTTTAATTGCGTTTCAGTAATACGTTACGGTTGGTAATTACATTAGTAGATAACTCGCGACGACATTCTCGGCTCCATTCGGCTCAGCATTGCTCCGAGCAATTATTAGGGTTGACACAACTTGTCGTCTCTTTGCATGCACGGTCACTGATAAGATAGTGACATGAATTTTGACAACCCTAAATAGAAAGGGATAGTGCCATACCCACATTAGAAAGGCACAGCATGATACGTCTCTGAATCGCTGTCAAACTTCGGTTTTGTAGGTGTCCTTTCTGTACTACTATTATTTATTCTGTGGTAAATGTTACATATAAAGTAAAGTAAGGCTTACATGGTATTTCTTCCCGCAAAGCTCGCACATGGCGGGCTTGTTGCCGGGCGGGCGGGCGCGGGGGTGGCGGGGCGTGGACGCCGGCGCGGCGCGCGCGCGGGGCGTGGACGCGCCGAGGTGCGCGCGCAGGTAGTGCGCCTCGCGCGACTGCGCAGTTGAGAACCAGGCGGGACACTGTGCGAATAAAATTATAGCTAAATAATTAATATAGTACATTATTGTCGAGGCTCGGAAGTAGCTACTTGCAGGCTGAGGATTCGTTTTAAACGGACGACCTTGGGAGTCCGTTTAATTGAATCCGAAGCCAGCAAGTAGCCTTCCAGCCGAGTCATATATAGTGCTTTTCTCAAAAATGGTGCAAGAAATATAAATATCATAGAAATATTTTACAAAAGTAACGTTTTTACGTATATATTTTCACAGAAGAAAGCCCTTGCCGCCTTTTTATTTTTTTTAATAAAAAATAGAAGTGTATTTTTCTGCCGAAAATAAGCCAATCTATTTGAGACAACTAAATAGTCGCGGTACTAATCAGCTGTTTGGCTGTTTAATGGGCCTGTGCCTTCATTTGATATGGCCATTTCAACTTTTAAAAAGTTTGGAACTCGACAAATAATGAAATTTGTATGCAACATTGCAGTCCCAAAATCGAGACTGCAATGTTTTTAACTTTTTAAATTTTGACTGACCATAAACTAAGCGCTTCGCGACCTATTTTTTAGACGGCAAAGTCGACTTTGCCGTCCATTTTTGAGAAAAAGTATTATTCAAACAGCTTGGATACAGTCAGCAGCAGAAGTTGCTAAGCGGGCGAGGTGTTTACAATTACCTTGGTACGCTCTTAACAATAAAATGGCGTCAAGATCATTATGAACAGCTGAATTTCTGCTGCTGACTGTATTAGCTTGAAACGCAAATCTCGCAAAATTGTATTGACATGATATATGTCACTATAGAATTAGGCGTTACTTTGCGGAAACCTACACATTAAAACTAAAATATTACGTTGCTAATCCGTGAAATAATAACGTGCTAGTCAATCAGTGTTAATCCGTCATACTTACATGCTTGTCGAAGGCACTTGTCCCACCGCCGACGATGAGCGATAAGCGAGTAGAACGATAAACTAGAAACGAGTGGGCGAGCGGCGAGAAGCGAGTGTTAGCTCCAATAGTTTTGTCGCTCGGCTATAGGCGAGTGTTAGAGTGCGATGGGCAGCTTGAGTTCGAACTACGAAGCGAGCATCGCCGTGCGAGTACCGCTGAGCTAGTTTTATCTAGCGATGGGCGAGTCGAGTTATCTGATTCGAATAATCCGAATCAACCTACAGATGAGTTGATTCGAATCAAGATTATTGGCAATCCGAATCAACTCGGCCACTAAACTGACTGGTAACTTGGTATCCGATCCACTGACTCGGCGAATGAATCGCCAATTCACCAACTCTCCGAGCCGAGTCAACGCTACGCTGAGGCCATTCAAAAATAAACCTTAATTCGATAGCCCGAAGGTTCTTTTTACAACAACTGCCGCTTGATTCGCCGTTTCAATCCGAGTTGACTGGTACTATGATCATTCAAAAATAAACCTTAATTCCGTAGCCCGAAGGGTCTTTTTACAACAACTGCCGCTTGATTCGCCATCCCGAGTCGAGTTCACTGGTAGTATGGCCATTGAAAATTAAACCTTAATTCGGTGTCCTGAAGGTTCTGTTTACAACAACTGCCGCTTGACTCGTTTGCGGCTCCGCGGCCCGTGACCTTGTCGCGAACCACGCAAACCGTCGAGTCGAGTCAGTTCGAATTTCAACTCGGATCAGTGGCCGAATCGATTCGAATGATTCGAATCGAAAAAAAGTGGACTCGTCACATCGCTAGTTTTATCTTATCGCGGCGACAAACTAGTAGAGCGAGTGGTCTCGCCGGCAGTGTGAACAGCCAGCGATGAACTATTAATATATGTGTCTCTTTTACTAACACAGCATCCTAATCTTTTGTTCGTTTCTTGGGCGAGAAAATCGCCGATAGGTAATCGCTTACTCGCTCTTGGTGGGACAAGTGCCCAAAGGGTAAAAAGGTAGCCAATTACTAAGACTCTAGTGTCCGTCTGTCTGTCACCAGGCTGTAACTCATGAACCGTGATAGCTAGACGGTTGAAATTTTCACAGATGATGTATTTCTGTTGACGCTATAACAAATACTAAAAACAAAATAATAAATATTTAAGTGCGGTATACAACAAACGTGATTTTTCTGCCGTTTTTGCGTAATGGTACGGCACCCTTCGTGCGCGAGTCCGACTCGCCCTTGGCCGGTTTTTACTTACCATATGACATGGCGCGGGGGCGTCTGCGTGTAGTTTACGATGATTCAACAACGCCTGCTCCGACTCGAAACTATCGCCGCATGACGCACAAAAACTACAACAAATAATTTTAACTATAACAAATAAATTTAACTATCACTAAAAAATAAATAAATAAAACTTTTTTTGTTATATAATAATAATATAATTTATCAAAATAAATAAAATCAATTAAATTAAAATGCACAATAAATAAGAGGCGGGATTTCCGGTCTTTTACCGGCGGCCTTAAAGATCATGCATTCACTTTTTATTACATTGTATTGTAATCCGTGCCTGCTCGTATAGGACTCGCAAATGTTTAGGAGCCTTCTCAGTGCCTTCACCGATGGACTCAACAGCACCATGTCACAGTATACTAATAACAGTAGTGAATCTAAGGCCGCTCGGCAAGTTATTTGCCTACTCTTGCGTTGGCGCTTAGGGTTGTCACTTTTATTGTACCTTCATACTGATACGCGACCCGGCCGCCGCGCCCCGCGCCCCACGGCGGGTCAACGTCACCTTCTCGTAACTCATGAGGCCCTGGTACTTGTTCCGCGCTAAATTCAATTTTCAAAGAGTTTTTTCTCGATTTTAGCCACCGTAGCCTATGGAGAGTAACAAGTAACGCTAAGCGGTATTCGTAGGCAATGGATGTTCCTATATTAAGGGTGTCACATGTGCGTTTCTGACTTATGATGTAATTGTTCCTACTATACAATACGACCGCGGCGAGCTGTTCTGAGGCCTACCGAGAGCAGACAAATGCGAGCGAGTGGGCAGCGTACTCGAATGCACGCAATCACAGTCGCGGTACGGCCCACACTGCCGCCACCGTATTCCCCCGTATTTTATGCTAATGTTGCGTGGCAGCGCGTGCGTACACGGCGTCCGACGCGCACGCACACATTCAAGCCGGCAGCGGCACATTTCTATGAAGATTCACTACTGTTCTTGTACTGTGACCATGTCGTCTGCGTAGCTGATGTTGTTTACACAGACACCGTTCACGTGACACCCCACATGCGTGTTAAACTTTTTTTCGCGATTTCGGGGTTGGTCCCATACTAAAAGTTGCTCAGCATAATCCCAAAACCTCCCTGGCAACGGGAATGCAGTTATTTTTAGCCACCGTGTATTTTACTTTTAAAAGATCATAACGACAGTTTAGGTAAGTAAGAATTACCGTAGATCAGAATGACAGCTGTTCCCAGACACCTCCTTGTGCCGAAGATAGGCGTCCGAGTTCTGGAACTGTATACGGCAGGTGAAGCAATACGATTCCACGGAGTCCTCGCCGTTGGTCACCTACAACGGAGACAAGTAAAGACAAAGTCACATAAAGAACAATATTTGGGACACCGAGCTTTGCCCGGAAAACATATAAAAAGCTCAAAAATGCGCGTTTTCCCAGAGATAACACCTAGCTAGATCGAATAATCGCACCCGAAAACCCCCATATAGCAAATTTCATCGAAATCGTTAGAGCCGTTTCTGAGATCCCCAATATATATATATATCTAAATAAATAAACAAGAATTGCTCATTTAAAGGTATTTGATTAGGGTCTCTGTACCAAACTATAATTCGCTTTTTTAGCATTAGAATGAAGGTAAATAATCTTGACGTGTCTTTTAAAAAAAAAATATTGAAAAACGCTTTAATAAATTTGTTTATATTACTTATGAAAGCAAAATAATGTAAAATATCGTATATGATTTATAATTCTAACATATTTGCTGTGACTTATTTATCAATGGTGATTTTTAATAACAAGACATGTGAAGATTACCTTCTTTCTAATACTAAAAAAAACGAACTACTTATAACTGTTTCTGTTTAGTCCAATTGTTGACAAAACAGTAGGGGTACTCTTTTTTAGGGTTTCGCACCGAAAGAGTAAAAACGGGACCCTATTATTAAGACTCCGCTGTCCGTCCGTCTGTCACCAGGCTGAATTTCATGAACCGTGATAGCTAGACAGTTGAAACTTTCACAGATGATGTATTTCTGTTGCCGCTATAACAACAAATACTAAAAATAGAATATAGTAAATATATAAGCGGGGCTCCCAATGCTCCCATACAACAAACGTCATTTTTTTGCGTAATGGTACCCTTCGCGCGCGATTCCGACTCGCACTTGGCCGTTTTTTATTTCTTGGTAAATTGTGCAAAATAGTTTAAATAAATAAATAGTATTCTTATTCTATTCTTTTTCTTATTTATAGTTGCAATAAAAGTTTATCAGAAAGGCTTGCGAAAATAGAACGAAATAGATGGTCCTGAAACGTAGGGACTCACCGTGGGGTGCCTCCGGCGCGTGTGCTGGCGCAGCCCCCGCGCCCCCACGCACGGCGCCCCGCACTGCGCGCACCACACGCACGCGGCCGGGTGCTGCAGACGTATGTGTGATAGGTGCGTCGAAGCCTTGCTGCGATAGAGAAAAAAACGTTTCATTTGCACCTTGGAGGATATAACTGAGACTGATAGTTGTACACAACTAACCTCTCGATTGAAAATAAACATTATTTTTTTTCCCAAACGGCCATTAACCTTTTGAACGCCAATGACGGATTGATCGGTCACAGACTACAGAGCAACGTAGACCTACGTGCATATGCATAAAGTTCAATTTCAGTTTTGACACTTCGGTGACGTGGCGTCCGAGTGACAGCTTAAAGGCCTAGCTGTGCATACCGGCTTGCGTGTGCGTGACGGGCGCATGTGCGTGCGCTAAAATGTTGGAGCCGCACACGCACACGTCACGCAAGCGGTGTGCCGTCTCTCATAAGGATCTGTATACTACAACGCCGCACGCAAACGCAGCCGGTGTGCACAGGCCTTTAATGTTTGACACGGCGTCGACAAGGTTAAGAGGCGTTCCCCTCTGTCGAAACTCTATGGCCTATGGTCATACACATTGTACGGACTGACGTTTATTTGACATGGCTACTTTTACGTTATGTAGGTATACATTTTACGTGCCCCTCCCCCGCAAAAATCGGCAGACTGTTTTGTACAGAAAATTACAGAGAAGGCGTCTCCATTTGGTTAAAAATATCCTCCAAGTTTTGCACTGTGTATTATTTCAACAAAATATCTAATAAACTTTTAAGAGTCAGCTACACTAGAATCTTCTTTCCAGCGTTTTTACCGGCTAATTGACATTGGAAGATGAGCATGGCAATTGCAATGTCATCATCATTTTCCTCGCGTTATCCCCGCATTTAGCCTGGGGTTCGCTTGGCAACTAATCCCAAGAATTGGTGTGGGCACTAGTTGTCACGAAAGCAACTGCTACCTGACCTTTCAACCCAGAAGGCAAACTAGGCCTTATTGGAATTAGTCCGGTTTCCTCACGATGTTTTCCTTCACCTAAAAGCGACTGGCGAAATATCAAATGATATTTGGTACATAAGTTTCGAAAAACGCATTGGTACGAGCCGGGGTTTGAACCCGCGACCTCCGGATTGCAAGTCGCGCGCTCCTACCGCTAGGCCATGTCATCATTAATGTCAAATTTCTATTAAAATATCACATCTAATAGAGTGCACTCAACTGATAACCGATAACGATCTTTCGCGTGTGCAGCCTAACAATCGGTATTGGAAATGGTCCCTTCACTATAGCGCGCCAAGGACTGACAGATTAGCATCGCTGCAATGGCGGCGTAAAGCTTCCCAAGTGATGTCTCTTTTATTGTATTAAATCCTTTATTTGATGATGATTGGTGTTTTAGTTTAATACTACATTGTTGTAACTCACCCAAATTGTTCGCCGCAGTACTGGCACGGGAACGTCCGTCCGGCGTGCCAGTGAAAATGCTCCTCCGCGCGCTCCCTGCCACAAACACACCTATTACATGTACTCTACACTCAGCGTCATATACACGATGTGACATGAGGAAACGGAATAATTTTAACAGCGTAATCCTGGTCATATTTAGAGACAAAAATGTCCTGTAAACTTTTTTGAAATTCGCCTAGTTTCAGAGATAATCTTAATTTAAAAAAAAAAACAAGTTTTTATTGTTACATAATGTAAAAGGCCTTTTTGACGGTGATGTTGCTGCTATGGGACGTAGTCTAAATATCCTTCTTGATAAATGTCAAAAAGTAACAAGCAATACTTTGCAAAAAATAGGTTTTACGAAAAAAAAATTTTAAAATTAATTTTTAGGTGACAAGTTTACCAATAACATTTATTTTTTATGTACAAATACATTAAAAAAAAAAACAAAACAAAATAAAATATTTTTTGGCGAAAGTTACCTAAACTAATATTTCATTTTTTCCTCTTTTGGCCTCAGAAATGCGCGGTTAAAATTATTCGGTTTCCTCAGGTTACACCGTGTAGGTAGCATCCAAAGTATTCAAATAGTTTGGTATCCATATTATTTTATTATATGTAATTTGTATGGCATCTCAAAAATATCTGACATTACGATGTCTAGATTGTCTATAAATCGTATTGTTGGAATGTCACTGACGTCACGTTTGATTACACGATAACACACGTAAGGATGAATACACTTCAGGAAACCATACAGTTGCGAAACATGTAAACACATAATCGTCCTTACCTGGATCTAGCAACGACTTCGCAGCGCGTGCAGCAATACTTGAAGCGGTGGGTGTCGGCGTGGCGGCGCCGGCGGGCCTCGGACTTGTGCCGCGAGTGGCAGATGTCACACAAGAATGGACCGTAACTCTATGGAAATAAAAACGAACTTATTTATACCTATGACACAACACAACACAAGCCTTCTTGAGCTTACCGAGAGGCTTAGTCAATTTGTGTAAAAATGTCCAATGATGTTTATTATTTAACAATACAAAAACTGGTCACAAATAGTCAACTCTTTTTTACGGTTCCGTACCTCAAAAGGGAAAAACGGAACCCCTATAGGATTACACGTGCTTCTGTCTGTCACAGCCTATTTTCTCGTAAACTACTGAGTCAAAAATTTTGAAAAATAAATACACAAAATAGTTCTTTACCTATACAGACAGGAAAACCTATTAGAAATGTGTAGTCTGTGAGTCGGACTTAATGTACGGAACCCTTGGAACGCGAGTGCGACTCGCACTTCGCCGGTTTTTTAAAACTATTGAATACTATGTATTTCAGATTTCAATGTCTTAAATTTAACGTCAAATTAATTGAATAACATCTGCTAACGATACCTGACCGTTTCGCCCGAGACAGTGAGTTTTTCTACTTTTCCCTTATTTCTAAGCATTCTAACTGTAAAGTTTTAGGCAATACTTTGTCTGTGAGTATCTATACTTCGTTTTTTTATCATTAGAAATAAGGTAAACAATCTTGATGTGTCTTTTAATTGAAAAACACATTTTAAAAATGAGTTACGGCAAATATGTAACAATTATGAATCTAATTCTTCTGCTTTCATAAGTAATAGTTTTCGATTTTTAAATAGCGTTTTTAATTCAAAGACATGTCAAGATCGCTTACCTTCTTGCAAGTTCTTCCTAATGCTAAAAAAACGAACTATATGTAACGTAACTGTGTTATTCACAAGAAACTTACCGGTTGATGCACTTTTAGATGGTTCTCATACGTCGTCATTGTTTTGAATCCTTTTGCACAATCAACACATTTGTACGGCGCACTTACATACAATGCTCCTTCTCTCTTCTTCTGCAGTTCTTCCAACTGCTCTTCTGTGCTTAGCTCGAATATTCTAAAGTTAAAATCAGATCCAAATTTTATGAATTCTTTTGACAATTCTGTTTTAACGTTATCATCAATTGGTAGTTCTGCTTTAGTTGTTATTGGTACTGAAGTAGATTTTATTTCGTTTGATTCATCTTCTATCTTAAATGTTTTATCATTTTTATTATTATACGCTCTTGGAATATTTTTGCCATTGTTTAGTTTAGTTCCTTTATTAATAAGTTTCAATTTAAAAAGATTTTTCACGGGGTTGATTGTTTTCTTATTCTTGGTTTTATTTGAATGTCGTTCTTTGAAGATAACATTTTCGTCTTTATTAGTCACGTTAGGTATTATCTCTCTAAGTAAAGAATCTTCATCTGTTTTTTTAGAAATGACATGTTTTTTCACAAATTCAGAATCACCAGTCTCAAGTAGAAATTTCTCATCGAAATAGTCGTGGTCTAGAATAAAGTTGTTGAAAGTGTCAACTAGATTTGAATCATTATCATTTAAGTCATTAGCATTCATTGAAACATCATTAAATGTTAAATCTGATGGTAGATCATTAATATTTGCCTTAAGCACTTCTTCCGCATCACGAAACGTGCTACTAGTATCTTCATTTTTTACAGCAATAAGATTATTTACATTATCATTCGACTTTTTAATACAAACTTTATCCTTTCCTTTAAAAGCTTTGCTGATAATGTCTCCAATATCATTATTTATGTTCTTATTGCTCATATCATTTAAATCATTATTGATTTTTCCTCTGAACAATTCTTCAACATTAAAGGTTTTAGCTCGATCTATAAAAGGGCTTCCATCATTTATGTCCAACTCATTATCACTCAAATCTAGATCTACGTCATCATTCAACGTTTTAGTTATTTCTTCAAAATCTAGAACATCTGTGAGTCCGTGTGTGTCGTCTTTATCAGTAGTTTTGTCGTGATCTGGGCGTGTACATTTCTTTATGCCGCTGTCATCTTCATGTACCATATAGATGATTTTAGAGTTTATGTCGATTGTGAAATTAAGAAGGAGCTTGTTCGATGCTCTATTGACGTTGCGAACTATATTCGTAGTGAGCTGAAAATGTAAGCATATTAGATCTAGCTAGCCAATTTATTGTGTCCCTACGTGAATAGTCAGTGGTCCCGTGGTGGGCGGGGGAGGTCGCACTTTATTTCTGATTTTCGTTACAATTATTTCCAAAAGTATTCACTGATTCAAAATAAAAATTAAAGACCTATGAAATAATGTGCCACACGTTGACATATATTTTTATATTTAGTTACCAGTATAAAGTGGCGCCCCTAAAAATATATTTTTGTGAATTTTAATTTCTAAACCAGTGGTGGTCAAAGTACGGCCCGCGGGCAAGATCCGACCCGCGAAAGATCCTTTGAAAAAATGTGTTATATGACCAGCGATATAATAATAAAGCAATTTTGCTGTAAATCTGCCCTCTTCTGAAATTTCTTCAATTTTTGGCCCCTCGTGAAGAAAGTTGGCCCACCACTGTTCTAAACTAAGTAGTAGCTCACAAAATACATGTAGATCGGACAGTAGGACAAGACTAAATAAGCTATAAGTCTTTCACTTTTTTCTATTTTGGCTACGGAACTCTAAAAAGGACTCACCGCACAGTGCTGTAGTATATCATGCATGAGGCGGTGCGCGGTGCCGCAGCGCTCCTTAAAGGACCTGTATTTGTGCAGTAATGTGCCGCAGCAGCCGCAGATGTGCTGCGGCAACCTGTCTGTTTGTCACACCTGCAATACAGCTTATGTCACAATAGTAAAATATAAAACATACCATAGGACACATATCAAACTAGTCCCATAGTAAGCTTAATAATGCTCAATAGACATAGAAAACATCCATAACTAAGGAAACACAGAAAGGAGCTAAAAAAGAATTCCAATTTCCATCCTTACTTGGTAGATATTCCACCAATTCGCACGAAGCGCTTTGCTTCTACTTTCCTTATGCGCACTGCCAAGGAATGGAATTCCCTGCCGGCGTCTATATTTCCGTGTTCTTATAACTCGGCAACCTTCAAATCAAGAGTGAACAGGCACCTTCTGGGCGAGCTCGCTCCATCGTAGGCCACGTCTACGCCTCGGCTAGTCTGTGGCCATGAGTAAGCCCATTCATAATAAAAAAAAAAGAAATATGGCGCAATTTACAAAATATATAAAAATGACAAAGGTAATGGGTGTGTCAGCCATTCATTACAATTCAGTCATTTGTGACACAAGCTTTTATCACTGCCGTTTATTCTCTTTCAACAGATAACTAATACTCATCAAGACAATTCTAACAAACCCAAACCAGGGGTGCGAATCTCCTGACTTCGGTCAAACTCGGCTCCGCTCGGCTCAGCATTGCTCCGAGCAATTATTAGGGTTGGCACCACTTGACTTCCTTTTGCGTGCACGACCACAGATAAGATAATCACTTGATTTTTGACAAAAAGGGATAGTGCCATATATTAGAAAGGGACACCATGATTCGACCCTGAACCGCTGTCAAACTTCGGTTTTGTAGGAAGTTTCCTTTCTGTACGGTAGTACTATTAATTATTCTGTGCCCAAACATAAGAGGAGCATTGTTCTATCGCAGAGTTTCTATGTCCATCATCAGATCAGCTTGATGGCATAATGTTGCATTGCAGTGTCACCCAACTAACACATTTAAGTCAATTGAATAATGGGGAGTGGGTTTAATTTAACTTACAAGATTAATAAAATACAAAAAATACAAAATTGTTTATTTCATAAAAAAACTGTACATATAATTTAAGGGATGGCGTCTCCCGAATATATTTGCCTGCATTGGGAGGCACCTTTCTTCCGTAATTATTGAAAAATAATACTAAGCTAGAAGGAGATTTGACCCAAACAATAATAAATTACAAATAAACATTGCAAGTTAAATAAAAGCTTGAAAAAAACTTGCTAAAAGCATTGACTTGGAATTTAAGAGGTTTAGATGTTTTAATAGCGCAGAGTCTTGTAAAAACGAGCCGAATTCTTCAAATATAGACTCAAGATCCTACCAACACTAGGAGTAACAGAATGAAAAGAATAAATTGTATAGACTACTCACCGGCATGCCTGACAGATATTCATATGTTTCCTTCAGAACACCAGCAAGCTTGTACAGTTTGGTGTCCGTGGCGAGACACGCGCGGCACGCCAGTAGAGTAGGCTCCAAGCCTGCTTCAAACATTGTAAACATTAATAATAATAAAAGATGTTTATGCCAAATTTGAATATAGGTACATAATAGGTTTTTATAGCCTGAATGAATTCTACAATTTATTATTATGATGCAATTTACATTTTAATGTATCAAATTTATTTTTTTCTCTATACTCATATAATGCGTATTATTGTAAAACGAATTGACATATTTAACAATTTGACACTAACCAAAGCTATGAAAATATAAAAAAATATAAAAATAATCACCAAATGGAGAGGTCCACTTGGCAAAAGAGGCCGGGGCAGACCATAAATGCGTTGGGAGGAAGACTTAAAAAGAACAGCCGGCACAGACTGGATGGCGACAGCACAAGACAGGGACAAATGGGCAGCAATGGAGGAGGCCTTTACCCACTAGGGATTCATTAGTAAAACACATATCATAAGTCATAGTTTTATTTTAAATTTTTCAAGTAAACACTTTACAATGAATAAAGGGCTTTTTTATTTTATTTTATTTACTAACCGCAACTGTAATAATAATCTAATCTGTACCCATATAGGTACTGTAGTAATCTATCTTATGTAAATAAAATTATGACATGTATAAATAAATGAGTATGAATAATAAAAGTACACAATAATGCTTACAAACTAATTGAAAGGGAAAGTGGCTCAGCTTATGTCTGTGCCAAAAGGCTTCGGGCCATAGAGGTACAATAACATAGAGAAGACACGGGGGAGTGGCCAAATGACCGAACGAGATACACTTATAGAACTTTCAGTAGGAGTAGCAGAGAAAGCGGTACTATTGCTTGTCCTTGTCACAGTCTCACTTTTTGTTTGTTCCCCACCTTTTTGTTAGCATGGGCAGGCCTATGGAACTCTCCGCGCGAGCTCGGATTAATACCTACGAGTCGGCTCCCGTTCACGGTAGATAGGCAAGCCAGTTGGTTGCCACACGCGCTCACGTACGCACGTCACCGCGCGCCGCACTTTCAATTTTTACGATAGTTACAATACAAGCTACGTAGTAGGTGCCTACCTACTATTGAATTTCTTTAATTAAACATGTAATGTTTTTTATGTATGACAAATGTATAGTTTTAGATATCTATCTATTTGAAATAGGTTGAAGTAAATGTTTATTTTAACGACAGTAAGTTAACTTTACACCGGAAAGTGCCTACTCATTTTTGCTCTGGTTAACTTATAATTAGTTACCTGTATTGATGGGGATTTTATTATTTTTCTTTATAGTATAACATTTATCCCTATCTGGTTTTAAATTACACGAAGTTTTAAAACTAATTCTTGCTGGGATTATTGCGCGGCTTATATAACGGCGTAAACACTGCGGTTACTGCAGGGACATATGACCTTTTAAAAAGACTATTTCGCAAACACTAACGCATAATTGGAATATTAGGTATACTTTAAGATTTAGCTTTCCTTTTATTTCACTCTGCTGTTTACGTAGGTATTTATTTATCATTTCTAAGCGTCAGCAACCCTAGCGTTGTGCCGGTGCGCGCGGTGCGGGGAGCGGCGCGCTGAAGGTCACTCCATTGTATTTTTGTGTAGGTATCAAAACAGTAGGTATTTGCGTTTTATTTGAGAGATAAGTATCTGTTCGTAAGAACTATTATATAATCTGTGGCATGGGCTATGGTGGGCAACAAATAACCCGACCGAATTACGTAGATTGTTTTTGGTATATTGTCAGGAATGTTAAAACGTGTTTTTAATATTGTCGCATTGCGTATGTTTTGTCCCTCACGGAGGCACGCGCACACCACTTCTATAGGATGCTACTTCTATGCTTCGGGCATTGTTGTTGTTACTTTATTATATCACAAGGAAAAGGTGGATGGACTGTGAGATATGGAATGATGGTTATGGAACCATAGGATGGAGATGGATATGAAACGAACGCAAGTGAATGATGAGATGACGGGCGACAGAAAGGTATGAAGAGAAAGACATGCGTCGACCCCAAGAGAATAGGACAAGGGCAAGAGAATGATTATGACTTTATTATATCATCATTCAATTATTGTTACCTAATAATACACAATTAAAAGACTAATAGTTACCGGGTGGCATCTGAGAAACGCCGGCATTGTAGTTATTGTTAAACATCTTGATCTTCTTCATTCTGTTTGAAATATATTGATTTTTATTACCAACAAAATCTACAGTCTTATATGAGTCGTATCGACCAATATTGACATTGTCGGGCATCATTTGGGCATTGACCCAATTTTCCTTGCTGTCAAGTGTCAATGTGACGTTCATTCATAGGGCTGCCAGTAAAAAAAAAACGGTTAATGCTGAAGCATAGACATAATATATATATAGACGTAGTCTCAGCGAGCTGTCACTGTTGCCACTTTTGTTTAGTGTACGATTAACAATGAGGCCCACGTTGCTGTAGCCATGTCGATAAAGTCATATCGATAAACTATCGACATTTCTTGCAATTTTAATTTTACTTCAAAGGCTTAACGATACCTAAAATGACCAAAAACGCTTTTATTCTTTATTGTGGTTATCAGATCACAATTTTATAGTCACGCCCCAGCAGGGAACCAAGGGAAAGTTCAGATATTTAATTAAAATACATAAATACCTCCTAAAATAGGTGTTCCGCAATAATTGAATTATATTATTATATTATAATATATTCATTATCCATTAGCATTTCAATAATGTTTATGTTTAACGAAGATATTGAAGCTTCAATTAATCGCTATTTCGTTCCGCTGTGTAGCGTTTATCGATATATAACATGATTAAAATCGACTTTTCACATCCCTAAAAGAGCACACATATACGCTTTTACGCACACATACACAGGGTGGGCGCATCAAGAAAGGCAACACTTGATTTGAAGTCCGCCTTGTCAACAGTATGGTTGTCCTTTTTTGGCAAACGGCATTTTAAAAGAGCGAGGTGAGAGAAATGATACTAGTTGCTGCGTCGTGAAAGAGAACAGAAAAGGTTGGGCCCTTGTGCTGAAGTTGTTAAGGGTTCCTTACACTGACATACACATTTATCTGCTCTCAGTAGTTCCGCTGCATGATGCATCCCTGTCGTCACTTAAAAATAACTAATGTGTGTGAAGTGCTTTATAAATATTTGCGCACTCAACAACAAGTTTTTTTTGTTCCTTTGGCTTCCTGTTTTTCTAGCATGACCAAGACTTCTTTTTTCTACTATTTCTCTTAACACACTACCACGTTTCTGTGGCAACATTTTACATAAACGTCAAACGAAATACTGAATATGCACGAAAGAATAATGCAAAAAATTCGCGAAAATAATAACAATTCGTATTTATGAATTACAATTTATATTCTTTATTATCTTATTGGGTTTTTATGTAAACATGCGGTCGGTGAAAACTGAAAATGCTAGCAGCAGCGAACAATTACTAGCCTGCCGGGTTTGTTTAGCCACTGAAGCTAAGTTGTACTATATTTATGAAAATGGACTAGAAAAAGAAATTCTGGAGCTACTAGGGATCGAGGTAAGCTTAAAAAGTGTTTGGATATTGTGTAGCCTATGCGTGAATAAATATAATTATAACGCTTCAATAGAAATATAAAAATACCTAACAGTTATGATTGTTATGTATGTTTTTATTTTATTAAACTTTCTATCTCGCTGTCGTATTATGTGAAAATTGGATGTGGTCTAAGAACACAGACTATTGATTTCAAGGGGAGCATTTTTTATTTATAAGTTCTGTTAAATTTTAGTTTTAATTTTAATGTTGTTTTTATTATCACTTTATTTGTTATTGCTAAATAAAAATTTTTAATTTTGTGACTTTTTGCATATAGGTACATAGGACACAGACTATTTCAATTGCACATTTTGTGACTTGTTCTTTTTGCAAAATACATATAAATTTTTGCCAAAATTATACATACTGAACTGTGATTGAAATATGTATCAAATAAATAGATACCTGTAGGCAGGTATAGTGCAGGCAGATAATGGCAAAGCGTTGCATTTAACATTCAGATGGACAGACAGTCAACAGTGTTAACCCAGACAGGGGTCTACAATTAAATCTTAAAACAAAATAAATAAAATAATGTTTGTGTTTATTGTAGGTGTCAGTGGTAGATGGGTATCCACAGCACATTTGTGCATTCTGCCGAGTACTTTTAGCAAAGTTTAAGAGGTTCCGAGCTTGCAGCCAACGGGCCCAGGAACTGCTGCGGACACTTAAGAAACAACATGGGGTGAGTTAAAACTGCTAATGATATATGAAGATTATAATTTCACAATGAAACCTATTGATGAGGCCTTCCACATAAAGGTCTAAGGTTCAGGGGGGCAATTTCCGATTTTTGCGGGGGAGGGGCATGTACATTTTAATGATTAGTGTTAAATTTGATATGTATAATCCAATGTTATTATGGAATAATATTAACATCAATAAATTGCTCTGATAATTAGATTAATTACGATTCATAAGAGCTTGTTGCTAGGCTTACATGAATAAAGTATATTTTGAGTTTGAGTTTGAATTTGAATGCTGAAACAATTTAATTACAGATTAATACAAGCACCGTTGCTACCGTCAACTCTCCATTCCCAATCCTAACTATCCACACCACCACCCTCATAGAATACCAATACCAAGAACAACCAGAACCACCAGAACCCGTAGTCAAAGACGAAGTAGAATCCAAGCATGAAGATATAGTGAAATACGAAGATTTAGATAATAATTTAGATGTGGATGATAATATAGATTATGATGATGAGGAGTATAAGGAGGAAGTGGAAGTTAAGAAGAGGAAGCGGAAGAGGAGGGTTGAGAAGGAAGTTACGAGGGAGAAAAAGAAGTTACCTAAAGGTAAATACTAGTACTAACCTTACGAAAATCCTGAAAAGTTAATGGTTTCAGTTTCAGGACTTATGATAATATAACAAACAATATATTTTATGACTTAACTTTATGTCAACTATTAAAAAATAATTTACAATTATACAACAGCACTTAAAATTAATATAAATATGAATAATTGAATTTATTGTACGCTCGAAATGGGCGAACTGTTGGACTTTTCTATATTTGACATGCAATCTCATTGTACACAGTTTTGACAATAAATGAATCTTATCTAATTTTATATCTCAGTACGGATAAGACGTTCGTTCTTGTCTACATGACAGCGTGATAAAACGGTGTCCGTCACTTTCTATCCCATGGTGTTAAAAAATGACAGTTATTTTATCACGTGGATAAAGCCATCTGTAATACGCTGGCAGGATATTATTTTACTTAGGTACTTAATTACTTCACTGGCTCAGTTACCCAAAAAGAATCTTGGCTTCTGACACAAGAAAACGCCATGCCATATTATGCATCACCACTGCATCACCAACATACTCCAGTTGGGTACTTCAAGGGTGGAGAGGTCTTTTAGGGCTTCGTCACTTCAGCGGTATCTGATGGGACGCCTGGACGGGCTATGCTTTTATTGCAAACTAGTAACCCGCCCCGGATTCGCACGGGTTACAAAAAACCTTATCAAATTGACCTAAACCTTCCTCTAGAATAAATTTATTGATGGGTGAAAACCGCATGAAAATCCGTTCAGTAGTTATTGAGTTTATCGCGAACATACTATTAGAAGAGAAAACACCATACATCATTAAATAAAGGATTTAATACATAAAACACGGAAAACAGGCGTAGCTTCAACTAAATTCCACTCCGACGCAGCCATGGCGGGCGATGCTCCTCTGACAGTCCGGGTCGCGCCCATCGTAGTGTCACAATGACACCGACAGTAGGGCAGTGTTCGAGCAAACCACATAATCGGTTATCAGTTCGGCCTCCTGATGAAAAACCTTCGCCCACGAAGGTCAGCAAGTAGCACCACAGCACTTCCATCTTCGCGCACCTCCCCAATCGGTTAAAGGGAATCGTGACGTAGCCTACTGGTACTCAGCGACTCCGTTGACTGGGCTACAAATATCAAAACATAAGCTAATTGGCATCTGTTACAGTGCCAAGTCATATACTGATGGATGAGACCCCTTTAGGCCACATCAGTATCTTTTTTTTTTTTAGTAAGGCTCTTTATGCACTTTAGTAATTATTGTAGTTTTTTTTTGTAATGAAGTTATCACGGTATCATTAATTTGATCATCAGCTCTCAAGCAATAAACAGTCGTCCGCTCATAGTATATCTAACCGTGTACTATCTCTTTTTATTTTATTTTAGGAGAATTAAAGAATTATCATGTAGTCAAGAGTGACCCTTTACAGCAAATGTCATATAGACACATATCAGTTCTTAAATGAAACATGATGTAGACAATATTCAGCTCTCTAAGCAAGTATCAACTCCTGAAGAAAAGCATCAGGTAGACAAATGTAAATTCTTAAGGCAAACATCTTGTAGTCAACTAACTGTCAGCTCATTAAGCAAACATCTTGTAGGCAACAATCAGCTCTTGAATCAAATCTCAACTTCAAAAGGAAAGCATCATGTAGACAAATAAAATATTCGCTCTTTAAATATTTTGTAGGCAACTCTCAGCTCTTAAAGCAAATAACAACTTCTAACTGAAAACTGTAGACTACTTTCAGCCTTTTTTTTTATCTTATGGATAATTAATAAGCTCTTAAAGCAACCATCCTATAATATTAAAACATAATGTAAAATAAGTATTAGCTCTTTAAAACAATCAGCATGTTGAGTCTACATTGTAGATAACTGTCAGTTCTTAAAGCAACCATCTTCTCTATTGAGATTCTAATTGTCAGCTCTCAAAGGGATAACAGTTACTGAAGGAAAACATCATGCAGATGTCGTAGATAAACTATCAGCTCTTAGCACACACATCTCAACTAGACTTTTATTTATTTGTTCAGCTGTTTGGGTAACTTTAAATCATGGGCTCTCTATAAGCAACTTTAATTTATGGGCTCTGTAAGCTAATTGGTATTATAGAGCTCTTTAACAGATTTGTAACATGACCTCTAAAAAAATGTATAAAATGGGTTTTTTTTAAGCATATTTGTAATATTAGCTCTTTAAGAATTTGTATTATCTCTTTAAGCTGATACGTTTTATGGACTCTTTAAGCATATTCGTAACATGGGCTCTTTAAGCAGGTTTGCAACATGGGCTCTTTAAGCATTTGTACCATAAGCTCTTTAAGCTGATACGTTTTATGGGCTCTTTAAGCATATTCGTAACATGGGCTCTCTAAGCAGATTTGTAACATGGGCTCTTTAAGCAGATTCGTAATATGCGCTCTTTAAGCATTTGTACCATTAGCTCTTTAAGCTGATACGTTTTATGGGCTTTTTTAAGCATATTCGTAACATGGGCTCTTTAAGCAGATTTGCAACATGGGCTCTTTAAGCATTTGTACCATAAGCTCTTTAAGCTGATACGTTTTATGGGCTCTTTAAGCATATTCATAACATGGGCTCTCTAAGCAGATTTGTAACATGGGCTCTTTAAGCAGATTCGTAATATGGGCTTTTTAAGCATTTGTACCATAAGCTCTTTAAGCTGATACGTTTTATGGGTTTTTTTAAGCATATTCGTAACATGGGCTCTTTAAGCAGATTTGTAACACATGGGCTCTCTAAGCATTTGCATAATAGGCTCTTTAAGCTTACTTGTATAATGGGCTCTCTAAGCATTTGTATCATAGGCTCTTTAAGCTGATACGTTACACGGGCTCTTTAAGCTTACTTGTATAATGGGCTCTCTAAGCAATAGTATCATAGGCTCTTTAAGCTTACTTGTATAATGGGCTCTCTAAGCATTAGTATCATAGGCTCTTTAAGCTGATACGTTACACGGGCTCTTTAAGCTTACTTGTATAATGGGCTCTCTAAGCAATAGTATCATAGGCTCTTTAAGCTTACTTGTATAATGGGCTCTCTAAGCATTAGTATCATAGGCTCTTTAAGCTGATACGTTACACGGGCTCTTTAAGCTTACTTGTATAATGGGCTCTCTAAGCAATAGTATCATAGGCTCTTTAAGCTTACTTGTATATTGGGCTATTTAAGAATTTTTGTAACATAGGCTCTTTAAGCATTCGTATCATGGGCTGGCTAGGCTGATACATCTCACAGGCTCGCTAAGCATTCGTATCATCGGCTCGTTAAGCTGATACGTCTACAGGCTCGCTAAGCATTCGTATCATCGGCTCGTTAAGCTGATACGTCTCACAGGCTCGCTAAGCATTCGTATCATGGCTCGTTAAGCTGATACGTCTCACAGGCTCTCTAAGCATTCGTATCATGGCTCGTTAAGCTGATACGTCTCACAGGCTCGCTAAGCATTCGTATCATGGCTCGTTAAGCTGATACGTCTCACAGGCTCGCTAAGCATTCGTATCATGGCTCGTTAAGCTGATACGTCTCACAGGCTCGCTAAGCATTCGTATCATGGCTCGCTAAGCTGATACGTCTCATAGGCTCGCTAAGCATTCGTATCATGGCTCGCCAAGCTGATACGTCTCATAGGCTTGCTAAGCCTCCTTTTTTTGTGTATTTATATATTTGTATTTTATTTTTTTTTCTTAAATATTTTATTTTTTGTATAGGTTGGTTTTTGTTGTTGTATAGGTTCAAACATTTGTATCGGTGGCTCTTTGAGCATATAGATGGGTCTTAGTCCCGCTATCACACAGGCTGCCTCAGTCTCGCAACGCCGCTCAGGTACGCAGTCTCGCACCGCCGCTCAGGTGCGCAGACTCGCACCATCGGTCGGCGCGCAGACTCGCACCGCCGCTCAGGCAGGCAGACCCGCACCGTCATGCAGGCGCACAGACTCGCACCGACGCTCAGGAAGGCAGGCCTTTGCCAGTACATTCTGCAACCATAACTCGGGGCAATAACTGTGTCATAACAAAGCATATTTGGATTCAACTTTTGAAATTATAGTTCAACTATCCTTGGCTCACTCAATATTTTCTCATATCAACATGCATCAAGATACACACACACAAGACATGTTGCATACTCTATTGAGATCCTTGATAAAGTATTGACACTATCCCTGTTATAAAAGAGTTTTGTCAGAATAAGTAATGTGAATAAAACATGTGGACAATTTATTAGCTTAGGGTGTAGGTATACCAATACTGTGTGAGCTTTAGTAAAGCCATCTTTCTATATGTTATTTCTTCACATAACAATATACCTAAGGTTTACCACCTTCATGACAATATAGCAATAATTTATTATATTTTATCTTTTATAACACACATGTAATGTCCTTGTCAGATTTTCAATAAAATGGGATATAGTATTATTATGATGTGCTTGCATGAAACAGCCAAATACTTCAACTTGGTGAAACAAAGAACTTGTGTTGAGAATACTTAACTTCTCTCATATTGGTACATGCAGCATCCAACTTGGCAACTTTTGACATACTACCTGCGGTCATCTCTCACCACAGATTTCTTTCGCTGCAAAGAATCCCTTGCACCATCCAGCCTGGTGAGGACTCCCCTCAAGCAGCTCCAGTGGCCTTTGTGAAGACATTTGAACATTCTAACAACACACAACATGCAACATTTAACAAACAACAAAACCATGTGATCTGTTTCTATCACATCTTATTCCACATTATTATTTGTCAATTAGATATAACTGATATAAGATTATTGCCTCAATTCAATTCAAGTAGTTTTGAGTTTTCATGACTAAACAAGACTTAACTGGTAGGTCTCTTAAAATGACACAATTTTCAATCACCAACATAATATGAATAGTAAATAATTTAAATGAACTCTTTTACAAGTAGTTATCATCAGTCATCACCATATCAATTGTCCCTATTTTATTTTATTTATTAATTCACTGAACTGACTGCCTGTTATAGTACAGTCAACATTAAAAGTAGGCACTGCTCCTTATTAACGGCACATGTCACTTCATTCTTTCCATTTGGACATCACAGGCCTTTAGTGGCTATGCTGACCTGTTCTATTTTATTTAAAACATATTAACACATATTAATTAATTAGTGTAGGTGCATGACAATTTGAATATGTTAGGAACATGCCTCAATAGCCGCTTTGAGTACCTATAATTTCTGTAAGTCGATTATAGGTATATCTGATCACTCACTTATTATTTTTATTCTTTTAACCATGCTATAACTACAAATTATATGTGAATGTTGCTCACATAACACAACAGTATGATTTGGCCTTACCTTGTTCAATTTTGTATCGTTGATTATATTTCTTATACCGCCAAAACCTTTCACACAGGACAGTATTACTTACTCATTTGTATGCAATCATTCTGCAAGTACAAGGCCTCTGTGAGTATGCAGCCATAAAGCTTGTTCTGGTAAACTATACCTCCAGCATAAAACACATTTATTCTGTGAAAATATAAGTGAAGCAACAACTTTATCTGAAATGACAATTATTAGCATTTTTCCCCATAATGTGGTCATGCTACGCTTCACACAACATTCTCAAAGGGATCATTTTAACATAGCCTTATAATACTATGTCATACAACGACCCAAGAAAGCAACTTGGTCGATCTTGCATAAATAGGCATAATAATAATAACACACCACATAAGTACTCTCAAACTATAGTACTTTTCATCTTAGAATGTTTTAAAATATTAGTAACATAAAGCATTACTCAATGTTAAATAACCAATCTTTCATGTCAGTAATATGTCAAATACTTAATCCATTTATTTTTATTGCTAATGCTAATAATTTCCAACATCAATCATAGACTAGGTGTTTAAACATAAACTCAACAGTACATCATAAGCCAAACCACTATGACTGATAAATTTCATAAGCAGTTTAATAAATACCTTGATAGAACTTTCTGCGCTGAACGTTCACTGACACTGTTCGACATGTTCACAAACATTGTCTCCGTTATATGATTTTTTTATAAAATTGGGGTCCAGAATAAATATTATGGTGTGATTATAATGTCATTGCATAGTCTAGCTGGCATTCATAATCATAATGGCAATTTTGATTATTGCCTTTCTTTGCATATTCTAAAACTAAATAATTATGATGAATGTTGTTTACATGATTATATCCTATTATAGCTGATATTTTAGGCTGTGAATTGTTTGCATATGTGCAATACTATTCTACACTAAGTGGATAAGACAACCTTTCACAGATTTTACTTGATTGTACACTGATATTCAAGTTTTGACACTATGGCACATAGTTCTTGGATTACTTACCCATAGATCATTTTTATAACTTACGTGGCTTGAACATCGTTCCAACCATTGAAACGATACGATATAGCTTACCAAATATAGTATTCCAACTAACTTCTCGTATTGGACAACATTGGACAAGTATTGGTTATGACGATGACGCCATGAACTACGGTGATGTACGTACACCGTCATCAATAATTTTCTTCATCAAATATGCCTTAACAAGGCTTCACCAAAGATTTGTTTATATTATTCAATGATGAATGGTGCAAATATAATAGTAAAATCACTTGAACCGGCGTTCATTTGGTTAGCAACAATAAGCGGATGAACTACTGGCTTTATGCCTTTCAGAATATATTGTGGACGTAAATTACGTATCCCACTTCTGAACTATTAGAAGAGAAAACACCATACATCATTAAATAAAGGATTTAATACATAAAACACGGAAAACAGGCGTAGCTTCAACTAAATTCCACTCCGACGCAGCCATGGCGGGCGATGCTCCTCTGACAGTCCGGGTCGCGCCCATCGTAGTGTCACAATGACACCGACAGTAGGGCAGTGTTCGAGAACAATAAACAAAGAACACACAAACAGACAGACGTGGCGGGGCCTTTTGTTTTATAAGGTATACGTGATGCTATTGACCCATACAAACACTTTTTGAGCAACCGAGTAGGGAGGGTTTGGAACACACTCCCCGAAGATGTGGATTCAGCACAAAATGTGAACCAATTTAAAAATAAACTAGACAAACACATCTATACATCTACTTGTCAACGATAATGTCAATGATTACTGGATACAGGAAATATCAGTTGTCACAACTGCCTGCCTGCTTACAGAATAATAATCTTTAATAATAATAATATTTACAGAAAAGAAGATAAAGAAAATGTTCGACTGCGAGGCCGACTTCCCCGCGTTCGAGGCCAAATACAACATGGAAATAGTTGTGTTAACTATGGAGCAGCAGCTAGAAAACATGGCCGCCAGGAAGAACTCCTCCAACTATATCAACTCGCCGTATAAATGCCAGCTGTGCTTCAAAGGGTTTTCCTCTGAAGCTACTTTTAAGAATCATACTTTGAAGCATCATGACCCGGTAAGGACTTTGTTTCTTATTTATATATTTTTAAACTTTATTACACATACAAAAAGTACAACATTCAGGCATTCTCTACCAGTCAACCATACTCTTCTACTCTTTCCCTCTTCATTTTCTCTGCCTATCTTCCTCTCACTAATTCCTTTTTGCCGCTCCCTTTCTCTTAGGACAAAGATTTTCCAACTCACCCTACATCCCCTCCATGGACTATATTAGCTGAACTTACACATTTGTGATTATAGGTACTTTTGACTCCCTTCCATGCTCACATATTTATGACGACATCGTACGTATAGATGTATTTGGTTATTGAGCAGCAGCTCTAAAACATGGCCGCCAAGAATAATTCCTCCAACTACGTTAACTCTCCGAAAGGGTAGGCTTTCCTCTGAAGCTATTACTTTTATGTATCATAATTTGAAGCATCATGACCCGGTGTACTTTCTTTCTCACACTATCTCTCTCAGTATTTTCTTTTTTTGACTCTCTTTCTTACACACAGAGACACATTTTCCTATTCAGTGTGAGTAGCCAGATAAGCGATTAAGTCCAGTTTTACAATTTAATAAATAAATAAATATTATAGGACATTTTTACACAGATTGACTAAGTCCCACAGTAAGCTCAAGAAGGCTTGTGTTGTGGGTACTCAGACAACGATATATATAATATATAAATACTTAAATATATAGAAAACAGCCATGACTCAGGAACAAATTTCTGTGTTATCACGCAAATAAATGCCCTTACGGGGATTCGAACCCAGGACCATCGGCTTCACAGGCAGGGTCACTAGTGTCACTACCCACTAGGCCAGACCGGTCGTCAAAATAAATATAGAAGTAGGTGGTCGAAGCCCCTTTAGGATTCACTGATCTACATTATACTTGTTTACAGAGTGTAGGAGCGCAGCAGTGCGAGCTGTGTTTCTCTCGTTTCCGTATCCCCGCGTTCCTGCGCACGCACGCCGAGACGCACCGCCTCAAGTTTGTCTGCAAGGACTGCCGCTTTGTCGCCAGTAATAGGTGGGTTAGCTTGAACATACAGAGAACAATATCTCAACTACAATCTTTTTTTTATTATTATTCAGAGCCCACTGTCCCACTGCTGGGCAAAGGCCTCCCCCCTCTCCTTCCATACGTCTCTGTTCAGTGCTACATCTGACCAGCCTCTCAAGAAGGAGTCCAAGTTATCCCGCCATCGCCGACGAGGCCTGCCGACTCCCCGGTTAGACTCGTGGGGCTCCCACTCTGTGGGTAACTTGGCCCACAAGTCGTTCGGCATTCGGCAGACATGATCAGCCCAGTCCCATTTTAACTTAGCCGCTTTCCGAGCTACTTCTATTATTCGAGTCTTAGAGCGCAGCGTGGTGTTTCGGCCTCGATCCCTTAACTACAATATAATATAGTTAGATTATATAAGTTAACTCGCGATTACCACACAGACGCTACTATTATTTTTGTGTAACAGTCTGACCAATTTTGTCATAAGTATACGTTTTTTTAAGGTATTGAATTGTTATTTTCCACAGGTACCACGCTATTACGCACTTCCGCGAGCACAGCGGCTTCAAATACGTCTGCAAATATTGTGGAGCCAGTTTCAAGTGAGTGCCAAGTCGCTGGCCCGATATTACAGGGTTCTATGTTTCACTTTTATCGAACTGAAATTTGAACATTGTCATTATTAATGATGATTAATAATGATGATGATGAATGATAGTGACCTTAAGTCGAATTTCAAGTATCTTGAAAATGTAACCACAAAAGAGATAGGTACAGAAATCAATCTACATACAAAGCGCGCTCGAGCAACGCACACATAGACACTGCTCACGGACACGATATCTCGGACCGGTTGGGACCAGTGCGAGCGCGAGTGCCATCCGCTTGAGACACGCGTCTGTGAACTTTTTTGTGCAATAATGGAGAAACAAAACAAAAAGTTATTATAACTGTACAGTGGACGGTTGTTTAAATTCAACATTAACCGGTGAATTGTTGATTTTTAAGCTACCAGTGGTTTCAGAGAGAATGCGAATGCGAATTTATTACATTGTACATGAGAATGCGAATTTATTACACTTTAAAATATTATAATCGTGCATTTCGCCAAACTCGAAATCATCGCAAGATATTTTCTGTGGCAAATCTGTAATATAACAATGACATTAAAATGAAAATAGCTATTTGAGTTATTAATGTCATTATTAATTTATATTTCCATTCTTCCCGTTTCATCCTCAACAATAAATCAAACAACTAGATACGAGATACGATACGATGGATACGAGTGCCACTACCACGATAGTTTTTTTGTGCATAAGTCATAGTTCGCAACAATCGCAACCCTAGAGCGACCGCCGAGCGTAGGTATGAAAAGTAAAGTACATACATGTGATTGACTTCTGTACTTATCTGTTTTGTGATGTAACATAGAACCCTGTAACATTGGGCCAGCGAAGTGTCAAATACATTTAACCATAGGTCTTGTCAGTAAAGATATAAAATTTTAAACCAATCGGCATAAAAAATTAAGCCTTTATAAGGCAGAGGGAATATATTTCCCACCTGATTTTACTTTATTTCAAAGTGATAGAGTTCAATTTTGCATAATTCCTGACACCCTTATAAAGGGTTAAATAACGTAATTCAGACCGCCGTCTCGGCCGAGGCTCGTCTACACTGATCATTTTGTGCGCGATGAAATTGCCTCGCACATATGCTCCCTCTGTGTGGACCCGACTTTTGGTGTTTTCGCTATAGTTCTACATGGCGCAGCTGGTAGGATTCGAATCTACGCACACAAGTGCGTCCGTGTAGGATTTTTATATGTAATCGTCATAATATTCATGGCATGGCACTAAGTTCGCCTTTTGTACATTAAGTTATTCTTTTGTGCAATAAAGTTTTAAATAAATAATAAATAAATATTAGGCAAAGTTCTGCGTAGGTGGCACCACTAGCACATACAGTAAACAAACCTCATTGACATCATCAATGACACATCATGCGTCACTAGGTCAATCACATGGCCTGCCGTGAAACACGACAGTGGAAAGTTCGGTTTCTGCCTCTCTATCACTCTTGCTTATTCGATCGATAGAATAAAAAAATCGATTTTCGCGTTTCGCGGTAGGCCACCTGTAAACAAAGCGCCTTGGTGCATCAATGTCATAGTGAAAACTTGTCAAAAACTGTTTAAGGCCTAGTATGTATAAGTTACTCTATGGTTTACTAAACAAATTAGTGCTGCACTCTGGCGGCACAACATTGCAGTAATACTCCCAATTCGTGTCTTTAGGAAACCTTCGACACACGGCACGCACGTCCGTATCCAGCATCCCACCGAGAACACATCGTGCGACGTGTGCGGGGAGACCTTCCAGGGGGACTTCGGGCTGAGGATGCACAAGACTAGAGCGCACAAGCAGGTCTCTTTCTTGAATATATAATCGAATTTAAACCACCGTGAACCATGCTGTCATCCAACTGCTGCCAAAGTGCCCGGCATTGTCGTCAAATATGTCGCGCAAATGATTAAAAATAAAAATACGCGACTTAAACCGAAAAATTAAATGTCACATTTATTTGCAGAACTCCGAGAACGAATCCGGCTCGCTGAACTGCAGCACGTGCGGCGTGCAGTTCGCCAGCTCGTACGCGCTGGCGCGGCACACGTTCACGGCGCTCGACAACGTGTGCAACCCGAGCATGAGGTGACCTAACTAAGGCTATCGACTGTATCACGTGCGGCGTGCAGTTCGCCAGCTCGTACGCGCTGGCGCGGCACACGTTCACGGCGCCCGACAACGTGTGCAACCCGAGCATGAGGCGACCTAACTAAGGCTATCGACTGTATCACGTGCGGCGTGCAGTTCGCCAGCTCGTACGCGCTGGCGCGGCACACGTTCACGGCGCCCGACAACGTGTGCAACCCGAGCATGAGGTGACCTAACTAAGGCTATCGACTGTATCACGTGCGGCGTGCAGTTCGCCAGCTCGTACGCGCTGGCGCGGCACACGTTCACGGCGCCCGACAACGTGTGCAACCCGAGCATGAGGTGACCTAACTAAGGCTATCGACTGTATCACGTGCGGCGTGCAGTTCGCCAGCTCGTACGCGCTGGCGCGGCACACGTTCACGGCGCCCGACAACGTGTGCAACCCGAGCATGAGGTGACCTAACTAAGGCTATCGACTGTATCACGTGCGGCGTGCAGTTCGCCAGCTCGTACGCGCTGGCGCGGCACACGTTCACGGCGCCCGACAACGTGTGCAACCCGAGCATGAGGTGACCTAACTAAGGCTATCGACTGTATCACGTGCGGCGTGCAGTTCGCCAGCTCGTACGCGCTGGCGCGGCACACGTTCACGGCGCCCGACAACGTGTGCAACCCGAGCATGAGGTGACCTAACTAAGGCTATCGACTGTATCACGTGCGGCGTGCAGTTCGCCAGCTCGTACGCGCTGGCGCGGCACACGTTCACGGCGCCCGACAACGTGTGCAACCCGAGCATGAGGTGACCTAACTAAGGCTATCGACTGTATCACGTGCGGCGTGCAGTTCGCCAGCTCGTACGCGCTGGCGCGGCACACGTTCACGGCGCCCGACAACGTGTGCAACCCGAGCATGAGGTGACCTAACTAAGGCTATCGACTGTATCACGTGCGGCGTGCAGTTCGCCAGCTCGTACGCGCTGGCGCGGCACACGTTCACGGCGCTCGACAACGTGTGCAACGCGAGCATGAGGTGACCTAACTAAGGCTATCGACTGTATCACTCTTCATTTCTTTCTCCATTTCATTTGTATATAGCTTGAAGCAGTTTGGGGTTAAGAAGTAAGTTACTGGAACGTTTAGACGGTTACCCAATTGTGAAGATGTTTATAAAATTGAAAATATTTGAAGTCTTAAATATTAACTAATAAATTGCAAGTAATAACTTGGTGTACCTCAGGGCAGTGTTCTTGGACCGAACCTCTTTCTACACTTTATGGCATTTACCTACAAATCGTATTGTGGGGATGTTAATGTAGTGCGTGACGTAGATTGGCCATTGAAATTCGAATTTCCACTGGTTCCAATAAATATATTAAACACACAGGGCTTATAAAATAATCGAAAAGAATAGGTACACTAATCGGTTATTGCACATAAAAAAACACACTGTACAAAAGGCGAACTTAATGCCACAAGAGATTATCGTACATAGCAAAACAATCTTTAGAATGTCAGTTACTTTTAGGCCGGTTTTGTTATATATATTTTTGTTTTTATGTTTAGAGCGTGTACTCTGTGCGGGGAAAACCTGGCGACCGATGAACTGCTGAGGAGCCATACTCAGGAGCGGCATAGCAAGCCGGAGACCAAGTGCGATGAGGTAAGGCCCAACTCATAACGAAACACCCTACCAAACTTTATTAAAATATACAAACATAATCACTTATTTAAGTTTCAAGATTTACCTCCGACGTTGACGTTGAAGATGTTGATGTCAACTTGAGTCAGTCTTCTCCGAGACCACGGGGACAACGCCGTCCTCGAAACGTCGGAGGTAAATCTTAAAACTTAAATACGCGAGTAAGTCCCGTTGTACAATTTAATAGTGTGTAAAATACGTGAAATTTTAAAGTGTCCAACCAAATTTTATGGAATTATTTTAACCACACCAGTTCGTAAAGGATCTCTTGATTGTTGAAAAAATTATGGGGAAGTTGTATTTTATTCACAAGAGGGGCAGAGCATTTTGATGCAAAATTTGAGTTGTTTCCTTTTGATGGCTGGTAGAATTGACTTTTGAATAATGATTTTGACCGAAAAATATTTAATAAAATAACGTTCATCTGGATTTGGTTACATTGTATTTGATGTTTTACAGTTAGTATTTTTCTCGCATTGGTGTGGTGAAAATTTTTGTGTTTCACTCAGGGGCAAAATTTGTGTAAGAAACGCTCAAGATTTCACTTTTCAAACCACTTGCTACGCTTGTGGTTCAATTTTGGATAATTTCGCTTGCTCGGGTATCAATACTATCAATATTGGCAAGCATTTAAACAACAACTTTGCCGCCTTATAAAACAAATTACTATTGTATCCCTCCACAGTGCAACAAGACATTCCTAACCGAGGCGTCTCTGAGCGTCCATTACGAACGCGTCCACCTCCAAGTGAAAAATGTGAGACGGAAAGCGTCGTACCAGGCCCGGAAACAGTACGGGGGAGTAGTCATGTGCGAGCTGTGCGGGAAGAGGTGTAAGGTGAGACTCATGGCTCCCTGGTACAGTCAGGATATGTAGCTGAGGAGAGAAATGGTCGGAAGGTAGGATCAAGTCGCAAACTGGTCCGGTTTCTTATACGGTTGATATGGGTCAGGGAATCGAATGGCGAAGGCATGTTGATCAAATAATTCCGGCCAATAAAGACCGATTTTCACTTTCACGTGCAAGTGTTTGTAATCCGGATGAACAATTGAATGCGCGTGTTAATATGCCCGAAGTGGGTGCTGACGAAGCGTTTGAGGATGCATCGGACGGTGAAGTTATGGCAGCACCAGAGCAGCCTCAGACGGAGCACTTTCCCGCTAGCGCGGGTGTCCTGACGCCACCGGTGGATGCTCCGGCCGCGCCACCGCCCGATGCTTCCGCCCGTGCGTTGCGCGCTTGGAAGCGGGCCCAAAGGTCTAGCTAAGTAAGTGTAGCGTTAGTCAGTAAGTAGTACTAGTTGTGTTTATGTTTGTGGTTGTGTTCTATGATGGGAAATCGTTTAATTAGATTTTATTTTATTATACCGGGTAGCAAGCTTAAGGGGGAGAGATGCTACGATTGTAAAAAGGTTGTTACTATACTGGCACTTGAGATTCGAGATAGTTTGACAATAAACGTCAGTCAGAAATAAACCGGCTTTTAATTATTACAGTTATGAATTACTAGTTACATAATGTTATAATAACATTTGTTTACAGAACAGCACCATCCTGAAATACCACCAGCGCACACACACAGGGGAGAAGCCCCACAGCTGCCCGCGGTGTCCCAAACGATTCGTCTCCCCCATGCTGCTACACGTAAGTGGACCTTATAACTGCGATATAAGGACTATAATGCCACAAGCACCAGCGCGCACACAGGGGAGAAGCCCAACAGCTGCCCGCGTTGTCCCAAACGATTCGTCTCTCCCATGCTGCTACACGTAAGTGGACCTTATAACCGCGACATAAGAACTATTCCCCACAGCTCTTTCCGCGTTGTCCGAAACGATTCGTCTCTCCCATGTTGCTACACGTAAGTGAACCTCACTTTATATTTACGTAATATGTTCATAAAAAAATAAAAGCCTTAAATGTTAACTAGTCATTTATCGATGCAACGCATTTGGACATTAAATAACAAAATTATTGAATGTCGTGTCAAGATAATCATTGTTCCAAATTTGATCATTTACTATATTTGAAAACTTTTATGCCTTAGTCGTCCGTTTCTGCATCTACTGACAATATGTTATTTTTCGTATGTTCTAGTGCCACCTGCGGTCCCACACGGGGGAGCGACCGTACAAGTGCGCGCAGTGCCACAAGTCCTTCACGCAGAAGTCGGCGCTCACCGTACACAGCACGGTTCGTACTTCATAACAATACAATACTAACATTAACATTTTATTTCACCTTATACAACTATGAACAAATAAAAAAATTACGTGACAACTCCTTTTTGGAAGGGGAAATATGTTTTAGTATGCATACTTGTGTGAGAGAAACATTTTTGAGTTTAGTTATTTATTTATTGACAAAATATATCCTACGTCCTTTTCCGGGATCGGAGATTCAGACCGAGTGGCTATTGTATTTATAACGTTAGTATATATACGCCTTTTTTTAGGTTCACACGGGTGAGAAACCATTCGCCTGCAGCATCTGCGGCAAGTCGTTCACACAAGCGGCCTCCGTTCACACGCACGTTAAGTATGTCCATATGAAGATGCCCGCGCCACCGCGCCGCCGGAACCTCAAGCGGGAGTAGACTGTCACACTATGGAGAAACCATTCAACTGCAATATATGCGCAAAGCCTCCGTGCACACATACGGTCTGGAACTGGAACCTTAAGTGATTGACGGACTGATCAAAGGCAATTAGCAGTTACAACTATGACATAATCCATATAATAAAATTAAGATCTCTATAATGGTGACCGACGGTTAGGTGCTCCTTAATTTCTTACCCCCTTACTGGTAAAACTTACCAACTTTGTTAAATTTTGTCCCTTTCTAACACAAAGGTAAAAAGGACGGATAAAGACAAACAGTTATCAAAGGCTTTTTAAGACTTGACGAGCGTTTATGAATAACGCTATTAAATTTTTTTTTTTAATTATCATTTATTTAAGGACCAACTGAGATCATTTTTGTTAGTACTTACGACTATGACTTATAAACTATTGTTAGTATTATACTCTATATGCTATACAATACAATGTCATTTTGTTACACATGTTATAGAGATAAATAAATTAATTGAAATGAGAAAGAAATGAAATTAAATCAAAATATGATATAATAATAACGATTTGATTAAATGAAAATAAACAATAATATTAGAGCCTTAAATTACAAGTTAAAGTTAATAATGTCAATTAATAGAAAAATGTCAAAATATTGATTAAATGTCACTTCGATCAATTTCAATTTCTGCGCTTTCTTAGGTATTTCGCCTCACAAGTTATGGTTATGGTATCAGTGTATGGTAACAGTGTATTAGGATCTCGCTAATAATTAATAATTGTACTACCGTACAGAAAGGAAACTTCCCACAAAACCGAAGTTCGACAGCGGTTCAGCCGGCCTAGCCAAGGTTACAATCGCTATCGCTTCGACAATGAAAAGCATTATGACTCTCTCACTCTTCCATATTAGTGCGACAGTGACAGTTGCGTTTCAATCGCTACGGAGCGTAAGCGATTGGCATATTGGCTACGCGGCCTGGGTCGAATCGTGCTGTCCCTTTGTCAAAATTCAAGCCATTATCTGTGGTCGTGCAAAGGGACGTCAAATTGTCTCAACCCTAATAAATGCTCAGAGCAATGCATAGTCTAATAAAACATGGTCTTCTCTTCCCAGAGTGACACAAGCCTACGTCACAATAACATTGCCGCTTTATATAGCGCTGTCGCATATTATCATATAGCGCTGTCGCATGATGACGTAGGCTTGTGTCAGTCACGTGACCACGAAAAGACGGGAAGAGAGTACCAGGCGGAGTATATTATTATACCATGGAGCAATGCTAAGCCGAACGGAGCCGAATTTGCCCGAAGGAAGGAGTTTCGTACCCCTGCCACGGTGTATAGTTTTATACTTGAATCTCAACCAATAGTATTATTAGCGCTTAGAAAATGTGCATGTCTGAAAGTATTTGTAAATGTTGTATTAGTAATTATTCATAAGTATTTATTTATCAACTTACATAGAGTCAGACCAAGAATAGTCTGCAGCGGATTTGATAGCCCACGCAGTGAAAGTGTTATTTTAAACGTCAATCTTCTATGAAATTATGACGTATAAATGACACTTTCACTGCGTGGGCTATCAAATCCGCTGCAGACATTTTTTGGTCCGCCTCTAGATATTCTGTTGTAAATATTAAAAGTATTACACATGATTCTTCGTATTATTAAATATCCTAAAACGGAACCAGTAAATTAAATTTCCCAACACTTTCAAAACCGCATTGATTACATTTTGTACCAAATATCCGTCCATCTCCCACAGCCTTTTTTTACGTAGAGTCAATCATCAAACATCATCATCAACATTTATTCAGCAAATAGGCCACAAGGGCACTTTTACACGTCAACATTGAATTTACATAAAAGCAAAAATAATAACATCAACAATTTTACAAAATATTACTAACAATTCAATCTAACGTATTACAATTACTAAGAGATGTATATGGTCTCTTAATGTCGAATTACATACAAAATACAGATACAAAACACACAAAAAAAATCTATAATATTTAGAGGTGTAAAAGTCTCTAGGTGTCAGAACTATAAGATTATAGTTTATCAAATTATCCTTAGAGATGTATAAGGTCTCCAAGAGTAAATATCCTGTATAATTATACATTCATTAAGAGAAAAGAAACATACGAGAGCAGAATGAGGGGTCTCACTGAAATTAATTAATAAAAATAAAGTTACTAAGTATAATAGCTCGTGTTAGCTTAAACAGACCAGTCTCCACAAACAGCACCCGTTCACGAGTATGACGCGTATCTCAGCCATCGCCTCCCTCAGTAATCCATTTAGGCGTCCCGCCTAGCTGGGGAACTGGGACGGTATATTTAATCACACAAACGGGTCTAACGCGATATAATTTCATTGTTTTTACCTTAAATTCCGACGTTTCATTTCGTGTGTTCTTTCCGTGACCACAGCTGTTGCAACTCAGCTGAAACGTTGGAATTTAAGGTAAAAAAATGAAATTATATCGCGGTCGAATGCTGATAGCGACCCTGCGGCACCCCATCCAAGGCGGAGTCGACACTCGTTGGTGGTTTTAGACGGTAGTCTTCCACTGGTTAGTCCGTCATCCCTCCTGGTTCCCCCAGACCAGGTGGCATGCGTAAACGCATTTCCCCAACGTTAAAAAAGGCCCGTTTGTGTAATTAAATATGTGTACAAAACGCGAGAGTTTAAAGTGTTATAGGACGGATGTCGGGCTCGTGGCCATGGGGCCAAATACCGACTAAACCCTCCACGTTATGCCCGTCTCGCAGCAATAGTGACGGTGAACACGGGATCGCAGAGCATTGTATCTATTCTATTCCGCGAACACAGCCTGCTGCCAACAGCCGAGGCTGTCCCCTCCTTGGACCCGAAGGCCCCTGGAGCCTTTTGACTCCCCCCTCCCCCTTGGTGATATTTGGTAAGGTTTTTGGGTACCCCCCTCCCCCCACCTCACAAGTATTTTTTGAATTTTTTTCATTCGACCTGATTGTAAGATAAATAGTATTGTATATAGAAAATCTTGTTTATTTTCCTATTTTCGTTAAATAAACTCGCTACTTTGAAGTGCAGAGTGAAGATGAGAAAAAGTATCTACTCATGTAGTAGGTTTTTTTTTCTTAGTTTCGTGCACTGTAGAAATAAATATGTTTTTGGCAAAAATTTCATTCTTGGTACGAGCTTTTATCGCTGACTGTACTTTTCTTTCCACAGGCAACTAATACTCATCGAGACAATTCTAAAAACCCCAAACACAATTAGGTTGCGTTGTTTCATCACAGAGTTCCTATGGCCACCTCCGGTCCCCAATCCCCATCATCAGATCAGCTCGATGACACCATAATATTGCATTGTCAACTTACGTATGTATGCAAAATTTCAGCTCAATCGGAAACCGGGAAGTGGATCAAATTTAACTTGCAAGATTTGATTACAGACAGACAGACAGACAGACAACGGTCAGGTGAAACTAAATAAAAGCTTGCAAAATACACGTGAGGTTTCCTTATACCTACCTCCCCCAACGTGATCTATCGTGATTTTTTCGTGACCCCCCCTCCCCCTATCGAACCTCCCGCACATTTGTGCACAAGCCCAAACGGCTGAATGGATTTCGATAAAACTAGATAACCTTGGTAAAAAATAGATGTGGTTATTAAGAGAAACCAATAATAATACCATATATAATTTATTTACTTCTACACTTTTTAAAACTACTTATGTGTAAAGAAACATTATTGATTTAAAAATAATGTACACTATGTACAGTCCCTTTGAGATTGGGGTATTTTTTTTATTTTGCACTGGTCACACACCCGACAACGGACATCGAAAAATAAAATTTCATCATCCCTCTTAGACATATTCAAATGACAGAGGATACTGAAATTTCAAATAACAAAACTATAAGTTTTAGAATCCACCTTAGAATTAAGAATTACCCGATATAAAAGTATTTCGAGAATGATATGAGCATTATCAAACATAATTTCTATTAAAATTTTATAAATAAATCTAAACTTCATTGCACAATTGCAATTTCAATTCATAATGTCTTACCCCCCTTATTCATAAAACTTTATGATTTAGTTAAATTATGTTTTATCCCTTTCATACAAATACATAAGTCAATATGACAGATAAGGACAAACGATTATTAGCTAATTGAGGTTTTTAGCGCGTTTATGAATGAGGGGGATAGTAGATACAGAATATTTCACAGATTTGTGATGCTAGTTTCAAAGGATTTCAGACGTTCATTATGAAGGTTTTTTTTTAAATCTTAATCCAAACCAGTACTACACGTATTTAGTGGCTGGACTACGCAGGCTGGTGTCCTTGGTGGCGTGGAGGTGGCTTCCCGGTTTTATTTAACGTTTGTGGCAAGTGAACCTGACTGCGAGGTTTTACTGCAGACATTGCATGTGTATGATTTCTCCACTCTCTGAGCCGTCTGTACTGCATGTGTTTAGTGGCTAATCTACGCGGGCTGGTGCCACCGGCGGCGAGGAGGCGGCTTCAGCTTCGTATATACATATTTAACGTTTCTTTCGGCGAATGAATCCGACTGCGAGGTTTTACTGCAGATCTCACACGTGTATGGTTTCTCTACTTTATGCAGACGTGCATTACATGTATTTAGTGGCTGGACTACGTAGGCTGGTGTCTCCGGCGGCGCGGAGGTGGCTTCAGCTTCATGTGCACGTATTTAACGTGCGTGGCGAGCGAGCCCGACTGCGTGAAGGTTTTACTGCAGATGTGGCAGGCGAATGGTTTCTCACCGGTGTGTACCTGGTAAATTACAAATGGTTAAGCAAACGTTGGTATTATTGTGGTAAAAGTGTTGAAGTCATTTAATTGCTTTGAAAAGTACATTGATTGAGTTAGATATGTAAAGAAAATCTAAGACAATTTAGTGCTTAGAAGAAGAGGCAGAAGGGGAAGTTATTATACTCAGATAAAAAATGTAGGCGCAAATGGTTAATTTCACATAGAAAATTTGAATATCGCGCCTTTTTCTACTGACACAGTGGTGTGTTTGAGTATATTGTATAAAGTAAGTTACTCACCCGGGTATGTTCTTAAACTACGTCCAGGACCCGGGTAAGTCCTTAAGCCACGTTCAAGACCACCGGTGGACGGGCAGCAGCGTCCCTCAAATTCGGTGTACTCGACTGCGATCGCCAACCCGCCTGCCAAGCGTGGCGATTATGGCATTCACCCCCTAAAAAAGGTGGAGGCCTATGTTCAGCAGTGGACGTCTTATGGCTGAGATGAAGTTACTCACCAGCTTATGTTTGTAGATGGAGGACTGGTGCAGGAAAGTCTTGGGGCACACGGAGCACTGCCAACGCCGCACGCCCGTGTGCGACACGGAGTGGCTCTGCGAATCGCGAAACACATGTTACTATCCTACATTAATAGGAAAGGGGATGGCCGCTTCTCAATACAAACGTAGTCCCCATTTTCCTCTCTGGATATTGACATTATGGAAAATATTTTTACATAATTTGATGTCATTAACCATAGCTATGCTCCTGTGTTTGACTTTTTTAGATTTTTGAGTATTGTAATTACAACGAGTAGACCAAAAACCCCTCTTAAAGTACAGACCTGCAGCGCGGCGGGGGTCATGTAGCTCTTGGGGCACGAGGGGCACTTGTAGGGCCGCTCGCCCGTGTGCGTGCGCTGGTGGTACTTCAGCCACGTCGAGCTCTGAAACCAAGCATAATTATTAGCGTGGGCACATAATTTTGCCAACCCTAAATAGCCGAAAGGGATAATGCCATATACTAGAAAGGGACAGCATGATTCGTCCCTGAACCGCTGTCGGGCTTCGGTTTTGTAGGAAGTGTCCTTTCTATACGGTAGTACTATGACTATGTCTCCCCATTGGTGTGGTGGCCAGCATAAATGTAATATTGTTATAATTTTATTTCTGAAATAAAACATTTGTATTTGTATTGTACGAGTGTACTGACCGGATACCCCTTCCCGCACACCTCACAGATCTCTTCGACTCGCTTGATCTGCATTTTCTTCGGGTACATGTGGTACTTGTAGAAGCCGATCTTCTTGGGTTTGATCTTGAGATGCACGCGATCCACGTGCGTGCCCAGCGAGGATTTGGTTGCGAACGATTTGTCGCACTGAAAAAGAAAAAAATGGTTGTCCGTAAAGTCGGTTTACGGACGATAATTTTGCCAGGCGTAGCTCACTCCGCGATTTCGTCGCTTTCCTAGTACATCCGCTCCAAACCAATTTTGGGGTTTGCCATAAGCCGCGCGTGGCGCTGTCGCCACCTAGCGGCCATATCTGTCCTGATCGTAACAGACACGTTTTGTTAGAGAGTGAGTCTTCTGTACCCAGTACTATTATTTATTCTGTGATTTTGCGTGATAACGTCATAAGAAAACATAGAAGAAAAATTGCATACTTTGGCCGTAACGTTACCATGGAGATCTGTCCACAACGTGACACTTTTTCGTGCAAGCTACCGGTGTTCATCGATTTATAAGACGTTATCACGTCAGAAGTACAATAAACCCACTCGGGAAGTAGTTGAAAAGATCGATTCATATCTTTCGCTTGCGGTGATATATATAGCTCATTTCGCTCAGTGGATCTGTGGATTATGTAGTACTAATGTACCTTTTCAGGTACATAATAGAAAAGTTTGTTAATTCACTAAAATTCCCGACTTTTTCGCATTCCTGACATTTGGTAACCCTAGTCGCGCCCCTCGTTACTAGCCCGGCAGCTACAGATATACGTACGTCGTCACATTTGTAGACCGGCTTCACGTGCGCGGTGTCCGCGTGCGCTGCATAATGCTCGTCGGTGAGAAACGTCTCTCCGCATTGAGGACACGCTCTGAAACATTGCTCGCTTTAAAAAATGCTGTTGCTGGATATAATAAGATAAAGATGAAAAAAAACAACGGGTTGCACTCCGGGAGTGCCGGCAGAAGTGAAAACTCAATGACATTGTAACAATTTTTCGATCAGGTCACGTGTCCGTCTTACGTCAAAATATTAATAACAGCGCCATCTAGTGCAAAATGTCTGCAGCACTATGTATAATTGCGGTTAACGCCATCTAGCGTTATTTCGTCGCATTACTTGAAACCCCTAAGCACATTACTGTTAGTACTCGAGTTATATTAGTACCAGTTAGAGGGAAACTCACTAGGTGGCATTTAAATCAGTAAAGAAACACTCAATGACATTGTAACAGTCAACGTCTGTCACAATTGACGTCACGTCTTACGAATCTTACCTGTCGCGAGTTTAACATTTTTTCCCCATCACAAAAAGTGCACAGCGCCGCTAAAGAAGTTTTCACTTCAAAAATAGTTTATTCAAGTAGGCATATTACAATGCGCTTCTGAACGTCAAATAAAGCTACACCGGCTCCAACCCTACACCTCTGCCTCGAGAAGATTTAAAACCCCCCTCAATCGGAGGAGGGTATCCCAATATGGGACCGGCAACAAACTCGGCGGGACACATAGATTACCTTAGTTTGGGGTCGCATCCGTCAGCTGCCGAGTGTCTCACCACGGCGTCGAGGTTCTCAAACTGTACGCTGCACACAGAACACTTCAGCTCTTTGATCGGCATCTGCAATAATGCATAGTTTGGGAACTTTTTAGCCCCGAAAAAAAAGAGAGGTATTGCATTATATGCATTATAGCACCCCAAAAATCAAACTGATTTGAGTACATATATTGATTTAAGTTTTAAACCAACACGATTTTCACTCATAATTTTATAAGTAACACGGGACTTAATCGCGTAAAACTTACGTTTATTTATGGCCTGACGTTTCGAACGTGACGTTACGTTCGTGGTGACAGGCAGACTGGTGTTAGTGATAAAAAAAATATTATTTGTGTACGATTTATTTTACGTAGGTCACTCGATAAGTTTTGAGATACAGAAAAACTATTCAAGATATTAGCACTATTTATATTACATTTTTTCAAAATACTCTCTATCATTCTATATTCAAAGTTCCATTCATCTAAACCAACTTTGAAAACATTTTTGCCAGTCTTGATCCGATAGGGCAGAAATCGCAACTTCATCAGTTTGTTAGAGCAAACGCGGGATCTAACGACAACAGAGCTTCCTCACTCCAAGATATTGATGTAGGATTATATTAACGCTCCCCGAATTGACCGCTAGGATCTTCTCTATGTCCTTGTATGTTATTCGTGGATCTTCTCGCACCAACATTTCAGTAGTCCACACGTTTTCTGCAGTTACTGCTGTTTGCGGGCGACCACTTCGGTGGTGATATTCGAGGCTGGTTTTACCCCTTTTAAATTCGTTGAACCATCTAAAAACTGTTGCCCGTGAAGGAGCAGAATCTCCTAACGCTGACTGCAATCGTTGCAAACACAATTGTTCAGATAAACCAAATTTAAAATCATAAAATATCATAGCACGCAAATGTTCGCGGTTAAGCTCCATCGTTTCAAAGAAAAAACGCGAAAACCGTTTTGGAAAAATGACTGTAACATGTTCATTTTTAGTGTTCCGTACAAAACTTTGTTTACGGAACACTTATGGGATCACTTCGGTCTTGCAAATCAGTTAAATACGTTTTTCTCAGAGACCGTTTGACATAGATACCTAAAATTTGGAACAGTTATAGCAATTACCACCACTCATATTGTAAATAAGTCAAAACTGCTTATTTCTTATTAAAGGGGGAAATTTAGGGGGTTGAGAGGGGTAGGCTGAAACTTTTTTCATTTGTAAGAATCGTGTGGGGTACCATTAGAAAGCTTGCAAAAAATTGAGTCGATGGACTGATTTTGACTTCATTTTAGACTGCAATAGTTTCGTCAAAAAATGCATTTAAAGTTGCAAGTTTTCATACAAAAATTTTCACCTCTGTCCTGGCGATTTTCGCGAAAACTATAGCTAACAGGCAGCTGACCAGTCAATACCCAACTTAAAGAAGCATGGAGACGGCGGGAAAATTATCAGCTTAACTTTATCTTTATTAGTTTTTCAACTGCAGCTTGACCTTTGGTTGCTTAGGGCTAGCTAACTGATGCTTACACTGGTCAATTCATATTAGGCGAGAAACATCCTTAGTTAAAACTTTGGCATTGAAATTTATGACTTATGTCTTTGACACAAAGTTATAATTCTGCTTGCTTATTTTTGTGGGATATTTAATTTTATCTCAATAGCCTACTATAAGTATGCGAGAGATCTACAAAATCCGACCTTATTATATTGCAAATAAGTTTCAATTTCGAACGGGCTTTCCAACCAATGGACTAGGCAATTTAAAAAATCTGAAAAATTCAAATTAAGAATTCCGTCCTTGACTGTCGTTGTGTTTTTTTTTTCACAATAGGACACATAGAGTTAGTAAGGCGTATAGAGATAATAAAGTCATTTAATATTTATGAACAGCTTTGGCCTCATGTATAGATTTTATTGAGAGTATCTGATGCGTCGAAACAATATACACAATATTCCTTTTCATTAAGTACCATTTTCATTTCTGTATTAATTGTATAATTATAATATCTATTAATTATATTCAGTACTTATGTATATTTTTGAACGGATCGGTGAGCAACAAGATTCAGGGCTATAACCGCGAAAATAGAAGTTCGCAAATTGCGAGCATTTTTCTCTGTCACTCTAATTACGCCTTCATTGGAGTAAAAGAGAAAGATCCCCGCAAATTGCGAATTTCGGTTTTCGCGGTAGCCCCTCAGTCCTGTTACGAGAAAATAATTTTGGAAGACATTAATAGTATATGACAGTTAAATATCACAGTTTTTAGAAACAAAGGTAAAATTGACGAAATATTTAAAGTAAGCCGATCTTGTTTTTTAGCAGTTCTAAATAATATTAAAGTCTATATATATGGCATAGAACTAGAAACAAATCAAATAAAAAAAAATAATGAGTTCTAAATTCAAATTGAAGGAGTATACATTTAAGGTATTATAGGCCAAGCGCGCACCACGATTTTAATTTTTGTGACACGATTATAGAATCGCGCTGTAATATATCGCAGAAAATTCACTGCGCGCACTGCGATGAAAAAGTCGACGATTTGTTCATTCTCAACATGCATTTCGTACCAGTCGCTTGTCATGAAACAATATGCAATCGCTGTATGACTTTGAGTATTTATACCACAAAGGTGATCTTCTATTTCTATAATTAAACGGTCAACATCTTGCGTCTCATCTTGTGACTCCATTGGAGAAGCAGGTTCCGATATGTTGATGCTTGGAGAGCGAAATGCCGACTGAGGTCCGGGGTGCGATTTTATTATCGCAGTGCGCGCGGGGCCATACAACTCCGTATGCTGCAATTCACTTTGCGACAATCGCGTCGCGAGCAGTCGCGGAAAAATATGACAAATGACAATTTTAAAATCGCTGCGATTTTTTTGTCGCATATGCGCGCACTGCCATGTAAACACATACGTTACATTTCTGCGACTAAATTATCGCGCGACAAAAAGTCGTGGTGCGCACTTCGCCTAACTTATAAACACATACGTTGCATTTCTGCGACAAAATTATCGCAGGACAAAAAATCGTGGTGCGCGCTTGGCCTTACTCTAAATTATTATAATACATCAAGCATTCGCGAGATGCTCGACTTCGGTATTCAAACACAAAGCAATAGTGCAAGAATCTAACTAAATGCAACGGCCGAAGGAGCGATTCGAAGATCCGAAGCGTCCGGCAGACGCGCGCCTCCCGTAACTTTTCCAAGTATTTTTAAGTACAAGTGTCTAAGTCGCAAGATCCAAAGGCTGAAGTCGCATTGGGCCGAAAGCCCGAAGCATCCAGGAGGTCAGTTCTAAACACAGGTAATTAATACAAGTGTCTAAATGCGAAGGCCGGAGGCCGAGCTCCGCGTAGGGCCGAAGGCCCGAGAAGCCTGCAAGATGTCAGTGGTTAAACACAGAACTGACAGCCTCGACGCTTCGGGCCTTCGGCCCTACGCGGAGCTCGGCCTTCGGCCTTCGCATTTAGATACTTATATGTACTATTGTTCTGTGTTTAAGTACTAACATCCTGGACGCTTCGGGCCTTCGGCTCTATGCGGAGCTCGGCCTTCGGCTTTCGCATTTAGACACTTGTACTATTGTTCTGTGTTAAAGCACTGACATCCTGGACGCTTCGGGCCTTCGGGCTACGCGGAGGTCGGCCTTTGGCCTTCACATTTAGACACTTGTACAGCTTGTACTATTGCTTTGTGCTAAAGTAATGACATTTTGCTAAAGCTCGGCCTTCGGCCTTCGCACTTAAGACACTTTGTACTATTGTTGTGTGTGTAGTTGAATACGGTATCCTAAAAACAGGCAAACAACCTCTGTAAAATGTAACGATGCGAGCGGTACGGCTACCATCAGTTTGGCATTGACATAAACGCTACCGTGGGCGTGAACGTAATTTACTTTCTATGCATCTCGCTCGTACTGACATATTAGTGCGAAAGAGATATACCTATAGGAAGTAAATTACGTTTACGATATCGTTTATGTCAATGCCAAACTGATGGTAGCCGTACGGAACACTAAATGCCTCGAGCTATCTCGGGCTTGGCCAAATTATTTAAATTGGAGCGAATCGCAACTTGTGTTCTATTTTTAAATAAATTTGCCTTTTAAAAACATATAATTCAGGTGCGTTCCATTTTCGAATTTCGAGCATCTCAAAACTTATCGAGTGACCTACGTAAAGGGAAAATGTTAATTATCTCCTTATTTAGGGTTCAACTTACTAAATAGATGGCACTTTTCAAAATTTGGTTGGATTTTAATGTTTAGTTTTTACTGTTGTAGATATAGATCTTATGTGTAAGGTTTTGCATTTATATATTTTATTTAAGGTGCAGGGAGGCAATTTTAACTGCGGATAAATTTCAACTAATCGAAATATCTTCCCTGTTTAATTTTGCCTTTTATCAAATCACATTTTTTTTTTCGGATATTTTGCGTATTAAGTTATCCAAATAACGGGTACAAATAAGAAATCCCTATCACCGTTATGAACCCTGGCAGGGTTGACACACTCTTTATTTCATTTACGCGAGCGGAGCTGCGGGCCCGACTAGTCTTAAATAATTACGAAAGTAACTATCCGTCAAAACCCGTTCCTTATCCCTCCCTGTTTTACATTATTAACTAGTCTCACTCAACACATCTTGTTCGCTATCTGGACATATATAGCACTCTATGAAGATATTTCGATTAGTTGAAATTTCCCCGCAGTCGAAATTTAGTTTTGTTTTGTAAGCTGTACTAACCTTCCTATCCGATAAAGGAAATGTAGAGGCGGCACACTTCGGTTTACTTCGCCTACTTTTATAGTTTGATGTCACACGGTCCTGTACTGTGGGGTTCTGCTGCCGATATATGTAGAAACTATATTTATGCTGCAAAAACAAGCAATAAGAGCAATATATAATTGTACTAACCTTCTTATGTGCCATAGTCTTATGTTGCTGCAGCCCTCGCTTCCCGATAAAGGTCTCTCCACACACATCGCACGTGCCCCCCGACGCGTTCTCTAAAGGGTGCTGCACACGTATGTGCGTATTAAAGATCGTCTTCTTTGCAATGGGGATCCCATGTAACTACACTAGCTAGTAGGTTGAGCTCAGCTGCTTTTGCAGTCAGAAAAATGAGACAGTTAACTCATGTAGTTGGTTTACTTCGCCTACTTTAATAGTTGGTTTACTTCGCCTACTTTAATAGTTTGATGTCATACGGTCTTGTACTGTGGGGTTCTGCTGCCTATATATAAACTATATTTATGCTGCAAAAGCGAGCAATAAGGGCAACATATAATTGTACTAACCTTCCTATGCGCCATAGTCTTATGTTGCTGCAGCCCCCGCTTCCCGATAAAGGTCTCTCCACACACGTCACACGTGCCCCCCGACGCGTTCTCTAAAGGGTGTTGCACACGGATGTGCGTGTTGAAGGTTGTTTTCTTCTTGAAGGTGAGGCCGCAGTATTTGCACTCGAACGTTTTGCCCGAGTGGAAGTCTGAGTGCATCATGGCCATGCCTCTGTGAATAAATAAAATTTAACCATTAAGCGTTAAATATTTAATTTTATGATGTATGAATTTAATATAATAATAAACTTTACCTTGTCAATGCCTTTCGGAGCCTTACGCTCCAGAGGTATAAGCTCCGAATAATCAAAGTACCTAATTGTAATAAGTGGTAAACGGTGTTGGTCGCACATACTGTATATAGGTTTGAAAATACTTTATATTTAAGCCTTTCTTGTATAGTTCGTTTTTTTTAGCATTAGAAATAAGGTAAACAATCTTGATGTGTCTATTAATTGAAAACACACATTTTAAAAATAAGTTTCGGCAAATATGTAACAATTATGAATGTAATACGATTATTTTAATTCTTCTGCATTCAATAGTAATAGTTACTGATTTTTATAAAGCGTTTTTCGATTAAAAGACATGTCAAGATCGCTTACCTTCTTGCAAGTTCTTTCTAATGCTAAAAAAACGAACTATAGTGACTGTTTGTTTACCTAAATAAATTAAACAAAGAAAAGAAAATATACCTATTTCTTCTACAGACGGCCGCACTGGCCTAGTAAGTGACCCTGCCTGTGAAGCCGATGGTCCTGGGTTTAAATCCCGGTAAGGGCATTTGAAGAGTACAGATATTTGTTCCTGAGTCATGGATGTTTCTTATTTATTTAAATATTTGTATATTACGTATATCGTTGTCTGGTACCCACAACACAAGCCTTCTTGAGCTTACCGGGGGACTTAATCAACAGGGGGTATTACTGCAATGTTCTGCCGCTAGAGTGCAGCACTAAGGTAGCTAGTAAACCATAGAGTAACTTATACATACTGTGCCTTAAACTGTTTTTTGACAAGTTTTCACAGACAATAAAATATGACATTGATGTATCAAGGCGGTTTGTTGACAAGGGCCTACCGAGAAACGCGAAAATCTAAATTTAGTTATCTGCCTGTTTATCGCTCGAATATACAAGAGTGATAGAGAGGTTAGATAACGAAATTTCGATTTTCTTATTTCGCGGTAGACCCCCAGATTATAATGGATTGGGGGTCCCTTTGTTTCCCATAAAGTTTTAAGTCATAATGTATTGTTTGTCATATTATCGTTAGTCATAAAACTGAAACAGTTAATTTTTCAGGATTTTCCTAAGGTTATTCTATAGATAGGTTAGGTTAGGTTTGTTTTATGGCAATCATGAAAAGTTGTGTTTCTGAGAAAAACCAATTATGACTTAAAACTATTTGGGAAACAATAGAGACCCAATGGATTGTGATAGTGGTGCCCCCTACGCAGAGTTTCGCGTAATATTCCCTATTTGTGTATGTCCCTATAATATTTATTTATTTATTTTTCTTAGCGTTTGTAACGGAAAAGAACGAACGATAAACATTTGGAAACTTTGGGACACTTATATCTATTAAAGTCGAAAGAGCTGATTAATTGAAAAATAACATAAAAAATTCAATATATGAATAAAATTGAGGAAAAAAGGATTTTTTACCACTCACCGATGTCTGGTAACGAGTGGGCAGAGCTTGCAAATAAACTTGAGTGTGTGTGTCTCCATGTGGCGGCGCAGGCGCGTCGGGTGCTTGAAGCGCGCGAAGCAGAGGTGACACTCGTTGGAGCCCATTATCTACAATATTATGAAAATGGGGCAAGTTAGGTCAGGCGTGGCTCACTCCGCGATTTCGCCGCTTTGCTACAAGTAGCTAAAAGTGCATCCGTTCGGCCCCAATTTTGGGGTTTGCCATAAGCCGCGCGTGGCGCTGTCGCCACCTATACTTCGTTTTTTTTAGCATTAGAAATTAGGTAAACAATCTTGATGTATCTTTTAATTGAAAAACATATTTTAAAAATAAGTTACAGCAAATATGTAACAATGATGAGTCTAATACGATCTTTTATATTCCTCTGCTTTCATAAGTAATAGTTAATGATTTTTAAAAAACGTTTTTCAATTAAAAGACATGCCAAGATCGCTTACCTTCTCTCAAGTTCTTTCTAATGCTAAAAAAAGCGAACTATAGCGGCCATATCTGTGCTGATTGTAACAGACGCGTTTTGTTAGGGAGTGAGTCTTCTGTACCTAGTACTATTATTTATTCTGTGGTTATGTACAGAAATCCACGCTAGACCCGTTAGGCCCACTTGCACCATTCCACTAACCCGGGGTTAACCGGTTAAACCTGGAGTGACCATGGTTACCAGTACAATTTGACACTGGGGTAACGGTTTAACTGTTTAACCCCGGGTTATTGGGATGGTGCAAGTGGGCCTTAATGACATTAATTATGTGGGTAAATCAACTTTTTCTTGTCACTAGCAGCCATGGTTACGGTCTCCTGGGTCACTCTTAAAATACTGGTTATTTCGTATTTAAATGAACCAAACTTGAATTATTTGGTAGTTATAAGGCCTTTCCATAATGGGACATCTACTAAGCACGTTTGTAGAACATGGTACAGCAGCTCTTCTAAGAAACTATGCTACTGTTGTCTCCTGGCTGATGGAACGAAATAACGACAAGAAATAGTTGATCGACCCATGTGTACAAAACGCGAGAGTTTAGTGTTATAAAACATACAAACCATAAAATAATATAACAACAACTATGTAAAGTTATAAATGTAAGTCATTTTTTGTATGACTTTGAGGGTGTCCGCTGGGTGGCGCGGTTTTACGGAGCGGGTTAATGAAATTTTACCTACACCCGTGTCGAGTTTTATTTTATTTTTTCATTTTTAATATATTTAGAGTATACTTAATTTTAATAATAAATGTATAGTTATTGTCACCAAATTTCCTAAAAGTGTCTATTAATTTTGATAATCTCACCGGATCATGCACTTTCTGGTGGTTTTCGAACGTGGCCTCGGAGAGGAATCCCTTGTAGCACTTCTCGCAGCGCAGCAGCGCGCGCGCGTAGTTGGCCGACTGCTTGCGCGCCTCCATGTCTTTTAGTTGCTCTTCTTCGCTTACCTAAAACACAGGGAATCCTAATTCGGGCACATGTAAACTATCACTATTTTTAGGGTTCCGTACCCAAAGGGTAAAACGGAACCCTATTACTAAAACTCCGCTGTCCGTCCGTCCATCTGTCTGTCACCAGGCTGTATCTCACGAACCGTGATAGACAGTTGAAATTTTCACAGATGATGTATTCTGTTGCCACTATAACAACAAATACTAAAAAGTACGGAACCCTCGGTGGCCGAGTCCGACTCGCACTTGTCCGGTTTTTAAGTCTTTGTTTTATATAAATGTAACCATTTAATACGTGTTTTTTGAATAAATTATGTTTATTTTTGTTTTTTTTTTTACTTATGAGGAAGTGTTGGCTTTATAATATTAAAAAAATGACGGAAGAAACGGGAAAAAGTTTAGACACTTTTATATCTCGTATGAAAACCATGGGATAAATTTGGAACGTTAGTAAATAATATGTAAAAATTGTAATTAATTATTTTTTATGTAAAAAGCGGTGGTGGCCGAGTGGATATGACCTCCGACTTTCAATCCGGAGGTCGCGGGTGCAAATCATGTACGAAATATATTTTGATATTTATCACTAGCTTTTCGGTGAAGGAAAACATCGCGAGGAAACCTGCATACATCTGCGAAGAAATTCAAAGGTGTATGTGAAGTTCCCAATCCACATAGGACTAGCGTGGGGACTATAGGCCAAGCCCTCTCGCGCATGAGAGGAGGCCTGTGCTCAGCAGTGGGACGTATATTGTCAGCTCTTACCTTCTCTCTTTTTTTATTTATTTATTACTATTATTAATACAAGAAATAACCTTATGATCTAATTCAGTTCCCTGCAAAACTGTTTACACAGTTTGTCTGCAGGTGCGAGTCTCTGATATAATTACTTACATACGTAATCAATGTAAAATATTATAAAAACTAACATCATACACTTAACTAATATAATCAGATATACCTTACTTTACTTGGGTGACATTTGCAGGCACAGGCATGCAATTGTCACCCAAGCATTTTCAATAGGTGCTGCTTTACTGCTGTTTTAAATCTAGTTTTATTGGGCTCGAGCCTGATATTTTCTGGAAGACTGTTTAAGAAATATGGCAACCTTTTTTTTAGAGTTCGGTCTCCGTAATAATTGGTGACGCGGGGTATTTCATATTTTTGCACAGCCACTGATCTTGTATTATGTTTATGTTCTACTCGTGTCGAGATTTGCTCTTTATTGCTGTGGTTGTTAATTGCTAAGAGGTATTTGTGTTTTAAACTGACCGGGAGTATTTTACAAATTTTAAATAGTTTATTATAATTACCTTTACAACTGTTTCTAGTTTTTTTATTGACGAGTAACTTTAAGAATCTAATTTGTAGCGCTTCTACTTTATCTATATACGATTTAAAAGTGAGACCATAGCAATCAAGGGCATAGCTTAACACGGAATCAACTATTGCAAAATATAAGCACTTTAATACATTAATTGGTACTTTAAAGCTAAGGTGGTAAAATCTTCCTAATAAAATTCTAAGTTTGCTACAGATATAATTTATATGTTGTTGCCAAGAAAATGCGGAATCTACTTTAACACCTAGATATGTAACACAATCAACTTTTTCTATTGGTTTACAATGGCAATCGTGTAAGTTATTATGAAGACAAGTAAAGCTATGGGTATACATAGGGAGTGGCATTTCTGTTGGGCTTAGATATGGCGATTGTATAATTAGGAGCTTAGTTTTATCTGAATTCAATATAATGCCATTGTCATGTGACCACTTTACCACTGAGTCTATGTCTTGTTGAACTAGACGACAAGTTTCTATCATATTGGTACCTGCGCGTAGGGTGCATAGGTCGTCAGCAAACATATGTGCGGAACAGTTTCGCAGAACTCCACATAAGCTATTTACATGCATTAAGTAACACACGGGGCCACATACGGAACCCTGTGGTACTCCACAATGTACTAGTGTCTCATCACTTAGGTCGTCTCCAATCTTCACTCGGTATGAACGTGATGTGAGATAGTCGCGAAACCATTTGTTTAGCGGCTGCCCCACACCACATTCAGCCATTCCATTTAAAAGGGTGTTTGTATCTAAAGTGTCGAATGCTTTCTTAAAATCATAGAATATTGCTACAACAAATTTTTTATCGTCTAAGTAAGTATTAATTTCATCAGTGAATTTGGACAAAAGAGTGGCAGTACTTCTACTTTTCTGAAACCCATGTTGACAATCATTTAATATACTGTTTTTTTGAAGAAAGGAGCTTGTTTGATTGATTATACATTTTTCAACTATTTTATCTATACTGGAGAGAATGGATATTGGTCGATAGTTTGAGTATACTTTACGGTCACCCTTTTTATGGATTGGACGTACTAGAGATTCTTTTAACTTATTAGGGTATTTATGTTGAGTAACTGATAGATTAATTAATTTGGCTATGACTGGACATACTTTATCTACGATTAGCTTCAGGTCAGACATGCGTACAAGATCGCTTCCCGGCGCTTTATTTTTATCTATTAGATTAATTACACGTTTAACGTCTTTGCTATGCACGGGTTGCCATCTCATACACACGTCCGTCTTGTTTACATATTTGTTTCTGTCTAACCATATATCGTTACATGTATGCTTAATTTGCTCTATCTCGTTTGTAAAGGTAAATGCAAACTTATTACAAATGTCTCTAATTGTGTTACCTTGGTCTACCATATTACTAAGGACGGAGCTATCTAATGAGATTTTATTATTTCCTAATAAACTGTTTATTTTCTCCCATACTTTCTTAATATTTTTATTACAATCTAATATACTTTGTTTATCGTATTCATTTTTACACTTCTTAGTTGCTTTATTACACTTATTTCTATATTTAGTATAATCAAGTCTTTTCAACATATTCTTTGGATCATTACACCAAACTACGAACAATCTATCCCGTTTTGAGATCATTTTTTTCAAGTTATCATTAATCCAGTTCTTATTATCTCTAATATTATTTAAGTCTTTGGTCGGTTGTATTTTATAACATGAATCATAAATATTTTTAAACATAACAGTAAAGCTTTCATATAATTTAATTGGACATTGTATATTTAACAAGTCTTCAAAATTAGTTTCTAATAACTTTTCTCTTACGAGACTATTATCGAGTACGCGCCTAGTAACAGCGGGCGCTGGCGCACGCGTCGCCGTGCCGCCCGGCTCACGCCGATTCCGGGAAGTCGCGGCGCACGTGTTCCCGCGTCCACTGGTTACTAGTCGCTGTTTCCATTGTATCACAACTGAAGTAAAGTAGTGGTCAGAAATCTTGTGTGTAATGACGGCTGAGTCTATGATAGATATAGGTGCTCTAACGTATATATGATCTATGCATGATTCTACAATTTTTCCCATAACAATTTCTCTTCGTGTGACATCCTTAATACATTTTACAAATCCATGTTCCGATAAGATGTTTTCATACTCTATGTCTCTACTTTCATGACAATTTAACAAATTAATATTAATATCTCCACAGATTACGACCTTAGAGGTTCTAGGTATACTTTTTAGTAGGTTACGAAACTCAGTTAAGAATTCTAATACTCTATCATGTTTATTGAAGCGTGGTGGTCTGTATATGGATATCACATAAATATGATCGTTATTATTATTGATGGAAATGGAAACACACTCTGCTGTCCGCATTATACTCGCAGTGGCCAGCGCACCCGTCTCACTCGCACGCGCCGCAAGTCGCTCTTGCGAGTAAACGAGCACGCCTCCCCCGCTGCGTCCCTCACGAGTATAGGCGTCAACTTTGAAGCCTTTAATAGTAAACAAAGGCAATAATGAGAAATTTATATTGGCTTCGGTAATAACAAGGATGTCTATATGTTTCAAATGTTGATAAAGGGTTGTAAGAAGTTCGTCAAAGTGTTTTTTTATGGAACAGATGTTAACATGCAATATAAATAAGTCTTTTGAATTGTAATTAATGTCCCAGTTTGATAAGCTATCAATACAAGCATACTTAACAGGTTCACTTAAAATAGTGTCTAAGTTATCTAAGTCTGTGAATTTGAATAAGAGAGTAATCACATAAACAGTAGTTAATAATAATTGCTGCAACACTAGGTAGATAATTAGTTTTTAAGGTCGTCTATGTCGCTATCTCCACATATACGTATGGTTTTATCGCCGTCACTTTTTTTAACCAATATTTTCCCGTTCGAAACCCAGATATATTTGTAGGTTTCACGCAGATGTTTTTTGGTGTTCCAGAGTAGAGCTCTAGCAGAATGGGTCAGGTCTTCGTTGATATATAGTTTGTTTACAGCGGGTCCATTAGTGACGACGTTGCTTGTTATCTCTGTCACCTTACGTCGCTGGGCAAGCCAAGTGTCCCGCGACGCCGCGCCGCTGCCGCTGACCTTGAATCCAACAAGGATTGGCGCAGGTTTACGATCAGCTCGTGGTTGACGAGCTCGCTTCGCCCATTCGATGTCTGCAGTGTTTACATTTAGTGCTTGGCCCACTTTTGACACGATGTCTTTCACATTTTCGTTAGGAAGCTGCTCAACGCCGACTATTTCAATATTATTATTACGCGCAGTCTGTTCAAGGTCATTCACTTTTTGGTCGAGAGCGGCATTGCACTTTTCCAGGTAAACGCATCTGTTAGTTACCGCGGTGACTGTCTTCTCCAGTTTGTTTATTTTTTGTTTCGACTGCTCGTGCTCTTGAATAAGTGTGTCGTATTTATCAGATAGTACGCTTAAGGCTTGGTTGATGGAACTTAATTCCTTTAGAAGTCCGGGAATAGCACCTACTTTCTTTTGTATGTCTTTTAGGATCTTTGAGTGACCGGCAACATCTTCTTGATCCTCGTCGTCCGAGTCCATCTCACAGTTATGACAATAAATTCTGTTTTTACCGCATCTCATGTCCGCCGCCAGGCCTTTGACGCACTTTCTATGAAATGTTCCTCGACATGGTCCCTGGCACACGAAGTGTGGTCCTTTTTTAGAGAGCACCATTTCACATTGCTGACACTCCATTTCACTAACTACTTATGGTTAAGTTTATTTTGATAAGAAGCAAAGTTGCCGCGCGTGCGCGATGTTATGTGCGATGACGTTCCGTGACGCGTGCGCAACGCTCGGCGCTCTGAGCGAGACTGATCTTATTCTCACAACATTCAAGATAGCCATGTATTTAAGTTTTAATCTTATTTAGGGACCCAGTCGTAAAATAGATACAAAATATTATTATCATTGTCTGTATCAGATAACATTAGCAGAACAACCAAGACCCATCGATAATGTGTTAACATTTTGTTAAGACACAAAAATAATATTATCAACTCACCTTAACTATACTGATATTATAATTATTCTCAAACTTAATATAATCCTCTTCACAACTAAAAAACCTTTTGAATCCCTTCTTCTTTCTCTTATAAGCTTTCTCTGTCTTGTCCTCTACTTTCTCTTTCGATTTCACTTTTTTAACAGTTATGTTAGGAACTTTTTTGACATTTCTACTCTTTTTAACTTCTTTGACTACTTTTCGTTTTCTTAATACTTTCTTGGGCGGTTCCTTATCTTCAAATATTCTTTTTTCAATTTGTTTTAATGGCAAATCATCATCATCATCTATAGATTCAGCATCATTGTATACATCATCTGCTATACTTGGATCATTTTCAATAAAATCTATGTATTCTTTATGGTTTTCGTCATGTGTGATTTCTATTGGTTGATCTAGATTGTCTATGGTTAGATGCAGTGACAGCTGGTTGGATATTCTGTCTATGGTGCGTATGAAGTCTGTTGTTAACTGTAAAAAAGAAGTTATAGTAGACATTAAAGTGAATATTAATAACAAATAAATTTAAAACTACATAAATCTATTCTAAACATTGTTATCACAACTTGTAGATTCGGGCCAAGCTAACTTTGCAAGCCATTTGGAATCTCAAAGTGTGGAATGGCAAATCTATGAAAATATTATGTTTATAATTACATTCCCTCACTTTCTTTTATCGAATTTGGTGTAGAGTAGGGTAAAGGTAAAGTTTCGGTGTAACTAAATATGTAATTGTATATTCCACCTGCAATGTAACCTGATTCTTACATACAATAAAGAACTTGAACTTGAACTTGCTATATTTATATATGTATAATAAATATATTTTTATATAAAAAATTAGTTTGCGGTGAAATGACAAAACACGTCCCCATTCTTTATTCATGTTCTCCAACATACAACGAAACCAGTAAATAATTCTAAATTTTTTAGAAAAAAGTTTTTCATACAAATTAGAAGGTTTGGTCAATTTTCAGTACTTTGAAGGCCATTTTCTCCTAACAGGTTGAGTTTGGGCAGCTAAAAAAAATACGTGTCCGTTATTTTAGACTACTCTATAACATATATCAAAATAAATCAAATCGGAGTCGGACAGTTGGGTACCCTTCCTTGTGAGTCTGTATGGTGAGAACCGGGAACTCCCGGTTCCGGTACTGTATTTATATAGAAAACTAGTACCGGGAGCACACACTGGTGCAGAATTAGCTTTGACCTTGCTTAGACAGATAGATAGATAGATAGATAAAATCTTTATTCAACCACAACTTACATGCTTTTTGACACAATAAATAATAACAAGAGACAAAAAGAAAGTTGACAAGAGACAAAAAAAAGAAAAAGGCAACATACAATTTTACACTACAATAGCAGTAATAGCAATTTATTTACATATTTGACATATTTTAAGTAGAGGATCATGTGTTGTGGTAAAGAATAGGCGCTGACTCAGCATAAATACTGCGGAGACCGCAGCGCTGATCTTCCGTCAGGACCTTAAATAAACCTACAGTTATGAACAACCAGTGCAGCGCTGGTCGATGTATGTATGAAATATATATAATTAAAATTATATATATATGTATGTATCTATATGTATTTGTACATTTGTAATTTTGGATATTATAAATAATTGAAAAAAATAAAGAATAAAAATAAAAATAGAATATACATAATATGTGTCGAGGAACGGTGTGTGTGTATGTGTGTGAGACAGACTCTACATTCTAATATTTTGAAGTAATTCTTAAATAAAATTTATATAGGCTATATGCATAACATGTCAAAGAGTATTCATTCATATGTGCCATTGGTAGTGATATCATCATTTCGTCCAGCACCATGTCACACTTCATGCATAGTTAAGGTTGGCTGGTAGAGAAAGCCTCAAGGCATTAAGTTTGCTTTTTGTACAGTAAGTTTTTCTATTGTGCAATAAACTCTGAATAAATAAATGATACTTTAGAAATATGTTATAATCTTTATTTATTTTTCTTCTTAAGTTAGGTTAATTATAATATGAATATAAAAGTAAAATATAAAAACACTTACAAAACAATAAAAAAAATTATAAACACATTATAAAAAACCTAACCTAGGGTGCCGCCGGCAGCGGGGCAGGGCCCAAGCTAAATATGTTATTATTATTATTATAGCCTTTTCTTCCATATTTTTAGTTTAGCTGTGTCTTTTTGAACTAGTTGTTTTATTTATTTATATGGATCCCTCTCTGGGTGAAGGCCTCCTCCAGTTTAGAAAATTATACACTTACAAATTGTTGATGTATCAGAAACTGCTTGAGAAGGTCCTGGGCGCGGTGGCAGCGCTCCCGGAGCCCAGAGCTTTTGAGCAGGAGCACCCGACAGACAGAACAAAGGTGCTGAGGCAGGCCGTCCCATGCGGATAACTGGTTAGTATGTGAAAACGCCAATTTTAATTAATTTACTTAATTATTAGGTACTGTATAATTTTAAAGAACTCTAGAAAAAAACATTCTTTATAGGCCAAACAGATTTTTTCCAGGAATCCGAGTTTGCTCCATTTCAGGAGTTGTGGAAAAACATTTGCTTTCTTTCAGTTTTTGCTTATAGTTCTTGCCTGGAGGCCTATTATCAGGTCACCTCAATATAGTTATTCATTGTTATATTGCAATCACAGGGTCTATAATGAATTTTCCTGAATCGTTTCAGTTCTTCCTAATAAATTTCAAGCTGGATTTCAGATAGGGTTAGCCCAAATTAATAAAATTGAAAATGCTTTATTGCCACAAAAAAATACAAATGTGAATGACGTTGTTTACAAGTCTTATGTGTCCAATAAACCGGCCAAGTACGAGTCGGACTCGCGCACCAAGGGTTCCGTACCATTACGCAAAAAATGGGGGAAAATCATGTTTGTTGTATGGGATCCCATTAAAATATTTATTATATTCTGTTTTTAGTATTTGTTGTTATAGCGGCAACAGAAATACATCATCTGTGAATATTTCAACTGCCTAGCTATCACGGTTCATGAGATACAGACTGGTGACAGACAGACGGACCGACAGCGGAGTCTTAGTAATAGGATTCCGTATTTACCCTTTGAGTACGGAACCCTAAAAAGATAGATTAGTATATTTCACACGCATGTCATAATAAGAAACATTATATTTACCGTTATACCCATCACATCGGCAAAAGTTTCATCGAGTTGGTGTTCGTATATTCCAAACAGTTTGGTGTCCGTCGCGAGGCAAATACGACACGCTAACAGATCTGACGATTCTATCTTGATTTCAGTCATTTTGTGAATTAAACGCTACCTCATTTTATTTAAAATCGGTTAATAAACAACATAAAGCACTTTATTTATTTCGAATTATTAGTAAATTTTAATAAGCATAGCATTTCTTTTGACAGCCATGTTCAGACTTTTACAGATGACAGTTACTTAAATGAAACGAACAATTCTTCAATTCTAATCACGAGATTCACCTTAATATAATATGATAAAGTCTATATTTCTCTGACTAGTGAAATAATTTTTTTATCAAGACAACAGATTTGAACAAATTCGCACCTATTGGAACATGGGGCTCATATTAATGTCGCCAGCAACAGTCATAAAATTTCTACCATTACCATTACAATAAAAAAAGCTACTATGGGACTGATAAAATCCGGTCAAGTGCGAGACAATTGGATTTGCGCAAATATTTTATACACAAATTTCATATTTAATATCTCATGCAATCTCGAAGCACTATTTTGACGTTTGACATAACGCAAAGTAGAAAATGAGTATTGGAGTGTTTAGCACACTTTATAGAAAGGGTGCGTTCGCCAAGTTTGTAAAAAAAACTATATTAACAATCTGAGCGGCTACCGCCAAAACCGAAATTCGCAAATTGCGGGGATCTTTCTCTTTTACTCCAATAAAGGCGTAATTAGAGTGACAGAGAAAAATGCCCGCAATTTGCGGTCCTCGATTTTCGCGGTTATAGCTCTGTCAATGTCAAGACTCAACTGTCAATGTCATTTATGTTATTCCATTCAGCGTCAGCTGCACGACCTACGAAAAAATACAATTAATACCTTAAATACTAAAATTGAAACTATTTTCAGAGTTTTAAGCTACAAAACATTGCTCTTTCTCTTCAAAAACTATTCGAAAATTAAAAATAACCTTATTAATTGACAATGGAGTCGGCGCATGAGAAAGTGGACATAAAGACTGAGCCCCCAGGCGGCAATGTGCACGTAAAAGACGAGCCGTTGTGCTCTAATGCCCTTAGAGAGGCCGAGTTGTGTTCTAATGCCCTTAGAAAGGCCGAATCTACATCTGATGATATTGAAGTCGAGCTCAATCCCTCATTGCCTGAGTCTAAATATGTAAATATAGACTCAAATGTGAAGATCGAGCCCTCGGATGCGTGTGTGAAGGAGGAATATTGCTCAGATGATAGTATGGATTGTTGTGGTGGCAGTATTGTGACGGGTAGGGCATAGCATTCTAATTTAATGATGTATTCACACATATTTACTAACATGTATTTTTTAAGTTTAGATATAAGTAGACTAACACAAATATGATTTGTAAAAAAAACTGAAATAAACATTTTTTTTTATAGATAAGCCATACTTGGGTATGAGCGTAAAGCCCTCAAGCTCAAGTGATATAAAGGATTGTGGGGAACTGACGCAGCTGTATACGGGTCATGTGGTCAAGGATGAGGTGGTGCTTGGCCCCGAGATAGTGGAGCAGCGAAACTCTGCTTCTAAAGGTCAGTCTTGTATTTTTACAGGCTTTTATTAGTTTCACCGGTCCCGTTGTCTGTCAGTCTGTAATCAAATCTTGCAAGTTAAATTTGATCCACTTCCCAGTTTCCGATTGAGCTGAAATTTTGCATGCATGTATAAATCGGATGACAATGGATGACAATATAATGGTACCATCAAGCTGATCTGATGATGGAGACAGGAGGTGGCCATAGGAACTCTGTGATGAAACAATGCATCCTAATCGTGTCAGGGGTTTTTAGAATTGTCTCAATGAGTATTAGTTGCCTGTCATAAAAAAAGTACAGTCAGGGATAAAAGCTTGTATCAAAAATGGTTTTTTTGTCAATATTATTTTTAATTTATTGGTAGAAAGAGTTTAAGTATAGTTTGTCAAAGGACTGTCTTATTTCAAACATAGAGAGAATCATACTATCTTTGTCTTACACTTACTAGCACCCAAAAGAAATAAATAAATAAAATAAAATAAATGTTTATTCCCAAAAAAAACAAACTTACAAAGGAAAAGGATGAGTATATATTTTTTTGTTCTTATTTACTGACAATGATTTATAACTCAAGATATAGGCGTTCCAAAATTAAACCTTACCTTGTGACAAATTGGACAAGTTGCCTTTAGTCGCGGCTGGACAAGCGAGAAATGCGCATATGCTAACGAGCTCCCGCACAGTGAAAGAGAAAGAGATGACCTTATGTTTGACGAGTGTGACAAAGATGAAAAAAAGTACGGAACCATCGGTGGGCGAGTCCGACTCGCACTTGTCCGGTTTTTATTTTACTTCGAGTAAAAAAACGCCGAAATAAGTATAATAAAATATTTATAAATGTTACTTTTTTTAGATTTTATTCAATAAGTATTTAATTTTTAATAGGCTAGATGACTAATTTTCATTTATGGTATCAATCGATCAGGTTTGTCTTTACGATCAAAAGTCTATATGGGACCCTTTGCTTTAAAGCAATACAAAAGTCAGAAATGATAGTCAAAGTCCGACAGTCGTACTTCACGCGCGAAACGCCCCTAACAAAACGATAAGTGAACGTGACGTTAATGTTACTGAGGCCCATCTTGAAGTATGGACAAAACAACAAAATTGTGTTTTTGCTCCGTGAAATATTGCTTTTATGTATGTAGCTATAATTACATACAATCTTTTTTTGGATAAAATGTAACGAATCGAATAAAGCCCCGTCTCCATATCGCGCGGCAAACCATCGAACATTGGGTCGCGCGGCTGCCGCGCGGTATGGAGACGAGGCTTTACTTACCTATTTCCTTTTTGGAAGTTAAATTAAATTAAATTTTGAAACTTACAGGTCCTATATTTTTATACTATGTCCATATATTATTTTAATATCCACATAATTGTGATAAATTGCTGATTTGCTATCTATTTTACTAGATTTTGTTATAAAATTCAACGAGTGTCATCATCCCTATTCTCTTCTAGGGGTCAATGACAAACACTTTGACGACACAATTGACGAGTGGACGCGGCTAGTTGACGAATTGAGTGACTGTGATATGGATGTGGATCAAGAAGACGAAACAGTTAACCTTCTTCCGAATACGTCAGCGCGCGACGCTTTAACAGAACCTGCTATAGAAGCTGATTTAACAGATTTTGAGGCCCAAGTTCTAGTAGCTGAAGATCGACAAAATGACCTGGCACTACGCGAAATAGCACCTATGGCCGACTACAATTTCGAGTGGGACAAGGATAGACGTAGGTTTAAAGGACAGAGAGAAACGTTTACAGCTTCTTCAGGCCCAACTTTCCCAATAACAGACCGAACCCGTCCCGTAGATATTTTTTACAAAATGTGTGACAGTGACTTACTGGACCGACTTTGCTTGGAGACCAATAGGTATGCGAGCCAAAAAATAGCTTTGCTAAAAACTGGAAACAAGCTGTTACCAAACTCGCGGCTGCAACGATGGACTCCGATCGATAAAGACGAAATGATCAGCTTCCTAGCACTCACTATCTTGCAAGGGCTCTACCCCCTTCCAGATGAGGAGTCATACTTTTCATTCAATGGTTTTGGATCAATGCCATACTTTTCCAGAATAATGTCCTACAATCGATATTTTTTAATAAAATCGTTGCTACATTTTGTGGACAACCAAAATTTAACAGAACCGACAAAGTTAAGTAAAATACAACCAATAACCGACTACTTTAACGAAAAGTTTTCTAGCCTGTACTATCCAGGGCAGGAGATAGCCATTGACGAATCTCTATTGAAATGGCACGGGCGGTTAGGCTTTGCCCAAAAAATTCTGTCAAAGGCTGCTCAGGTAGGTGTAAAGACTTACGAATTATGCGAGTCGTCTAGTGGTTATCTGTGGAAATTTTTTGTATATGCTGGAAAAACTAAGCCTACAAATACTCCCGTAGTAGACGATATGACTGGACACGTACAACAACACTGCCATGACATGACTGGGTCTGACACGACTGACTCAACCGATCGACCCACCAACGCGACTGTAAAAATTGTTTACGACTTAGTAGAACCGCTACTTAACAAAGGTCATACATTAATCATGGACCATTTTTACAATAGTCCTTTACTGGTGCGATGTTTGAAACGACAAAAGACTGACTGTTACGGCACACTTAGACTCAACCGTGAATTTGTTCCCGATTACCTTAAAACTTTAAATAAATCCGATCTCCGACGTGGTGAAGTGGTGGCTAGTTATTGTTCCGATCTGTCTGTCATTGTGTGGCGGGATGCAAATATAGTTAGCTTAATATCCACATACCATTCCTTACATGTCGGAACAAAAACCAAGTATAACGGAGTGACGCACAAACCCAACATTGTTCTAGACTACAATAAGTCAATGGGAGGAGTAGATAAGAAAGATCAAGACCTGTCCGCTCATCCTTTAGAAAGATGTAAAAACAAAGTTTGGTACAAAAAGCTTTTCCGTCGCATGTTTAATGCGGCCATATTTAACTGTTTTGTCATATTTGCCACATCAAATCCAAAAATAAACTACCGACAATTTAGAATAATACTGGCAGAGGACCTACTGAAAATACATCGGCAAATTGACTTGACTGACGAAAAGAGACTTATAACTAGAAGGTCTGGACTGAAGACAAAAACATCTACTGTAAGACCTAAAACCCACCAGAGGCCTCAACTCGAGCACCGTCACTTTCCAACACGTACTGGCTTCAAACAAAGCCGGTGTTGGATGTGCGCCCAACGCAAGGCGACCACCAGAACCGTTTGGAAATGCATGGAATGCGATGTCAACCTTTGCATCGAACACTGTTTTATGAATTATCACATTAAACCAGTGATCGATACAACTTTCTAATGTCTATCCTCTAGCCGCCCAGAGACCTGTAAAAAGGTCTCCTGTTCCATTCTAATTTGAATCTTATTTTTGACAAGTCAAAGTTGAATTTTCATTGGCAAGCTTTGAAGTCTGGGTGGCTAGAGGTTAAAGTTCGTTTTTTTAGCATTAGAAATAACTTGCAAGAAGGTAAGCGATCTTGACATGTCTTTTAATTGAAAAACGCTTTATAAAAATCAAAAACTATTACTTATGAAAGCAGAAGAATATAAATGATCGTATTAGATTCATAATTGTTATATATTTGCCGTAACTTATTTTTAAAATGTGTTTTTCAATTAAAAGACACATCAAGATTGTTTACCTTATTTCTAATGCTAAAAAAAAACAAACTATAGGACCTACTTATGTATGTGTAATGTGATAAATCATGTCATAGCAATAAAAATTAAATATGTATGTAGCGTTTTCTGCAATAAAACTAACTTTCCCAATACAATTTTGCTTTGTTTTGCAAACCCATACCAGATAATATTTAATTACAGGAACATAGTAAGAGCTTAATCCATATTCCCTCCTTCTTCCTGAAGGAGAGGCCATTTTTATGAAAATATGTGTAATATAAAAACAAACCGAAATATATAAAAGTACTCGTCAAGACGAATCAAATGAGCCCAAACTCGTTGGGGTTGCGTCGTTTAATTACGGAGTTCCTATGGCCACCTCCTGTCTCCATCATCAGATCAGTTCTATGGTAAAAATAATATTGCATTGTCATCCGATTTATACATATGTACATGCAAAATTTCAGCTCAATCGGAAAACGGGAAGTGGATCAAATTTAACTTGCAAGATTTGATTACAGATCGACAAACAGAAGACTGTAACTGAATTGTCTCGATGAGTATTAGTTGTCTGTCGTAAGAAAAGTCCAGTCAGCGACAAAAGCTTGTACCAAAATAGTACATTATTGTCGAGGCTCGGAAGTAGCTACTTGCAGGCTGAGGATTCGTTTTAAACGGACGACCTTGGGAGTCCGTTTAATTGAATCCGAAGCCAGCAAGTAGCCTTCCAGCCGAGTCATATATAGTGCTTTTCTCAAAAATGGTGCAAGAAATATAAACATCATAGAAATATTTTACAAAAGCAACGTTCTTACGTATATATTTTCACAGAAAAAAGCCCTTGTCGCCTTTTTATTTTTTTTATTAAAAAAATAGAAGTGTATTTTTCTGCCGAAAATACGCCAACCTATTTCAGACACCTAAATAGTCGCGGTACTAATCATCTGTTTGGCTGTTTAATCGGCCTGTGCCTTCATTTGATATGGCCATTTCAAGTTTTAAAAAGTTTGGAACTCGACAAATAATGGAATTTGTATGCAACATTGCAGTCCCAAAATCGAGACTGCAATGTTTTTAACTTTTTAATTTTTGAGTGACCATAAACTGCGCGCTTCGCGACCTATTTTTTAGACGGCAAAGTCGACTTTGCCGTCCATTTTTGAGAAATAGTTATTTACGATACAAGTGCGGAAAAGAGGAAACTCGAAACGAGTGGCGATAAATTAAAGCACGACCGAAGGGAGTGTTTTAAATCCACACGAGTTGCGAATTACCTATTCGCACGTGTATCGTACAACGTTTTACTTTTGACATCGCACGAAAAGTGCTATTTTACGCACTAGTGTGGTAAAATAGGACCATATGTACTGTAAATGAAATTTTACCATAAACTTATTCTTTATTTATATAGAACACAAACAGTTCCATAATACAAATGGATTTGTAGTACAATGTAGACTGTAGTCTACTTAAAATACTTAAGAAAACAGACCTGGAGGTTCATTATTAAGTAAAATAATATACACAATGAAAACATGAGTCATACCTACTTATATTCTATCTACCAGTCTTCATAACAAAATTAGTACGTATCTACATATCACATGAACTCTTACGTTCAAAGCAATAGGGCAGAATTAAAGAAAGTTTTTATTTAAATACATTTAATTGTCGTCTTATTCTGGGATTGTTTCAGCTTCAAAGGCAATAGAAGTGAAGCCATGTGAGGCTGTCGGCAGGAGACCGTTGCTCAGGGACTGCAGCGTGAGGATGGAGCGCCTTAATGTAGACACGCTACTAACCCCCATTCGGATCACAGACCAGGACAGTCTGGGACAAGCTGGAAATCTTGAGGAACATAAGGGAGGTGAGTCTGTGTGTACATGTCTGTTATACACGCAACGTATGCAATGCATTATGACATCTGAACCCCGAAATTTGTATGCTTAGAAACATACTTGTCATACGCAACGCAACGCATGACAAGTATGTTTCTAAGCCTACAACTTTCAGAGTTCAGATTGTCATAATGCATTGCATACGTTGCGTACGACGTGGGATAAGTGTGTCCCTGCCTTTAGTCTTTTCACAATTTGTTTATTTTTTGCATTTTATTTTTTAGGTTCAATAATATTTTGGATGGTAATAATTTCCTCATAGGTGATGTGAAAAGCAGTGTGTCACATGGTAGCAAAATTATGTCACCTTGGGCGTTAACACTTGAATCCCTTACTACAGGATTATATTTTAGGATTCGCTTCGTTCAGGATTTTGCTCCCTTGTGGCACAATCTAAGGTAACGGCGGCTATTAACGCGGGTATCAAAATCGACGTCTAACACCGCGGTGTTTACAAATACGCATTTTGCAAGCAAACAGATCTATTCCCTAAGAAATAAAGCATACACAAAGCAAGGTCATTCATTGGTCTATCGTGCCCATTAGTGAGCATTTGTGTGAGTGTAACAAAAAACTCGCGATTCGTCAGTTTGTGCGACGGCGGCGCAAGAACCGGTTATTCCATACAGACGCGTGACGCCACAGGTAAGTGCACTCCAATCTTACTTAGTGTTTTACGTAATAGTTATGGCAAATAAACTAGTGCAATGCCTTTTAAGAGGTTGTGTATTGTTTTCCACACGATTTTGAATTACTCTTAACTTAGTTTTTGACCGGGAAATACGTTTAAAATGGAAAATAAAATACAGCGGTGATAGGCGCCAATTATTTCTGCGGTAAGTAATTCCGTGGTATGCCACTGTATTAGAAAAAGTGGTAGTTTTGTTATTTACTCTTTAGTTTTGGTACAAATTATCAGTTTTATAATTTCTTTTATTTATTCCAATCTTGATCTATTCACGCTATTAAAGAGCTATTTCCGTGGTATGGAAAGTATTCAACTAACCCTTAATTTAAACAAAAACTTCAGCACCTTCCTTGTTTCTATGGGAACCCTTAATCTGTCATTTTTTTTTATTTTGAGGTAAAACCTAAAATGTACTAGCCGGTTATGTGATTTTTGTTGATTTTGCCAAAGCATACGACAGTGTTGACAGAGATACACTGTACACTTTAAAGTGCCAGAAAAATTAGTAAAAATGATTGTTGTAGCTACCAAAGTGAGCAAGATGAAGGTAAGAGCTTGCGGAGAACTGACGGCCGTATTTGCAGTTGTCACTGGCCTGAAGCACGGAGACGCCCTTTCGCCAATGCTGTTCAACTTGGCACTCGAATACGTCGTCCGGAAATTGCTTATGTATGACGGGGGTGTAGAGTTGAACGGCAGACATAAGACATTGGCTATGCTGATGACCTGGGGCTATTAGCTCAAAACAAAAGGGACCTGGAGGCCATGGCTAGAATCGTGGAGCAGGAAGGGGAGAAGATAAGTCTCGAGAATCAACCACCAGAAAACCGAATATCTCCAAATGAAAAGGTACAAGAACACTAGAGTGAAAAGAGAAGACCTAGTAGTCGGAGCAACCACCTACAAAGGTGTGGATCATTTTAGGTACCTTGGTTGCACAGTAACTGATACCAACCGAAGGGAGGAAGAGATAGATATCTGAGTCCAAAACGCCCTAAGATGCTCGGCAGCGCTTCATCGAGTCTTAGTGTCCAAGCTGATCAGTAGACCAACCAAGATTCGAGTCTACAAGACTGTAATTAGACCAATTTTGATGTATGGGTGTGAAGCTTGGACGCTGACTCAGAAAGAAGAGAGCAAGCTCTTAGTGGCGGAGAGGAAAATCTGGCGGGAGATTCTGGGGCCTATCAGAGAGGAAGACGGAACTTGGAGGCGACGAAAAAATAGGGAGCTAGAGGAGCTGGTTGCGATGCCTAATATAATTGGCGAGATCAAAGCCACACGACTCCGCTGGCTTGGTCACCTGGAGAGGATGGGGGAGGATCGTGCTGTGAGAAGAGCGTATGTGGGGCACCCGGGCGGAAAACGTCCGCCTGGGCGTCCCAGATACCGCTGGAGTGACGAAGCCCAAAAAGACCTGTCCGCCCTCGGAATACCCAACTGGCGTGAAGTGGCGCAGAATAGGGCAGAATGGCGCTCTCTTGTGTCAGAGGCCAAGATCCTCTTTGGGTCACTGAGCCAGTGATGTATGTATGTCTTTACAAGAAGCTTGTAATATACGTGTTTGATTTGATTTGAAAAACCATCTGTGTTTTGTTCTTTTTATGGGTCGGAATTAGGTTTATGTGATCAAATTCCAAATTAAGCCTATTACCGATGGTATGATCAGATTACCGTCGGTGATAGAATGTATAGAAATCTATTACCGACCCAGAGAAATATCGAATGGGTCGGTAATAGGCTCTTAAAGAGTTATCTATTAGACTTCAGTTATCACTATCAGATTTAAATTCTTCTGTTTTCTGATTCAGTTATTACTCTGACAAGGAAGGATACCCAACTGCCGGACAGTTCCGATTAGTTTTTTTTTTAAATATAATTTTATTTATACAGTACTCCAAAATCTCAGATATGATTTTTTTTTCGCTGCCCAAAGTCAATATGTTAGGAGAAATCTAGACACGCGGCAGCGTGTCAAGCCAAGTTCAAGCAAAGGAACTGGCTAGCCAGCGCCAAGTGTAATATTACACGAACCACTTGGTGCCACTTTTGACCCTTCTATAACTCAAAACATCTTTAACGTAAACACATAAAACTACGTGTGTTTAATTATATCCATAAGGACATCTAGAAGCCCAAATTTCATGAAGCTAGCTCAAACGGTTATAAAGATATGAAGGTCAAAAAGTCGTAAATTTTAAGACTGACTGACATACCTATAGTACCTAAACCTAACCTACTTCCAGATGACCTAGAAGGATGAAATTTGGAATCCAGCTCAGTTATTGTGTGAAAGCGTAGGAAAAAATCTCAAAATAAAAAAAAGTTATAAAATAGGGGGGGTCCCCATACAAAAAAACCATTTTTTATTGTGACTGACATATAAGTACCTAAACCTAACCTACTTCCAGATGACCTAGAAGGATGAAATTTGGAATCCAGCTCAGTTATTATGTGAAAGCGTAGGAAAAAATCTAAAAATAAAAAAAAGTTATAAAATAGGGGGGGTCCCCATACAAAAAAACCATTTTTTATTGGGACTGACATATAAGTACCTAAACCTAACCTACTTCCAGATGACCTAGAAGGATGAAATTTGGAATCCAGCTCGGTTATTGTGTGTAAGCGTAGGAAAAAATCTAAAAACAAAAAAAAGTCAATAAATAGAGGGGGTCCCCATACAAATTTCTTTTTTATTGTGACTGACATATAGTACCTAAACCTAACCTACTTCCAGATGACTTTGGAATCCAGCTCGGTAATTGTGTGTAAGCGTAGGAAAAAATCTAAAAATAAAAAAGTTAAAAAATAGGGGGGTCCCCATACAAAAAACCTTTAATACGCGCTAAACAACCGGCCAACGGTGTGTCGTTGGCGGCGCGCGGCACCACATAATTAATACAAAGAACAGAAGTAAAAAACATGCAGCGGAAATACAAGAAAAAACATTAAATCTCAATACCTGCCTAGTTTTCTGTACAAAAAGTATTGATATCCCTTCAAAAACATAAATGTAAAAAAGGAGAGCCAAGTTCAATACAAAAATTATGCTTGGCTGTGGGGTTCGCCGCAAAAAGAATGGAGATCTAAATGAGTGCCAAGTTCTATGCAAAATCCAAATATGTATTTATAGGAACAAAATAACATTATAAACAAGTATTAAACTCTATTTCTTTGCTTTATTGGATACCTATAACAATTGCTGTTATTTAAAAAAAATGTGAGATCTTAAAGTAGGTTAGATTTGGCTTGGCCAGTTTTTATCAGAATTACAAAATATATATGTTGAATAACTTTATAAAATGACTGATGTAATGAAAACTGGCCAAGTCAAATCTAACCTGCTTTAAGATCTCGCATTTTTTTTAAATAACAGCAATTGTTATAGGTATCCAATAAAGCAAAGAAATAGAGTTTAATACTTGTTTATAATGTTATTTTGTTCCTATAAATACATATTTGGATTTTGCATAGAACTTGGCACTCATTTAGATCTCCATTCTTTTTGCGGCGAACCCCACAGCCAAGCATAATTTTTGTATTGAACTTGGCTCTCCTTTTTTACATTTATGTTTTTGAAGGGATTGTGCTAACAGCGTGACACTTGAATAACTGCGTGCCTTGTTATAAGAGAATCCGAAAGAGGCTAGATCGCCTCGGTGTGTGGGTAGAACTAAAAACTCGCAGCACATCAGTTACCCAGTGATGATGGCGTTTGCGACAGCGCCGAAATATAGGGAGCTTATTGAAGTTAATATACATTGTAAATATCCCGTTTCAAATAATATTTAAGTATAATGTAAATGACCATGTTAGCTTAAAATCATATATTCCGAAGAAATTACTTAACATTAATAACTCTAAAATGGTAGTCCAAAATGGTCACATTTATGATTTAAATACTACGTATACAGAGTGTCCCAGAATTCGACGTCAAGCCGTAAACGGATGATAGACCAAGTCATAAAAGTTATCATAAAAATACAAAAAAAAATCCAACTCATGTTTTTTTAAAAATATGGTCAGTTTAAAAATTCTTTAACCCTTGTTACTACAAATTCCATAATTTATTCTAATTTTTTTATTATTGTGTAATCTTGAATAATTACAGGATGTGGATTTTTTAGTGAATTTTTAAAGTGACCATATTTTTTAAAGAACATGAGTTTGATTTTATTTTTGTATTTTTATGATAACTGTTATGACTTGGTCTATCATCCGTTTGCTGCTTGACGTCGAATTCTGGGACACCCTGTAAATAATCTTTACAAAGAAACAACAACAAGTATTTATAAAGAAAACTAGTGCTCAGTGCTCACTAACTGTAACGGCAGATTAATTAAAGCGTTACTTAGGAAATTCAACTCTTTGGAAGGCTGTCTTTTAATAACTGTTATCTCTACAGAGCTGATTCTGGGCTCCTATTATACACGGTGTAACATGAGTAAACCGAATAATTTTAACAGCGTATTCCTGATCATATTTAGAGACAAAAATGTCCTATAAACTTTTTTTGAAATTCGCCTAGTTTCAGAGATATTATTAATTAAAAATATAACAAGTTTTTATTGTTACATAGTGTAAAAGGCCTTTTTGATGGTGATGTTGCTGCTATGGGACGTAGTCTAAATATCCTTATTGATAGATGTCAAAAATGACAAGTAACACTTTGCAAAAAGTAGGTTCTACGAAAAAAAAATGTAAAAATCAATTTTAAGTGACAAGTTTAGGTACCAATAACATTTATTTTTTATGTACAAATACATTCAAAAAATTGAAAAAACATAACAAAAAAAATTTTTTTTTGGCGAAATTGTATTACAGTTTTTTCTTCTTTTGACCTCAGAAATGCGTGGTTAAAATTATTCGGTTTCCCCATGTTACACCGTGTAGGTAATATACTATCTTTAAAAATGTTCAAGCATGTTTAGTGAAAAATATCATACATACGCAGTTTTTTAAGTGCCACAAGGTTAGCAAACTTAGCATAACATTACAAATTTGTCGGTCCTACATTTATTTACAGTATGTTGTCAGACACCTTGCCTTGCGATTTTAGCGAGTGTAAAGGTACGATTAGACTGAACCAATGATAATAAATGTAAACTTATTTTTGACGTGATAACGTCTTATAAATTGATAAACACCGGTAGCATGCATGAAAAAGTGCCACGTCGTGTACAGATCGTCATCGAAACTTTGTGGATAGATTACCATGGTAACTGAGACGTCATCATGCAAATTTTCTTCAAGGTTTTCTTATGACGTTATCACGCAAAATGTTATCGTCCGTAAACCGACTTTAAAGACAACCATTTTTTTCGAGTGTTGATTTTTCTGCTTGTTTGGCACACAGGGTCACTAATAGATGCACCTACTTTTTTGAGGATTTGTAATGTAATCAAAGTATTTATTTTTAGGAATCATGGATGAAAAAAAGAAAAGAAAACTTTACTCTGATTCAAACCTAGCGGAAGCTCTGGATCAAATATCAAAAGGCATGTCAATATACCAAGCGTCAAAAACTTATAACATACCGGAGAGTACACTCAGAGACAAAAGGGATAAAAAATATAAGAATGCAAAATGTGGTACTCAACCAATTCTGACATTACAAGAAGAAAAACAAATAGTGGATTGGATACATTATCTGGGAAGAATCGGTTTTCCTGTTAGTAAGCAACAGTTGTTAGAAGTTGTTTCTAAACTTGTAAAAAGTTTAAATCGGCCGAATCCGTTCAAAGACGGAGTGCCCGGCAAAGGCTGGTTTCAACAATTTATGAAACGCCATCCGACTGTGGCTAAAATAGTGACTCAAAATCTGCCTACCAGTAGGAACCAAGTCACCGAAGAAGCATTAAGAGCATGGTTTGACCGCGTTAGAGTGTACCTGCAAAATCAAGATTTGGTGGATATTTTTGAAGATCCTAAGCGAGTCTTTAATTGCGACGAGACTGCATTTTTTCTAAGTCCCAAAGAATCTCAAGTTTTAGTGAAGCGAGGTAGCAAACGAGTATACACAAGAGTTGCCAATGACGATAAAGAATGCCTTACTGTCTTGGTCAACGTTTCAGCTAATGGTGATATCGCTCCACCAATGGTACTATATCCTTACAAAAGGATGCCACCTAATATAAAGTTCACAGTGCCATTATGGTGGGGTCTAGGAAACTCCGATTCTGGATGGATGAACATGGAAACATTCTACGAGTATGTCACTAATGTGTTTTATCCTTGGGTGTTACGGCAAAAAATCACGTTACCAGTCGCGTTATTTCTTGATGGGCATACTTCCCACATATCTTTGCCTCTATCCACCTTTTGTAAAGAGAAGGGGATAGTTTTGATTGCGCTCCTACCGAATGCAACTCACATATTACAGCCACTCGATGTAGCCGTATTTCGTTCAGTAAAAGGAGCCTGGCGAAATATTGTTCGTAATTTTAGAGCTCTAAACGACTACACGAATTTAAAACGCACTGATTTCGCTTTAGAAGTTGAAAAATGTTTAAATGTCAGTTTAAAGGTTGAAAGCATCAAGAACGGATTTCGCTGCTGTGGCTTATATCCGTTTAATCCTGACAACATTGACTATACCAAATTGTTATCGACTAAACCGAAATCAGCACACGGTACCAGCACGGAAGACGCCTCCTCCTCAGAAAGAACTAGTAATGATACTAATAATAGGCAGTTTTCCCAGCAGTTTGAGGACAGGTTATCCCCGGTTACATTATGGGCATTTAAAGATAACGAAGGCGACCAGTGGACAGGTGAACCTGCATACACAAAGCTTTATGATTTTTGGAGAAAACACTGTTTTAAAGGGGTACCAGCTTCAGACACAACAGACTTGGAGCTTGGGGAGCCCACCTTTACTAATAATGTCGAAATTGAGAATATGACAGAACCGGTACTCAACTTCGTTGTAGAGCATGATGGCACGTGACATGAAAGCTGCCTCGTCCTTGTCGCCTACAGCACAGAGCTCCAGCACACTTGTGAATACAACTGACATAGGTTTGTCTGAAAACACCATTATCGACAATGTATGTCCTAATGCCGGCATTGATAAGAAAGCTTTGAAAACACCAACAACTTCTTCAATGGCTCAAGTAATGCGAACTTCAACACCGGAATCAGCTCAATGTTGTAGTCCCCTCAGCTCGGTGTCCGAAATTGAATACAATGAGAACAATGACATAGCACAACTGCATGAGAAACAAAAAAGAAACGAAGAAACCGTTGGTCACCTGTGGCTGGTTCCTTTATAAGTGGGACTAAGACACCGTTGAAACAGGCGGCTACACCTTCAAATACTGAGCAGCATGCACCTATCGCTAGTACTTTTAATAGTACATCGTCGCTTCAACTTATCGCGACACCATTTAAACGTATCAATACGCCATTCAAGAAAGCCTTATATTTTCCAAAAAAAACTGAACCTACTAACAAGAAAAAAATAAACAAAGTAACGCCAACAGTAGCTGCTGCAGAAGAACTTATTAATCATTTAAAAAAAATAGAAAAAGAAAAAGAAGATAAAGAAATTCTCAAGCAAAAAAGAAAACGAGAGTCTATAGAAAAAGAAAAATAATGCAAGAAGCAGAAACCTTTGCAAACCATAACGTTGAAAAAACCTAATGTTAAAGTAGTCAAGAAAACAACTTTGAAGCCGACGAAAGCTATTATTCCGTGTACAAGTAGAATAGAAATACAAGAAGATTCCGATAGTGGCAAGGAAGAAATATTTTCTCTGCCAACGAAAATGGTTCGACCAGTTAGATGCAGTCTATTTGACTCGGATTCCGATACGTAATGACAAATAATTCTGTAATATTAAGGTTCACGAACTATATTCCTAAAAGTTTTATTTAATATATAAGCCAAAGTTGATCTTATCGTGATCTCAAATAACATTGCAGAAAATGTGCAATTAAAATAACTGTGATTTTTTGCTGTAAGGTCTTTGAATAATTGGTACTTAAGTGTAAGTTTGAATAATTAGTCTTAGAATGTTGTGTTGATTATCTTAAAATAAAAAAAATATCGTTTTCGCAACGTGAATTCACAAATACTTTAAAAATAGGTACTTAAGTATCTCTCGAAGTTATATTAAATATTAACTTTATAAGTACAGTCACCTGCAATAATATGTTACTCTTTGAAGGCCGCAAAAATATGTGACACGCTTTTATGGCTCTAAAAATAAAATCATGTCACATATTTTTGCGGCCTTCGTTGTGTAACATATTATTGCAGGTGACTGTACAAACAACAACGTTTGATTAAAAAAAATATGGTTACCAATAATAGTAGAAAATAGTACATTTCGATGCTAGTGCGGAAGGTATGTCATTACTTCACGAGTACCGAGATATCTTGCCACGAGCCGCAGGCGAGTGGCAAGACTCGGGACGAGTGAAGAATGACATTTCCGCACGTGTATCGAACGACGTTTTTTAATACAGTTGCGAAAAAATAAGAAAAACATTGTTAATCGTACACTAAACAAAAGTGGTAACAGTGACAGCTCGGTTAGACGTCGTCTTTAAGTATATTATATCTATGGGCGTTTGGCAGCTATTCCGTTCCATTCAGTCAACTTTTATTTTAGATTTTATTCTAGAAATTCTAGACTAGTATTTTTTTATACAATTTTTTTTTAATGTTTGACGATCCTTTTGTGAAATTCTTATTGTTAAATTTGACATATATAATAATCCAATTTTATTATGGAATAATATTAACATCAATAAATTGCTCTGATAATTAGATTAAGATTAATTACGATTCATAAGAGCTTGTTGCTAGGCCTACATGAATAAAGTATATTTTGACTTATTAAGAACGGAATTTTCAATATTGAATATTAAAAAATAAACGTGTTATAATGATGAAGAGGTAAGTAATTAAATATGAAATATGTAATATTTTTCGTATTCTTACATTAACGGTAGGTTTTTATGCTGATTACGACGTTTAAAGGAAACTAATATTAACACTCATCAATAAGTAGTCGTGAATTGGAATAAGTATAAATTTAAAAAAATTGGAAAAGTAAAAAGCACTAGTTCGAGATAACCAACTTTCCGCACGCTAAACAGCTACGTAAAGTAGCACTTTTTGAGCAACTGTATTAAAAATAAATTAACGACTTCCGATAAGTTGTAGAACAAAAGTTCGTGCTAGTGATTTATAATCCAGATAATATTACAATTATATTATGTGAACTTTGACTCTGGCAGATGACTTTTATACGATTGGTTTCCTACTTTTTCTACCTTGGTAAAATTGCGTAATAGCGTGTTTTACATACTGACTTTATGATAATTGTAAAGTAGAAAATCAAATGTATAAAAATTATCTCACAGGATGAGAGAGGGTGATGAGGATAATTGTTGTGTAATTATACCGCGTAATATTTGAGAGACTCATTATGTAAATGTGTAATTCACACTGTGATTTTTAATAAGACATTATTTTATTTTGTGAAGTTTTTTGAAGAATTTTTTGGTTTGTGAAGCTAATCATGTTAGTAGGTTAAGACAAGTTTTTATTATTTTTTTATTAGTTTTTGACGACCGGTCTGGCCTAGTGGGTAGTGACCCTGCCTGCGAAGCCGATGGTCCTGGGTTCGAATCCCAGTAAGGGCATTTATTTGTATGATGATACAGATATTTGTTCCTGAGTCATGGGTGTTTTCTATGTATTTAAGTATTTGTATATTATATATATCGTTGTCTGAGTCCCCACAACACAAGCCTTCTTGAGCTTACTGTGGGTCTTAGTCAATCTGTGTAAGAATGTCCTATAATATTTATTTATTTATTAATCTTTATTAGAGATTAAGATAGAGATTAGGTATAGTTATTATGCAAGATCCTGAAAGTTCCTTTGTGATAGGCAGACACTCATATTCGCACGTCTGTGCATATTGAGTGATCAGCACATTTACTGTAGATCTTGCGCCTCCACTCGATAAGGGATTTCCTCTTCGGTCTCGTAGAATAATTATATATAATGCACCCTGGCGCTCCGCCTATTACACCTTTACTATTCTTTACATACTATAAGAATCAGCAATAAGAAAAGTACTGTGATTTGTTAATTATAAACTGGTAAATTATAACGCATAATATGTGAGAGACTTTATGTAACTTAATTACCTTGTCAACAATATTAGAATTAAAAATTTTCATGTTTTTATATACAGTGTGGAAAGATAAGTCGGGCCCTGGAGGGAAACTACCTTAAATCCTTAAGCTGGCTCATTTTACTTAAAGGAGACATTCCTTTATTTTTAAAAGGAAACAAAACTGCATTCAAAGATTTTTTTCTTTTTTTCTTCAATGTGGCTTGTCTAAAAAAATCTTGAGTACTAAATATTCGTTTTTATGGATATTTTGTACGAAAGACGAGTGTAAGACCTAATGTTTCTTGAAGAAATGTTATTATTAACATTAACTGTATCGACTAGTAGAATAAAATAGCGAGTGATTATTTTTCGGAATTTTTAGTCGGTTCGAGTCCCGGGCGAGGCAAGCGAGTTTTAGAAAATTTTTGAATGCAGTTTGTTTCTTTTTAAAAATAAAGGAATGTTTCCTTTAAGTAAAATGAGCCAGCTTAAGGATTTAAGGTAGTTTCTCTCCAGGGCCCGACTTATCTTTCCACACTGTATAGTCGAAATTTTATAAGGTGGCCGTTTACCATTTCACTGTGGTAAACTTTCACTCAGGTGGTAAACGTCCAGCTTATAAAATTTCGACTATAATTTAAGCTGTGCCTTATGAGAAAATGTTACTTACTTGTTTTTTTTGTGCAGCTTATTATGTCAGTAAGACAAATTCTTATCAATCTTTATAGGTAGCATTTAATAACAGGCAGGCCTATTTGTCATATATATATACGTCCTTAGTAAAACTTTACTAACAATAATTTTTGTTGTTTTACATGTAAAACATTCAACTTATAACTTGTTATACAGGTACTCGTGGGTACTTGGTAAGTTAACTATTTAATAGTGTTTGATTGTGCTAAAGTGTAATTATAATCTCTTATTTTTAAACATACTCCTATAGTTTTATTTTTTATTTTTGAGTCATTATTAAACTTAATGACACAAAAATAATATACAGAACCCACGTCGTTATTATTGTTTTAACCCTCGGTATCAGGTTTCGAATTTTAAGTTTGGTTTCTATTAACGAGTGCAAAAAAATCATGCCAATTGTACCCTCGGTAATGAAAGCTCAATTCGCGATAATAGAATCACAGCCTGTCCCTTGCCACGGTAATAGAAGATTTGGTCATTTTGGCTTCGAAAAATATTTTAATACATAAATATAATAACCCAAAATGAATCCAAAAACGTGTGAAACGGAAAGTTCATTAAATGCTCTGATGAAAAAAAATATTCCTGGCAGTTAGACAGCATTGATACCCTTAATTTTTGGATCTCTTTTGAAAAGTTCCTTAACTACCACGGTAATAGATGCCTTTACCTTAATATTGTTGCAGGACCAACTCCACAGAAAAAACCAAGAAGAAACGATAGTTACCAATGTGCCCACTGTGAATATCTAACAGATAGAGAACAATTTCTGATCAGTCATTTGAGGAAACATACTAAGGAGAAGCGATACAAATGTGACCAGTGTAACTATTCTTGCGTCCGCAGGAATTATTTGAAAGTCCATGTAAGGACACACACTGGTGACAAACCATACAAATGTGGGATGTGTAATTATGCTAGTGCCCGCGATAGTAGTTTGCAAGTTCATATTAGGAAACATGCCAGTGAAAAACCGTACCAGTGTGATCAGTGCAGTTATGCTACCCATGAAAAATATCGGTTCACAGTTCATGTAAAAACACACACTGGTGAAAAGCCTCACAAATGTGGGAAATGTAGTTTTTCTAGTGCCCACAGTAGCAGTTTGCGAGCTCATATGAGGGGACATACTAATGAGAAACCATACCAGTGTGATCAGTGTAGTTATGCTACCCATCGAAAAGATTTTTTGTTAAGTCATTTAAAAAAAATACACACTGATGAAAAGCTTTACAAATGTGAGGTGTGTAGTTATGCTACTAACTACAAATGTAGTTTGCAACTTCATGTAAGGCAACACACTAATGAGAAATTTTATCACTGTAAGCAGTGTAGTTATGCTAGCCATCAAAAACATCATTTCCTAGTTCACGTAAGGAAACACACTGGTGAAAAGCCCTACAAATGTGGGATATGTAGTTTTGCTAGTGCCAACAATGGAAGTTTGCAAGTTCATATAAGGGGACATACTAATGAGAAACCATACCAGTGTGAGCAGTGTAGTTATGCTTCCCATCGAAAAGATCTTTTGTTACTTCATGTAGAAATTCACACTCGCAAAAAGACTTACAAATGCGGGGTGTGTAATTTTACTAGTATTCACAAAAGTAGTTTGCAAGTTCATGTAAGGAAACATACTAATGGTAATGAGAAACCTTATCATTGTGATCAGTGTAGTTATTCAGGCCGTGATAAACATCTTTTGAAAGCTCATGTACTGAAACACATTGATGAAAAGCCATACAAATGTGATCAGTGCAGTTATGCTAGTAAGCGAATAAGTCGTTTGAAAGATCATGTAAGGAAACACACAGGTGAAAAGCCATACAAATGTGAGCAGTGTAGTTATGCTTCTGCCCGCAAAAATGCTTTAAGAATACATAAAATGAAGTCGCACACTTGCACAGAATAAATAATAGTACTAGGTACAGAAGACTCACTCTCCAACCAAACGCGTCTGTTACGATCAGCACAGATATGGCCGCTAGGTGGCGACAGCGCCACGCGCGGCTTATGGCTTTCCCCAAAATTGGGGTGAAACGGATTGTCATAGTAAATTATGTAATTTACTATGACAATAACTCTACACTCTATTCTCTTTGTCTTCCTACATAATATCGTCAGGTGACAAGCAAAACTCGCTAATTACCACCACAAGTTCATAGCCACAGTGAACCATATTAGTACTAAAAGAAGGTCGAAATTTGTTGAATTTTTTTAGTAATTAGTGACTTTTTCTTGTCACGTGTATGTATGCGTAGATCTTTATAACTACGCAACGGATTTTGATGTGTTTTTTTTTAACCTTTTCGACACTATGTCAAGCACAAAAGCTGTCACTCGGACGCCACGTCACCGAAGTGTCAAAGCTGAAATTGAACTTTATTCATATGCACGTAGGTCTATGTTGCTTTGTGGTTTGTGACTGATTAATCCGTCTTTGGCGTTGAACCTGCGGTGCGGATATATCGGTCACTGGCGTCCAAAAGGTTAATAAGTTTTTGGCAAAAATTTCATTTTTGGTACAAGCTTTTATCGCTGACTGTACTTTTCTTACGACAGACAACTAACACTCATCGAGACAATTCTAAAAACCCCTAACACAATTAGGTTACGTTGTTTCATCACAGAGTTCCTATGGCCACCTCCTGTCTCCATCATCAGATCAGCTCGACGATACTATAATATTGCATTGTCATCCGATTTATACATGCATGCAAAATTTCAGCTCAATCGGAAGCCGGGAAGTGGATCAAATTTAACTTGCAAGATTTGATTACAGACAGACAACGTTCAGGTGAAACTAAATAAAAGCTTGTAATAAAGTGATACAAGTTTTATGTATAATTTGTTTACCCGTGCAAAGCCGGGGGGGGGGGGTCGCTAGTAACGTTTTAATTAAGGGTCGCTGGGCACATCTGCCGAATGTACCCAGAACGCTGGGCCAAAGTATCCACAGACTGGATCCCACAGGATGGATCTCGGGGAAGAGGAAGACCCAAACGGAGATGGCGGGACAACCTCGATATATTCTGTGTGGAGTGGCGGGAGTGTGCATTAGACAGAGACACATGGCGGGAAAGAGGGGAGGCCTTTGCCTTATAGAGTTACCAGATACACATTTAGAATTTCCTGATTTCCGAATATTTTTCCTGACATATTCATATTTTTGACGACAACGGGGGGAGGGCTCGTCTAGCCGTTAGCGATGGCCACCCGATTGAGCCGATAGCCTCGTTTTATTAATTTAAGTTTGATTAAATTTATTATTTGTACTAATTTAAGTAAATAAAAAGGTACTTTATAAAAAAATCTTGACATTTTCGTTTTCCGTCCCCATTCCTGACATAAGGCCAAAATTCCTGACATGACAGGAAAATTCCTGTCATCTGGTAACCCTACCTTTGCCCAGCAGTGGGACACACTAACAGGCTAAATTAAGTATATATTTAGTCCTCATCGATTTCGAATATTTCGATGACGGCGACCTCAACAATGACGGATTACGCCTGTTATGGGCCCGAATGTGGCTGGCCAGGCCGAACTTGGTCTTAAAGACTTCTGCAGGTGTTACAATAGAGTTGGCCAGACGCGTTGTATGCATACGCGTAAGAGGGCTTCGGTAGTGTAGTTAACGGTTGATTCCTGTTATTAAAAGTCTGTATCGATATGGGACAAATTGGCATGTAATAAAATAGTTATAGGTTTAAAAAGTCATTAAATGTAGCATGTAGCGTTGTTGTAACACGGGCATTACATTTAACTCAAGCAAACAATTGAAATCTGTGACATATCAATGTCATTACGAGCATCGATCGACCGAGATTGTACTTAAGTTTAGTAGCAAATGTATAACTGATTCTAAACACTAATCAATATGTAAACCGGCCCTAAGGCAAGTGTACACGCTTGTAGAGGCCTTGAAGGAAAAAAATAAAATATTGATTATCTCCGAAATGGAGTTAATTAAAATATCGGTGTCTTTGAGAAAGTTACTTGATTTAAGCTCAGGAATGCACCCTTGAAATTAACGGAAATAAAAAAAAAACACGATATAACAAAGTAGTTTATTATGTACGTAGTCGCGAGTCCTTGTCCCGCCGGCGCGGCGCGGGTAGCTTCAAGTGCACGGTATTGACGTGCAGTTTGAGAGACGCCGCATGCGCCAGCAGCTTGCCGCACACGCCGCACGCCACCTGCGGCCGGCGACCGAGGTGCACCTGCACACGAATAACTAGTTCAATAAGAACATTTTTTTATTTTAAACCATAAACATAATTAATAACAAACTTAGAATAAAAAGTAACCTAAAATTAAAACTACCTACAAAACTAAAACTCATACCTAAAAAAATATAAAACTACCTACAAAACTAAAACTAAACCTAAGAAAACCGATCAAGTGCGAGTCGGACTCGCGCACGAAGGGTTCCGTAACATAAAGCAAAAAGAAAAAAACGGAAAAAAATGCAAAAAGAAAACGGTCACCCATCCAAGTACTGACCACGCCCGACGTTGCTTAACTTAGGTCAAAAATCACGTTTGCTGTATGGGAGCCCCACTTAAATCTTTATTTTATTCTGTTTTTAGTATTTGTTGTTATAGCCGCAACAGAAATACATCATCTGTGAAAATTTCAACTGTCTAGATATCACGGTTCGTGACAGACAGACGGACGGACAGCGAAGTCTTAGTAATAGGGTCCCGTTTTACCCTTTGGGTACGGAACCCTAAAAAGAATAGTCAATATAAAAAAATAAACGCACAACTCGGTGGTGTCGCTGCATGTTGTGCAGCGTGGCGAAGCGGCGCGCGCAGCCCTCGGCGGGGCACTGGTGCGGGCGTGCCCCGGCGTGGACGCGCTGGTGCGCCGCCAGGCTCGACACGGACTGCGGACCAACATACACTGATGGTATTCCGTACAATCTAATCAATTTGTTAGTTCTACTGTGTGGTGCGGGCGCCGATTCAATTATTCATTGAATCCATATATGTATGTGTGAGGATGCGTAAGTAGTGAGGGATGTGTTTTTAAGAACCATATATAATCACTGCACGCTGAACGAGAAAAACAAATGAGATGTTTAGTTTAGTTTATTTATTTCATAATGATAAATTACAGTATAAATTATTCTTACGCTAATCTATATGAATTTACATTATGATCGTCAATAATTTAGCATGCAAACGTAATTATACAATGTCAACAATGAAAAACAAATTACAAATTTATAATTTAAAAATAAATTTGAGAACATCGTCAAATTGAATAAGTTTTTGGCAAAAATTTCATTTTTGGTACAAGCTTTTATCGCTGACTGTACTTATCTTACGACAGACAACTAATACTCATCGAGACAATTCTAAAAACCCCTAACACAATTGGGTAGGTAAAGTTTTTTGAAGATAGGCAAATTATATTTTTTCCGATAGTATTTATTATAGCGATCACGGAAATGCAGCTCTTTTATTTTTATTTCATTTTATAGATTAAATATAATTTTTTAAATGATCGATATGACGTTTGTGAGATGGAATGGCAGATTTGACTAATTCCTTTGCACGTAGTAAATGGGACGAGATAGAAAAAAAAAACGATGTCAACTGACAGTGTCACTTAGCTCTCATTCCCGAAAAATAACGGACAAGCCTCATGTTACCTTGCGAATTGCTATTAATGTTATCATTGAGATTTTCGACGACCTCAGCACGACCCACGGACTTCTGATTCCCCACGACATCTGCGCGTATTTGGACAAAGATTGAATTTACTTTCGATAACTTGGCACTGCATAATTATTGGACAACGTTTTCTTCCCCACCCCTACACGACGGCCCCTGCGCTGACCTTTGGACAGAGTTTTGCAAGAAAAATAAGCGAGTTCATACGAGATTGCGAGCAGATTCTACAAATTTGAAATTATTATCATAACAGTGATAAGCACAATGCCGTTGAATTAGAGGAGCAATGGCCGTACAGGAGTACGTATCCGTGAAATACATAGGTACATAAAACTTTCTTCACTTGTGTTTTGATTTTTATTATTAAATTGCCATGAGCTGTTAAGTTCGTAAACAAGAAATCGGTCTAATTTTTTCTAACAATTTCAACCATCTGTTAGTTTTGTGTGGTTATCCTCATTTTATGAGTGTTGTTCTTATTTTCAGGTGGATGTAAACATTCATTGGCGGTATTATACTGATGGCTAATTAGAACCATTGAGCCATGACATACTTCCTTGCAGTGTTATTCGGCTAAGCCTCGAGCATCCTGTGAATCTGAAGGATATAATTATTTCCATAAAAAAGAGCAATCGAATTAGGACCAAGATATCCCGAGAATCTAAAGACATTTTATAAAAAATGTAATAAAATGAAAATGGGAGACTCTCTTATTTTAACAATGTTACAAGATCATGACAATGTTATGGTGTATACTTATTAAAATTTTAAAACCAACATGTCTTTATCTTTGACTTGAAAATGTAGAAATGATTTGGGTTAAGTTTTATGAAATGCAACTTATGCTAAAAATCTATTATTATTATATGTCAAATTATCGTCAACTCGATGTTGCTTAAGGCGTATCCAGATTAGTCAATTTTTCGCCAATCTGATTAAATTGCCCGATCGAATCGGGACGTACGGACGCAAACGCCAATTTGGCTCGCCGAATTCAACCGCCGATAATGACCAATAAAATGAGGTGCGGACACAAGAACACCAATTTGTGAGGCTAGTATTTTCGTTATGGGGCATTTTTTCAATTTAAATGGGTCTAATATCACCATAAATCTAAAATTGGAGATTGACGCCAATTTCATTTCTGATCAAATCGACCGATTTGATCAGTCCCGTCTGGATACCGCTTTAGCACCGCGAAAGGGCGCTGCGCGGTGCGCGCGGATTGACGCATGCGCGTACCGTATGCTTTGTATCTATGGTAATATAATTTAAAAAAATATGCAAATAAAAGGCGGCAAAGTTTATTCGTTGTGCAATACTCAATAAATTACCGCTTGTTATTTTAATACTCGTAATAAACAAAATGAGTTCAAGTGACGAAAACGACCTGGAATAGACGGCATGCACCGCCTCATTTGAAAGCAGAAGCAAACTTAATAATGAATAACTAGCTTCCTGCTAAGTCCTGGGACAAATACAACAGGACTTACGACATGCTCATGCTGTGGAAGGACACAAGAAGGACAGCCAAAACGCAAGAAACACCTACTCTGTAAGTGGTTTTTAGCGTATTTCTGTGACCAAGTGAAAACTAAAAAGCCATCTACATTTAATATAAACTAAGAATATGAAAATGAAAATGAAAATGAAAAAATGATTTATTTCGTTCTTACCATTTACAAAATAAGAATCAAGGTTGGAATTTCCTAGTAAGCATATGAAATACTTGTGGCAGGAAATCCCGCTCCTCTAAAATTAGCATTGTCACTATATTACTATAGTACAGGAAACATGCAAATTAAATTAAATTAAATAATATTACATTAAAATTCATATAAAAGCATCCAAATTAATGTAGCACAAAAAAATTTAATTCTAATTAAATTAATAGATAAAAGAAATTAAATTAAATTTAGGCTAAAATCAATTACATTAGATTGTTACTAAGTATTAGCTAACTAAATTAAATTAAATCAAATAACATTATATTCAAATTACATTAAATGAAATCAGCCAAAATTAAAATAGACTATTTTTAAAATTAAAAAACCACTATGCATATTAAGTAAGTTAGTCTGTGTGTTTGTGAGCTTGGGGTAACTAAGTTTTATGATGAAGCCTTGTATAATAATAATTCGGTTCCTTCATAGCCCATTTGTTTTAGCCACTCAGTAAGCACTATTTTACACCTACGGTATTGTAATTCATAAATACCTAACTTATTATTGATTGTGTTGTAGATATATGCAGATTGTGCAGCGTACTGTCTTTTTGCAAACATAGATTTAAATTTAGATTGTGAAATTACTCTAGGTTTACGTCTCCGCGAAGTGAGCATAGGTTTAAATTCAATATTTCTGTGTAATTTCAAAGTAGCGCTTAGCACATACAATTTTCTCATTGACAATTGGTCACTAATTTCATAAAGTTCGCTAGTTGAAAATATGCGTTGTTTTTTTAATTGTATTCGCGTCACTTTACCCCTATTAAATACGCTTTACTAAATTGAATTTGTTTTATTTCCTCACATAATTTGAGAATAGTGCTTACTATGTATACCTCAATGGAAGCAAAAATGTAGTATTTTTGCGAGTTGATACACTTGCTACTTGTGTATAGTGGCAAATGTATTAAACCCGCAATCAACACTAAGCAATATGTAAACAGGCCCCAACGTGAAGCACATTTACCCTACAGACATACTTATCCATATTGACCATATTTGAACCTCTCAACTCTCTTCAAGGGCACGCCACACAGCGTGATTCTATATACTGTTGTAATGTTAATGCTTAAGGATAATAATTTGTGGATTTTAAAATAAAACGAAACGAAATTTACTGGATTTATATTATATTATTTTGGATTTATATTATAAGTTTTCTAAAGTACAGTCGCCATCAGATATATTGGTGCAGCTAGGGTGCTCATAAATATCTGAACACGCCTCTATTATCAGGGCGTGCGTGTTCAGATATTGTGAACACCTTGCCGAGCCCATATATAATAGCCAATAACGACCTAGTTATAAGACTATTACAATCTTAATCATTATGTATGTATAATACAACAATCACGTTTATATAATCCTCACAAACGTATAAGTTACCATTTTGGCCAATATATCTTCAAAGCTTGGCACCGAATCGCTGTTAAAGACTTTGGTGTGCTCAAATACGCTGAATTTGGAAAGTAACGTCTGTACTGTCTTGTAGACGGTACGGTACGACGCACTTTGAGTTCATCTCTGTAATATTCTATTTCCATTCGAACGTTTCCGGGATCGTCTCCATCTATTGTGTTGATACTGAGATCCAAAATGACTCGTGTAGCAGTCCAAGAGTCGTGGTGAAGGCGTTAATGAAAATGTTCTCCAAGAAGCAGTGCCAAGTAGTCGAAAGCAATCGTTATCATTATCAAAATATCCGTGTTGAGCGTGCTAGGGACGTTAAAAATACTTATTCTAGAAATCACACCGACATCCAATTACAAGAAAACACAAATGTTTCGTCCGACCATTATTTTCAAATTATTTGCAAGTTATTTTCCAAGAATGACACTGACAGTTGACATCGATTTTTTTTCTATCTCGTCCCATTTACTACGGCAAAGGAATTAATTACTCGAATCTGCCATTTCACCTCACAAACGTCATATCGATCATTTAAAAAATTATATTTAATCAATAAAATAATATAAAAATAAAAGAGCTGCATTTCCGTGATCGCTATAATGAATACTATCGGGAAAAAATATAATTTGCCTATCTTCAAAAAACTTTACCTACCCAATTAGGTTGCCTTGTTTCATCACAGAGGTCATATGGCCACCTCCTGTCTCCATCATCAGATCAGTTCGAAAGTACCATATTATTGTATTGTCACCAGAACTACATCCAGCTGCCAATTTTCATGACGCTATGATCCTTGGAAGATGGTTAAATTAGTTTCCTTAGATTCCATTACATAGTTAGTTACATACAGGTCGAGAGTTCATGGCCACCTCCTGTCTCCATCATCAGATCAGTTCGACAGTACCATATTATTGTATTGTCATCAAAACTACATACAGCTGCCAATTTTCATGACGCTACGATCCTTGGAAGATGGTGAAATTAGTTACCTTAGATTCCATTACATAGTTAGTTACATACAGGTCGACCTAATAAAAGCTTGTTAAAAAACTCAATAAATAATATAACAAATGATTCTATTGGTTCTTAATCTTAATAAACGCTTCTAGTAGGTAAGAATCTCTGGTCGAAACGCAGCCTTTGGACCGTCAACGATGTCAACTGACGCGCGCGGCTACAGCTAGATAGACATTCGTCGTGCATTCCGATGCGTTTCAGAATGATGCGCGATAGACGTGAGTTAACACTTAAGAGTAAAAATTTCGTTAACGCCAGTCTAGTTAACAGTAATACTTTCTCTAAAAAAAACCATACGCCCGGAAATAAATAAATTGCTCATCACTACTCTAAAAAAACTGCTAAAATCTACTAAAGAATCTCGAAAACTACCAAAATCTACCATATGTTAGGTTGCGTTTCCACATTCTTAACAAACACATCCCTCGCTACGCCTCCTCACACATCTGGTGGAAACGCAGCTTTATTTCCATAAGAATACTTACGGAGCATTCAGCGCCGCAGAGTTCACAGATGAACGCACGTGCGTTTTTAGCGCGTGCGCGCGGCGGCTCCTTCATGCGGATGTTGAGGTGGATGCGTTGGTAGTGCGTGTCGTATGACGCCTGGTCGATAAACGTCTGCGAGCAGTCGGAGCACGGAACTTTGGTGGCACGAGGTTTTAGTTGCTGTGAAACACAAAAGAGTAGGTATGTTATTTATGTGTGTGTAAATGTGTCATTTATACTCTGGTACATGTTGTCAGTAGAAAAAGGATGGCAAATTAAAAAAAACGGTCATGTATACGAGTCGGACTCACGTTCCAAGGGTTCCTTACATTACCCAATGTTTTTATGTGGAACATAACTGAAATGTATTAAAAACCCCGTAGGGGTCGGATCAAAAACTAAGTAATTAAATCCGACTCACGCTTGACTGCACATTTCTAATAGATTTTCCTGTCATACAGGGTGTCCCAGAATTCGACGTCAAGCCGTAAACGGATGATAGACCAAGTCATAACAGTTATCATAAAAACACAAAAAAAAATCCAACTCATGTTCTTTAAAAATTATGGTCACTTTAAAAATTCACAAAAAATCCACACCCTGTAATGGTTCTTTAACTCTTGTTACTACAAATTGGAATTCTGGGACACCCTGTATATAGTTACCTATATACAGGGCGTCCCACGGCTATGCCACATGGAGGGAAAGTACCCTGAATATTGTAGATAGAACATTATACTGAAAGAAGACTTTATTTAAATTTAAAAAACAATTTAAACTGCATTCATAGATTTTTAAATAATTACATGGTTGAACCGGGAATCGAACCCGCTACACAAGAAAAAAAAACATCCTGTAGCTTTATCATACAGATCGAAAGGCTTCATCATAGGGATTATTTTTTTCTAAATAGCATAGTGTCAGAAATAAAAGGAAGTCCATCAATTTTAACATTTTTAATTCAAAATTAATCAATTTAATTTATAAAATGCTCAAAATGAGTCTCATTCTGTTGAATACAAAGCCACACTCTTTTGATTTTTTCGCTAAATTTCACATTAAATGTTAAAATTCATGGTCTTCCTTTTGGTTCTGACACTATGTTATTTAGCAAAAAATAATCCTTATGATGAAGCCTTTCGATCGGTATGATAAAGCTACAGGATGTTTTTTTTTCTCGTGTAGCGGGATCGATTCCCGGTTCAACCATGTATTTTTTTTAAAATCTATGAATGCAGTTTAAATTGTTTTTTAAATTTAAATAATGTTTTCTTTCAGTAAAATGTTCCATCTACAATATTCAGGGCACTTTCCCTCCATGTGGCATAGCCGTGGGACGCCCTGTAGACCTAGACCTACTTTATGTATTTTTTCAAAATTTTAGACCCAGTAGTTTCGGAGATAAAGGGGGGGGGAATGGTAACTTTTTTGTCTATTTTCTTGAATTACTTCTAAACTGTTAATTTTAAAATTATAAAAAAAATATATTTCAGATTCTCACAATGAGCTTTTTCATTTGTAGGTAACACGATATAGTTTGAAAAAAATTATTTTTTAATTTTCTTATTTACCCCCCAAAAGTGGCCCCCGTGTTTAAAATTCATTTGTCTTTGGGTCACAAAGTTACATATGTGTACCAAATTTCAACTTAAGGGTTCCGGTTTTTCCTTTTGAGGTACGGAACCTTAAAAACGGTAAAGTACGAGTCGGACTCGCGTTCCAAGGGTTGGTTACATTACCCAATTTTTAATAATGTATTTTATTATGCCTTAACAAGGTCGTCCGTCCATCTTGTGGTACGAGTGGAGGTCCAAGGGGGAGGCCTATGTTCAGCAGTGGACGTCTTATACAGGGCGTCCCACGGCTATGCCACATGGAGGGAAAGTACCCTAAATATTGTAGATGGAACATTTTACTGAAAGAAGACATTATTTTAATTTAAAAAACAATTTAAACTGCATACATAGATTTTTAAATAATTACATGGTTGAACCGGGAATCGAACCCGCCGCACGAGAAAAAAAATCACCCTGTAGCTTTATCATACCGATCGAAAGGCTTGATCATAAGGATTATTTCTTGCTAAATAACATAGTGTCGGAAATAAAAGGAAGCCCATGAATTTTAACATTTTTAATTCAAAATTAATCAATTTAATTTATCAAATGCTCAAAATGTAGTCTCATTCTGTTGAATACAAAGCCGCACTCTTTTGATTATTTCGCTAAATTTCACATCAAATGTTAAAATTCATGGTCTTCCTTTTGTTTCTGACACTATGTTCTTTAGCAAAAAATAATCCTTATGATCAAGCCTTTCGATCGGTATGATAAAGCTACAGATGATTTTTTTTCTCGTGTGGCGGGTTCGATTCCCGGTTCAACCATGTAATTATTTAAAAATCTATGTATGCAGTTTAAATTGTTTTTTAAATTAAAATAATGTCTTCTTTCAGTAAAATGTTCCATCTACAATATTTAGGGTACTTTCCCTCCATGTGGCATAGCCGTGGGACGCCCTGTATATGGCTGAGATGATGATGATTTTATTATGTGGGACGTGACTGAAATGTCTTAAAAACCCGTAGGGGTCGGATCAAAAACTAAGTAATTAAGTCCGACTCACGCTTGACTGCACATTTCTAATATGTTTTCCTGTTTTTGTTAGTCATAAATACATTTATTCAGAGACCATACTTTTATATTCGCAACGCAGGCTTCGTCAGGTAAACACAAATTTACAATACACACAGGCACTTGTACTTGTTTTTGTGTACGCACAGACGTGTACTTGTTTTTGTGTACGCACAGACGTGTACTTGTTTTTGTGTACGCACAGACGTGTACTTGTTTTTGTGTACGCACAGACGTGTACTTGTTTTTGTGTACGCACAGACGTGTACTTGTTTTTGTGTACGCACAGACGTGTAGAAGAAGAAGAAGAAGAAGAAGAAGAAGAAGAAATACATTTATTTTAACGTCACAACATAGTACATGTAAAAAAAAGAAAAGTATGCAGACATAAAACAGATTAGGACGCTAAAATAGGATCCCCACTCAGCATGATGCCGCGGCAGACCGTGGCGCTAGTTTTCTGTGGGGACCTGTCTTAATCTAAAATTGAATGGCGACACGTATTACGCCAACGACACACAAGTAAATTATTTACATTGATTAAAAAGAAAAAAAAAAACATGAACATTATTATTCATATAGCAAGGAAAACATAGAAAATTAATACACAAGTAAAAGCCAGAAAAGAAAAGAACAATCACATGACATAGACTACCGTCTTTTAAAAAAAAAAAAACTTGTGTACTTGTTGTTGTGTACGCACCTCGTGCCGGTGCACTCGGGTCTTGTGGTGCCGCAGCCCGTTGCGGCCGACGAACGTCTCGCCGCACTCGTCGCATGCAACATTCATGGCGGGGTGCCGGCGCCGCACGTGCGTCAGGTATGACGTGTACTTGCTGCAACCACAAATTTTACTTACCATACAAGAAAAACTGGGAGTCTAATTCGAATCAGTTGTATTAGAATTATATTTCAACCGCCACGCGAGTATATAAGGCTGCCTGTGCACTGGAGCTATCTAAAGCGGAGTGCGGCTGCGGAACAGAAAAACGTAAAATATCCTCAGCGCTTTTAGTGGATTTTTACCTCGTTCATCGCTTCACTCCAGTGGACAAGCAGCCTAAAATAGGTTGTTTTATGCCCTCCTTGTAAAATACACATTTAATTTTATATACGTACGTGAACACAGCGTCGCAGTGTGGGCACTGGTGGGTCGTGCCGGAGTGGGACAAGAAGTGGTTCTTTGCTATAAATCTGGAACGTCATACATATCTTTCATTTTATTTCAAACATATGTGACGTTCTCAAACAAAACATAACGATAGAAGCAAATTTCGTCTTTATGGTAAGCGACAAAGTAGTACCTTTTGACTGAGATGATAATGATGACAATTGTCACAAGATTTCAAAGAACTTTCGGTAATTCTTAACAGCAAATGAGTTCTGTGTCGGAATTTCGTGACAATTATCGTATTTCTTGTGACAATTGTCATTAGCTTCGCAAAATAAGTACTTATTAACTTTTGACGACCGGTCTGGCCTAGTGGATAGTGACCCTGCCTATGAAGCCGATGGTCCCGGGTTCGAATCCTGGTAAGGGCATTTATTTGTATGATGATACAGATATTTGTTCCTGAGTCATGGTTGTTTTCTATGTATTTAAGTATTTATATATATTATATACAGGGTGATTCATGAGACGTGAGCAGGACTAATCCTGCACACTCAGTAACTGGTAATTGATCGATCACCGTCGTATTTATGTGAAACAACCACACTTTTTCCTATTTTCCAACTTTTTGGTGAGGGCAAATTTAATTCTCTACAATCATGGTCACCCTACAAGACCTAATTAATAAACATAAAACCTCTTTTACGAAGAAAATAAAATGTCAAACCTGAGTGAGATACGAGTTTTCAAAAGTAACCAGACCGTAATGACAGTGATGACATTCAATTTGACACAGAATATCGGTAGTTTAGTATTCTAATGTTAGGGTGACCATCCATGTCGTAAATAAATTAATAACTTTTTTTCATCACGACTAGAAAATTAACGTTAACCTCACTAATACTGATAGGAAACAGTTGCTTATAATTTACAAAATGCGCAGTGTTAGTCCTGCTCACGTCTCCTGAATCACCCTGTATATCGTTGTCTAAACCCACAACACAAGCCTTCTTGAGCTTACTGTGGGGCTTAGTCAATTCGTGTAAGAAATGTCCTATAATATTTATTTATTTATTAACTGGCGATATAGTGGAACATTTTTTTTTATTAACATGTTGGTGGCAAACAATCACACCGCCCGTCTGATGGTAAGCGGTAACCGTAGCCTATGGAGGCCTGTGACGTCAGTAACAGTAATGTTGACAATTGTCGCACCTGTCACGTTGGTGAAATTGGGGCCAGGTTGCGCTGTCTTATCACAGAGTTTCTATGGTCACCTCCTGTGTCTATGTCACCTGACTTACTCATGTGAAGTTTAAGCTCAATCGAATGGTGCTACTGACTACTGCTACCGTACCTGGTACGCGTGAGGAACCCGCACGCGTTGCACGTGAAGCGCAGGCGGTGCGCGTCGGCGTGCACGTGAGCGCGCGACCGCGTGCCGAACCGCACGCCGCACACGCCGCACGCGTGCCCGCCCGCGCTCTGCACGCAACATGGTATAATAATATACTCCACCTGGTACTATCTTTCCGTCTTTTCTAGGTCACCTGACTGACACAAGCCTACATCATCATGCGACAGCGGTATATCGTCGGGTGACAAGCAAAAGTCACCAAGTACTATCAAAAAATTAAAGTAACAATGCACTTTATTACACCTGTAACACGGTTTATTGTCCAATAATTTCAATGGTGTTAGTACTTTTACTTAGTGTATAGTGCATAGTGTATAGCTTTTGCGTAGTGACCGACGATATGATAATATGCGACAGCGCTATATATAGCGGCCATGTTATTGTGACGTAGGCTTGTGTCACTCTGGGAAGAGAAGACCATGCTTTATTAGACTATGTGCACACAATATTTTCATTTTACCCTCTATGTACTTGTGTTCATGTTTTATTAATAGGGTATTTGACAACATTAAAAATATATAACGAATTGTTGTCATCTTAAAAGATAGACTCCCACTAAACAAAGTCTGCAGCGGATTTGATAGCCCACGCAGTGTAAGTGTTATGTATAAATACGTCATAATTTCATAGAAGTTTGACGTTTAAAATGACACTTGCACTGCGTGCGCTATCAAAATCGCTGCAGAATTTTTACGGCCTGACTATAGTTAACTAATTAAGTATATTTCACTATATTTGAATGTAAAATATGTTTATTTTTTGGAAAATAAATATTTTATTGAGGTGTGCAACAATAGTACATTATTGTCGAGGCTCGGAAGTAGCTACTTGCAGGCTGAGGATTCGTTTTAAACGGACGACCTTGGGAGTCCGTTTAATTGAATCCGAAGCCAGCAAGTAGCCTTCCAGCCGAGTCATATATAGTGCTTTTCTCAAAAATGGTGCAAGAAATATAAATATCATAGAAATATTTTACAAAAGCAACGTTCGTACATAGGGTAAACCCTCCAGTGAATGAACACCCCCCAGTGAATGAACAAAATCACGTTTTTCGTCTAAAATAAGAAATATAGCAATTTCTTCCACTTGTCTTATTTTTTTTCTTATTAACAACTCTATTTCCTATGCAATGACAACCCGTAACAAATTTATCTTCGACAAGTTAGGATGTGACTGGCGTTTGAAGTTTACGTGTTTCTGGATTTGAAGTTTTGTATGAAAATATTAGATCCCAGATAAGAACAGTGTACGTTTGGACCAACATATGAAGTGCTTATTTAATTTTTACCAGTACAAAGTTTAGTTATTTGGTTAGATTAAGAGTTGAACCTTCTATTTATGTACACTTTGTCGGCGTATTATGCGATTAAGTCTTTATTTTTTATAGTTCCATTACTGGCTCATCAAATGTTCTGAAACCAGTAAATGAACAGTGTGTTCATTTACTGGTGTCGCGTAGATTTCATTTTTTCCCCAAATGTATATATAAACGCAATCGTATTGAGCTTGTTTTTTGTGATTCTGCATAGAAAACGATTCTGATTCATTTAGCCAGTATTGGAACAAACCAAATTTCTATAGTCCATTTACTAGATTTGTCACGCCTATGTATGAACAATACAAAATTTGGCTTGTTTATTTATTGGATTTCTACTAATTCTATGTATGAACAGTGTAACCACGAACATTGCAGTGACAAGTTTATTATTTTAAGCATTATTTGGTGATCATGACCCCTTTTCATCAAAATATGCAAGTTGGTTCTTGTTTTAATGGTTGATTTTATATTTTCATTTTAATATGTAACGGGTTTCTATGTTATTGGTGAATAACCATCATTTTATTACATTCTAATCGATTCGAAGTCAATATGGAGGGATAAAAAGATATAAACGCTATCGCTATACCTATTAAAATAGAGCCGGAAACGGTGTTTGTGATAAAAATGATTTTATTATGCTAATTAAAAAAAGTTAAATAATGTTCATTCACTGGATTTTTCGGTGTTCATTCACTAGTTTTTATGTTCATTCATTAGGTTTTTGGGTAGTTTTTGGTAAATTCTGGTATCACTCAAAAACTATGAAAGTAATTAAAAATCGCAGAAATTACTTTCTTATTTATTAAATGAGGGTTGATTAAATTGCAGTTAATTATTTTAATTTTTAAAGAATGCTGAGCAATGATTTTTATAACTTGGATAATTGCTTAAGTGTTCATTCACTGGTGGTCTTACCCTATATATTTTGACAAAAAAAAGCCCTCCCCGCCTTTTTACTTTTTTTAAAAATAAATAGAAGTGTATTTTTCTGCCAAAAATACGCCAACCTATTTGAGACATCTAAATAGTCGCGGTACTAATCATCTGTTTGGCTGTTTAATGGACCTGTGCCTTCATTTGGTATGGTCATTTCAACTTTTAAAAAGTTTGGAACTCGACAAATAATGGAATTTGTATGCAACATTGCAGTCCCAAAATCGAGACTGCAATGTTTTTAACTTTTTAATTTTTGACTGACCATAAACTACGCGCTTCGCGACCTATTTTTTTGACGGCAAAGTCGACTTTGCCGTCCATTTTTGAGAAATAGTACATTATTATACAGGCCGGGAAACGAAGGGTTGCAGGCCAATTAGATACTGAGCGTAGCTTGGCGAAAGTAACTCTGACTGTCTGCTTGTCACCTCTTTACGCTTAAAGATGAAATTTGGTATGTGGATAGTTTGAGACCCAAGAAAAGGCCAGTTATACCAATCACCATCATCGCACACAGACGAAGTCGCAGGCATGAGCTAGTGTAATATAAATGGAAGTAGACTCACAGGATCATGCTTTTTCATATGGCCGTCATACACCTGCTGCGAGGCAAAGCCCTTCCCACACACCTCACACCCGAACGCAGCCAGCGTATAGCTCGGCGACATCTTGCGACCCTCTATCTCTCTCATCTGCTCCTCTTTAGACAGTATATCTATTTTACAATTATATTTACTTTCAAACTCTTCAAAATTGAAATCGGGCAGAAACCCATTGTCAGCCATACGCCTTTTTATTACTCTTTTCTTTTCTGGTAGATTTTCTATAGTAGATTCCGGTAGATTTAAATCTTTGGTAGATTCTATTTTTTCAGTTCTCTTGGTAGATTCTAGTAGTTTCCTTTTGCCTTTAGTAGATTTTACTATTCTTTTATTATCTGATAATTTACGCTTATTTATTCTAGATTCTATTTTATTATCACTAATGTCATTGTTACTGCTTATATTAATATTTTCCAGAGTTGTAATTTTTTCAGTTTCATCATTTTCAAATTCAGGTGTATTTTCTCTGAAATCTTCGTAATCAGTTAAAACAGGCTCGGTGACAAATATGTTTTCAGTGAAGTCAGTTTCCTCTTTGATTTCCTCTTTGACCTCTGGGAGGGTAGAATCGGAAATGTAGATGTGAGAGATCTTTAAGTTTAGGCAAAGCTTTTCAGCAACGCGGTCAATGGTCCGAATGTAGTCTAAGGTTATCTGTAGAAGAAAGTAAAAATATAGAAATTTACTGAGTGTATAAGTGGGGAGACACTTCTGGCTTCAGGCAAACTCGGCTCCGTTTGGGTCAGAATTGCTCCGAGCAATTATTAGGGTTGGCACAAATTGACGTCCATTCGCGTGCACGACCACAGATAAGATAATTACTTGAATTTTGACAATGCTAAATAGTCGAAAGGGATAGTGCCATAAGTTAGAAAGGGATATCATGATTCAACCTTGAATCGCTGTCAAACTTTGGTTTTGTAGGAAGTGTCATTTCTGTATGGTAGTACTATTATTCTGTGATTGTATTAAGGATGATTTACACTAGGTACAGTCCTCATCCAATATATCAGAGCGGCCAAGGTGGTGACAAATATCTGAACACATTTCTATTGTCAAGGCTGAACAAGGTTTTGAGCACCTCGCCGCTCCGAAATATCTAATGGTGACAAAATTGAATAGGTTCTGAAACCTGTGCTTACATATTGTGTTCGCTGGAGAGCGCTGGCGAGCAAGGCATGTGAGCGGCGCGCGCGGGCCCGCAGCGCAGCCGCGCGCGCGAGCTGTGCGCGGCACACACAGCACACAGAGTACCCGGCTGAACTACACTCCTGCACAAACAGAGTTAACACTTTCGCAACCAGGCAACAAACGGCGCACTACTCCAGAAACCGGTCGTCTATATCTGCGTACAAAACAACCCGCTGGGCGGGTTGTCCGGCATCTGAGCAAACATTACGAGTGCCTACCAGGCGGGATCTCGGTAGTAAAGTGTTAAGTGAGTGTTTCATTTTATTGCAAAAAAGGATAACTTAATGTACAAAAGGTGAAATTAATGCCATGAGCGATTCTCTTCCAGTAACCGTAGGACTAAGCTGAAAAGATTGTAGTAAAAAAAACATTATTATAAGTTCTGAGGCAAGACTACTTTATAAAACGTACAAAAACCTCATGCAACAAAAAAGATTGATACTATTATGTGTGATTGATTTTGTGGAGCATAATTTTTTTTTTGTAGTACTGGATTATAGTAAGTGGTACTAAATTATTAAAATTCAACAAAGAGAGTGAATAAGGGAGAAGTTGAAGTGGGAGTTGGAAGGGGTAGACCTCGGCGGACTTTCTCTGGTCAGATCGGGAAAATCCTGAAGAAAGGCCAGGTCAAGAGCACCCTAAACCGGCGTGTGTGTATGAGGAATGTTATGTATGTGAAGGAAGCGAAAGAGGTATGTTACGGTCGTAGCAAGTGGAAATCCGTGGTCTCTGCCTACCCCTCCAGGAAATAGGGGGTATTATTAAAACTCACAGACGACAGACAGACTATTGACGCTAAAGTATTGTGTTCAAGTTCAAACTACCCTAGTAATTTGTAGTTGTAATCGTACTAACCTCAGTGCCCATAAGATCAACAAAAACTTTGAACAACTTAGACTCTTGTATTTTATACAGTGTGGTGTCGGTGGCTAGGCATATGCAGCACACCAACAGCTCTTGTACTTCCTTCTTCACACTCATCGCGTTGAAATATTATTAAAACCGAATAATTTCACAAATACAAATATTTATAGTGATATTTATTTACATATCGATCGATCATCTGTTCGCGTACGTTCAGATATCAGTCTGGAGATTTTAAATTGGGAATAAAACATAATTTAACATTTTTAAAGGTGAAACCAGTGAAATCAAGTTTTTATACATTATTTATTCACTTCAATCTTGAGTCAACTATTTGATTTATGTTATCTTATTGCTTTTTGGAAAGCAATCGAGTAAATTAAATCCTACAATACGAGAATAACTTACGGTATATGAACGATTTAAACTTACAACACTTTTGAAGCCCGCTCCACACTCGTGCGCGAATCGCGGCGCGAAGCCGCGAACGCGAGTCTGGAGTCGATTTCGCATATCAGCGAACTAGACTCCACACTCGCGTTCGCGGCTTCGCCCGCGATTCACGCGCATAGTCTGGAGGGGGCTTGACACGCTTTTGACGTTTAAAGTGTTTACAGACGGGCGTACACATGGTGAGGCCGTCTCATAGCCGTCTATTTGAGCTTTTACAGAAGAAAAGAAAAACAGTCAAACAGTGGCATGTCAATGTCAAACAAAACTGACAATTACAAAAAACGTAGTGGGGGGGAAGATGAATTTGTGTGAAGGGATAGGAAATATCCCTTCACACAAATTCATCTTCCCCCCCACTCCCATGAAATTAACGCTGTCGCCGCTAACGTCATGGGAATAAATATTATATCTGTTTACATTCCTCATCCAAATTTAAATTTAATTCCTGATCTCTCTACTCTCTTTTTTTCTGTCCCTCATCCCCTTCTGATTCTAGGCGATTTTAACTGCCATAACATCTCTTGGGGTTCTTCACACAGTGATACTTTCTCCTCATTTCTCATTGACCTGTTCGATGATATCAATGTAATAATAATTAATGATGGTACTCCCACTCACCGAGTATACCCTGGTCAGAACCCCAAGTCGGTCTTAGATCTGTCTGCTTGCTCTCCTAACCTTTCTAGCCTGCTCTCCTATCAGGTTCTCAATCAATCTTTCGGAAGTGATCACTTTCCTATAATAATTTCTAAGCCATCTTCAGTATCTCCTCTTCCATCTCCGGAACCTCTTTTAAAATATAAGATTGATAAGGCTGATTGGCCCAATTACTCAGCTCAAGTTGAAGATAAATTAAAAATATTAGATAGTATAATTAGTCCCCTTGAAAAGTATTCCTTGTTTAAATCCATAATTCTAGAAGCAGCTGATAATCATATACCTAAGAAAAAATCTTCTAGTTCTAAATTACCATCCCCACCTTGGTGGAATTCGGACTGCACTGCGGCAGTTAAGGAGAGAGACGATGCAGAACGGAGGTATAATGAGACTGGTCTCTCTGCAGATTTTACTCTTTTTAAAAAAATCTCTGCCCAAACCAAACGCCTTCTTAACAAAACAAAAAAGAAGGGATGGAAAGGATTTTGCGAAAGCCTTAATCCTAGAACCCCATCTTCACTGGTGTGGAGAAATATCAAAAAATTTCGAGGATCTTTTAAGTCAGATCCCTCATCATCTTGCGATCCTTCTACCTGGCTGGAAGAATTTGCAAACAAACTGGCCCCTCCATCTGTCCCAGAAGAGTGCTGTCTAAATCCAGTTTCCGCTTCACATCTAGTTCCACTAGACAACCCCTTTTCTATCTCAGAACTTGACATGGTTCTAACTGGTCTCCGTAACAGCTCACCTGGAGAAGATGGAATTCCATATTGCTTCATCCAAAAATTGAGCCCCCCTTCCAAAGACCACCTTCTAAAACTGCTCAATTTGTTCTTCATGTCCGGCGAGGTCCCTGAGGATTGGAAGTCCCAAGTAGTAATCCCAATCTTGAAGCCAGGCAAAGATCCTCGCCAAGCATCTTCCTACCGCCCTATCGCATTATCTGCAACAATAGGAAAGATTTTTGAACACTTGGTGAAGAGCAGATTGGAATGGTTAGTTGAGAATAAAGGAATCCTAGCCAATACCCAATTTGGATTCCGCAAGGGACGAAGTACCTTGGACAGCTTAACCATTTTAACTTCAGATATTAGACTGGCCCTCTCGAAGAAGCAAGAACTTGTTGGATGCTTCCTAGATATCTCATCTGCTTACGACAATGTGCAACTCCCTCTGCTCAGAGCAAAACTGCTACAGCTGAGCATACCTGCGAGAATTGTTCAAATTGTCTGTAGGCTGTTCATGGGAAGAACCATTAAAATTAGAAGTGGGAATACCTTCCACCCACCTTTAACAGTATGGCAAGGCCTCCCCCAAGGCTCCGTTCTCAGCCCCCTTTTATATAACCTGTATACATTTGATGTTGAGCAATCTGTCCTCCCCTTCTGCAACATCCTGCAATATGCCGATGACTTGGTTGTCTATACCGCAGTTCACAATTTAGATGAAGCATCTTCTAGACTGAATGAGGCCCTGGTGTACCTCAAAGACTGGTTGGATGAGCATGGTCTTTCACTCTCACCCTCCAAATGTTGCACAGTCACTTTTACCCGCCGCCATACCATTCCTAATATTATTCTTCAATATGAAGACCAGATTATTCCCAACAGCAGCAGTGTAAAATTTCTGGGTGTTATTTTCGACTCCAAAATGACTGGCGTTCCACATTTAAAGCATGTCATTGACAAGTGTGAAAAAGGCATTAATGTGCTCCGATCCCTTTCTGGGGTCTGGTGGGGTGCTCATCCCTACTGCCAAAAACTTGTTTACAATGCCTTAATTCGTAGCCAAATGGACTATGGTACATTTGTTCTAGAACCATGCAATAAAGTAGCTCTCAAAAAGTTAGATGCTATCCAAGCCAAATGTCTTCGGATAATCCTTGGTGCCATGAGATCCTCACCAAAGAATGGCATGCAGGTTGAGTGTGTGGATCCTCCTCTTTGTCTCCGCAGACAACTCCTTGCAGACCGATATGTTTTGAGGGCATGTTCAATATCCAGCCACCCCCTCATTCCTCGCTTACAGGCTCTCTCATCTTTGGTATCTGTAAATGCATATTGGACTCATAAACAAACACCAAGATTCATTAACAGCTTCAGAAAAATTGAAAACCTCCCTTCCTCACTTTATAGCACCAACAAGAATCCAATATTTGAATTTCAATATGATTGTTTAACTTTCCGCCCAAATGTAATTTTAGATTTTAATATCAATAAAAATGATCTAGGAGCTAATATTAAATTAAACAAAGAATTAGAAAAATGGCCAGATTTCTTACCAATTTACACAGATGCATCAAAATTGAACCCCAATAGCTGTGTAGGAGCAGCAATCTGGATCCCTAGATACCGTATTCTTTTATCATATAAATGTCCTTCACAGTCCTCCGTCTTCACTGGGGAATCAATTGCCTTAATGGAAGCAGTTGCATACGTTGAGTCTCACAAAATTCCCAAAGTTATCATTTTCTCTGATGCCAAAAGCTGCCTCCAAGCCGTATCTGGTAACCAGCTCAAAATGAAAATGATTTCCCCTTTCATCCTGAAACTTAAACAATTACTATACAGATGTGAAGAAATAGGCTTAGAGGTAACATTAATATGGATTCCGGGTCACTGTGGGATTAACGGCAATGAGGATGCCGACATGTGGGCTAAGCAGGCTACTCTCAATGGATCGGAGACTCACAACATGGTTCTCGCATCTGACTTAATGATTAAAGCTCGCCGTGACTTAAGGGACGATTGGCAACAATTATGGGATTCCTCTAGACGACATGTAGGAAAACACTACGGAAATATACAGCCAATTATTCCTCATAAACCATGGTTCTTCCGTTTTCGCTCTGCATGTAAATGGGCCACGTCTACACTTTGCCGGCTTCGTTTGGGTCACGTCTGCACTCCTGTATTCCTTGCAAAAATTAGGGTGCGGGATAGCTCTTTATGCGAGTGCGGTCTTGACGAAGGAACGACGGAACACATTTTCTTTTCTTGCAACAGACTTAACCACTCTTTATATGATATTTTACCGAAAAATATTCCGCGGCCTATCAATTTTCAAACACTTCTGGTTCTCATGGATCCTCCCATCACTGGAATTATTCTTAAACACATACAAGAAAATAATATAAAACTTTAACGGCTTTACTTGCTCTACTCTTTCTATAATACTTCATCTTATATCTATTGTCCATTTCTTATTTTTCTCCTTATGTTGGCATGCTACCTAACTGTCAAAACTATCGCCTTTCCCGCTCTTTTTCTAATAAACTGTACATATGTCATGTGTTGTCTGTGATGTCCATAACAATAAATGTTTTTGTTTTAGGTTCCCAGCACAATTCCTATCACCAAATCAAAATTATTCACCGAACATTCTTAACGTGCGTGGTACGTCTTAAAACGTCGTCATTGGCAAAATCCCTCCTGCCAATACACACAAGAGGGGAAAGCCATAAAAAAAAAAAAAAAAACGTAGTGATTATATGCTCTTTGAATACGATTTTATTGTTTTTTGGAGAATTTCACCAAGAAATAGTTTGTCGCGTAACCTCTAAGCGCATAACATTTGGTTGATTTGGTTTCTAAATAAATCAGATTCAACCTCTGTTTACGTTACTCAAAAGAATATATCGAATCGAAGTGTTTTTAGCGGACGATGGAGTCGTCAGCGTTACAGGGCGCCAAGAATGTTTCCGTGAAGGCTGAGCCCTGTGAGGATGTGTGTATACACAAGCCCTCGATCGAGGAATCGTTTGTGAAAGATGAACCTTTGCTGGATGACGTGTGTGTAAAAGACGAGTCCAGGTGCGAGGATGTGTCTATAAAAGCCGAGCCGAGCTCTGATGTGCGTGCAAAAGATGAGTCGCTTGGCGTGAGCGCGGCGGCGGCGGCGGCGGGGCTGTACACAGACCACGCGGTGAAAGATGAGCTCGTGCTCGGCCCCGTGCTAGTGGAGCGGCGCGCGCGCCACGCACCAACAGGTCGGTTGTGGATTCTAAATATTATTATATTCATAAAAGCACTACAAACTTCAATTATACTTCGTTTTTTTTAGCATTAGAAATTAGGTAAACAATCTTGATGTGTCTTTTAATTGAAAAACACATTTTTAAAATAAGTTACGGCAAATATGTAACAATTATGAATCTAATACGATCATTTATATTCTTCTACTTTCATAAGTAATAGTTTTTGATTATTAAAAAGCGTTTTTCAATTAAAAGACATGTCAAGATCGCTTACCTTCTTGCAAGTTCTTTCTAATGCTAAAAAAAACGAACTATAGTTAAGAATCGTTTATCCATCTTTCATTTTGACTAAATCAGGCCCGTAAAGATTTATGAAAAAAAGGGGTTATTGCTTGACGTAACATAATTTGAAAAGGATTTCTGAAATTTTGAAATAATTTATGATTGTATACTCAATAGCCGGGTCCACACAGTGTAGACATACTGCCAAGAGGATGGTCATGTGGAAAGTATCTCTGTATGCATTTTATATAAATTGCATTTAGTTTGATTCTGAGTCTGGTTTCAGTTTCCGATTTAGCGATAGGAGTGAAGCAGTCATGTGAGATTGTCCCCGGGAGACCATTGCTGAGGGACTGCTGTGTGAGGCTGGAGCGTCTTGCTGTGGACACGCTGCTCACTCGGAGCACAGACCGGGACAGCCTGAGAAAGGCTCATGGAGCTGGTGAAGAGAGTGAACTTAGGAACACAGTTGGGAATGTCAAAGGACAAGGTGAGGCCTGAGCAGACGCGTGCTCATTTTCTAAATTGGTTGTGTTCACGCTATGAGCATTTTGGTGGAAAAAACTGTGATTACTTGAATACAGTACATTTGTCAAGGTAATTTTGTATACTGAATCTAGAAATATAATTAGTGTTACATTTTGTAACAATTTCAACTAGCATTAACATTCAATTCATGTGATAACAACAAAGTAGTAGTAGTAGTAGTAGTAGTAGGCGATGGAAAGAAGCCTACTCAATGTCAAGATTAAAGACAAGATTAAAAATAAGAACATTCGAGAAAAAACGAAAGTAATTGATGCATTACAATACGTCAAAAAAATGAAGTGGTGATGGGCAGGACACATTGCACGCTACGACAGCTCAAGGTGGGCGAAACGAGTGACAGAGTGGAAAGGACCAGGGAGTGGAAACAGGCATGCGGGACACCCGCTCAAGCGCTGGGTGGACGACATCAAGAAAATTGCCGGCATAGGTTGGCCACAAGTGGCCCAAGACCGAGACAGGTGGCAAAAGCTGGAGGAGGCCTTTACCCAAGAGGGGATCCCAAAATAAATAACATTTAGGCAACTTTATTTAAAACATGTCAGTGAGAGATCATAAATAAAAGGCTTTTTATTTTTATTTTAGTAGTAGTAGTAAAATACTTTATTGTACAAAAAGAAACATAAAACATGAAAGAACACACATCATTAGTACAAAGGCAACAAACAAAAATAAAAAAAAAACCGGGCAAGTGTGAGTCAGACTCGCGCACGAAGGGTTCCGTACCATAAAGCAAAAAAAAACGGAAAAAATGCAAAAAGAAAACGGTCACCCATCCAAGTACTGACCACGCCCGACGTTGCTTAACTTTGGTCAAAAATCACGTTTGCTGTATGGGAGCCCCACTTAAATCTTTATTTTATTCTGTTTTTAGTATTTGTTGTTATAGCGGCAACAGAAATACATCATCTGTGAAAATTTCAACTGTCTAGCTATCACGGTTCATGAAACAGACGGACGGACGGACGGACAGCGAAGTCTTAGTAATAGGGTCCCGTTTTACCCTTTGGGTACGGAACCCTAAAAACAACAACAAACAAAAAGGAAAGTAATAATAGACTCTTGTCGGTGTAGCTCTCTCCATTTTACTCTATCCAGGGCCGCCTTGATTTCCTTACACGACATTACAGCTACCTTTTCTTTAATTTTTTTATTTATTTGATCCCATTAAAAAGGATTTGAAAATGATTAAACCACTATTATAACTAGGGTTAGGGGAAGCCCCAACAGTCTCCTACAGGTCGTGGCCGGGAGGCAGGACAGCGCCGTGCTCGGCAGGTTTAACGAGCTGCATGCTCCGATTGTGCGTGCGCCTCGGTGAACCGCTCGCACGGCTGTCATGCAGGGCTTTTAGTTCTAGATTTTTTGTTATTTAAGTAATACTAACTCATTTTAGTTGTAGTAGGGTACATCGCCAATTACTAGCCACCCCCCAATTACTGGCCACTTAATTTGATTTCTATTTATAGGTGAACAAAGTTCATTTTAATATATAAGGTACGAAAATCCAATTATTAGCCAGTTTTCAATTACTGGCCACCTATTCCAAAAATGAATTCTATTTACAGATAAATAAAACTCATTTTCAGTATAAGGAAAATGGCCAGTAACTGAAATTTATCCACAACCCACTCGTTCAATAACTGGCCGCCTCTTACAAAAATGAGTTCTATTCACCTATACACAGAATTCATTTTAGTATAGGTGGCCAGTAATTGAAAACTGGCTAATAATTGGCGATGTACCCTACCTATTAGTTAAGTATTAATAATTTTAGTTTTTTAATTTTTAGTTGTAATTTTAGTTTATATTTGTTATTTTAAGTACGTACTAACAATACTATGGACCTTGTTGTCTGAAAATAAACGCATTTTATTTTATTTATATTTATTTATTTATTATTTTTATAAACAAATAATATCTTAAATATGGGAGGTATAATGGTCCTCGGCACTCACAGTAACAGAGATAGCAACTGGCGGGCCGGTGTACGAAACTCCTTGCTTAAGGAGTCTCTTCTGTACTTGACAATAGATAAATAAGAAAGCATAATAATTTCAGCCTATATACGTCCCACTGCTGAGCACAGGCCTCCTCTCATGCGCGAGAGGGTTTGGGCTATAGTCCCCACGCTAGCCCAATGCGGATTGGGGACTTCACATACACCTTTGAATTTCTTCGCAGATGTATGCAGGTTTCCTCACGATGTTTTCCTTCACCGAAAAGCTAGTGGCAAATATCAAATGATATTTCGTACATAAGTTCCGAAAAACTCATTGGTACGAGCCAGGATTTGAACCCGCGACCTCCGGATTGAAAGTCGGGCGTCATATCCACTCGGCCACCACCGCTTACTTATTTAGAAGCGCTTATTAAGAAAGCATAGCTAACGAAAATTCGGACAAAAAAGCGGCCAAGTGCGAGTCGGACTCGCCCATGAAGGGTTCCTCAGCAGCAAGTAACATAATAAAATTGCGGTTTACGATTTATGACGTATTAAAAAAAAACTACTTACTAGATCTCATTCAAACCAATTTTCAGTGGAAGTTTGCACGGTAATGTACATCATATTTTTTTTTAGTTTTATCATCAGAGATGTGAAAAATACTTTATAGTATAAAAGTATTTAAATACAAAATGCAAATACTTCCGTGATAATACTATTTCAAATGCAAAATACAAAATAGTTTTTGAATTTGTATTTAAATACAAAATACGAAATAGGTATTTTCAAAATACATTTTAAAAATACAAATACTTTGCGATAAAAGGTACTCTGAGGAGTGAATACCTAGTCTGAATAAAAAAGTATTACTCGGAATTTCCGAGTTGAAAAGACTCTATTCTTTGAAATCAATCCTCTATCTAAAGTGTAAATTTCTAGTTGTTAGCTCATATTAACCGGTAGGATGTAGGTATGGATGATGGTTTTTAACGGCCAACTTTTAAAGCATTAATTTGTAATGTTTTACAGCTAGTATAATGCCTCTCGTTAGTGTGTATGTGATGAAAACGTCTCGTTTGTGTTTCACCAGGGCAGAAAAGTTTGTTCTCCTCTCATGCCTTGAAACCCTCGCAACACTCAAGATTCCACTTTTTTAACCACTCGCTACGCTTGTGGTCATGTGCGACGTTAGTAAACAGATTCAACAGTTCCATGTTAAAAGAATGAGAGAGTTGCCAGGATTGTAACATCAGAAGAGATTGTAACTCCTACCTACTATAAAGTATTTTGTATTTTGAAAATAGAACCCCCAAAAACTATTTCAAATAAAATACAAAATAGTTTTCTTCAAAAGGTATTTAAATACAAAATACAAAATAGGTATTTTGCATTTTGTATTTGCATTTTAAATACAAGTATTTCAAATAAGTCACATCTCTGTTTATCATTCTCTTATTTCAGAAGTTAGATACACATTTTACCACTTTGGAAGTGTCTCTCGCGCAAACTATTCAGTTTAGAAAAAAAATATATTAGAAACCTCAATATCATTTTTGAAGACCTATCCCTAGATATCCCATCCCACACGTATGGGTCGGATGAAAAAAAACTTTTGAGTTTCAGTTCTAAGTATGGGGAAATTGGGGAACCCCCAAAATTTATTGTTTTTTTTCTTTTTTTTTGTGTGAAAATCTTAATGCGGTTTAAAGAATACATCTACTTACCAAATTTCAACAGTATAGTTCTTATAGTTTCGGAAAAAAGTGGCTGTGACATAAGGACAGACAGACAGACATGACGAATCCAAAAGGGTTCCGTTTTTTGCCATTTGGCTACGGAACCCTAAAAATACATTATGACTTATTTGGGAAACAATAGAGACCCGAAAAAGATCTTTGTCTTTTGTTTGTCTGTCAGTATCCTTGTAAGTCTTGTCAGTCTTCTTGTTTGTCTACTGATGTTTAATTTGTAATTAAGTTAAATAAACCATTCTTGTTACAGGACCCACTCCAGAGAAGACACCAACAAGTAGACTCGAAACTTATCGATGTGCTCACTGTAAATATGTAACAGCTACAAAACTAAGCTTAATTAGACATTTGATGAAACATAATAGTGAAAAGGCATACAATTGTTACCAATGTAGCTTTTCTTGCAGCTACAAGAGCCTTATGCAAGTTCATGTAAGGATACACACTGGTGAAAAGCCTTACACATGTGAACAATGTAGTTATGCCAGTGCCCGCGAAAGTGATTTGCGGCTTCATTTAGAGACTCATTCTAATGAGAAACTTTACCAGTGTAACCAGTGTAATTATGCTAGCAATCGATTACATCTTTTTAAACTTCATGTAATTCAACACACTGGTGAAATCCCTTACAAATGTGACCAGTGCACTTATGCTAGTACGAGCAAAACTTTTTTGGAAAAACATAAAATGGTACACCATAGTACAAACTATGATTTTGCTAATACAAAACGTTATAAATGTGGTCACTGTAGTTATTCAACTAACCACAAGTCTGAATTGCATGGTCATGTTAGGTTACACACAGGTGAAAAGCCCTACAAATGTGATCAATGTAGTTATGCTACTGTCAAAAATAGTTATTTAAATATTCATAAAAAAGCACACTCGGATGTAAAACGTTATAAATGTGATCACTGTAGTTATGCTACCAACCAAACAAATCATTTAAAAACTCATATAAGGACACACACTGGTGAGAAATGCCACAAATGTGATCAATGTAGTTATGCTACTGTCAAAAAAAGTAATTTAAATTTTCATAAAATGATACACACTAATACAAAACTTTATAAATGTGACCAGTGCAGTTATGCTACCAGTCGAAAAAATCATTTAATAGCTCATATAAGGACACACACTGGTGAAAAACCTTACAAGTGTGAACAATGTACTTATGCTTCCTCGTACAAAAGAGGTTTACTAATTCATAAAAGCACACACACGAATGCTGCTTTATACAATGATAATTCGCGAGTTCATGTTAGCAAACATACTAATGAAAAACCTTACAGGTGTGAATACTGTGGTTATACTTGCAATCTAAAATGTTTTTTGGAAGATCATGTAAAGACGCACGCTAGTGAAAAGTCTTATAAATGCGACCAATGCAGTTTTGTTTTTCAGTACAAAACATCTTTACTAATCCATAAAAGCAAGCACGCTAAGGAGATACAAGAGTGACGTTACAATAAATTGTTATTTACCAGATCTAGAAAACACAACAAAGGTAAAATGCCATAATCATAGGTTCTATGCTTATCTTATGTTGTTATTGTATGATTTTCAAATAAACGTTCGCATTGTATAATAAATGATTTACGTAAAATTAAAATGTTTACTTTTATACGTCAGCCATACAAATGAAAAATCCAAAACTTGTCACTAAAATTTAAACCTAAGGAATAAGTACTAGTGGTCGACACTGCACTAGTATTCGACATGGGCACTTTATGTCAAAGTGACAAGAATTAAATTTGAATACAGAAAAATCTTCGCCGGTCAAATTTAATCTATATTACTTTGACATAAAGTGCCCATGTCGAATACTAATGCAGCGTCGAGCACTAGTACTTCTACCTTATAATGTACGGAATAGAGCTGATTTTGTTTTGTTTGAATATTGATCGCATCAAAATAATTGTAACTTTATTCCAATTTTAATATGGTTTAAATTTCATCGGAATGATTAAGTACTATAGATAGGCCCATGGGCCTTAGGAGGTTAATGTTTAATGAATACTGAATTTGTGGTCTTACAATTCCCGATGTTTACTGTATTAAATAGTTATTTGTCTTACAAGGGGGCAAAGTTGTTGTTTAACCGCTCGTGCTAATATTGATATCCGAGCAAGCGAAAGATTCCAAAATTGAGCCACGAGCGTAGCGAGCGAAATGGAATCTTGAGCTTTGCGAGGGTTTCAAAGCACGAGGGTTAAACAAAATTTGCCCCCGAGTGAAACACAAAATTTTTCACCACACCAAAATGAAGCAAATATTAAACGTAAAATATCAAACAAAATCAAACCAAATCAAATCCAAATGAATGTTAAATATTTATCATCCAAAATCATCATTCATTAGTCAATTCTACCAGCAAACATAAGAAAACAACTCAAAATTTGCATTTGATTACTTTGCCTCACATGTGAATAAAATGCAACTTTGCTATCAGTTTTTGAAGTGCAAAGTAAGACTTTCCGAGCTGGTGTGGTGAAAAATAAATTATTTCACACCCATGCACGAAATAAAGCCCCAGATAATTATTAGAAAAACAGATAGCAAGCAGCCGGTCGAAGTATTTAGCAGATGGCGCCAGCATAGCTTGCCCTGTCAATCCTTAGAACTATGTCAATTTTAGTTTTTATATGATGCCCTGGATGCCAGCCATTTAAGCCAAATCTTATAGAAAAAGGGGCCAGCTATTACGGCGCCATCTATGCAAATACTTGACAGTTGCTAAGCCCATTACGAAACTTTGCTAAGTTAATTTAAATAGGCACTATTTAATTTATTTTTTGATTTGTTCAATATAAAGTTTATCAGTTTTTATACAACATTAATATTTATTTACTTACTTACTTTCTTGGTTGGCGTGGTGACCCAAAATGAGTCTTGCCCTCCAACACAAGGAATGAATAAAAATTTATAGTTATATGTATTACATACAGTCCCATAAAACATAAAACATGATATTAAACTTGTCCTTGTATTTTAACCACGTGAGACTTCATAATATAAAGTTTTTAAGGTTTGTGGGTAGTGCGGGGCTTGAGGGTAGTGCGGGGCTTGAGGAGCGGGGCTAGGAGCGTGTTTAGCGGCGTCTCCACCAGCACGATGGCCGCCACCGATACCGCTACCGTCACCATCGCGTCGCCGCAGAACCGCCACAGCTAAATACATAAATATCGGTCAATCTTATGGCGAATCTTACACGATGGCTCAGCTGGACCAGCGAGATGGCCATGCGATGGTTATGGCTACTCTATACGATGGCCCAGCGCTGCACCAGCAAGATAACCATGCGATGGTTGGGTCACGTGTAGATGCGTACGTACCATCGCTGGCTCACTTATCTCACTATAGTCTGTATCTTTAGGTATTTAAATAAAAGTAAACAAAATTACCCTCAAATAGGAGCCATTTAGGGTAGATAAAAACATTACAAGATCAAATAGTGTAGGTTAAAGTCAGATCGTTCAGTGACAGATCCAGGTGGTTTTGTATTTGGTTGCTTAGCCAATAAATTTTATAACTACCCGAAAATGTACGTACAAATCATTTGTTTACTTTTATTTAAATACCTAAAGATACAGAGTATAGGTACCTTTGATGTGCGGACGAAAAGCCGACACCGTGGCCATCCATCGCCATCCCGGCGCGCCATATATGAGCCATCCGACATCACTACTCTCTCTACACGCTGGCCCATCTTAATGGGCCAGTATGAAGGTCCATCGTGTAGAGGAGCCATTACACAAATCTATCTATAGGGCCCAATGGCGGATTTGCAGTCTTTGCCGCCCTAGGCCCCAGATCCTGTAGCCGCCTCTTTCTCATCATCGATCATATTTTGAGTTATTTCTTGTTATCATCAGCGAATTTTTTGTCACAATTTGCCGCCCCTAATATCTTGCCGCCCTAGGCCCGGGCCTACTTGGCCTTAGGGCAAATCCGCCACTGATAGGGCCTAGTTTGCCCTCTGTAAAAATTCATGCCAATTTATGGGATTAGTTGTCAAGCGGGCCCCATCTGGCTCCTGGCCATTGATTCCTGCCAAAATGCCGGGATTACGCAAAAGAACATGACTAACCATCATGACATTTGGTTGCGCCTGCGCGTTAAGGCCCTGTACACAATGGTCCAGCGCCGGTCAGTCCAAGGGACGCAGCCATGCGGTAGAATGAGATAGCAATATCACTTGCTCCCCTAACGCATTCTGGCCCACGCTGGCCCATTGTGTACAGAGGCCTTTAGATGGCGTTGGCCGCCACCGCAAAGCAAGCAAAGTGGACGCGTTCAGATTTAATGCCTGTGCAAGCTGGTGTGGCTCGGCCTTTATTGATAGGGCCGTGTTGTACGGTTGCGTTCGTGGCCCACAAATGGCCTCGCCGGAAGACCAGCGCTGACTTACGGGTTAGTATCATACTGAGGTGTAGCCATTTCGTAGTAAACTATGCTTTAAATATTATTTTTGTAATACATTTGTATGAAATGTAGTTTAAGTTTGCCATGGATAAAAGACTCACACTAGACCGGGCCGAGGCGTCCGACATATAATTTCCTATGACGGCTGATCGGTGATCACGTGGTACTTTCCATAGAAAACGAAGCGCCGGAAACTTCGGCCCGGCCCTGGCCCGGTCTAGCGTGAGTCAACCTTAAATGAAATTATTGTTGTTCTGGGTTGGAAGGTCAAATAGCAGACGCTTTCTTAAAAACTATTGCCTACGTCTTGGGATTAGTTGTTAAGCGAACCCCAGGCTCCCATGAGCCGTAGCAGTGCTGGGATAAGGCGAGGAAGAAGACTAACCAGTGTGCGCGTATCAAAGTAGTTGACGTCCCCGCTAGCCTCCGGCGCCTTCTGGAGGATAAGGCTGAACAAGTACATGGCGTAGGAGAGGCGCGCCACGAACCGCCACAGCCGCAGCGACAGGAACCAGTCCACGGGACCTACGGGAAACACATCGTTAATATAGTAGGTTGAGTAAGGTCATTTAGCATGCACTTTAGTCTCAAGCGATGCCGCTTGGCATGATTGTTCCTTAGGTCAAACAAAGCTGATCTGACCCGGTAGCCAGGAGATCGTACCATGCAGACCCCCAAAAAGGAGGGGTGAAAGGGTCGGCTCCCCAGGTCCAATCTATGCTATATTCCTTCCTAGTCCTAGCCACTAGGGCAAATAATATATTATTTCCGTATAAATTAGGGACAATGAATTCATTTATAGAATAATTATTATGCCTTTCCATACAAAAAAATGTTTTTTTTACAAAACAATGAAAAGTTTTGTAAGTAAGTAAGTAAATACACTTTATTGCACCACAAAGAAAAATACAATAACAGATTTGCAGTGTTTGTAATTTTTTTGTGACTATTTTGGAATAATTTTTCCATGCGTTTATGCCCTTTTTTGGTACAAATTTGTTGTTTTATTTTTTCTGCCATATAAACTTTCTCCCCCTCCCATTTCCCCGTGGTAGGGGGCGCCACTACCACTATCCATCACAATCTGGAATCCAAACAATATGCCTAGTTCGTTTTTTTAGCATTAGAAAAAAGGTAAACAAACTTGCTGACGTGTCTTATTATTAAAGAATATTGAAAAATGCTTTAAAAGATTAGTTTATATTAACTTATGAAAGAAAAAGAATGTATAAAAGATCGTATATGATATTTAATTCCAACATATATTTGCTGTGATTTTTGATTCGATTTTTCAATGGTGATTTTTAATAAAAGGACATGTCAAGATCGCTTATTTACCTTCTTTCTATAATGCTAAAAATACTAATAATAATAGAATAATTTAGCCTATATTCGTCAAACTGCCGGGCATAGGCCTCTTCTCAAGCACGAGAGGGTTTAGGCTATAAGGGGTATCCAGACGGGACTGACGAAATCAGTCGATTTGTTCAGGAAAATAATTGGTCAGTCTCATCTAGCGTCCACACGTACACAAATTAAATCACCAATTTGCATTCTACTATGAAAATTGCCATTTTTGTGTCCGCACCTGCTGATGTGATCGGGGAATTAAATTGGTATTTGCGTCCGCACGGCCCTGTTCGATCAGAGAATTTCATCAGATTGGCGAAAAATTGTCTCGTCTGGATACAACTATAGTCCCTACGCGGGCCCAATGCGGGTCTATCACTCTATATCCGAGCGATAAAGAGGCAGATAAAAAAAATCTATTTTCGCGTTTCCCGGTAGGCCCTTGTTAACAAACCGCCTTGATGCATCAATGTCATCATGTTTCATGTTAAAAACGGTTTAAGGCACAGTATGTATAAAGTTACTCTATGGTTTACTAGCTATAGCTTAGTGCTGCACTCTGGCGGCAGAACATTGCAGTAATACCCCCTATTCGTATTAATTTCCAACCAAAACCTATTAAACCTGAAACAGGCGTGGCTCACTCCGCGATTTCGTCGCTTTACAACAGGTAGCTACAAGTACATCAGTTCCACACCAATTTTGGTGGCTAGCCATAAGCCGCGCGTGGCGCTGTCGCCACCTAGCGGCCATATCTGTCCTGATCGGAACAGACGCGTTTTGTTAGAGAGTGAGTCTTCTTATCTAGTACTATTATTTATTCTGTGCCTGAAAAGAATGATTTCAGGAAGAACTAATTTGTTATGTGTGCCTAATAAGGTAAACGTACTGGTGCTCGACGCGTTCCCAGTACATGTGATCTTGAAACTTAAGTACTTGTGAATAGAGGTGACATTGACAGCAAGGTGTCATCTATTGGGCATTAGCATGTCGAGCACTAGTACGATTACCTTACATAAATATTTTAAATAATCTATTTTCTGGTTATATATATAGAGGGCTACGAGCTATGGAGAGGGTATGCTCGGAGTTTCTCTGCGTGATCGAATCAGAAATGAGGAGATCCGTAGACGAACTAAAGTCACCGACATAGCCCACGGGATTAGCAAGCTGAAGTGGTAATGGGCAGGCCACATTGCGCGCAGAGAAGATGGCCGATGGGGTCGAAAAGTGCTCGAGTGGAGACCACGGACTAGCAAGCGCAGCGTAGGACGTCCACCCACAAGATGGACGGACGACCTTGTTAAGGCCGCCGGAAGTCGCTGGATGCGGGTCGCTTCCAACCGGTACGAATGGAGGTCCAAGGGGGAGGCCTATGTTCAGCAGTGGACGTCTTATGGCTGAGATGATGATGATGATGATTTTCTGGTTCACTAATTAGTGCCATACCTCCGTAGCCCTGAGTGCAGGCGAAGATGAGCCAGCTCAGCGCCAGCGCCCAGCACGACCGGGACAGGCCCAGCTGGAGATTCTGAGCCGCCAAGTGTTCGTCGAAGAACGCGCGGGTACCCGGGTGCTCTGTCACCATCACCAGCATGGACAACGCCAATGCCGCGCCGTAACACAGCCAGATGCACCACTGAAAATTACGTTTAATATTTTCTTCACCACACCAGCTCGGAAAGGCTTACGCCATCCTCATTGCCCTCAGGGCCCATTGTTATTCCTGGTTTATGTTAATGATCTTCCCCAAGCTACCGCACAAAAGTGTATATTATTTGCGGACGATACTACAGTGATGATCAAGGGAGAAAACATTCTAACGTATGAAGCTGAAATAAATAAAGCCTTGGCTGATATCAGTTCATGGACCAGCAATAACAACCTCAATATAAACCTAACGAAAACAGTGTACACTCAATTTCATTCCTATCAAACCAATCCTGACCAACTAGACATCAAATATAATGACATCTCAGTAGAAAAATGTGATAATGTGAAATTTTTAGGTTTACATATTGACAACAACTTAAGCTGGAAAAAACACGTCGAAGTTGTTTGTTCCAAACTCGACGGATTTGTATTCGCCCTATGGAAACTTAGAAATACGGTATCCTTACAGGCCGCAACAACTGCCTATCACGGATATGTGTCATCTGTACTTAACTACGGTCTTTTACTATGGGGTAATTCGGTCGACATTGAAAGAGCGTTCATTCGGCAGAAAAAGTGCATTCGTGCGGTAGCCAACGCTTGGATCACGGACAGCTGTAAACCACTGTTTAAGAAATTTAATGTTTTGTCTTTGCCTTGCATGTACATAAAAAAAGCATGTCTGTTTGTGATAAAGCACCCTGAACTCTTTAAAAAGAGATTTGATGTATTTGCTGGAAATCGGAGAGCGCAATACAAGAACTTATTATATCAGCCTCCTTCACATTCTACTGTATACCACAGAAATGCATACAATATGTGTATAGTTATATTCAACAGTCTTCCCGATGAGCTAAAACAAATTGATAGTAACCAATTTAGCAATAAGATTACAAAATGGCTGTCTGAAAATTGCTTTTTCTCCAATATGCTCGGAAATGTACACCTTACTGTAGCAAAAATAGTACGGGAAGTTCTTCGTTAATGTCAAACTCTAACTAAAAAACATCAAACTATCGCTGTCCTGTTCTAGCGGACGGGAAGTAAAAAAACACTACAGTAATAACTTATTACTGTAGTGTTTTTTACTTTTTAATAATAAAAAACGCAAACAGCCAATTATTATTGCCGCGAGCCGCTTCTACACGACCCGATCAGCTATCATTTCACGTGTATGATCGTGCGAATACTGCTTAATAAAATCAAAGATTATTTTTATATTTTTTTTAAATCTCATCCGTGTTCATAAAGCTTACATAGTTTGTCAAAGGACTTTCTCATTTCAAACATAGACAAAGAGAATCATACTATCTTTGTCTTACACTAGTACTAGCACCCAAAAGAAAAGGATGGGTGTAGTTTTCCTGGTTCTTACTGACTGAAAAGTTGGTTTGACAAACTATATTGCGCAATTATATTGAATGAACGAATATTGAATGGTACTGAATGGCAGAATAAGTTTGTGCCTTTAACTTTTAAAAATTAATTAAAGAGGGAAATTGTTTTTGACATTTTGGATGTGAAGGTTTGATTTGAGTGATGCTTGATGCTTAAATAATAATTATTTTAGCTTATTTCCTCGCATGTTTGGAGAAAAGCACTATATATGCCTCGGCAGGAATAGCAATTCGTGGATTCGTCTTCTTTGTCGGACTCCGCTTCGCGTCGTCCGACAAAATCGAAACTCATCCACGAATTGCCCTTTCCCGGCCTCTGCAATAATGTACTATTATAGTGTAAGGGAATTTTTAGAGCAAAAATTGTTAAAGCAAATAGAATAATATTTTAAGTAGCAGAGATTATGTATATTTCTTGACATCTTACTATAAAATTATTTTCCCAATGACTTCTAAATAAATTATGTACACGACATCCATTTTGTAATTTGTAATTTGACATTTCATATAATATTTTAATTTATCGATTTTACTATTTAATTGGACATTTTATTATTTAATACCTATTCAATTTGTTACAAGTGGATGACATTTTTTTTTTGAACTATGACAAATTTACCCACTGTTTTTTATTTTTTCTAAGTTTTTTCAATATTGTGCTTTTATTTTATTTTAAAATTATTAGATCGTCAATTATTTGCATGTCGTGTCTTCGACTGAATACTGATACCTACATGTAAAACCTTTGTCATCGTGTACCATACGTATTCTGGCAAATAAAGAAATTCTATTCTATTCTATTCTATTCTATTCTATTCTTACTTTGCACTTCAAAAACTTTGCTATCAGAAAAGCGTGAGTAGGACTTATGTACGGAACCCTAGAAACGCGAGTCCGATTCGCACTTGGCCGGTTTTTTTTATTACAAGGATTACCTTCGGTAAACTAAGTTCATTGTTCTTGTAGACGTGCAGGGCGTACCCTAGCAGCATCCCGATGAAGAAGGGAGGGGAGCGCACTATAGTGTTATAGTAATACCACGTCCAGAAGGCTTCTGGGAAAGACCTGTAAACAACATGGATAACTATTAACTACTAGATCCAGAGGGGTCGTCCAGAAATCATGTGATCGTTTAAAGGGGGGGTGGGAGTAAGAAAAATATCACAAATGATCACGATGGGGGAGGGGGATCAGAGAAGGAAAGCCAAGAACAACAAAATTACTCAAAAATTTAATCAGATAAAATAATCCGCTCTATTTTATATGCGTATTTACCCAATAAAAACAACCTTATAACCAACCAACCAACTTTAAAACATTCATAATAAAAGCTCGCATCGGCGCCATGGTCTTGATTGCTTAGCGTCATAATTATCACGTGATCTTGTGGCAGGGAGGTGGGGGGAGGTTGCGTTAAAATTGCGTGGCCTATTTGGTGATTTTAACGCAACCCCCTCCTCCCCTCCCCCCGCCACAAGATCACGTGATATATACTTATGATATTTTTATTAGGTACCTAAATGCGTATATAAAATATAGCGGATTATTTGATCTAATTTAATTTTTGGGTAATATTGTAGTTTTTGTCGTTCCCGCTTTGAAAAAAAATTACACGTAATATCTTCTCTGACCCCCTCTCCCCCATCGTTATCATTCGTGATATTTTTCTTACCCCCACCCCCCTCTAAACTATCACGTGATTTTTGGACGGCTTCATACGGGAGGCGATTACAAAAATTATTTTATTTTTTACTTGTTTTGGTGGCTGCCATTCCTCAACCCACCAGCGGAGCGCCAGCTAACGTCCATGAGGGATCATCTTACATAGCCGTTAACCAACATACGTGTTATCACCCGGGAGGCGATTGGTCATGGAGATCTGTTCGTGGCTCGCGGTTTATAAAATTAAAGTTTTATTACGTCACGTTGCGCGGCGACTCCCGCGCCGTGGCAAGAAAGTTGAAACAGAAACAGAAGGCGAGCGTCGCAGCCCCGGCGGCCAGCGCGGCGGCGCCGAGCGCGGACCACGTGCGCCAGCGCACCCGCCCCGCCCCGCACACACACAGCAGCAGCGCCGCCGCCACGTACAGCTGCATGTCCACCGACAGGTACCAGCTGTGACCCAGGCACTGCAGACGACACTCATTTACATTTTTTTTTTTATTTATTTAGAACACAAACAGTTATGTTATAAGCGCTGGTGGCCTAGCGGTGAGAGCGTGCGACTTGCAATCTGGAAGTCACGGGTTCAAACCCCGGCTCGTACCAATGAGTTTTTCGGAACTTATGTACGAAATATCATTTGATATTTACCAGTCGCTTTTCGGTGAAGGAAAACATCGTGAGGAAACCGGACTAGTCCCAGGTCTAGTTTACCTTCTGGGTTGGAAGGTCAGATGGCAGTCGCTTTCGTAAAAACTAGTGCCTACATCAAATCTTGGGATTAGTTGTCAAGCGGAACCCAGGCTCTCATGAACCGTGGCGAAATTCCGGGATAACGCGAGGAAGAAGAAGTAACCCAGCAAACATTTTTGGTCTATATTCCGAAAAAGGCACCTATTTTAAGTCGCACAATTTAGGGGACCAAAATGAGGCACGTCGAGTCGACATAAATGGGGAAAAAACGCACGTGCCGGCGACGTATTTATTGACGGTAAATTAGTGATTACAACCATTAGGTCAACACTAGGTCATGTTTCCGACGTGGATTCGATGTCGCCACGACGTGCCGCGTAGTTGAAATGTACAAATTTGGTAATCTTTACCACCTTTAGACGTGATGGTGACATATTTTTATCCATATAATTACTCTGCGAGGCGATATTTAGATGAGACGCGATGAAGAGAAAAAGAGACACAAACATTAGGCTTATATATTCTTTTCACTCAGAAACAAAATGTCTAACAAGAAAACAACTTTAAGTTGTGCAATGATAATGGCGGCCACTAAGTCATGTAAAATAATTTAGGCCGTTTACGCAGATTAAGAACGATGAAATCTAGTGCACAGAAAATTTTTTCGTGCAGTATGTTAGGTTTACATACAAAACTATCGATGGGCTTTTGAAATATTTAAGTTTTCAACATTTTATAAAATCAAAATGCATATAATATTTGCTTGTAATTGAGTGTTGTAATTGAATATTTGTGTGTGTGAGTGTATTGACTCTATCAAAAATATTGTTTTATTTTGAATATTAGCACAATGAAGTACCGTGCGATGGCACCATTCAAGATATAACAACTTAAATTATGCAATTTCATATTTAGCATCTCGTTATAATGAAAGAAAATGGCGGCACAACCTTATGGTATTGATAGTACTTTACGAGTGATTTTAACTATATGGTCGCAATTTGGTATCTATTTTAAGTAACATTTACCTAAAATTAGTAGCTAAATCGACATAAAATCGACGACCTAAAGGTCTCCGTATAAGAAATGATTACGTCGCAAATACACCTAAAATGTCTTATTAGTACATTTGACCTATTGGTCAGATTGTGCAGTTAATTTTACCTAATATTTCGACTGATTTTCAACCATTAAGTCCCTGACTTCATGGTCCCCGTATAAGAAATAATTACGTCGCATATACACCTAGAAGGCCTTATTAGTCAATTTGACCTATTGGTCAGGGTACGAAGTTAATTTTACCTAGTAATTCGACTTATTTTCAACCATTAAGTCCGTGACTTCATAGTCCCCGTATAAGTAATAATTACGTCGCAAATACTCCTAAAATACCTTATTAGTAGATTTGACCTATTGGTTAGGGTTTAAGGTTAATTTGACCTAATATTTCGCCTTATTTTCAACCCCTAAGTCCCTGACTTCATGGTGTATTTATGAAGTGAAATTTACGTTTTATTGTCAATATATTTTGACTTGGAAGTAAAAGTGTACAATACGTAAAATAATTGGTGACTTAGGACGTAATTTTTACTTAAATTGGTAAAATCTTCTTCGAGCCTAGGAAAAAATACTTAAAATGTTTGCTGGGAAGTAGGTACCTAAATAGGTACCTTCTACGAACATTTTAAAATTAAATTTTTAAAATATAGGACTATAGTTTTTTATTCAAAAAGCTTTTTTTTTCTTATGCTTCTAACTATTATGATGTTCGCTTAGGTTAAGTTGGGAGTTTAGGTTAGGTTACGTTATGTTAGGTTTTCAATTTGAATCACTTGGCACCTTGGCAGTGTCGGTCAGTCATTTTCAAAGGCCTGACTTTCAATACGCCTATTTGAACCTACAAAGTTCTGTTGTCATCGACTTGGATGCCGACGATTCAACGATCGACGATGAACGGCCTGTGTGTGATGTAGGTTAATGTTTTTTTAATAATAAGGTAAACGTACTAGTGCTCGACATGCTAAGTTTCAAGATGACATGTATAAGGACCGCGTCGAGCACCAGTACGTTTACCTTATATGGTTCCAATAAGCGGTTGTTTAACCAAATGGCTGCGACATTTGTATAATATAAATTATAAAGGATTATAGTTACCATTTCTCTCGGGTTGACAATATTCTGTACGTGCAGCAGAGCGCTCCACCAGTACTCGCGGCAACGAACGACCTGAAAACAACATAAATGAATAAAAAAAACAACGGGTTGCACTCCGGGAGTGCCGACAGAAGTAAAAACTCAATGACTAGTCCAAAATGTCTGCAGCACTATGTATAATTGACCCATCCTCGTTTCTATTGAAAAACTTTAGTTCCGAAATTGCTGGCCAGTGAGCTTAAATTTGTAGCGTTAATTGTTTAAAATTCGAATAGAAATTGTAAAGTTACATACCTTGCTGACCTCGCATCTAAATATGGTCATGATATTTTGAGTTTTATTCACTTGTACTAGAGTTCACATTTATTAGCGATTTCATCAAGATGTAGCTTTATTGGATTATATTTGAGTGATATAAAGTAAGAATGTAACTGTGAGATACTCGTATTTCAGCCCGTACAAGATTAGAACATTGAGCTTTATTGCTTAATATAAAAGTCCAGTTTTAAATAACTGACAATTTTATTATGATACGTTATGACTAAAGTTCTTTGGTGACTAACATTGTCCGTGACACATGACGTCAGCGTTACGTTACGCGTTACGCTGTATCGAGTTTATCATCTTTTCCCCACCTCAAAAAGTGCTCAGCGCCGCTAAAGAAGTTTTCACTTCAAAAGTATAACGCAAGCGCGCGTCCCGCGTGAGCTCCTTTGACTCGTGCCCAAAAACCGCTCCTTCACGCGAGCCAGGGCTATAACCGCGAAAATCGAAGTTCGCAAATTGCGGGCATCTTTCTCTGTCACTCTAATTATGCCTTCATTGGAGTAAAAGAGAAAGATCCCCGCAATTTGCGAATTTCGGTTTTCGCGGTAGCCCCTCAGGCGAGCGCGAGACGAGACACGAGCCCCCCGCTTACACTCGCGTCTCGGCTCATGGCTCGCACGAGAATGTAAACCACCTATCAAAGTTAGTAGTCAAAGTCAATCGGTGAAATATCAAAAATATTTCTTCTCTTAAATTAAAAGGTCCCATGATTGATGTCGTTAAGGCCCCGGTACACAGTGTTCAAAAATGGTCCATGACAATGGCGAAGATTGTGTACAGGGGGCAATGGTATAGAATGGCGGACGACTGGCCATGTTCTCTATCGTGGTGCGCAATTGGGAAGTTGTTGGTTTTTTGACACTTCAAAAGAATCTTATGGGAATCGCGTCGTAGCGTGGCCTATGGTGTTCATACAGTCGCCCATGGCAATGGCTTGGCATGGCCCACCGTTAGCCACTGTGTACTGGGGCCTTTCCGACCTCTTTAGCGCGGTCCGCCGCCGTGGGCCCTTCGGTCAGGCGCGGCTCGACGGCGCGCAGCAGCACGGCCGCCGCCAGCAGCGGGAACAACCGCACGTAGCGGTTCAGGTAGAACCGGGGCAGGTTACTCAGCGACACTGAAACGGGGTACGGCGTTAGCATTAAAGAGAGACCCCACTTAACCGTCTTTTGAGTGTAAATGGTGTCGCTACGCAGTGGCGCCAACATCGCCTCGAGCAGCAGCTATAAAGTTGACTAAACTGGCAATTGTAAACCCCCATTCCCACGGGCGCTTTTTCACGCGCGTTAAAAAAGCGCTTGAATCTGTCTGCACTCTAAATTCGATTTAACGACCAAGGCTTAAAGTCGAAATCCAACAACGCTTGATAAAAAGTGTCGTTGTCGTGTGAATACATGGTGATCCATTTATGTCATTCAAACGCTTTTATAACGCGCGTTGAATAAGCTGCCGTGCGAATGGGGGCTTATAGTGCGAACAGATTTAAGCGCTTTTTTAATGCGCGTTGAAAAAGCTCTCGTACGAATGGGGGCTTATTCAAGACCAAGAAAAGTAAGATAATGTTGCCACTGCAGTAATTTGTTTGTAAAATAGTAAATTCCTTTTTATTTTTATTTATTGGTAATTTTACTCCTACGATTTAAAAAAGTACTTTTATTTACTTATTTTTACATAAATACAAGACGCGCTAGTCAAAAGTGGCAACGATTTTCAGTATAGACGCCGACGCTCGGGAGGACGTCAACTGAGGGCCTACCGCGAACCACGTTCGACGTGTTGCCTCTCCGTCGCACTTGTAAATTCGTACGTAAGTGTGACAGGAAGGCAACACGTCAAACGTGGTTCGCGGTAGTCAGTTCAATCAGTTGACGTCTGGTGGTCAAGGTTGTGTTCACTCACGTGACTCTGTTTTACCAGCGCTGGTGTAGACCAGTAGCAGTCCGCTCAGCACAAAGAAGGAGTCTACGGCGAGGTGGCCCTCGGCCACAACAAAATACATCTGCCCACTGACCTGTCAAACAAGATACAGCCGGCTTAGCCAAGGTGACAATCGCTATCGCTACGACGAAGAAACGCTTTGTCTCTCTATCACTCTTCCATATTAGTGTGACAGTGACAGCTGCGTTTCTATCGCTACGGAGCGTAAGCGATTGGCATGTTGGCTACGCGGCCTGGTTATTTTTTAATTACTAAAATGCGAATGATTCGCCTATAATCACGCTTTAAATTTATAACATATATACGCCTTTATACTAGTGACATAGCAAGATTTAAAGTGGAGTGTGGAGTGGAGAGTGTAACAAAATTACTAGTGCCTTCATTCTTTGCCATTTCATTATTTAAATGTGTAGTGTGCGCGCAAAGCCACACTCACACTCTCTTAGCGTAGCCTTATACCGGGTGTGGCCTGAACCATGAGCAAATAATTAAAACATAGATTGTACTTCTCAAACGATGACACTTTTGTTCAACAACTTTTGATAATTATGAAGTATTTAGACTCCCTATTTTTCATACAAAATAAATATTATCTTCAATGGACGCCATCGCCACGCCATAACATTGTGATTGACGTTGCTTGTCACGCGTTAAACATAACAAAATTCGAAATACATTGCGTCTTAGAATAAACTTTAGAGTGTATTAATAATCAAACCTCAAGTTATTTTTAAAAGTCGCTGAACAAATGTTGGTCAGTATGAGGAGTGTAGCCTACAGTTAAATTTTTTGCTCATGTTACAGGCCACACCCGGTATATATACAAGTGATATGTCATAGTATCCAGAATAAAGCCTTACTTATAACCTATCGGTTGTATCTCTAACGCCCAACCTCACATGGCGATCCTGCCAGTGCGGCCTTGCGCTGCTCTGGCGGCGCGCCGCGCCATCCGGTACTTTAATACTCTAGTGAATAAACAATCCAACAATAATTGAACAGTGGAAGTTTGTTGTGAATATCGACGACTTTAAAGGTGAAAAATAAAACGTGTTTCAAAAATTATTAGCAAAAAAAAGTATTGGCTTAAGGGACTCGCATCCAGGCCATAATTGTAAAAAAATGACATAGCAGCGACATACTGATGACTTGCGACCTTGCGGCAAACCAGCGACAGGCGACCTAATAGCGTCATACTGACGACCTGCGACATACAGTGATTGGCGACAAATGAGTATACTAGTGACTGGCGACATATATACTTATACTTAGCGACTGGCGTGACTGAGGGCCTACCTCGATCCACGTTCGACGTGTTGCCTCTCTGTCGCACTTGTGAATTCGTACGTAAGTGTGATAGGGAGGCAACACGTCGAACGTGGTTCGCGGTAAGCCCTCTGACGCCATGCTAGCAACTGACGAATGACAAATCTCAGCCTAAATTTACCAGGGCATCAGAGTTGGAAAACTAGTCGCTTGTATGTTGTTGTTGTGTTGTAGTTGCTTGTGGCATGTAGGCGTGCATGTGGCTGGGACGCTCGGTAAGGCGGAGGCCGATCGGACGTCTCAGGTACCGCTGGGGTGATGCGGTTGAAACGGACTTACGCGATCTTCATGCCGATAACTGGCGGGAGATGGCGCATGGATCGAGACAACTGGCGTGTACTCGTGTCGGAGGCCAAGACTCATTTTGGATCGCTGCGCCATTAAGTAATAAGTAAGTAAAGGACATACACTTTCGCTTGTTTCCTCTTCGTTAACAGAATGTTGTCGAAGTTGCATCGAGGAGTGTAGTATGATGATCCAGAGCACGGAGAGGGCGCGGACGCCGTGCAGGCAGGCCAGCCCTCCGGGCGCGGTCCTCAGCAGCCGCGTGTTGCGGTGCAGAGAGAACGCGCATACCCACTCGTACTGCGGCTCTGCCGACATAGTCATATTTTCATACCCATATACTTAAAGCGGTTAAAAAAGAACAGGTTGGTGACTTGCACAGTGTTCCTCAATCACGAATTTTGATGATAGACACAGGGACGTAGTATTTGCAGAGGAGAGGAGAGAGAGGCCGAGGCCAACTAGGCTTAAGTTTTGCAACCGGCACGGTAATTGGACAGTCAATGACCATGCAGAGTTGGACAATCCACATGCTCGTCGTCATACGTGAGTGTTTTTACATAACCTATATTTTCGCTTGTAATTTGTTCGCTTCTATGTTTATTATTATCACAGACCATCATCATAAGGCCGTCCTCAGTTATGGCAGATGTGGCAGAAATGCAGATGCTGAGGTTGATGTCAGGCGTTTCCAAGATTGATAGGGTTCGAAACGAACACATCCGTTGTAGTCTCGGAGCGCCCTATGCTGATATGATGATGATGATGCTTACAAAAATACTTAAAAATTATTTCGCAAGGCGTTGTACATTTTTACCTTTTTTCAGTATAAACATATTATGCAGTTCATATGTTGTACTGACGACTGTGAGAACACAAAGCAGTAACAAGATAAATCTGAAAAAAAAAAACAAAAGTATTAGAAATGCTTAGAGATCGCTTTTTATCGATAAAACCGCCTGTTGTTTAACCTCTTCTTTTCTGTAATGAGGTGTGCAATAATAGTATTTTATGCAACAGTTTTATAAGAGGGGTCAAAAAATGTGAGTGGCGTGGGTAACAATGTGAGCCGAAGGCGAACATTGTTAATAAATACGCCATGAGCATTTTTTGACTACTTATACAACGTTGCATACAATGCTTTTTCTATGAGTAGGCAATATTAAATAAAATACTAAAAAATATAAACAAAATTTTATTTATGAAAATGTCAATGTAAATTTTGGATAGTAGGTATTACTATATGTATGTAGCTCTTGTCTGCGACAAGCACCCATAATAACAAATATTACTGCAACCTGTAACAAGAAAAAGGAGAATTAAATAATATTCAGTTTCAATGCAAAAATATAAAATGTACATAAATATAACTCGTTGTACTGTGTACCCTAAAAATGTGTATCAAAATTTTTTACTGTGTACCCTAAAAATGTGTATAAAACCAACCTTGCTTAAAAGATAAATCTGATCCGGTGCTTCCAATTAGTCTTTGAAAGTACACCAAAGACGTTTTCAGAGAATAACGAAGTTTTGTGCTCCAATCTCCACGCCATGTACTTCTCATAAGATTTGTCGTATAGGTGCTGAGATTTAGTACTTAGGCAACAAATTTTAGGTCGCTGCTTGTGCTGCAGCGGATATTTCTTCAGGTGTAGAAACAATGTACTCCTCTTTGTCCATTTTCAACACTTTTTATGAACGCAAAACAAATAGTAACGCAAAGTACTCAAAGAACAAGAAATTACCGGGAAAGGCGGGAATCGAGAAACAAACGAGTAATGTCTATGGTTATGTTTTTTTTTTAAGCCGTTACACACTACCGCACCGCACCAGGGTGGTGCTGTAGGGTATAAAAGTATTTTTTTATTATGTTGGTAGCAATGAACTCAGTACAAATTTGTTTCTTTTTTAATAAAAACCGTATGCATTCAATCGTTTGTCACGTTGGTAGCAATGTACCGGTATGTGGCACCTGCTACCCTGCACTAGCTTACCGTATCGTAATGTCTCTAAGGTAGCTAACACACTATCGCACCGCACCAAGGTCATTGAGGGACGCACCCATAAGTAAGAGGAAGAATGCGATATCTCTTTCTCCCTCTTACTTATGGGTGCGTCGCACAATGACCTTGGTGCGGTGCGGTAGTGTGTTAGCTACTTAAAACGACACAAGTGCTTTTTTGGGCAATAGACTATAGACTTTTAAGGAGTATTAATAATGTATGCCCTTATATGTTCTTTCGTGACTATGTAAATGACAGATAAAAGTACCCGAGTAGAAAAAGAGTATTTATTTGTATTGTGTGGTATAATTAAAAATTACTGATTTATTGACACTGAAATGGTAGGTACCTATACATTGTACTCGTATAGTCCGGGCACAAGAGTGGTCGGACAGCGAGGAATTATATTCCTTGTGCTCTGACGCCTCTGACATGTTGATGTCGGAGAAGACTCTTAGGCCCACTTGCACCATCCCACTAACCCGGGGTTATGCGGTTAAACCGCTAACCCAGTGTCAAATTGTACTGACACATGGTAACTCCATGTTTAATCGGTTAACCCCGGACTAGTGGAATGGAATGGTGCAAGTAGGCCTTAGAACACGTGGCCGGAGGGTTAAAATCATACTTAAATATGACAGTTTATTAAATTATTATACTTTATTTTATTAGTTACGTTCTGATTTTCGTGTTTGAATGTTTTTTTTTAAGTTGTTGCACTTAAAAATGGGTAATATATGTAGAGGTATTTTGGCTGACTGTATAGAAAGAAGAAGATGGCCGATGGGGTCGAAAAGTGCTCGAGTGGAGACCACGGACTAGCAAGCGCAGCGTAGGACGTCCGCACCCACAAGATGGACGGACGACCTTGTTAAGGCCGCCGGAAGACGCTGGATGCGGGTCGCTTCCAACCGGTACGAATGGAGGTCCAAGGGGGAGGCCTATGTTCAGCAGGGGACGTCTTATGGCTGAGATGATGTATAGAAACTATTATTAGTATGTTCTCACAAAGCGACGTAGTCGACGGCGGCGTAGGGCTTGTCTGCGGGCAGCCGGCAGAACTGCAGCGAGTAGTTGAGGCGCGCCGGCAGCAGCGCGTGCGCAGTGCACGCCCGCGGCACGCACACCCCCAGCACCAGCGACACTGCCACACGCTGCGACTCCGCTCTGCATAAGTTCATTAAGATTCAAGTTCAACGCAAATAAAATAAAATAAGGTCGATTTTTTAGAGTTTCGTACCTCAAAAGGAAAAAACGGAACCCTTTATAAATATTATAGGATCACTCGTGCATATGTTTGTCCTTCCGTCCGTCAAGTGTCAAGTGTAAGTCTCATTTTAAGTTTTTCTGTAATAGTTTTTGCACAATTTCACGACACAGTTCAGGCGTTTTTAGGGTTCCCTAGCCAAATGGCAAAAAACGGAACCCTTATGGATTCATCATGTCTACCCGTCTGTCTGTCTGTCTGTGTATGTCACAGCCACTTTTTTCCGAAACTATTAAGAACTATATATACTGTTGAAACTTGGTAAGTAGATGTATTCTGTGAACTGCATTAAGATTTTCACACAAAAATATAAAAAAACAATAAATTTTGGGGGTTCCCCATACCTACTTAGAACTGAAACTCAAAAATTTTTTTTTCATCAAACCTATACATGTGGGGTATTCTATGCATAGGTCTTCAAAAATGATATTTGAGATTTCTAATATATTTTTTTTCTAAACTGAATAGTCTGCGCGAGAGACACTTCCAAAGTGGTAAAATGTGTGCCCCCCCCCCCTGTAACTTCTAAAATAAGAGAATGATAAAAGTAAAAAAATTATATGATGTACATTACCATGCAAACTTCCACCGAAAATTGGTTTGAACGAGATCTAGTAATTAGTTTTTTTTTAATACGTCATAAACCGTAAACCGCAATTTTATTAATGTTATTTGCTGTTACGGAACCCTTCATGGGCGAGTCCGACTCGCATTTGGCCGCTTTTTTCACATTAGGAATGGCATTATGTGACGCCTTTCCACTGCGATTCGCCACACGACTGGGCGCAGGGGTGTGACTAAATGCGATTTTCACACTCATATGTATCGGCCATTCGCAGTGCTCTTGAAGCCTGTCTGAGATGCTCGCTAGCGCTAGCGCTAGCGCGCTGTTGCTAGCCGGCCGGCTTATGGCTCCTCTACACGTTGGCCAAACGCTCCGCCAACGCTTGGCCCATGAGTTGGCCGTGCCTTGGTCGGAACGCTACTACACGTGGCCACGTATTCGGCATTTAACCGCGTCCGAGCACGCATTGCCGATTGGGCCACGTGTAGATGCGTACCGCAATCGCTTGGCCAATCCCTTTGTTGTGCGGCCGAAAAACCGACACCGCGGCCAACTCATCGCCATCCCGAGCGCCAAAAGCCAACCGACACCAATACCCCCTCTACACGTTGTCCCAACATATTGGACCAATAGGTTGGGCCAACGTGTAGAGGAGCCATTAGACAAATTAATTCTCTTTGCCGACCGGCGGCCGCGGCTGGCGAGTTTCGCCTTAAGAGCCCATCAACGTGCACACTAGCGCCACAGCTAAATAATCGTGATTATTTAAATTTAACGAAAGATATTGAAAAAACCGGGCAAGTGCGAGTCGGACTCGCGCACGAAGGGTTCCGCACCATAATGCAAAAATAAATAAATAAAAAAAGCAAAAAAAAACGGTCACCCATCCAAGTACTGACCCCGCCCGACGTTGCTTAACTTTGGTCAAAAATTACGTTTGTTGTATGGGAGCCCCATTTAAATCTTTATTTTATTCTGTTTTTAGTACCTATTTGTTGTTATAGCGGCAACAGAAATACATAATCTGTGAAAATTTACACTGTCTAGCTATCACGGTTCGTGAGATACAGCCTGGTGACAGACGGACGGACGGAGGGACGGACGGACGGACGGACGGACGGACAGCGAAGTCTTAGTAATAGGGTCCCGTTTTACCCATTGGGTACGGAACCCTAAAAACCGGGCAAGTGCGAGTCGGACTCGCGCACGAATGGTTCCGTACCATAAAGCAAAAAAAAAAAACGGAAAAAAATGTAAAAAGAAAACGGTCACCCATCCAAGTACTGACCACGCCCGACGTTGCTTAACTTTAATCAAAAATCACGTTTGCTGTATGGGAGCCCCACTTAAATCTTTATTTTATTCTGTTTTTAGTATTTGTTGTTATAGCGGCAACACGTTCGTGACGGTTCGTGAGATACAGCCTGGAGACAGACAGACGGACGGACGGACGGACGGACGGACGGACGGACGGACGGACGGACAGCGAAGTCTTAGTAATAGGGTCCCGTTTTACCCTTTGGGTACGGAACCCTAAAAAAGGGGGTCCCTACCTACTACTAATACTATTACTACTACGTACTAATTCCGGGGATAATAGTACATTACTACAGAGGCCGGGACGAAAGGGGTTGCCGGCCGAAGACATATAGACGGCCGAGCGAAGCGAGGCCGGATAGTTCTGAGCGCGGGCAACCCCATTTCCCGCCGAGGTATGTTTAGTGCTTTTCTCAAACATGCAATGAAATAAATAAAATAAAAAATCCACGAAACCTAAGTTTTATATAGAAAAAAGTAAACTACACCCAAAATATAACCAACACGTACCTATATCATTATCACGCGTATGTTTTACACGAGTAGTGTGTTTTTACTACCCGTATATTTTCATGTATATTTGATTTTTCGCCTTGTATCCGTCTGACTGTCGTTTTCGTCACATAAGTTTACATAGTCTTTCATGTTGATATCATGTTTCACATACATCGTTGCTTTATGCATGGAGTAAATAAGTATAATTTCCACAGTGTTGACGAATTTGTAGTTACATTCATTTAAAATATGCCACATAACTGTTTCTAATAAACTGTTAGCCATTTTTCTTTGTTTATCAAATAATAAAATTGCCATAAGCAACCATATACATACTTTGTCTTTGACTTGGCGGCAGAGGCAGCAAGTTATTTAAAATCAATTCTGCTTACGCTGCCAATTCCAACACCTACGATTACAATTAATATTAATTTCATTATTTCGTCAGAACTCATAATAAAGTAAAAAAATTAACAACGTACCATAAATCCAATAAAACAGAATGAAATTTTTTCAACTTTGCCTCCATAACAATTAAAAAAAAATAACTACGCGTGTTTGAGTAGACCTTTTTACCGCTAACGTTTAGATGAAATATTTTAAATATTTTTATTTGTGTAGTTAAATTTATAATTTAAAATTATAAAATTTGGTTAATAATGTAGTATTTATTAAGTTAATGTTGATTTTATACAAATAAAACTGCAAATTGTAGCAAACATTGTTTTTTGTTTTTTTTTTATAGGCGTAGTGGCAGAGTGTCATTACGAACCATAAAGCAAATACTGCCTCTAGTTTTTTTTAATGGATGAATGCCACGATGCCATGTCACAAATATCTGTGAAATGAAAATTAAAAAAGAGGACTTTGCCGGCCTAGGCCTGCAAGATTTGTATGAAATTCCATTAACGACCTCTTGTCCTAGCTGCACCTGAAACATCATACTTCGCAGCCTATTATAAGGAACATAACATCAATATTTCATTGCATGTTCGAGAAAAAAATATTCCATATTCTTCTTAACTATCTCTATGTATCTCAACGTATAATGACGCACTACTCACAGTACCTGTTCGATGTACTGATATATGTAAGACAGAATATATCCCAATTTGCACGCATTAACTTTCCGGGCAAACTGCTTCGAGCTGCAGGGCGTCTGAGAACAGTTCCCCGTCGCATGGCACTTTCAAGAAAGAACCCACGAGTAATCGGCCCTACTTACTACGAGCACCTACCTGCCGCTCTGAGAAATGAGCCGTGTGACGAAACATTTAAGCGCAAATTGAGAAACCTTTTGTTGGATAACCCTCTGTACTCTGTAAATGAGTACATGGAATTGAATTTGTAACAACATATGTAATTTTATTTATTATTAAATTGTAGATTTGTATTTTAAACATGACATTTTGTTCTTTTGTGATATTTTTATGTTTAAATTCGACATTTTAATGACAGTTACAAATTATTTATGTTGACATCGACTTTAATGTTAACTTGGTTTATATTCAATTGTTTGACATGTTTTTCTTTGTACATGACGATCCTTATTGGGAGACATAATTTTATTAATCTTAATATTTTTTATTTTTAAATATATAATGTAATTTTTGACGATCATGATGAGAAGATAAACATAATTTTGACGAATGTAGCAAATTTATAGTGTAATTTTCATCTTGAAATAAAGAAATCTAAATCTAAAATCTAAATCTATGCCATCATCTAAATCAGTTCAGCGATTACTGATACCCCATACAAATTTCTACCCCCCTTTTCACCCCCTTTAGGGATGATTTTTGTTATGAAAAGTTAAGTAGGTACAATAAAAGTCAACTTACCCTGCTGCTGATTCGGTCGCATTGGACTTCGGTTCGGTCCAGCTCACGTTGCTTGACGACGACACGCTGAAGGTAGGCCCCCTACCTTCTGAAGACATTCTGAAGGTAGCCCCCCCACCTTCTGAAGACAGGAAGGTAGGGGCGACCTGAGCGCGGATCACGCAGTATTTGCCCTGGACGTTCATGCCGGGGTGTTTCTCATTAATAGCCAAGCATCGGTAGAAGTCTCCGTAATCTTCGTAGTGGCCGCTGACTCCTTGTGGCGCGCGGAAGCTGGAAGCGTAGACTGGAACAGGCAATTTATTTATTTACAAGAACGGTTTTAATTATTTTTAGGGTTCCGTAGTCAAATGGTAAAAAACGGAACCCTTATGGGAATTCGTCATGTCTGTCTCTGTCCGTCCGTATGTCACAGCCACTTTTTTTTCGAAAGCACTATGCTGTTGAAACTTGGTAAGTAGATGTATTCTGTGAGCCGCATTAAGATTTTGACACAATAATAGAAAAAAAAAACATTTTTAAGGTTCCCCATACTTAGAACCGAAACCCAAATTTTCATCAAACCCATACGTTAGGGTGTTTCATTTTTCCGAATTTTCGATTTTCATCTGACTTTGCTCGAATTCTTGTTCTATCTGATAAAAAAATATTATACGTTTAAAAAAATAAAATGGGTCAACATTTAGAGGTTGCACATCATCAACAAAGATTTTTCAAATAACCAAACATCTCTACAGCGGAGGGTAGAAAATGGTTTAAGCTGCTACCATCAAAGCGGAGAGTAGTGTGATACCGAACCTTCCACATATAAATAAATTTTAAAATTAGTAGTAAACTTGGATTTTGATTACTAGATAAATGTTCTAGTTAAGATTTTTCAGTTTTTCCACCTGGTTCCAAAGGAAAAGTGCTTTTATCGTGTTTTAGACGCAAAATTTAGTTTTCTCATTCGATTTTAGTATCAGTTCATTATTTTTTGTCATTTTAGAACATAGTTCATTTTCACGCAATGTATGGGGTTCTCACTCTACCTTTTCAAATTGTGCAACCTCTAAACGTCCTTAGATTCTTTTGAAAATTGAATTAGATAGTTTTTAGGGTAGGGAGACGCCATTGGTGAGCAAAGTCAGAAAAAATATTACAACTTTTTTTTCTCCATACAAAAGTGAAACACCCTACCATACGTGTGGGGTATCATCTATGGATAGGTCTTCAAAAATAATATTGAGGATTCTAATATCATTTTTTTCTAAACTGAATAGTTCGCGCGAGAGACACTTCCAAAGTGGTAAAATGGGTGTCCCCCCCCTGTAACTTCTAAAATAAGAGTATGATAAAACTAAAAAAAATATATGATGTACATTACCATGCAAACTTCCACCGAAAATTGGTTTGAATAAGATTTGGTAAGTAGTTTTTTTTTAATACGTCATAAACCGTAAACCGCAATTTTATTACGTTACTTGCTGTTACCGAACCCTTCATGGGCGAGTCCGACTCGCACTTGGCCGCTTTTTTTTTCATCAAACCCATACGTGTGGGGTATCTTCAAAAATAATATTGAGGATTCTAATATCATTTTCTTCTAAACTGAATAGTTTGCGGTATAATTGGTGTCCCCCCCCCCCTGTAACTTCTAACATAAGATTATGATAAAACAAAAAAAATATATGATGTACATACATACATTACTTACTATGCAAACTTCCACCGAAAATTGGTTTGAACGAGATCTAGTAAGTAGTTTTTTTTTAATACGTATAAATCGTCCGACTCGCACTTATGTTTTAATATTACCTACCACATTTATATTTAGTGTGTCAGTCAGTAGTAGGGTTTGCAATCCGGATCCGATATGTATGAAATTATCCGGATCTGGATCCGGATCCGCGGATCTTCCCATACATTTCGGATCCGTCGTGCAAACCCTAGTCAGTAGCATAGAGTAAATATAAGTAAATAAAGAGTGGTAACTCCATACATCAGTTTTATTGCCAAACGCGAGTCATTTCGTGGTCGACATCTAGCGTCAAGTAGTGGAACTATCAGTACCGCTACTCAACACCAGATGCCACAAGTGTCGCTACTGACGAAAAATGTACTGCTCAAACAATTTACAACTAATTTTATAAGCAGAAGTAGTTGAAAATAAGTTAATCTAAAATAATTAATCTGGTTAATAGTTAATCTGGTTATAATATTAGCTGAAAATTGTAGAGCATACTTAATCCACTACTTGACGCTATGACGCTACGACGTTTTGGCAAGAAAACTGATGTATGGAGTTAACACTCTTTTTTATTATTCTCTATGGTCAGCAAAGTTTGTTTAATAACACTCGTAGCCACTTCTAAATAATCGTGATTATTTAAATTTAACGACAGGTATTTAAAAAAGCGGCTAAGTGCGAGTCGGACTCGCCCATGAAGCGTTCCGTAGCAGCAAGTAACATAATAAAATTGCGGTTTACGTTTTAAGACGTATTAAAAAAAAACTACTTATAGTAGTATACCCTATAATGGGCGTGGAACCAGTAATGGGACAAAAAACCACAATTCCTCTAAAGTAAGTATCTAAGGCACTGGTCCCACCGCGAGCTAGTAAGCTATGAGCTATCGCCCAGCGGTGAGCTATAAATATCGCCGAGTCTCTTTTATTTACACGGGAGTGCTTATCTTTTGTTCGTGTTTATAGCCGATAGCTCATAGCTTACTAGCTCGCGGTGGGACCAGTGCCTAAAAGTAGTTTATAAACACTGGATATATTTTTATCATAAATAAGAGTCCTAGAGCTGTTTATGTTTCAATTTTTATTGTATTCGGTTATCTTTTAAGAAATTGGCGTCAACCCAAAAGTTGTCGTGTCACTGAAAAAAAATACCACTACGAATTCTTAATAACTTCGCTAAGAGAGGTGAGTTAATTTATTAAATTTTAATTAATTAATAATACTTGATGAAAACTAGAATGTGTTTTGTTAATTGCATTTATCATGAGATAAGGTATACAACACACTATGTTGTGACTCCACAGATGTAAAAAAATAGTGGTATTTGGCCCAATCCCATTATAGGAGCTGTAAAACTGCATACCTCCTATGATGGGACAATTGACATGATGATGCTTGCCATGCCATAATATCATGTTTTTAACAATACAGAAGTAAAATGTAGTTACAAAATATGTCAACCAGGAGGTATTCTCAGACTTCGGATAAATTAATATCGTTTTTCCAAACTTTTATTTAACTTGCCCTGTTAGTTAGTGTGGGTCCAATCTTGGTAGTTGAATTTGATCCACTTTTCGATTTCCGATTCAGTTGAAATTTTGTGTAAGTATGTATGTAATTAAGTATGCAAATCCGGATGATAATGCAATATTATGATAACATGGAGCTGATCTGATGATGGAGACAGGAGGTGGCCATGGGAACTTTATCGCAATAAACCCTAACTAATTTTGTTTGGGTCTATTAGAATTGTCTCGATGGATCTAATACAATAATAATTGGCTGTAGAAAGAAAAATACATTCAGCGATAAAAGCTTATACCAAAAAATGATTTTTTTGCCATAACTTATTCCCCATTGCAATATTTTATAACTAATAGAGCAATGTCCATTATAGGGGGCCCATTACTGGATCCACGTCCATTACCGGGGGCCCATTACTGGAGCTTTGGTGTCCATGACTGGAGATAAATAAATACTCCAAATTTCCTCTTAAATGTCCCATTACTGGTGCTGTTACAGATTTCGTTCAAACCAATTTTCGGTGGAAGTTTGCATGGTAATGTACATCATATATTTTTTTTAGTTTCATCATTCTCTTATTTTAGAAGTTACGGGGGGGGGGGGGGGGGGGACACATTTTACCAATTTGGAAGTGTCTCTCGCGCAAACTATTCAGTTTGGAAAAAAATGATAATAGAAACCTCAATATCATTTTTGAAGACCTATCCATAGATAACCCACACGTATGGGTTTGATGAAAACAAATTTTTGTGTTTCAGTTCTAAGTATGGCGAACCCCCAAAATTTATTGTTTTTTTTCTATTATTGTGTGAAAATCTTAATGCGGTTCACAAAATACATCTACGGGGTCATCCATTAATTACGTCACACGAATTTCTAGGTTTTTGGACCCCTCCCCCCCTCCTTGTCACACTTGGTCACATTTGGCAAATCCCTCCCCCCTAGTGTGACGTTACATTTTTTCTATGAAATCGCCAAATCGAATTAAGTAAGTACCTAAGTATTATTAATATTTTATCAAAATATTTTTGACGATATAAATATTAGTAGTTTTATAACCCAAAACTGCTTAGGAAAGAAAATTAAACGAATAAAAACGATTATCGTTTTAAAAACATGTTATTTAAATGTACAGCGAATAAAATAATTTGAATAAATTTTCGGTTACTGATGAAGTTAAAGTGACGTCACAAAGTTTGTGTCTCCCCCTCCCCCATGTCACAATATGTCACATTTTCTTGACCCCCTCCCTCCCCCTAAACGTGTGATGTAATTAATGGATGACCCCTACTTACCAAGTTTCAACAGTATAGTTCTTATAGTTTCGGAAAAAAGTGGCTGCGGCTGTGACATACACGGACAGACGGACAGACATGACGAATCTATAAGGGTTCCGTTTTTTGCCATTTGGCTACGGAACCCTAAAAAGGGGGCCGCTACGGACTATAACATAAAAACTAGTTTGATGTATTCAAAAGGTACTTAAATACACAATACAGTCCGTAGCGGCCCCCTTTTTAAAATACCTGTCATTACAATAAATTTAAATAATCACGATTATTTAGCAGTGGCGCTAGTGTGCACGTTCATGGGCTCTTAAAACCCTCGTCACGTTTTTAGGGTTCCGTACCCAAAGGGTAAAACGGGACCCTATTACTAAGACTTCGCTGTCCGTCCGTCCGTCCGTCCGTCCGTCCGTCTGTCACCAGGCTGTATCTCACGAACCGTGATAGCTAGACAGTTGAAATTTTCACAGATGATGTATTTCTGTTGCCGCTATAACAACAAATACTAAAAACAGAATAAAATAAAGATTTAAATGGGGCTCCCATACAACAAACGTGATTTTTGACCAAAGTTAAGCAACGTCGGGAGGGGTCAGTACTTGGATGGTTGACCGTTTTATTTTTTATTTTTTTTGTTTTTTTGCTTTATGGTACGGAACCCTTCGTGCGCGAGTCAGACTCGCACTTGCCCGGTTTTTTTGTCATTTTTGAATCTTTATAATGTGGGGTTAAACAGCAACTTTGCCCCCTTATAAACCAAGCAGCTTTGTAAACTGTAGACCTCGTCGAGTACTCCCATAGATCTCCACCATTTTAAAATTTTCCCAAAAACTGAGTCGAAAAAAAATCTATTTAATCATAAAAGCTATTCACAAAATTTCACGAGAATCGGTTGAGAAATTGCGACCATTTTGCCCAAGCTGCAACGGAGACCTTCGCTAACGCTGGGCCAATATGTAATATGTACTTACATTGATTCTTGTCCATAACTTCTAATTGGGCCTCACACAGCGCTGGATCCAAAACGCTCCTATACAATTCCTCGTCATAAATGGTGGCATTTGTGCCGCCGTGCAAGCACAAGGTGGTCAGTATTACAATAACACTCCTCATGGTGTCTTCTATTTTATTGAAGTGAAAACTTCTTTTAGCGGCCCTGTGCATTTTTTGTTCAGTATACACACCTAAACCTTTCCTAAGAAAAACTCTAAACGTACACTTATACGTACAGAAAAACAAGTACTAATAATACCATCGCCTGTTTTCCGGTGAATATTAACGTCATATATACGTAATGAAATATTGAAATACAATTGATCCTTTCCGCTTCAATTGCTTCTTTAAAACAAAAATAAGCGTGAAGAATCTGTGACCATATGCATAGCAGTTACCTTGGGGCTATTCACTATTACGTCATTTTAAATTAGGGGTGGGGTGGGGGGACTGTCTGGACATCGGATGATGGTAGCATGACGTAGGAGGAAACGGGGTCATTCGAAGCATGATTTTTGGGATGATTTGGGTGGCGGGGGGGGGGGGGGGGTGGCAAAGATCGATGACGTAATTTATGGACAACCCCCTTGTAAAAAGCGAAGAGATGACTTCCCCTATAAATTTACTAGAAATTTTAATTTCGGGCCTTTTTCTACTGACAATTCTAAAGCCCCCTTCAGACTATGAGCGTGAATCGCGGGCGAAGCCGCGAACGCAAGTGTGGCGTCGATTTCGCAGATTGTTCACGCCTTCGCGCCTTGTTTTCCGTTTTTTGTCGGTATTTCGGCCCGCGTCAAAGGAGACGCGAAGCGCGAACTTGCAAGACTCCACATTACCACAGCGCTTCGCGTCTCCTTTAGCCTCCTCCACACTCGTGTGCGAATCGCGGCGCGAAGCCGCGAACGCGAGTGTGTCGTCGATTTTCGCGGACAGCGAAATCGACTCCACACTCGCGTTCGCGGCTTCGCCCGCGATTCACGCGCATAGTCTGAAGGGGGCTTTTGACGCGGGCCGAAATACCGACAAAAAACGGAGAACATGGCGCGAAGGCGTGAACAATCTGCGAAATCGACGCCACACTCGCGTTAGCGGCTTCGCCCGCGATTCACGCGCATAGTCTGGAGGGCGCTTATCGTGTGGACGGATTCAAGCGCTTTTTTAACGCGCATTGAAAAAGCGCTCGTTAGTATGAAGCCCCGTCCATGCGAGTGAGCGAATGGCACATGAGTGTGGAGGGCGCTTAAGGAGTATTGTATCCCATCAAAAACATAAATGTAAAAAAGGAGAGCCAAGTTCAATACAAAAATTATGCTTGGCTGTGGGGTTCGCCGCAAAAAGAATGGAGATTTAAATGAGTGCCAAGTTCTATGCAAAATCCAAATATGTATTTATAGGAACAAAATAACATTATAAACAAGTATTAAACTCTATTTCTTTGCTTTATTGGATACCTATAACAATTGCTGTTATTTAAAAAAAATGCGAGATCTTAAAGCAGGTTAGATTTGACTTGGCCAGTTTTCATTACATCAGTCATTTTATAAAGTTATTCAACATATATATTTTGTAATTCTGATAAAAACTGGCCAAGCCAAATCTAACCTACTTTAAGATCTCACATTTTTTTTAAATAACAGCAATTGTTATAGGTATCCAATAAAGCAAAGAAATAGAGTTTAATACTTGTTTATAATGTTATTTTGTTCCTATAAATACATATTTGGATTTTGCATAGAACTTGGCACTCATTTAAATCTCCATTCTTTTTGCGGCGAACCCCACAGCCAAGCATAATTTTTGTATTGAACTTGGCTCTCCTTTTTTACATTTATGTTTTTGATGGGATATCAATACTTTTTGTAAAGAAAACTAGGCAGGTATTGAGATTTAATGTTTTTTCTTGTGTTTCCGCTGCATGTTTTTTACTTCTGTTCTTTGTATTAATTATGTGGTGCCGCGCGCCGCCAACGACACACCGTTGGCCGGTTGTTTAGCGCGTATTACAGGTTTTTTGTATGGGGACCCCCCCTATTTTTTAACTTTTTTTATTTTTAGGTTTTTTCCTACGCTTACACACAATTACCGAGCTGGATTCCAAATTTCATCCTTCTAGGTCATCTGGAAGTAGGTTAGGTTTAGGTACTTATATGTCAGTCACAATAAAAAAATGGTTTTTTTGTACGGGGACCCCCCCTATTTTATAACTTTTTTTAATTTTTAGATTTTTTCCTACGCTTTCACACAATAACTGAGCTGGATTCCAAATTTCATCCTTCTAGGTCATCTGGAAGTAGGTTAGGTTTAGGTACTTATATGTCAGTCACAATAAAAAATGTTTTTTTTTGTATGGGGACCCCCCCCTATTTTATAACTTTTTTTAATTTTTAGATTTTTTCCTACGCTTTCACACAATAACTGAGCTGGATTCCAAATTTCATCCTTCTAGGTCATCTGGAAGTAGGTTAGGTTTAGGTACTATAGGTATGTCAGTCAGTCTTAAAATTTACGACTTTTTGACCTTCATATCTTTATAACCGTTTGAGCTAGCTTCATGAAATTTGGGCTTCTAGATGTCCTTATGGATATAATTAAACACACGTAGTTTTATGTGTTTACGTTAAAGATGTTTTGAGTTATAGAAGGGTCAAATGTGGCACCAAGTGGTTCGTGTAATATTACACTTGGCGCTGGCTAGCCAGTTCCTTTGCTTGAACTTGGCTTGACACGCTGCCGCGTGTCTAGATTCTTTGCACTCGACCGAACAGGGCTATAACCGCGAAAATCGAAGTTCGCAAATTGCGGGGATTTTTCTCTGTCACTCTAATTACGCCTTCATTGGAGTAAAAGAGAAAGTTCCCCGCAATTTGTGAATTTCGGTTTTCGCGGTAGCCGCTCAGGCCTCGGACCGGACCCAGGTTGCGGTCCGGTACGCCCGTCTGTTACAGCTTTAAAAGCTCTTAAATGTGCTTATACATCTATACGATCGCCTGTAACTTGCGAAAGGGGGCCAGTCAACCATTTACTACCCTCACTACATATTCGCCCCCTGATGATTGCCCCTTAGATGCCTTAAAATTCACAAAAAACCTTTTTCTTCAAATGAATCGTCATGACGCCTGGCTACTCGGAGTAATTAACAACGGAGACGCCATGTCTAAAATTTTCGGTACAAAATAGTCTGCCGTTTTTTGCGGGGGAGGGGCACATCAAATGTATAGGTACGTCATGTCAGATAAACGTCAGTCCATACATATGGTTGACCATTGGCCGCCTATTTTCGACAGAGGGGAATGCCTGTTAATGGCGGCTCCATTAATTACTCCGAGCCTGGTTACTCTACATTGAGTTATGGTTGAGTTAAAAAACTTAAAAAAAAACAACTGTCAATGTCACCAAAATAAATGTCACTTGCAGAGCTTGCAGATAGCTTGCAGGCTGCAGCAGGGCTGGAATTTATTTAATTTAATCTGATTTTGAGGGAATTTCACCAAGAAATAGATTGCCGCATAATATTTGGAGGATTTGGTTTCGAAATAAATAAGATACTACCTCTGTTTACGTTAAATTAAAGAACATACCTATCAAATCAAGTGAGTTGACGATGGAGTCGTCAGCGTTACAGGGCGCAGAGGTTTTCGTGAAGGCTGAGCGCTGTGAGGATGTGTGTATAACAGAGAAGCCCTCGATCGACGAATTGATTGTGAAAGATGAACCTTTGCTGGATGACGTGTATGTAAAAGACGAGCCTTCGTGCTCTGATGTGTGTGTAACAGACGAGCCTTCGTGCTCTGGTGTGTGTGTAAAAGACGAGCCTTCGTGCTCTGACGTGTGTGTAAAAGACGAGCCTTCGTGCTCTGATGTGTGTGTAAAAGACGAGCCTTCGTGCTCTGACGTGTGTGTAAAAGACGAGCCTTCGTGCTCTGACGTGTGTGTAAAAGACGAGCCTTCGTGCTCTGATGTGTGTGTAAAAGACGAGCCTTCGTGCTCTGATGTGTGTGTAAAAGACGAGCCTTCGTGCTCTGATGTGTGTGTAAAAGACGAGTTGCTCGGTGTGAGCGCGGCGGCGGCGGCGGCGGGGCTGTACACAAACCACGCAGTGAAAGATGAGCTCGTGCTCGGCCCCGTGCTAGTGGAGCGGCGCGTGCGCCACGCACCAACAGGTCAGTTGTGAATTCAAAAAAATTATTGAATGATGTGATGTAACATCATTTGAAGATTTTACAATTTATCAGTTTAAAAATCATTTGTGATTGCAAACCCATTATATTTACTTACATATACAGGGTGTCCCTAGCCATTGGACAAAGCCGAAATGTACATATGCCTTAGGTTATTCAGAACCAGTATACAAAGTATCATAACAATCGGTGTAGCGGTTACGAAGAAATTTACAAATTACGATATTTTTACTTTGACGCAACCTGTATGTGTTAGTAGCTCCTGAGGTAATAAATAGTATGAAACCTTCGACCGTTTTGATTATCTTTTTTATTTATGACATTAATAAGATTCTGACTTTTGACAAATGTCATCATTGCTGCACATTTTCAAACAAATTGTCAAAAGCACTGCCAATGATTAATACAGTATGTTTCTATTTGTTGTCGATTATTGGAAATAACTTTTGTTTGATAATTTATTTTTTTATGTTTTGTTCTAATAAAAACAATATTATCGTTAGAGCATTTCTGAGAAGTAACCCCAAGTGGGATTTCAGGGTGTGTCCAATGGCTAAGGTCACCCTGTATAATCATAGTGGGATCCCGGTGCCCTGAAATTTTTCAGAGCCTTATCAAAGAGGCTGGTGGAAGTGACTGGGAACCCACCTTGCCGAGGGGTGAATTTTTATTGTAGTATAGGGGTGTTTTTTTTTATTAATTTAGGGTACAATAAAATTTGACTGATTAAATCATAGCAAGAAGTTAAGTAATTTGGGGAAATTATAAATAGTAATTATTTGGCGACAATCTTATACAGATAAACCTACCCCCAAACTAAGCATAACTTGTACTATAGTCACTAGACAACAATACACATACTTAGATACTTCGATAACACCAATAAGATAGCCAATAGTAGTGATAAACATCAATAAATTCCCTTACGGGAATTCAAACCATGGGACCTTCGCGAACTCAGGAATACCACAGTTGGGAAGGTTAAAGGACACGGACAAGGTCTGTGCAGATGTCCTAGAATTGCTAGAGAGAGCTATTTGGTGAGAGCTATTTTCTATATGCTGGGCGCTACTCACGGGGTGGGCCCGAGACTGAATAGATTTCTAATTAACATTTAACACTTTTTTTGCTCATAGTTAAATGTGTGATTAATTCTGGAGTAAGCCTACTTTGGAGTCTCTCTTCATTTGATTACCTAAAGTTTAAAAACTTGTGTATTTATATAGAATAGAAATAGTTTATTTATACATGGTGTAACATGAGTAAACCGAATAATTTTAACAGCGTATTCCTGATCATATTTAGAGACAAAAATGTCCTATAAACTTTTAATAAACAAGTTTTTGTTGTTACATAATGTAAAAGGCCTTTTTGATGGTAATGTTGCTGCTATGGGACGTAGTCTAAATATCCTTATTGATAGAGTCTGGCTAGCCAAAATTTGTTGACAGATATTTCGTTGTTGTATCACCAATTGTCTATGATTTGAAAAAAAGCTAAAAGTCAGTTGTCAATTTTATTCACGTCAGTCATTCAAATTGTTTGCGGTTTATGAGGTGTAACAACAAAATTTTAATTCTTCATTTTTCAATACTGTTTTGTATGTGACCCATATTCGTTTGATACCCTTAACGCCATCTAGCGAGCACAGTCGATAACAACATGGTCCGTGTTGCTAGATTAAAAATAATTTCGGTGCCTTCCTACATTTTTGGTTTTTTTTTTATCGAAAGGGGTTTGTAAATTAAAATTGTCTTCAAATACTTTTTTTATTTCGTCTGCGCGTTGTATTAATTAATCTTTTAAGTAACCTAAATAGGAAAGAAAGCGTTTTTTTTGTCAAGTCATGTAGTGTTCGCCCGAGCCCCGTTCGGACTCTGGTAACCCCGTCGTTGTATCTGTCACCGATAGCTCGCCACGTAGCTAGCCGTTCTTTTTGGATTTGGAAGAGATGGTAGCAAGGTGGTTCGTTTCCTTCGCCCAGCGGCCAGGTGCCGTCTGATGGCTTCTACCTATATCGCGGTTTAAGCCGCCTAATCGTAAGTAGCTCGTCGATTCCTTAATTGTTTTGGATGGATTTGTTAGTGCAGTGCTGATTGTTTTTATATTATTGCAGCTCGTTGGATGTGAATCGTCCTGGAAATTGAAGCCCCGGGTGCATTGAAATTATGCAAGTCCTTTCCTACACCCGCTTATTGTCTGCCCCGGGTAAGCAGCGACCTACTCGCAGTCCAGTATATTTATTCGATTCTGTGAATGACTGTTCCGTTACTTAGTAGTTTTATAAATTTCAGGGTTTCAAGATTTACCGTCTTTATTACAAGTTTACGGTGTGGCCTCAAGATGCCAGCTTCTGCAAGCCGAGCTACCAGTGGCAAGGAGCTGTGCCTGGCGTTTCCCATACTTCCACGCAGAGGTTACTGGCCAACGTGGCGGTTGTATTGTTTACGGTCTTTCGAAGTTTTGGAGGTTAGATCGACCCTTTATTTAATATTTATTACTGAACCAGAGATGCTGGTTCTGGCGCCCTCATACCCTTAGTACCCTTTAAGTTTGTTTGTCAGTAGGCCGCTTCTACCAAAACATTTTAAAAAAAGAGTTCGCTATACCCATAACTGTTCCCTCAACACTTAAATAAGAGTCTGATGCTCATGTTATTTAGATAAGAGCTAGTTTACCTTAAGTTCCTGTCATTAAGGCCCTTAAGGCTCTCCGGGTTAATTTTGAAATTATTTAAATAAATGTTTTAATCATATTGCCTAGTTTCCTTAATTAATTAAGAAAATATTTCATATGAGTACCCATAAATAATAGCTGTTTCAGAGGGGTTTATTTTAAATAATATTAACTCCATCGTAGGCCACGTCTACGCCTCGGCTAGTCTGTGGCCATGAGTAAGCCCATTCATAATTTAAAAAAAAAAAAAAAAATGTCTATACTGAGTGAGGTTCGCAAACTATTATTTAAGCTCTTAAATAATTACGACAATGTGGGAAGACAACTCTCATACAAATGTAAACAAATTAGAAGGTTGGTGCTCTATAAATATTTTGATACTTAGCATTTAGCATATTTGTGTGATCCTCCACAGCCGGACCACCTCGCCTGATTGCACTCAGTTTTTAATGGCGAAATGTACCTCTAATGTACTTCATGTACCTCGTCGGAAATTGAACGTACCTCTGTAGTTTGGCAGATATATGCGTTTAAAAGGGGTCCGGCTGGGGAGTAAAATCTGCAGCCGGACCACGCCAGGATCCGATGATATCTGTTATTTTGAGATATAATTTAAATAACAGATGAATGTACCTGTTACGTAACTCTGAATAAATTGTTTTTTTATTTAATAAATGGTCTCATAAAGGAATTTTCATACATTTAATTTTTTGAGTATACGCGTAAGCGCCTGTCAAAAAATAATAGCAACACAGTAGAAAACAAATGTATTCAATTCGGGCAAGTCGTCTCTACCTTGTCAACTAGATACAAATGTGGGTGTTTATAGGGAGTGTTTTAAACCGACACGAGTTGCGAATTACCTTTTCGCACGTGTATTGTACAACGTTTTACAGTACACAGTTGAAATTCTCAGAGATGTTGCCGCTATTACAACAAATACTAAAAAATAAATATTTACGTGGGGCTCCCATACAACAAACGTGATTTATTTTGCCGTTTTGTGCGTAATATATAAATAAATATTAGGTATGCGGACATTCTTATAGTAGACCGGCCAGCGAAAGAAAAGTCTTCTATTAGAAATCGATTTTCGCTCATGTCGTCTCGGATATGGGTGAATATGGTATCGATGCATTCAGTGTAATGCCTTGAACCCAAATATATATAGGGATAGTTGCTGTGACGTCATAAAGTCGGCAGTACAAACTTTTTCTTTTTTTTCGTGTAAACCAGTGGTGGGCAAACTTTCTTCATGAATAAACTATTTTTTATCTTTTATCTTTTTTTTTATCATGGGGGGCCTGAAAGTTTAGAAATTTTAAGTGGAGAGCCAGAATTGTAGCCAATTTTTTTTTTCATTCGTGATAATCGTGGGCCAATGCCATATACTATTTTATAGGACCGGCGGCGGGCCGGATAAAATCCATTCGCCGGCCGGAGATGGCCCGCGGGCCGTACTTTGCCCACCACTGGTGTAAACATACCATGTGGGGTACCAAATTAAGGGACTTTGTGTGTAGATCAGAAATATATAGCCTGTGTATGTATTTTTATTTGACACACCCTACACCCCAAAGGGCTGGACATTTTTTGACATGAGGTGTGGTTGAATTCGTCAGAATTATGGTAGTGAAAAATGGAGGGGGGGGGGTTCTTACTGCAGCAATATGGGTATCAAATGAAAGATAGTGAAAATACTACTACAAAAATATATGTCAACAGTCGGGTTTTTTGTTTGTTTTAAGGGGCTACCCAACGCCACTGACCTTTGATCTGAATCCCTTAGTTTTCTAATGTTTTTTGTAGCTTATTATATTAACAGCAACGGGTTTAAGCAATATAGTATCCCACATTTACTTCAAAGTTCATTGTCTTTGAGATGTTTGGCATTAAAGTTGAACAATTTTAGGCTAAAAAACTGGTTTCCTGGCCATAACTTTTGTGTTAATTAGTTTAAGGGGCTACCCGAGGTTTTCATCGATTTTTAACAAGTTTTGAATCGTATCTCCTTTTTTTGCACTACAGATAGAATTATAAGACAAACGGTTATCGGTTCTTCAATCTTTTATCTCCGGTTTTGTCCACCGGATTTTGAAAAAAACTAATACTTATTTTTTTATGAATTTTTTAAACATTGTCTAAAAAAACACTTTTTTCGTATCTAGTTTGCAGTGAAGAATCTTACATGTACGAAATCGACATATTTGGGTTCGTCTTTGAAGTCTCGAAAATCGTGTCCAAGGTTTTAATTTTAAACTAATTCACACAAAAGTTATGGCCAGAAAACCAGTTTCTTAGCCTAATATTGTTCAACTTTGATGCCAAATATCTCGAAGACAATGAGCTTTAAAGTAAATGTGGGATACTATATTGCTTAAAGCCGTTGCTGTTAATATGATAAGCTATAAAAAACATTAGAAAACTAAGGGATTCAGATCGAAGGTGATTGGCGTGGGGGAGCCCCTTAAAATTAAAACCCTGGACACATTTTTCGAGATCTCAATGACAAACCCAAATAGAATTCATTTCTTTCAAAATCCAGTGGACAAAACCGAAATTAAAAAATTGAAAAACCGATAACCGTTTGTCTTATAATTCTGTCTGTAGAGCAAAAAAAGGAGATACGATTCAAAACTTGTCAAAAATCGATGATAACCTCGGGTAGCCCCTTAATAATAGTTGCAGTTTAATGTAACGGAAAATTATACTTTTATTCAACTTGATGTACTTTTCTTATTTTTTGATATATCTGGTTAATCATTTTTTAAAATTATGTAATAGTACATTATTGTCGAGGCTCGGAAGTAGCTACTTGCAGGCTGAGGATTCGTTTTAAACGGACGACCTTGGGAGTCCGTTTAATTGAATCCGAAGCCAGCAAGTAGCCTTCCAGCCGAGTCATATATAGTGCTTTTCTCAAAAATGGTGCAAGAAATATAAATATCATAGTAATATTTTACAAAACCAACATTCTTACGTATATATTTTCACATAAAAAAGCCCATGCCGCCTTTTTATTTTTTTAATAAAAAAATAGAAGTGTATTTTTTTGCCGAAAATACGCCAACCTATTTGAGACAACTAAATAGTCGCGGTACTAATCATCTGTTTGGCTGTTTAATGGGCCTGTGCCCTCATTTAATATGGCCATTTCAAATTTTAAAAAGTTTGGAACTCGACAAATAATGGAATTTGTATGCAACATTGCAGTCCCAAAAGCGAGACTGCAATGTTTTTAACTTTTTAATTTTTGAGTGACCATAAACTACGCGCTTCGCGACCTATTTTTTAGACGGCAAAGTCGACTTTGCCGTCCATTTTTGAGAAAAGGATATTCACAGTCACTTGGTATGTATTTTGGAGTAATCCATTCAGCCATTTTCAATTTATAGCAGTTCGAAGTCAACTGTGGATTGTGAAATTTTTAAACGTTTTCTAATAATTTGTTAGACCAAGTATTGAAAATGTTACAGTATATTATATATTTGTGATCTACCTACTCACAAAGTCCCTTCATTTGGTACCCCACATGGAATGTTTAAACCAAATAAAAAAAAGTTTGTACTGCCGAGTTTATGACGTCACAGCAACTATCCCCACCACTTTCGTGCTCGTGGTCTCATATATTTGGGATCGAAGCATTACACTGAATGCATCGATACCATATTCACCCATATCCGGGACGACATGAGCGAAAATCGATTTCTAATAGAAGACTTTTCTTTCGCTGGCCGGTCTACTATAAGAATGTCCGCATACCTAATATTTATTTATATAATACGCACAAAACGGCAAAATAAATCACGTTTGTTGTATGGGAGCCCCACGTAAATATTTATTTTTTAGTATTTGTTGTAATAGCGGCAACATCTCTGAGAATTTCAACTGTGTACTGTAAAACGTTGTACAATACACGTGCGAAAAGGTAATTCGCAACTCGTGTCGGTTTAAAACACTCCCTATAAGCACCCACATTTGTATCTAGTTGACAAGGTAGACGACTTGCCCGAATTGAATACATTTGTTTTCTACTATGTTGCTATTATTTTTTGACAGGCGCTTACGCGTATACTCAAAAAATTAAATGTATGAAAATTCCTTTATGAGACCATTTATTAAATAAAAAAACAATTTATTCAGAGGTACGTAACAGGTACATTCATCTGTTATTTAAATTATATCTCAAAATAACAGATATCAACGGATCCAGGCGTGGTCCGGCTGCAGATTTTACTCCCCAGCCGGACCCCTTTTAAACGCATATATCTGCCAAACTACAGAGGTACGTTCAATTTCCGACGAGGTACATGAAGTACATTAGAGGTACATTTCGCCATTAAAAACTGAGCGCAATCAGGCGAGGTGGTCCGGCTGTGGAGGATCACACAGCATATTTGGCATAGTACTTCCTTCTTCACACTCATCGCGTTGAAATTTTAAAAACCGTATAATTTCACAAATACGAATATGTATTTATAGTGATATTTATTTACATATCGATCGATCATCTGTTCGCGTACGTTCAGATATCAGTCTGGAGAAATGAAATTGGGAATAAAACATAATTGAATATTTTTACAGGTGAAACCAGTGAAATCAAGTGTTTTATACATTACTTATACTCTTCAATCTCGAGTCAACTATTTGATTTATGTTGTGTTATTGCTTTTTGAAAAGCAATCGAGTAAATTAAATCCTATAATACGATACTAACTTAAGGTATATGAACGATATCAACTTACAACACTTTTGACATGCTTTTGACACGGTTTTGACGTTTAAAGTGTTTACAGACGGGCGTACACATGGTGAGGCCGTCTCATAGTCGTCTATTTGAGCTTTTACAGAAGAAAAGAAAAACAGTGACATGTCAAACAAAACTCAAGACTAGGCAGTATGGCCTTTGGTCTTAGCCTGTCCAGAAAGGACGAATTAAAAAAAAAACGGTGACATGTCAAACAAAACTGACAATTACAAAATACGATTTTATTGTGTTTTTTGGAGAATTTCACCAAGAAATAGTTTGTCGCGTAACCTTTGGTTGATTTGGTTTCTAAATAAATCAGATTCAACCTCTGTTTACGTTACTCAAAAGAATATATCGAATCGAAGTGTTTTTAGCGGACGATGGAGTCGTCAGCGTTACAGGGCGCAGAGAATGTTTCCGTGAAGGCTGAGCCCTGTGAGGATGTGTGTATACACAAGCCTTCGATCGAGGAATCGTTTGTGAAAGATGAACCTTTGCTGGATGACGTGTGTGTAAAAGACGAGTCCAGGTGCGAGGATGTGTCTATAAAAGCCGAGCCGAGCTCTGATGTGTGTGTAAAAGATGAGTCGCTTGCCGTGAGCGCGGCGGCGGCGGCGGCGGGGCTGTACACAGACCACGCAGTGAAAGATGAGCTCGTGCTCGGCCCCGTGCTAGTGGAGCGGCGCGTGCGCCACGCACCGACAGGTCGGTCGTGGATTCTAAATATTACCCCCTTATTCATAAAAGCACTACAAACCTCAATTATACTTCGTTTTTTTTAGCATTAGAAATTAGGTAAACAATCTTGATGTGTCTTTTAATTGAAAAACACATTTTAAAAATAAGTTACGGCAAATATGTAACAATTATGAATCTAATACAATCATTTATATTCTTCTACTTTCATAAGTAATAGTTTTTGATTATTAAAAAGCGTTTTTCAATTAAAAGACATGTCAAGATGGCTTACCTTCTTGCAAGTTCTTTCTAATGCTAAAAAAAACGAACTCTAGTTAATAATCGTTTATCCATCTTTCATTTTGACTAAATCAGGCCCGTAAAGATTTATGAAAAAAGGGGTTATTGCTTGACGTAACATAATTTGAAAAGGATTTCTGAAATATTGAAATAATTTATGATTGTATACTCAATAGCCAGGTCCACACAGTGTAGACATGCCTCGCACGCGCCGCCTCGGCCGAGGCACGCCTACACAGGGCGTTTCGTGCGTAAGGAAGTTGCCTCGCGCGCAAGATGGCTCTGTGTGGATCCAGCTTATACTGCCATTAGGATGGTCATGTGGAAAGTATCTCTGTAGGCATTTTATTGTTTAAATAGATTGCATTTAGTTTGATTCTGAGTCTGGTTTCAGTTTCCGATTTAGCGATAGGAGTGAAGCAGTCATGTGAGATTGTCCCCGGGAGACCATTACTGAGGGACTGCTGTGTAAGGCTGGAGCGTCTCGCTGTGGACACGCTGCTCACTCGGAGCGCAGACCGGGACAGCCTGAGAAAGGCTCATGGAGCTGGTGTAGAGAGTGAACTTAGGAACACAGTTGGGAATGTCAAAGGACAAGGTGAGACCTGAGCAGACGTGTGCTCATTTTCTAAATTGGTTGTGTTCACGCTATGAGCATTTTGGTGGAAAAAACTGTGATTACTTGAATACAGTACATTTGTCAAGGTAATTTTGTATACTGAATCTAGAAATATAATTAGTGTTACATTTTGTAACAATTTCAACTAGTATTAACATTCAATTCATGTGATATAACAACAAAGTAGTAGTAGTAATAAAATACTTTATTGTACAAAAAAAAACATAAAACATGAAAGAACACACATCATTAGTACAAAGGCAACAAACAAAAATAAAAAAAAACCGGGCAAGTGCGAGTCAGACTCGCGCACGAAGGGTTCCGTACCATAAAGCAAAAAAAAAACGGGAAAATGCAAAAAGAAAACGGTCACCCATCCAAGTACCACGCCCGACGTTGCTTAACTTTGGTCAAAAATGACGTTTGCTGTATGGGAGCCCCACTTAAATCTTTATTTTATTCTGTTTTTAGTATTTGTTGTTATAGCGGCAACAGAAATACATCATCTGTGAAAATTTCAACTGTCTAGCTATCACGGTTTGTGAGACGGACGGACGGACAGCGAAGTCTTAGTAATAGGGTTTTACCCTTTGGGTACGGAACCCTAAAAACAACAACAAACAAAAAGGAAAGTAATAATTTCTTTACGTACTTCGTAAATTTAAGAGTTATACTCTTGTCGGTGTAGCTCTCTCCATTTTACTCTATCCAGGGCCGCCTCCTTGATTTCCTGACACGACATTACAGCTACCTTCTCTTTTATTTTTTTATTTATTTGATCCCATTAAAAAGGGTTTGAAAATGATTAATCCACTATTATAAACAAATAATATCTTAAATATGGGAGGTATAATGGTCCTCGGCACTCACAGTAATAGAGATAGCAACTGGCGGGCCGGTGTACGAAACTCCTTGCTTAAGGAGTCTCTTCTGTACTTGACAATAGATAAATAAGAAAGCATAGCTAACGAAAATTCGGCCAAAAAAGCGGCCAAGTGCGAGTCGGACTCGCCCATGAAGGGTTCCGTAGCAGCAAGTAACATAATAAAATTGCGGTTTACGATTTATGACGTATTAAAAAAAACTACGTACTAGATATCGTACAAACCAATTTTCAGTGGAAGTTTGCACGGTAATGTACATCATATTTTTTTTTAGTTTTATCATACTCTTATTTTAGAAGTTAGATACACATTTTACCACTTTGGAAGTGTCTCTCGCGCAAACTATTCAGTTTAGAAAAAAATTATATTAGAAACCTCAATATCATTTTTGAAGACCTATCCCTAGATATCCCATCCCACACGTATGGGTCGGATGAAAAAAAAATCTTTTGAGTTTCAGATCTAGGTATGGGGAACCCCCAAAATTTAATGTTTTATTTTTTCTTTTTTTGTGTAAAAATCTTAATGCGGTTTACAGAATACATCTACTTACCAAATTTCAACAGTATAGTTCTTATAGTTTCGGAAAAAAGTGGCTGTGACATAAGGACAGACAGACAGACATGACGAATCCAAAAGGGTTCAGTTTTTTGCCATTTGGCTACGGAACCCTAAAAATACATTATGACTTATTTGGGAAACAATAGAGACCCGAAAAAGATCTTTGTCTTTTGTTTGTCTGTCAGTATCCTTGTGAGTCTTGTCAGTCATCTTGTTTACTGATGTTTAATTTGTAATTTAGTAAAATAAACTATTCTTGTTACAGGACCCACTCCAGAGACACCAACAAGTAGACTCGAAACTTATCGATGTGCCCACTGTAAATATGTAACAGCTAGAAAACTAAGCTTAATTAGTCATTTGATGAAACATACTAGTGAAAAGGCATACAATTGTTACCAATGTAGCTTTTCTTGCAGCTACAAGAGCCTTATGCAAGTTCATGTAAGGATACATACTGGTGAAAAGCCTTACACATGTGAACAATGTAGTCATGCCAGTGCCCGCGAAAGTGATTTGCGGCTTCATTTAGAGACTCATTCTAATGAGAAACTTTACCAGTGTAACCAGTGTAATTATGCTAGCAATCGATTACATCTTTTTAAACTTCATGTAATTCAACACACTGGTGAAATCCCTTACAAATGTGACCAGTGTACTTATGCTAGTACGAGCAAAACTTTTTTAGAAAAACATAAAATGGTACACCATAGTACAAACTATGATTTTGCTAATACAAAACGTTATAAATGTGGTCACTGTAGTTATTCAACTAACCACAAGTCTGATTTGAGTGCTCATGTTAGGTTACACACAGGTGAAAAGCCCTACAAATGTATATATATATATACATTGGTAGTTATGCTACTGTCAAAAATAGTTATTTAAATATTCATAAAAAAGCACACTCCGATATAAAACGTTATAAATGTGATCACTGTAGTTATGCTACCAACCAAACAAATCATTTAAAAACTCATATAAGGACACACACTGGTGAGAAACGCCACAAATGTGACCAATGTAGTTATGCTACTGTCAAAAAAAGTAATTTAAATATGCATAAAATGATACACACTAATACAAAACGTTATAAATGTGACCAGTGCAGTTATGCTACCAATCGAAAAAATCATTTAATAGCTCATATAAGGACACACACTGGTGAAAAACCTTACAAGTGTGAAAAATGTACTTATGCTTCTTCGTACAAAAGAGGTTTATTAATTCATAAAAACACACACACGAATGCTGCTTTATACAATGATAATTCGCGAGTTCATGTTAGCAAACATACTAATGAGAAACCTTACAGGTGTGAACACTGTGGTTATACTTGCAATCTAAAATGTTTTTTGAAAGATCATGTAAATACACACGCTAGTGAAAAATCTTATAAATGCGACCAATGCAGTTTTGTTTTTCAGTACAAAACATCTTTACTAATCCATAAAAGCAAGCACGCTAAGGAGATACAAGAGTGACGTTACAATAAATTGTTATTTACCAGATCTAGAACGGCAAAACAAAGGTAAAATGCCATAATCATAGGTTCTATGCTTATCTTATGTTGTTATCGTATGATTTTCAAATATACATTCGTATTGTATAATAAATGATTTACGTAAAATCTAAATGTTTACTTTTATACGTCATAATGTTTAAAGAATACTTTGTGGTCTTACGACAGGGATGTTTCCTGTATTATAAATAAATTATTTTACACCATGCACGAGATAAAGCACCAGATAATTATTAGAAAAACATAGATAGCAAGGGGTCGATGTATTTAACAGATGGCGCCAGCATAGCTAGCCCAGTCAATTCCTAGAATTATGTCAAATTTTAATGCCCTGGATGCCAGCCCTTTAAGCCAAATCTTTTAAAAAGGGGCCAGCTATGATGGCGCCATCTATGTAAACACTTGACAGTTGCTAACCCCATTATGGAACTTTGCTAAGTTAATTTAAATAGGCACTATTTAATTTATTTCTTGATTTATTAATTGTAAAGATTTTAAGGCTTGTGGGTAGAGCGGGGCTTGAGGAGCGGGGCCAGGAGCGTGTGCAGCGGCGCCTCAACCAGCACGATGGCCGCCACCGACACCGCTACCGTCACCGCCGCGTCGCCGCAGAACCGCCACAGCTAAATAAACAAATATCGGTCAATCTTATTGCTCCTATACACGATGGCCCAGCGAGATGGCCATGCGATGGTTATGACAACCCTAAATAGCCGAAAGGTGACACATTAGAAAGGGACAATATGATTTCGTCCCTGAAATCTGAATCGCTGTCAAACTTCGGTTTTGTAGGAACTCATTTCTGTGCGGTGGTACACCAGCGACAGCAATGGAGTTGATAGCAGTCGCCGTGGCCGTATCGGCCGTGGAGAGTAAGTATTACTATTATAAAGGTACGGGGCCTGACTTCTATTGCAAAGTCTCACAGCAGGTAAGCTTAATAAGGGTTTTAGTTATACCATGGTATAATAATATACTCCGCCTGGTACTCTCTTCCCGTCTTTTCGTGGTCACGTGACTGACACAAGCCTACGTCATCATGCGACAGCGCTATATGATAATATGCGATAGCGCTATATAAAGTGGCAATGTTATTGTGACGTAGGCTTGTGTCACTCTGGGAAGAGAAGACCATGTTTTATTCGACTATGAGTTATACTATAGGTTTTTGACGCCATAGGCTTACTATCTAGACACGCGGCAGCGTGTCAAGCCAAGTTCAAGCAAAGGAACTGGCTAGCCAGCGCCGAGTGTAATATTACACGAACCACTTGGTGCCACTTTTGACCCTTCTATAACTCAAAACATCTTTGAGGTAAACACATAAAACTACGTGTGTTTAATTATATCCATAAGGATATCTAGAAGCCCAAATTTCATGAAGCTAGCTCAAACGGTTATTGTTTATTGTTTATTATTTAAGTTGACAATTGTACCTTAACAGCTAAAGCCACAGCGGCACAAATTGGGAGACAGTAATACTTATACCTAGGGTACACAAGTATTTACATAACAATATTATAAAATACTACTTACAGGCATCTCTCGCTCTATCACTCTCTTACACTCAATCATCAGTCGTCCAATTGCACTTACAAACAAATCACACTCTGGGTGTGCCTCGAGCACGGAGTTGAGCAGAGCGTGCGCGCGCGCGACCGGCGCCTGCGCGTGCGCCCGCGTGCGCGCGGTGCCCTCCGCCAGCAGCGGGTGGCGCCGCGCGCGAGTGTACTGGTTAGGCACAAATAATCGCATGAAGGCCTCGACAAGGGCTACGCTATCTATTCTGTTTCTAATAACACCGATCGTGAATTTCGCCAAAGAGAGCATCCTCCGTAACTGGAGCGAGTCGTACCCTAGGTGTCCCTGCAGAAACAGAGTAGGGTACATATACGGATAATAGGTGTGTGTTTTTTTGTATAATGCCCTAAGATACGACTTTTGGACTTGCTCCAGCATAAGTGTATATTTGCTTTCATGCGGACTCCACACCACTGCATTCGTTTCGAGAATGCTGCGCACGAGTGCCGCATACAACACACGCATGGCTTCCACAGTCAGGGGCGCTGAATTGCGCAGAACGAAACCCAGTCTGCTGTACGCAGTCTTAGCCACGGCCTGGACATGTTCGCGAAACGTTATATTTGAGTCAAAGAGAACTCCTAAATCCCGTACCTGTTCCGAGCGCGATATGCCGGCGCCGCCAATATTGTAACTAAATATTTGAGGTGTATGGGACCGGGTGAAAGACATCATTTCGCATTTACTTGCATTGAAATAGAGTTCATTTTCAACACTCCAACGATAAACTGCCTCTATGTCCCGTTGCAGCTCCTCGCAATCCCTTTGGCTTTGGATCGGTTTAATCAATTTCACATCATCAGCGAACATTAGCACTGTGCAGTGATGCACTTCGACAGGCAGATCGTTTATCAGCAGCACAAAAAGAAATGGTCCCAAGTTGGACCCCTGACTGATACCAGAGCGCGTGGGGTAGCTTTCTGAAACGTAAGGACCATACTTCACGTACTGTTTTCGATCGGATAGATAATTCGCAAAAAGATTTATAAGTCTGGGTGTGAACCCCATAGCACCTAGTTTTAAAAGAAGGACGTCATTATCTACCCGATCGAAAGCTTTTTGAAAATCCAGATAGACGACGTCCACCTGAGCTTTCTTATCCAACTCGCGTGATAAAATATGGGTCAACGTGAGCAGGTTTGTGGCCACCGATCTTCTGGGGAGAAATGCATGCTGTGTACTGGTTATGTGAGGCTGACATTGAGGGAGCAGTTTGCAATGTGTCGCCGATTCAAAAACTTTTGCCAGGGCGTTCAGAATTGCAACGGGACGATAGTTCTCGACTTTAAGTTTAGATCCCTTCTTCGGGTTATAAAGGTATGAAGGTCAAAAAGTCGTAAATTTTAAGACTGACTTATGACTTATAGTACCTAAACCTAACCTACTTCCAGATGACCTAGAAGGATGAAATTTGGAATCCAGCTTGGTTATTGTGTGTAACCGTAGGAAAAAATCTAAAAATAAAATAAAGTTAAAAAATAGGGGGGGTCCCCATACAAAAAAACCACTTTTTATTGGGACTGACATATAAGTACCTAAACCTAACCTACTTCCAGATGACCTAGAAGGATGAAATTTGGAATCCAGCTCGGTTATTGTGTGTAACCGTAGGAAAAAATCTAAAAATAAAATAAAGTTTAAAAATAGGGGGGGTCCCCATACAAAAAGCCATTTTTTATTGGGACTGAATATAAGTACCTAAACCTAACCTACTTCCAGATAACCTAGAAGGATGAAATTTGGAATCCAGCTCGGTTATTGTGTGTAAGCGTTGGAAAAAATCTAAAAAAAAAAAAAAAAAATAGGGGGGGTCCCCATACAAAAATTTTTTTTTTTATTGTAGCGTTGGAACCGTTACAAGCAGATATTTGAAACTACCCCAATATATGTATTATTATATTTGCTATATTAAAATAAAGTTTAGTCAAAAAATAAGTGGTATCCCCATACAAAAAACTTGTAATACGCTCTAAACAACCGGCCAACGGTGTGTCGTCGGCGGCGCGCGGCACCACATAATTATACAAAGAACAGAAGTAAAAACCATACAGCGGAAACACAAGAAAAAACATTAAATCTCAATACCTGCCTAGTTTTCTTTACAAAAAGTATTGATATCCCACCAAAAACATAAATGTAAAAAAGGAGAGCCAAGTTCAATACAAAAATTATGCTTGGCTGTGGGGTTCGCCGCAAAAAGAATGGAGATCTAAATGAGTGCCACTGCCAAGTTCTATGCAAAATCCAAATATGTATTTATAGGAACAAAATAACATTATAAACAAGTATTAAACTCTATTTTTTTGCTTTATTGGATACCTATAACAATTGCTGTTATTTAAAAAAATGTGAGATCTTAAAGTAGGTTAGATTTGGCTTGGCCAGGTTTTATCAGAATTACAATATATATAAAATGATTGATATAATGAAAACTGGCCAAGTCAAATCTAACCTACTTTAAGATCTCACATTTTTTTAAATAACAGCAATTGTTATAGGTATCCAATAAAGCAAAGAAATAGAGTTTAATACTTGTTTATAATGTTATTTTGTTCCTATAAATACATATTTGGATTTTGCATAGAACTTGGCAGTGGCACTCATTTAGATCTCCATTCTTTTTGCGGCGAACCCCACAGCCAAGCATAATTTTTGTATTGAACTTGGCTCTCCTTTTTTACATTTATGTTTTTGGTGGGTACTCTTTGCTTGACGCGTCGAATGATTTTTGACGGCCGCTTAGCCTAGTCGGTAGTGACCCTGCCTACGAAGCAGGAGGTCCCGGGTTCGCATTTATTTGTGTGTTTATCACAAATATTTGTTCCTGAGTTAGACTTCTACATATATATATAAGTATTTATTTATAATTATATATTATATACACGGTGTAACATGAGTAAACCGAATAATTTTAACCACGCATTTCTGAGGTCAAAAGAAGGAAAAAATTTAATATGAGTTTAGGTCAATTTCGCTAAAAACAATTGCTTTTGTTTTGTTTTTTTTTCTATTTTTTGAATGTATTTGTACATAAAAAATAAATGTTATTGGTAAACTTGTCACTTAAAATTGATTTTTACATTATTTTTTCGTAAAACCTACTTTTTGCAAAGTGTTACTTGTCACTTTTTGACATCTATCAATAAGGATATTTAGACTACGTCCCATAGCAGCAACATCACCATCAAAAATGCCTTTTACATTTTTTTTTTAATTAGCCTATAGGAGTGTCCCACTGCTGGGCAAAGGCCGTCCTCTTTCCCGCCATTTGGTCCTATCCGATGCACACTCCCACCACTCTTTACAAAATGTGTCAAGGTCGTCCCGCCATCTCCGTTTTGGTCTTCCTCTGCCCCGAGATCCGTCCTGTGGGACCCAGTCTGTAGCTAATTTGGTCCAGCGCTCCGGGTGCATTCGGCAGATGTGCCCTGCCCAGTCCCACTTTAGCTTGGTGCCTTTTACATTATGTAACAATAAATACTTGTTTTTTTTTTAAATTAATATTATCTCTGAAACTAGGCGAATTTCAAAAAAGTTTATAGGACATTTTTGTCTCTAAGTATGATCAGGAATACGCTGTTAAAATTATTCGGTTTCCTCATGTTACACCGTGTATATCGTCGTCTAGCACCTACAGGCCACAACACAAGCCTTATTGAGCTTACCGTCTAGTCGCACGACTAGATTGATCTGTGTAAAATTGTCCTATAATATTGATTAAATAAAAATAATGATGATCCCTATGACTTTCCGTAACGTTAGTGATAAACATAAATTAACATCCTTACCAGGAGTTGAATCCGGGACCTCGTGCTTCATACACAAGATCACTGCCGTCAATTTAAGTAGAATACTAACCAGTGCGGTGGTGGCCGAGTGATATGACGTCCGACTTTCATTCCGGAGGTCGCGGCTTCAAATCCTGGCTCGTACCTATGAGTTTTTCGGAACTTATGTACGAAATATCATCTGATATTTACCACAACCTTTTGGTGAATGAAGGTGCATACATCTGCGAAGAAATTCAAAGGTGTATGTGAAGTCCGCAATCCGCATTGGGCTAGCGTGGGGACTATATAATAGCCCAGGCCCTCTCGCGCATGAGAGGAGGCCTGTGCCTAGCAGTGGGACGTATATAGGCTGAACTATACTAACCAGTGTGCGCTTATTAAAGCGCTGGTGGCCTAGCGGTAAGAGCGTGCGGCTTTCAATCCGGAGGTCGCGTGTTCAAACACCGGCTCGTGAGTTTTTCGGAACTTATGTACGAAATGTCATTTGATATCAATCAATCGCTTTTCGGTGAAGGAAAACATCATGAGGAAACCGGACTAATTCCAATAAGGCCTAGTTTACCCTCTGGGTTGGATGGAAGGTCAGATGGCAGTCGCTTTCGTAAAAACGAGTGCCTACGTCAGTTCTTGAGATTAGTTGTTAAGCGGACCCCAGGCTCCCATGAGCAGTGGCAAAGTGCCGGGATAACGCGAGGAAGAAGACTAACCAGTGCGCGTATGTCAAAGTAGTTGACGCCGCCGGTGGCGTCAGGCTCCTCTTGTAAGATGTTGCTGAACAAGTACATGGCGTAGGAGAGGCGCGCCACGAACCGCCACAGCCGCAGCGACAGGAACCAGTTCACGGGACCTAGAGGAAACAAATAACTTCACGACCACAGATAAGATAATGGCTTGAATTTTGACAACCCTAAATAGCCGAAAGGGATAGTGCGATATAATAGAAAGGGACAGCATGATTCGACCCTGAACCGCTGTCAAACTTCGGTTATGTATGAAGTTTCCTTTCTGTACGGTAGGTAGTACTATTATTTATTCCGTGGCGGCGAGACCTCCATAACCCTGAGTGCATGCGAAGATGAGCCAGCCGAGCGCCAGCGCCCAGCAGGTGCGGGCCAGGGCCAGCTTGAGGTTCAGAGCCGGCAGGTGGTGGTCGAAGAACGCGCGGGTACCCGGGTGCTCCGCCAACATCACCAGCAAGGATAACACTAAGGCCCCGCCGTGGCAGAGCCAGATGCTCCACTGAAAATTACGTTTGTATTTTATAATTGACCAGTTTACACTTACAATTGCTTAAAAAAACAACGGGTTGCACTCCGGGAGTGCCGGCAGAAGTGAATGATTAGTGCAAAATGTCTGCAGCACTATGTATAATTGAGGTTAATGCCCTCAGCGTTATTTCGTCGCATTACTTGAAACCCCTAAGCACATCACTGTTAGGTACTCGAGTTATATTTGTACCAGTTAGAGGGAAACTCACTAGGTGGCATTTAAATCAATACAGAAAAACTCAATGACATTGTAACAGTTTTTCGATCAGGACACGTGTCCGTCTTACGAATCTTACCTGTCGCGAGTTTAACATTTTTTCCCTATCACAAAAAGTGCACAGCGCCGCTAAAGAAGTTTTCACTTCAAAAAAATACAAGGACGTTTTGGCAAAGTATGAAATATAATTAACTTCATTATAACTAGCTTTTGTCCGCGACTTTGTTTACGTGGAAAGAGTAAAATTACTAAACCAAATGGGTAGCATTATTCTTAATCCGATCTAACCAATAAAAACTATCTTATGTCCTTCTGACAAATTTCTGCCTAATATCGGGCGTACATTAAGCGCCCTCCAGACTATGCGCGTGAATCGCGGGCGAAGCCGCGAACGCGAGTGTGGAGTCTAGTTCGCTGATATGCGAAATCGACTCCAGACTCGCGTTCGCGGCTTCGCGCCGCGATTCGCGCACGAGTGTGGAGCGGGCTTTACATTATTAGGTACAACCCTAGGTCGAAATTTAAGGCCTGTCCAGACGGGGGCAGTTTTTCGCCAATCTGATTAAATTGTCCGATCAAATCAGGCCGTGCGGATTAAAACGCCAATTTGGCCACTTTCATCAATTTTAAAGTTATGGTGATATTTGAACGCTCTAAATTAAAAAAAGGCACGTATTTAACCGGTCAACTAATTAATCGAATTTGGGTAGTTTAAAATAATATAAATGGGTAAGTACTAAAATTAATAGTTTGGCAACAAAAACGGAGCCTTAAAATATATCAATATGAGTTGTATTTTAATGCCGTTACAGCTTTTGTTTATTTTTAGGCAGGTACCAAATATTTATTTGGCAACTGAATTATTATATTGGAGACTATTTATGAAGAACATTTTAAAATTAAACGGCTATCTATTAATATAAAAATGAAGTTCTTAATATAAAAAATATTTTGTTTGGTCACTACACGCCGGTCAACCTAACACGCTCCTCCTCGCTTCGCTCGTCGTCGCACCTATCTTTTGACTCTGGCAGAACACAGTGGTAACTATTGAAATTAGTAATTAAAAATTTAAAGACCTAATGGTATAATCACAAAACAGATAGGTACAGAAATCAACCTACATACAAAGCGCGCTCGAGCAACGCACACATAGACACTGCTCACGGACACGATATCTCGGACCAGTTGGGACCAGTGCGAGCGCGAGTGCCATCCACTTGAGACACGCGTCTGTGAACTTTTTTGTGCATAATGGAGAAACAAAACAAAAAGTTATTATAAATGTACAGTGGACGGTTGTTTAAATTCAACATTAAACGGTGAATTGTCGTTTTTAAGCTACCAGTGGTTTCAGAGAGAATGCGTATGCGAATTTATTACATTGTACATGAGAATGCGAATTTATTACACTTAAAAATATAATAATCGTGTATTTGGCCAATCTCGGCATCATCGCAAGATATTTTCTGTGGCAAATTTGTAATATAACAATGACATTAAAATTAAAATGCCTATTTGAGTTATTAATGTTTTTATTAATTTATGGAATTCTTCCCGTTTCATCCTCAACAATAAATCAAACAACTAAATACGAGATACGATATGATAGATACGAGTGCCACTACCACGATAGTTTTTTGTGCATAAGTCATAGTTCGCAACAATCGCAACCCTAGAGCGACCGCCGAGCGTAGGTATGAAAAGTAAAGTACATACATGTGATTGACTTCTGTACTTATCTATTTTGTGGTATAATGGCCATTAGGTGTTTCATGATTAGGAACTTTTTGACTATAAGTATAGTAGGATATTATTGGTAAAACAATTTGTGGTGTTTTGTGGATTAGGATTAGGATTTAAATTATTTAAAAATGGAGTATTTAAAGCTTATGTATCTTAGGTATTCTGTATATGTACAAAATATATAAACAACCAAATTTTATGATCGCTTTACAATATTAGTTGCCAACTTATTATTTTAGACGCCAACCTATCAATTCAAGTTCCCTATATTTTTTTTGGGTGGCTTGATTTTGCTGCCAGTTTTTTAATAATATGATGCTTAAATTTGAGGCTAATATAAATTTATTGGTGCTAAAATATTAATGCACAGCCAAATTATATTATTTTATGCCCAGTGAAAGTTCCTGTTTAATATTTTAGTTGCCCGGTTAATAATAAGCCTTAAAAAAATGCCCCCGACTACAAATGGTCACAAATTGGTATTCTTGAGTCCGCACCCCATTTTATCAGTAATATCGGTCATAATCGGCGGTCGAATTCGGCGAGCCAAATTGGCGTTTGCGTCCGCACGGTCCTGTATTGATCGGACAATTTAATCAGATTGGCGAAAAATGGTCCCCGTCTGGACAGTCCTTTAGGATTTACGGACCGCATCGCCTACGTGTACAACACCTTTTACCAGCAAGTGTGATGAAAATATTTTTTCATCACACTTGCTCAGTAAATGTGAAATTGCACGCAGGTTTAGCGGAAGTTATAGAAAAAGCGTTTTCGCTAGGGAGTTATGAAGTTTCTACTGCCATATAATTAACAGTTTTTGTTTTTATACTTAATTTTTGTGTCGCAAGTGTGATGAAAAACATTGTGTGTAACTCGGGGCGTAATAATATTGCAAACTCGAGCCTATAAATCGCTCCGGCAAGTCGTCGCGATTCAACTTAGATACTATCGTTTAAAATATTTAACTTACGCCCCATGTTGCACAATGTACTATTACATGGATTAATTACCTTCGGTAAATGAAGTTTTTCGTTCTTGAGGACGTACAGACCGAACCCGAACATCATTCCGATAAAGAAGGGAGGGGAGCGCACTATAGTGTTATAGTAATACCACGTCCAGTAGAAGGCGGCAGACGAGCTGTAAATAACAGGGGTGTCATTCTACTCTCATTCCCCTGGCTATGCCAGTGGGGAGACTTCGGGCAAACTCGGCTCCGTTCGGCTCAGCATTGCTCCGAGCAATTATTAGGGTTGACACAACTTGACAGTCCTTTGCGTGCACGAACACAGATAATTACTTGAATTTTGACAACCCGAAATAGTCGAAAGGGATAGTGCCATAAGTTAGGAAGGTATATCATGAAGAGAGAGGCCTATGCTCAGCAATGGACGACAAAGGGCTGATATGATTCGTCTGTGAATCGCTGTCAAACTTCGGTTTTGTAGGAAGCGTCCTTTCTGTACGGTAGTAGGTACCTACTACTTATTCTGTGGCTATACCTATCCGCAAATCCCAAGTGATTCCGCTTAGCTGTTTTGGTTAGATGGAACTTGGCACGAGTACACAGTCACCAAAAATGAGATGCTAAATAAAGCGGAATTTCCTGGGAATTTGCGAATAGGTGTCCAGGGGAATGAGATTTTTGTAGAATGACCCAGGGGAAAAGCAAGATAGAGTTAGACAAAGAAAAGTCTGCAGCGATTTTGATAGCCCACGCAGTGCAAGTGTTAGTTTAAACGTCAAACTTCTATTAAATTATAAATAACACTTACACTGCGTGGGCTATCAAAATCACTGCAGACTTTTCTTGGTCTAACTCTACTTAAGAGGAAAGGGGACGATCGCTTCTCCATACAAACGTAGTCCTCATTTTCGTTAACTTCGGGGTAGGTACTTAGGGCATACTGAAAATTCCTGGAACTGGCCACTTAGAAAAAATAAGTTGTCTCATGTATGAGAGTCCAGGAACTTTCAGTATGGCCCACGTATGTGTTTGTGAAGAACTAATAGAATCACTTCATTTCAGGGGTCGGATACCGGTATTTATCCTCCATAAAATTATCCGCGGTTAATGATTTCGGTTAATCGTACGTAAAGCGTGACGTTTTTTTGTTCTTTAAATCATGAATTTAATAGATTGAGGCTAATAAACACCCACTTTAAAATAAAAATGCAAAAATGTAAAGTATTTAAGAAAGATATTCCAAATATTGTAAATACCGGTTACGACCTCTGCTTCATTTCCCTATCGTCGCTCAGCGCAGCCCTAGTGGACAATATATTCTGTTGGTTCTTAACAAACATTTATATTTACGCTACGCATCCTCGCACATCTCTGGTGGAAACGCAGCCTTATCGGGATTCGAATCCGGGACCTCCTGCTTCATAGGGTCACTATATACTTGGCAATATTACCGACTAGGCTAAGAGTTCGTGAAATAAGTCTTGATTACACCCAGTTGCGCGGTGAATCCTTTGTTATGTCAGGAAAGTTGAAATAGAAACAGAAGGCGAGCGTAGCAGCCACGGCGGCCAGCGCGGCGGCGCCCAGCGCGCCCCACGTGCGCCCGCGCGCCCGCCTGTCGGCCCGCGCCGCGCCCGCCCCGCACAGCAGCAGCGCCGACACCACGTGCAGCTGCATATCCACCGACAGGTACCAGCTGTGACCCAAGCACTGCAGACAACACTCAACATTATTATCAGTGATCGTATTGGATGCAACCCTCGATGGCAGTCGCTTCCGTAAAAACTAGTGCCTGCGCCAATTCTTGGGATTAGTTGTCAAGCGGACTCCAGGCTCCCACGCGCCGAGGAAAAATGCCGGGACAACGCGAGGAAGATGATGATCGTATTGGATGCAACACCGCGATATACCAAATTGAAACACTAATAATGGACACGCCCTTGATCCAGCGATATCTTTTAAACTGCTCGAAAAAATGCTATTGAAGTGGTGAGTAATATATTTTTGAAATATACAACATTAAATAAACAGTTATTAAGGTCCAAAGAGAATAGGGTGTGTAGAGAATTACTGTCATGGTAAATTATGTAGCCACAGTAAATTTACTGCCATCTTTCGACAGAAGATTAAAACTTGCACTGAGACAAAAAACTAACAAAAACACACTTAGAATTACAAAAATAAAACTTAATCCGGGGACAAGGAGAGTCAACTAATAGGAACAAATTGACTTTTGCAATTTCCATTTAGTAGGAAATACAACTTCTATATTTGTAATTTGAAGTATGCTAGAGTAATTTCAGAAATTTGGTTTTGTTATTCCGAGAGGTGCTTTAGCAATATCGGAGGCGATGACGTCATGGGTGAAAACTAACCGTTTTGTAATTCTAAGCGTGCTTTAGCAATATCGGAGACGATGACGTCATAGGTTTTACTAAACTGTACTGCGATTCCAAGCTAGCTGTTGTTATTCTAGAGATAATGACGTCACAGGCAAAAACTAAACTGTTTGCAATTCCTCCGCCCCTAGCAAACGGGCGCCGCGAGAGCATGTCGCGCGCGTGGTAGCTACCCGTCTCTATTTCTGTCTGTATGAATAAAAAAGCATTTGGTAGTATATCTCTGTACTAAAGAGGCACTATAAAAGCCTGTCGAGATATACTACCCATTCCTTTCTTATTCATACAGTCAGAAAGAGACTAGTAGTTATTACGCGCGCAACATGCTCTCGCGGCGCACCTGTGCTAGGGAGGTTGGAATTGCAAACAGTTTAGATTTACCTATGATGTCATTATCACTAGAATAACAACAGCTAGCTCGAAGTTGCAGAACAATATATTCCTGTAGACCCCAACTACACAGTAGGTCGCGGGTTAATATGTCCATGGCCCACAATATATCCTAAATTTATTATTTAACTTAAGTATGTTTTAAACAAAGAAGACACGAGACACGCCCGCCCGACATCCGACACAATACTAACTCTAACCAAATGAACGTAGCAAGTAGTAAATTTTACTAAAATCACTAGCATTCGTTTCGCTGTGTTGGTATTACAAAACTCGTTTAGTGATTGGTACAACAATGAACATAAACACAACAAGTCTATCAACTAAATACCAGTAAACTTTGTAATGTCGCTATAGTAACAACTGAATTGTTATTTTAAATGGGGTAATGTTATTCCCGCGAACTCGTTTTTTAGATATTACAAAACTATGTAAGTGAGACATTTACTAAAATCATAACTTGAAATCACAGATGCTTTTTTCCAAAAATCACAAACTTTACTAGTAAAAATCGGAGAATTTTAGTAGTAATAAAAATGGATTGTAACAAATACTGAACTTTGTTTAATGCTCCATTTACTAAAGTCTGTTTGCTGAAATTAGATTTAGTATTACTGAGCTGTTTGTAGAAATAAATAAATTTTACAGAAATAGTGAAACTTCCATGATTACTACTAAAACTTCATTTTTTCCCCCAGTACAGAACTGTTTATTAATTCCTGGTGATGATTTTTCTCTCAGTGTGACCGCCATTTGACTTTGATCCTTATTCTTTTACTGATATTGTATTCATTTGTTAATGAAATTGAAATTGAAATTAACGCCATCTACGCGACAGTAGGCCAAAGGTTATGGCGCCATCGCTCGAACATATTGCACCATACCTTTGGCCTACTGTCGAGTAGATGGCGTTAATTTCAATATTTAACAAATAATCTTCTGTCGAAAGATGGCAGTAAATTTATAATTTACTTTGACAGTCCGCCTCTTATCTATTTCAAATTCTTTCACACCGAGTTGCAACCAAAACGCCGATCACTGATTATTATACACTTAATTTCCACGAAAATATTGAAATTAAATTTTGAATGGTATCGGAGGTGAGGTTATGTTATGTTAGGTTTAAAATTTGAATCATTCGCCGGAGTTGGTCAGTCGCATTTTCAAAGGGCCAAGTTCCATTAACTATCGGCCTAGGCATCGATGCTGACGATTCGACCATCGACCATAAACGGCCTGCGATCTGTTTTTTTTAATAATATATGATTCTTATGCTGGGCTATTTAACCAAATGGGTGCGATATTGGTATAATAATGAAAGCTACCATTTCTCTCGGGTTGACAATGTTCTGCACGTGCAGCAGAGCGCTCCACCAGTAGTCGCGGCAACGAACGACCTGCAGACAACATTCCTTTAAATACATATACATAAATTTATAAATAAATAGGACAATATTATAGGCCGAATATGAATTTGCAGTATCTTTCTTTAAACACGTCGAAAATATAAAAGATAAATAGGACGTGCATTAAAGCTTTAACGCGCAAAGCGGTATAAATTTTACCTACATAAACCTAGATATATTATGTAGGTAAGGGAAAACCACCAATGATCGACACTTTTAGCCAGTGTTCGACATAAGTACTTTAGGTCAAAGTGACAGGAATTAATTTTGAATAAAGAAAAAAAATCGTTGTTCAAACTTAAACTATATTATTACTTTGCTTTGACATAAGTGCCATGTCGAACATTGGTGCAGCGTCGATCATTGGTGCTTTTACTAGGTAAAATATCAAAAATATACTCCAGATTTTATAATAAAATCCTCAGTTCTCCTTGCACTATTTTTATATGTCTCTGTTTGGCCCGATGGTAGACTGGTAGATAATGCCAATAGGCATTAAGTCCGCCATTTGTACCTACATTATTTTTATGTTTTGTGCAATAAAGCTTAAATAAATAAATGACCCTTGATTGATGTCGTTACAGACCCCTTGAGCGTAGTCCACCGCCCTGGGCCCGTCGGTGAGGCGCGGCTCGGCGGCGCGCATCACCACGGCCGCCGCTAGCAGCGGAAACAACCGCACGTAGCGGTTCAGGTAGAACCGGGGCAGATTACTCAGCGACACTGAAATGGGGCACAGCGTTAGCATTAAAGAGAGACCCCACTTAACCGTCTTTTGAGTGTCAGTAAGTAAATGGCGTCGCTGCGCAGTTGCGTCAACGTAACGTCCTCTCGAGCAGCAGCTATAAAGTTGACTAGACGCCGACGCTCGCGGAGACGCCAGTGTGGGATTTTCTTTAAAGCGCTTTTACATCCTCCGATTTTGCTTGATAATGCGCTGCAGCAGCGCGCGTCAGTTGACGTCTTTGGTCGTTTGACGTCAGTTGATGCAAGCGCTGCGCCACGACGCTCCGCAGGGTGCGCGACAGCCGCCAGTCTCCTGGCCGTAGTGGCAGGGAGTCAGGATATATAGTGCATTAGTTAGTCCAGTGGAACTCCCAGCATCTTAGTTTAGGTACTACTACTAACATAGTAATTGAAGTCTATTTGTAAGTTATGAAAGAAGCGCCTGGCGTCCGTTGGCTCGTTGGGTGGACGACATCCGGAAAATTGCGGGTCACTTCTGGATGAGATTAGCTCAGGACCGGGACAAGTGGCGTATTAGAAGAGAGGCCTATGCTCAGCAGTGGGCGATAAAGGGCTGATATGATGATGATGATTTGTAAGTTTATTACTAACAACTATGGATTGAATCGTCCGAAATAAATGATTTTTATTTTATTTTTATTTATTTGGTGGTCAAAGGGTGTGTTAGTACTCACGAGACTCTGTTTTCCCGGCGCTGGTGTAGACCAGTAGCAGTCCGCTTAGCACGAAGAAGGAGTCTACGGCGAGATGCCCCGCGGACACAAAAAAATACCTCTGCCCACTGACCTGTAAAACAAGATACAGCCGGCTTAGCCACGACAAAGAAACGCTTTGTGTCTCTCTATCCCGCTTCCATATCAGTGTGACAGTGACAGTTGCGTTTCGATCGCTACGGTGCGTAAGCGATTGGCATGTTGGCTACGCGGCCTGGTTATTTTTTACTAAAACGGGAATTATTCGCCGTTTTAAATTTATACCATTTATACGCCTTTATACTAGTGACATAGCAAGATTTAAAGTGGAGTGTTTTAACAAAATTACTAGTGCATTCCCTACCATTATATTCTTTAAATGTTTTAAAAATAGCAAAACAAAGACTTGACTTAAAGGACTCGCATCTAGGCCATAATTGTAATAAAAAGTGACATAGCAGCGACCTACTGATGACTTGCGACCTTGCGACAAACCAGCGACAGGCGACCTAATAGCGTCATACTGACGACCTGCGACATACAGTGACATAACATAGTAGAGACATATCTGGGACCTAATAGTAGTGGCGACTGGCGACATACTATAGTCAGGCGTGGCCCACTCCGCGATTTCGTCGCTTTTCAACAGGTAGCTAAAAGTACATCCGTTCCACACCAATTTTGGTGGCTAGCCATAAGCCGCGCGTGGCGCTGTTGCCACTTAGCGGCCATATCTGTCCTGATCGTAACAGACGCGTTAGTTAGAGAGTGAGTCTTCTGTACTATTATTTATTCTGTGCTATAGTGACTGACGATATACTAGCAACTGGCGACATACTAATGACAAACCTCAGCCTAAATTTACCAGGGCATCAGAGTTGTATTGTGGCATGAGGTGACGCATGATTCAAAAAGAAAGGACATAAGTTCCATTTTGGTTATATTCAATAAAAATTAATGAAACACGAAACGCAAGAGGATTTTAGCATTCTATCTTTCTATTTTCTAATATGTTCTCATTCTCACATCAATAAAAATTAAATGTTTTACAATTAAATTAATAAATAAATAATAAAAGGCCAGTCCCAGTACAACATAAGCGAAGGCAAGGAATACACACTCTCATTCATCTTTTTTTTGTTAACATTAACTTTCTTGAAGTACGACGCAGAATTTATGACTGACTTTGAAATACAACATAAGTGAAGGCAAGAACATACGCTTTCGCTTGTTTCCTCTTCGTTAACAGAATGTAGTCGAAGTTGGAGCGAGGAGTGTAGTATGATGATCCAGAGCACGGAGAGAGCGCGGAAGCCGTGCAGGCAGGCCAGACCGCCGGGCGAGGCCGTCAGCAGCCGCGTGTTGCGGTGCAGCGAGAACGCGCATAACCACTCCTGCTGCTCTGGCTCTGCCAACATAGTCATTTTTTCATACCCCTAAACTAAAAGTGGTTAAACATTTTAACAGGCTGGTGACTTGCACAGTGTTTTTGAGTATAGAGTATAGACACTTATTTCGCAAGTGGCAGATTTGCAGTCTTTGACACCCCAGGCCCAAGGCCCTTGGGGTATTTACTAGCCGCCCCTTTCTCAGCACCCATCAAGACAGCTGCCCCTAATATCTGGCCGCCCAAAGCCGAGGCCAACTGGGAATTAGGGCAAAACCGCCACTGTACTGGACAGTCAATGGCATGCTTTAATAATCGAATTTAAACTGTTGTGGAACATACTAACATTGAATAGTTTTACGGTTTAGACTCATGCTTTAATTATGACATGCTCAATACATAATATTTTGACTAGCAATTAACCTATCGCTTGTATTTTGTTCACTTCTATATCTTATTATTATCACAGATCATTCGGTTTATAAAAGAACGTGCGTTCGTTGAACATTCTTACCCTTTTTCAGTATAAATATATGATGCAGTTCATATGTTGTACTGACGACTGTCAGTAGACCAAGCAGTAACAAAATAAATCTGTAAAAACAAATATCATTATAAATTACTGATTTATTTATGAACCCCACTGAATGGTATACATGTATTAGACCGCGGGCCAGGAGCAAATATCGTCAGTCATCGCCTCCCGCTTGATACTTTGTCAGACGATAGTTTAGATGCTATCGTGAATTAAAAAAATAGTCAGACGGTTGTATCGCGGTGGAAAGACCGTCAGTTGATCACATGAATTAGTAAAAATAATTATTTTTCAGTCATCGCCTCCCGTTTGATACTCTGTCAGATGATAGATTAGAGGCTTTAAAAAAAAAAACGTCAGCTGGTTGTATAGCGGTGGAAAGACAGTCAGCTACTTGCATAAACATGTAAAAAAATACGCGCCTTACTATTTATGTCCGCAAATCCGTAAAGCGTTTATTGAAATGCCTGATGAAATACTACATGCAAAGTTTCATGATTAAAGTTATCAATATATATAATAAAAGAAAGTGTACAATGTGCGTGCCGCTAAAACTCAGAAATGAGTACCGATACGATCAAGGAAGCTATATGGGGTTGTAGCCCTCTATCTCCCGTCCATGAAGAAGTTTTCCCTTTTTACCTGAAGGATGCGCTTTTCAAGATATAAGGGCTGAAAGTTTCGCCCTCTGAGACCCTGAAGCAGTTGTTTTTGTTTTTGAATTTTGAACCTTAACTTAATAAGGGAAAGTTCAAAATAGATCATGAAATATATACCTACAAAAATTTGTACCTGGTGAGGTGTCTCGGGTCTCGGAGGCTAGATATTTCTAGAACAGTCTAGTACGTTCGAGAGCACTCCACAGCATATCAGAACATTCTGGAATGTTGGCGAATATACGAGAACATTCTAGATTACTGTGGACATTCCAGAACACTTTCGAATGTTATGGAATATTCTGGAACATTCGATGCCGTCTCGAGTATCGGAGGCTAGACATTTCTCGAACAGTCCAGACCATTCGAGAATATTCGAAAGCATTCCACAGCATTTTAGAACATTCTGGAGTAATCTAAAATATTCGAGAACATTCTAGATTACTGTGGACATTCCAGAACACTTTCGAATTTTGTGGAATAGATTTAGATTTAGATTTATTTATTTAATAATATGAAATTACAATATAAATTATTTTACACTAATCTATACGAATTTATATTATGATCGTCAAGTAGGAAAATAACAATTGATTATAACTATACAAATGTCAAGCAATAAGTACACAATTTAAAAACCATTATAAGCAATCAATTAATTAACTATATTCTGGAACTTTCGAAACCATCTCGGGTATCGGAAGCTAGACATTTCTAGAACATTCCAGACCATTCTACAGTATTCGAGAGCATTCCACAGTATTTCAGAACATTCTAGAATGTTGTCGAATATTCGAGAACATTCCAGATCATTGTGGAATATTCTGGCACATTCGAAGGTTTTTAGGGTTCCGTACCCAAAGGGTAAAACGGGACCCTATTACTAAGACTTCGCTGTCCGTCCGTCCGTCCGTCTGTCCGTCCGTCCGTCCGTCCGTCCGTCTGTCCGTCCGTCCGTCCGTCCGTCCGTCTGTCTGTCACCAGGCTGTATCTCACGAACCGTGATAGCTAGACAGTTGAAATTTTCACAGATGATGTATTTCTGTTGCCGCTATAACAACAAATACTAAAAACAGAATAAAATAAAGATTTAAATGGGGCTCCCATACAACAAACGTGATTTTTGACCAAAGTTAAGCAACGTCGGGAGTGGTCAGTACTTGGATGGGTGACCGTTTTTTTTTTGCTTTTTTTTCGTTTTTTTTTTTGCATTATGATACGGAACCCTTCGTGCGCGCGTCCGACTCGCACTTGCCCGGTTTTTTATGTTTCTCTGTTCAGGCCCCGTAGACAATATGCCGATCGCTAACGCTCCGTAGCGAACGAAACGCAATTGTCACTGTCACACTAATATGGAAGAGTGATAGAGAGACACAAACCGATTCGATGGCGAAGCGATGGCGATCGTCACCTTGGCTAGACCGCCAGTATAAGTTTTTATTTTGTGTTTGTGCTCACGAATAAAATTATTTCTATTTCTATTTATTTCTAAATTTCACCCAACTCACCCCATTTTACGGTACCTTGACCGTGTACCTCCTAAACGCCATATTGATTAACTAACAGCAGTGTTTGGGAAGCAATTGCAATCACACTGATTTCTCATTGTAGTTGAAGAATTTGTATTATTCCAGTACATATATTGTTAGTTAATATATTCAACTAGGTATATCATTGGTGTTTATATTATATTTGTCATTTTAGTATAAATATAAGTGTTGTTATGATTCATATACCGCGCTAAAGCAAAAGGTTGTGTTTTGAAATAAACTTTCTAAGGCTTAGATAAGATTGATTTTACTTTCGTTGTATCATTTTATAAATTAGTACCTGGGAGACCGAGCTTTGCTCGGAAATTAAAACTTCATAGAAAAACTCAAAAATGCGCGTTTTCCCAGAGATAAGTCGTAGCTAGATCGAACGTCGGAAAGGGACAAACGATTATTATCGACTTGTCAACTTTAGTAGACGTTTATGAATAAGGGGCTTATAGTGAGAAGTGCGACATTGTGCACGTTTCCCTTCGCAAAAATTGCAAAAGCATTTGTACGGTAAGATATCGCTTGGGCTCCTCCCTTCCGACGTGTCGGAAGTAGGGCTCCCGATATCCGTGCTACACGCCAACCCGTGGGTCCGTGTTCTTATATTAGCCCCGGCGGTGCTAAGCGTCCGAACTACACGAACCCGTCAAAGTACCTAGTTGTTGTTGTTCTGTTTTTTTTTCGTATTGATTGTTATTGGTAATGTGTTATTGTTCGTTATAAACTTTACATTCTTCGCTCTTATAAAGAACGCGTCCGATCGTCACTATACGTCGAGAACAGGCCGGACCCTTGTATCCGTGGATCCGGACACACGGGTAACACGGGTACATGGATATTAATTACACGGATCCTAATTACCCGTTCCGAACGGGCCACAAATCCGGTTTCGTGTAACACGAGAACGGGGCCCCGGAGACGGGTACACGGAACTCGGATTCTACCGCGAGCCCTAGTCGGAAGCCCGTGTTGCTCGAAGCGTGATGATAGAATCGTTTGGTGTGTTTTAATAGTTATTTGTTTTACAAGGGGGCAAAGTGGTTTAGGTGGGTGCTAATATTGGTTTCAAAGCTCGAGGTTAAACAAAATTTGCCCCCAAGTGAAACACCAAATTTTTCACCACACCAACCCGAAGAAAATATTAATTGTAAGATATCAAACAAAAACAAACCAAATCAAAATCCAAATGAATGTTATTAACTATTTATCATTCAAAATTATCATTTAAAAGTCAATTCAACCAGCAAACATAAGAAAACATCTCAAAATTTGTATTTCATTACTTTGCCTCACATATGAATGAAATGCAACTTTGCTATCACTTTTTGAACAATCAAGAGACCCACCACCAGTTGGTGTGGTGAAAAATAGTTTGCATGAGACATCATTTTGTCAACATAAGTCCACGTCAACCTGGCTAATGACAAAGAAGAAAAAAAACAATTAATCAACATATTATAATTTTCTTACAAATACGCAATTGCGCGCACTTGTTCAAACGCGCAAGTACCTGGCAGACAGTAAATAAGTCGCAATATTATCAAAAGACGCTAAAAGCTATCAACTCAATATAATAGCTTATAAAGTATATATTTGTTTGTATCGAGATTTAGTTATGGCGTTTTTAAAAAAGCTGCTACAACAATTTGAAATAATTATAGTTAAAATTACGCGTGCTTTACTTGATTGGCTGAATCGAATTCAAAATGGCTGACGTATTTTCGTTGCTATGTACTTAAATAAATACGTTAGATTTAGTATTTATTTAAATGAATACGAAATCAAAAATTGTCCCGATTAAAATGTCTGTATAATTTTACGTTGAGTTATGGAATTGCCCAATGGCAATTTAAAAAAAGTACCAATATACTTTTTAGGGTTCCGTACCCAAAGGGTAAAAACGGGACCCTATTACTAAGACTCCACTGTCCGTCTGTCTGTCACCAGGCTGTATCTCATGAACCGTGATAGCTAGGCAGTTGAAATTTTCACACGTGATGTATTTCTGTTGCCGCTACAACTACAAATATTAAAAACAGAATAAAATAAATATTTAAGTGGGGCTCCCATACAACAAACGTGATTAATTTGCCGTTTTTTGCGTATTAGTACGGAACCCTTCGTGCGCGAGTCCGACTCGCAATTGGCCGGTTTTTTTGTAGGATCATAGCTACCTATTGTGGTAACGTCGTGAGTTTCGGATGTTCAAGAACATTCCGGAATATTCTGAAATGATGACGAAAATTCGGAAATAGCCTAGAATCCAGAATACCAGATCATTGTGGAACATTCCAGAACACACTCAAATGTTGTGGAATATTTTGGAACATTGTGGCCTTTCGAAGCCTTTTTTGTGTGGGTGGAGCTACAGAACATTCTGGAATGTTGGCGAATATTCGAGAACATTCTAGATCATTGTGGAACGTTCCGGAACACTTTCAATTGTGGTATATTCTGGAAGATTCGAAGCCTTATGTATAGGGTTGAAGCTACCTATTGGTATGGGTAAATATTTAAAGCAAGACAGTTGTGAGGTTCGAATGTTCGAAAACATCCCGGAATATTTTTGAATGTTGTCAAATATTCGTAAATAGCCTAGAATCCAGGATCCCTGATCATTGTTGAGTGTTCCAGAGCATTCTCAAATGCTGTGGAATATTCTAGAACATTGTGGACTATTCGAAGCCTTCATATAGTCCACAATGTTCACATCTCAGGAGATTTTCGACAAACACTTCCAGTTATCCCTATTGCCTATGCTGTTCTCACGGTCAACTATACGATTCTCATGTCAGCTCCCTGAGCGAAGCCGGGTACCTCAGCTAGTTACTATAATAAAAATGTATTACATGTTTATTACGCTTATTTTTTACATGTTTATGCAAGTAGCTGACGGCCTTTCCACCGCTATATAACCGGCTGACTGTTTATTTATTTAAATTAACATCTAAACTATCTTCTGACAAAGTATCAAACGGGAGGCGATGACAAAATTTATTTTATTTTTTTGCATTTTTCGGTGGCTGCCATTCCTCAACCCGCCAACGGAGCGGCAGCTGACATCCATGAGGGTTCATTCATACATAACCATTAACCACTATACGAGTTATCACCCGGGAGGCGATTGGTCATGGAAATCTGTTCCTGGCCCGCGGTCTATACCTATAGTTAGTCCAAGAGTGGTCAGACGTGATGAGGTTACTTACTTAAATCTGAAAGTTTAATACGTTTTGATATTTAATGTTTGATTTTTTTTTTGAGAATGTTATTACGGATATTTTAAACTTAATTGGTAATAGGTATATGTATATATAATGTATGTTGGCTGACGGTATAGATGTTCTCACAAAGCGACGTAGTCGACGGCGGCGTAGGGCTTGTCGGCGGGCAGGCGGCAGAACTGCAGCGAGTAGTTGAAGCGCGCCGGCAACAGCGCGTGCGCGGGGCACGCCCGCGGCACGCACACCCCCAGCCGCAGCGACACTGCCACACGCTGCGACTTCGCTCTGCATCCAAGGGTTCAAGTTCATCACAAATATAAAATAAAATGAAGGGGTCGATTTTTTTTAATTGTAGTTTTTAGGGTTCCGTACTTCAAAAGGAAAAAACGGAACCCTTATAGGATCACTCCTGCGTCTGTCTATTTTTTTTTCGTCAGATGTCGATAACATATGGTGAATAGATACAATATGTACATATTCATGCAATTTCTCTGTATAAAATTCAATGAATGTTTGTTATATTTTATTTGTACACTTATTATGACTTGTCAAAAGTGCTTATTTTAAACATACTTGAATATAGTACATTTCGATGCTAGTGCGGAAGGTATGTCATTACTTCACGAGTACCGAGATATCTTGCCACGAGCCGCTGGCGAGTGGCAAGACTCGGGACGAGTGAAGAATGACATTTCCGCACGTGTATCGAACGACGTTTTTTAATACAGTTGCGAAAAAATAAGAAAAACATGGTTAATCGTACACTAAACAAAAGTGGTAACAGTGACAGCTCGGTTAGACGTCGTCTTTAAGTATATTATATCTATGGGCGTTTGGCAGCTATTCCGTTCCATTCAGTCAACTTATTAAGAACGGAATTTTCAATATTGAATATTAAAAAATAAACGTGTTATAATGATGAAGAGGTAAGTAATTAAATATGAAATATGTAATATTTTATATTTTACTATTCTTACATTAACGGTAGGTTTTTATGCTGATTACGACGTTTAAAGGAAACTAATATTAACACTCATCAATAAGTAGTCGTGAATTGGAACAAGTATAAATTTAAAAAAATTGGAAAAGTAAAAAGCACTAGTTCGAGATAACCAACTTTCCGCACGCTAAACAGCTACGTAAAGTAGCACTTTTTGAGCAACTGTATTAAAAAATAATTATTTTTTAATACAGTTGCTCAAAAAGTGCTACTTTACGTAGCTGTTTAGCGTGCGGAAAGTTGGTTATCTCGATAATAAAATCGCACCCGGACCTCAGTCGGCATATCGCTCTCCAAGCGTCAACATGTCGGAACCTGCTGCTGAAGACGCTAGATGTTGACCATTTAATTATGGAAATAGAAGGAGATCACCTTTGTGGTATAAATACTCAAAGTCATACAGCGATCACATATTAAAGACAACGTTTCATGACAAACGACTGGTACGAAATCCATGTTGAGAATGAACAAATCGTCGACTTTTTCATCGCAGTGCGCGCAGTGAATTTTCTGCGACATATTACAGCGCGATTCTAAAATCGTGTCGCAAAAACTAAAATCGTGGTACGCGCTTAGGCTAAGGGCGAGCAGTGTGTGCTTGCACCTCCTACCTATACCTAAACTGCAAAACGTAATTCAAGACCAAAAAAAGTAAGACAATGTTGCCACTGCAAAAGGATGAAAGTGTAACAAATACAACATGCATGTTTGCTAGTTATAATTGTAAGTCTTTAATGCGATCCACTGAATGTATTAGGCAACTATGTAAATCCTGCGATATAATTGCGCTACAAGAACTGTGGATACTGGAGGAGGATGTCCCGCTTTTAGGCAAAATAGACAACGACTTTGCATATACTGGGAAATCTGCAGTAGACTCGACGGCGGGTGTGCTGCGGGGTAGACCCTACGGTGGTGTGGGTATTCTCTGGAGGAAATCCGCCTTCCCATGCGTATCGGTAGTTCAGTGCAATAGTGTGCGTCTAACGGCTATAAAAATAACAGTACAGGACCGTAACCTTCTTATATTCTCTGTATACATGCCAACCAACTCAGTAGACAATCTGGCCGAGTTTACTGACTGCTTGAGTGAAATATGTGCAGTTATAGATACAATGGAGGTGGAGTCTGTGTATATTTTAGGAGACCTGAACGCGCACCCAGGCGAACTGTTTTGTACGGAGCTCCTGAACTTTTGCTCTGAGCAAAGATGGCGATGTGCTGATATAGAATATTTAGGAATTTCGTCAGGAGCTTTCACTTTTGTTAGTGAAGCGCATCAAAACTGTAGGCGCTGGCTAGATCATTGTGTGGTAACCGAGTCAGCGTGGCAGGGTATTGTTGACGTCAGCGTATTGCATGACGTATTATGGTCTGATCACTTTCCCCTGGTAATTAAGTGTAACCTGGAGCTTCTTAAAACCAAAGTTGAAATATCTTGTGATGGCACGAACAGAGTGCGATGGGGGGAAAGGGATGCCGACCAAGTCGCATTATATAAGAGCTTATGTGACAAGCAGCTGAGCAACATACACTGTCCGTTGGCGCTGTTAAATTGTACTGACTCTCGCTGCTGTGAGGTGAGCCACCGGCATTACATAGATCTGTTATATAAAGACATTATTAAAACATTAAGTAATGCATCGGAGGCGAGCTTCGCCAATAGTAGGAGGAGAAAGTACTATGTAACGGGTTGGAATAAGTATGTTAGGGATGCACATAGGCAGGCAAGGCTTGGGTTTCATGAGTGGATGCGGTTTGGAAAACCTTCTAATGGACCAATATACGCGCATATGCGTGAGACCCGGAAAGTGTTTAAAGCGAAGCTCAAATGGTGCCAAAATAATCAACAGCAAATTAAAATGGACATACTTGCATCGCATCATTCGGGTAAAAACTTTAAACAATTCTGGAAGGAAACAAATCGTATAAGCCCCAGGCCGAGTGTGCCTGTGAGCGTCGAAGGTCTGTGCGCACCCGTTGAAATTGCTAATTTATTTAAGGACAATTTTAAAGTGACATCGCCATTAGGTAGATCTGTGAATCGGCCCAAGGCTGAGCCCGTCATGCCGACTGTGTGTTTTACTGAGTACGATGTACAGATGGCGATTAAAAGTATGAAGAGGGGTAAGTCACCGGGTCATGACGGGCTCAGCATTGAGCACTTGCAAAATGCTGGCATTCATCTGCCACGAGTACTCACAATACTATTTAACTTATGTATTAATCATTCTTATCTACCATCAGACCTGATGAGGACAATTGTGGTACCAGTCATTAAAAATAAAACAGGTGATGTGTCGGATGTGAAAAATTATAGACCAATATCATTGGCAACCGTTGTGGCAAAAGTGCTGGACAGATTGTTTGACAGACAATTAGCTAAACATATTAAACTGAATGACGCACAGTTTGGGTTTAGGCCCGGACTTTCCACAGAGTCGGCTATTATGTGTCTGAAAAGCACTGTCCAGTACTACACTAGCAGGGATACACCGGTGAACGCCTGCTTCTTAGACTTATCGAAGGCCTTCGATCTGGTTTCATATGATATACTTTGGCAAAAGCTGACAAATGAGACCAGTGTCCCCGAGGATTTGATTGAGATCCTGAAGTTTTGGTACGGGAACCAGATCAACTCGGTCAGGTGGGCGGGCGTTCACTCGGATGAATACCGTCTAGAATGTGGAGTAAGGCAGGGCGGGCTGTCCTCTCCTAGGTTGTTTAACCTATATGTGAACCAGCTTATGGATGAGCTCAACAATGCCTATGTCGGATGCTCCGTGGATGGCAAATCCATAAATAACATCAGTTATGCTGATGATATGGTGTTGTTGAGCCCATCCATAAGTGCACTTCAAGAGTTGCTGGATATCTGTGAGAGGTACTCGGTGAGACATGGGCTAAGGTACAATGGGAAAAAGAGTGAGGTACTTGTTTTCAAAGCACGAAGAAAATTCTATAAAACAGTACCTCCTGTGACCTTGGGCGGGGAACCACTCAGGGTCACTAAAACGTTCAAATACCTTGGTCACTGGGTCACCGAGGACCTAAAAGATGACCTCGACATAGAGAGGGAGCGTAGAGCGTTGGCCGTTCGCGGAAATATGCTGGCGCGCAGGTTTGCCAGGTGTAACAAAGACGTGAAAAAGACGCTTTTTAAAGCTTTTTGCCAATCGTTTTACACCTGCAGCCTGTGGGCCGGCTATACTCAGCGAGCGTACAATGCTCTACGAATACAATATAACAACGTTTTTAGGATGCTAATGGGGCTGCCACGTCACTGTAGTGCGTCCGGAATGTTCGCGGAGGCGCACACAGATGACTTTTATGCAATTATACGCAACAGATCGGCGTCACTTATGCAGAGACTGTGTGGCAGTACCAATGGCATCCTGAAAACGTTGGCAGGTAAGATGGATGCACCACTGCTCATGCACTGGAATGGACTGCATGTGGCAGCCACAGATGCTGAGAAGTGGTGCATTTAGGTGCCTAGTTATATTTATTTTTTAGTATGTAGATAGGTTCATTATTAATAATTTGTAATTTTAATGTCACTAACCTTAATTAATTTTAAGATTTGTTGTACCTACTAACAATATTATGGATCTCTGGATTTGAAATAAATAAATAATTGAAATAATTGAAATTGAAATAATTTGTTTGTAAAATAGTAAATTCCTTTTGATAAATAATCACGCTAAGATAATTTATTTATTAGTAATTTTATTCCTACGATTTAAAAAAGTACTTTAATTTACTTATTTTTACATAAATAGGTACAAGACGCGCTAGTGAAAAGTGGCAACATTTTTTTAGTTTTTTTGGTCTTGAATTACGTTTTGCAGTATACCTACGAATCCTTACTGGATTACGGCATGGTATAATAATATACTCCGCCTGGTACTCTATTCCGAGATTCGCGTATGACCTAACTGACACGGGCCTACATCATCATGCTGTTTACAGATTCTCAAACTTTAAAATGTGGGAGAATTTTAACCAACGGTGAAAATTATCTTAACGGCATTAATTTTAAGTTATTCATGTAGAAACATAGTAAAATAAAACAAATCTAATGTATTAAATTAAACTTTATTTATCTATACAAGACAAACGTTTAAAAAACTAATTCACAGTTACACATTAATTACCAAGCTTACGACGTGAAAAGTTTGGAAAACACTGCGACTGCTGACACTGAGCGAGAAGGAAATAACAATTAACACGCGTTCGACAAGGATGACGGTCAGGGCATGAAGTTATCTAGATCCGAATTGTCAAATGTGACAGCGCTATCCTGTGTTGCCAGTAATGTAAACAGAATTACCCGAACGTCTGAAATTTCTTTCGTGAATCGGAAGATATTGCTAACGAATAATAAAAAAAAACGTGTTATTGTAAAATTTAAGATAAAATACATTATAAATGAAAATTATAAAATTATAAAGAAATATTTTAACTTATTAACCATAGGTATAATGTACCCATGTAACATGTTATGTTGAAATAAAGTGGCAATGTTATTGTGACGTAGGCCCGTGTCACTCTGGGAATCTCGGAGTAATTAACAATGGAGCCGCCATTAACAGGCATTCCCCTCTGTCGAAAATAGGCGGCCAATGGTCAACCATATGTATGGACTGACGTTTATCTGACATGACGTACCTATACATTTGATGTGCCCCTCCCCCGCAAAAAACGGCAGACTATTTTGTACCGAAAGTTTTAGACATGGCTTCTCCGTTGTTAATTACTCCGAGCTGGGAATAGAAGACCATGTTTTATTAGACCATGCTAAAAACTGAATGTATTGAAGAATTTTGCATTAAAAATAATTTAAAAGTTCACGTTATTGAATCATCCAGTCATCTATCAAGCATTCTGCATTCAAAATCCAAAAAGCAATTGACGCCAAAGTCTACATGGTCCTTATCATCGAGCTAAATATACAAGAATCAAGCCCTAAAAGGAATCCGGAACGTATTAACCAGCTGAACCGAAGAGTCATGACATTTATCTACAAATTGCATTCATACAAGGAATCAGCCATTATACATCTACCTACGCGAGCTACGTGAAACAAAAGCCGTTAAGTGCAAAGGATTGGTCGAAATTAAAGTGGAATTTAAGGTTTAAGGCAGAAACGAGTGGTTAAAAGAGTGAGTTATTTCGAAACTGTCACCATTATAGCGTTAACTATTAGGTACGTAAAACATTTAAGGTAAAGGGCCCCTGATTCGGCAGGTTAAGGCTCTTGAGAGTGAGTTGAGAGTTTGTATATTTTTTTTAAATATTACTAAGCATATCAATACCTTGAAAGCTTTGAATAAGTTATATTAGATCTTTGTTAATAATTTAATGTTTAAACTGTAGGGTTTTAGTTGAAACTTTTTTTTATATGAATTTTTTCGTGAACCTCTTATTTGGCTCCCATTTCGTGATACAAATTTAGGTCAGCTCCTAAGTTCGTGAATTCGTGTCCCCTGTTTCGGTATAAAGTTTTCTTAGAGTAATTGGTGATAATTTGCTGATAATCATTTTAAATTTTTAACGGTTTTACCTACTTACGAATAATTGAAAGGTCAAATTAAAAATAATATTAAAAAAAAATTAAATTGAGAGCTAGCTTAAAGTTTTTTGTACTCGTCGACTTTAATGGTTGAATTAAGACTTTGGAAACCATATGGGTACTTTAATACTTGATTAAAAGCCAAACTATATAAATAAAAAAATATTTTTTTTAATTAAAAAAAATTTAAATAATTTTTTTTTCCAAAAAATAATTTATTATCTTATACGTTAAATATTACACAAATTAAATCAAATAAATTGAATAATAAATAAAATTGTGCTAGTAGCTAATATGAGAATATACGTGGAATATACCTTAAATATTTTAACTCGGGGTCACATTCAAACTCGTTTTATGAGAATTCTAGTGAAAAAAACATATACCGAATTTATAATTTATTTCCTAATCAATTTTTTTAATTGGCTTCGTTGTTATATTTAAAAACAAGCACTCAAAATGTAACTAGAAAATCCTTGATTCGGTAGTGGCACGAAATAGGAGACACACGACAAATAAAATGACAGCTATTTCGTGAGTCGATTTAATGCAATTTTAAGTTATTTCTATGCATATATTCAATCTTTTTTCTTATCAAATCAATTACTAAGGAACCCACGGAAACACTCCCAAAAACTTTTATTCGAATGGGTTTAACTTTTCCTTCCTATAAGCTTAACAAGTGAGAGCGCGCACCTTACGCTTAAAAAAAGTGCACTCATACTAACACAGCTGTTCGCGGCCGTCTGACAGTTTCGACCGTCGTGTTACTCTCAGTTTAATCACTAAAATATTGGTTATTATTTTATTGAAGAGATTAAATAATACAGATTTTTTTCATATGTATAATTTGAATAAAAAATATTTGAATTCCTTATTATTTGCGCCAGAAACTAAACTAACGAAATAACGTACTATCACGAACTTGGGGCCGTTTACCTTAATTATATGCATTACAAATATTTAGTTGCAATTAAGAGCCAACGGGAGTGGTCATTTCTCCATACAAACGTACTCCTCGTTTTCCTCCGTGGTTTTTGAAGGTAGACCAATGATTTTTTCAACACAAATTAATATTGTCAATATCTGTGTCGGACCGTTTTGATTTTTTTGTTTTTTAAGACGCTAGAGCCCTTCAAAAATGGCCAAAATGGCCTAATTGACTATGCCGCAATGAAAGGCGTGGCATTCAAAACTGATATCAATTAGCCAAAAAAGCAAAACGGTCCGACACAGATAATTTCATAATCATTTATTAGATTTCCAAATTTGGTTACGATTGGTTAAGTTTTGGAGGAGGAAACAGAGGAGTACGAAACCTCGATTTTTGAGATTTTTACGCAGGATTTTTCGCCTTGTCCTTATCGCACTACTTTTAGGTGCCGCTTCCGTTAGCGAGACGGGTATATTTACCTAAAATATTTCAAACTCAGCTCCTGTTTCGTCTTAAAGTTAAAACATAGCGGTAAATAGTTCATTCAGGCGATCACGTGATGCTTTCCATAGAAATCGATGCGCCGGAAGCTCCGGCCCGAACACGGCCCGGTCTAACGTGAAGTGAAGTCATCCTTAATGCGCGTTGCAATATTACGTAAACAAGTTATGCAATCAATAACTAATAGGATTTAAATGTGAAATGCAATTGCATTGCATTTGTTTACATGTTTAAGACTTAAGTATACAAAGTATTTTAACTAATCAAATCATATACCGTAAAATGGGATGAGTTGGGTGAAATTTGACTTTCAAACCTCGATAAAATTTTATTTTTACATGTGAAAACTGAATGGTGTATATAATAAGTGGTTCGGACGTTTGTATTTTAATTTTGTATTTTATTTTGGGTAGTTCCATTTCATAACTTTGACGATAAAGAGGAAAACCCACCTCACCCCGTAGTGCCTCGTATTTGGGGTGAGAGGGTTTTTCATACAAAGGTGATTTTGGAAGATTGTTGGATCGATTTTTTTTTAATATGCGTATTACTATAGCCCCATTTTAAATTGGAATACATTATTTTTGTAGCAGTAGCCTTAAAATCCCTTCTCACCCCCCTCTCAAACCTTCTCTCCCCATTCATAACCCAACTCTCCCCGCGAAACCTACTCACCCCGTTTTACGGTACCTACTTACATTTTAAAACTTTATTTAAAGCGATTAATTTATACAAGGCAATGAATATACAATTTAATTACAATTCATATACAATTTTAAAATCTTTTAGGTAAGTTTTTATACAAGTAAGATTTTAATACCTAGGGCCCTAATTTTTTGGGTAACTAATTTTACCTTATCAGCCTGCTTTTTGTTTATTCCCCATACTAATTTCCACCCCCATTTATTACACGCTTACGGGATAATTCCGGGGATAAAAACTATTCCATATTCTTCTTAACTATCTCTATGCTAAATTTCATCTAAATCAGTTCAGCGATTATTGATTCCCCATACAAATTTCTACCCCCGTTTTCACCCCCTTTAGGGATGATTTTTGTTATAATGTTTGATAAAAGTTAACCTACCCTGCTGCTGATGCGGTCGCATTGGACTTCGCTTCGGTCCAGCTCACGTTGCTTGACGACGACATTCTGAAGGTAGCCCCCCTACCTTCTGAAGACAGGAAGGTAGGGGCGACTTGAGCGCGGATCACACAGTATTTGCCCTGGACGTTCACGCCGGGGTGTTTCTGATTAATAGCCAAGCATCGGTAGAAGTTTCCGTAATCTTCGTAATGGCCGCTGACTCCTTGTGGCACGCGGAAGCTGGAGGCATAGACTGGAATAGGCAATTTATTTATTTACCAATAAATGTTTACTTAAAAAAACAAATTACATCTAAAAACAACACAACAAACAACTTATGACTAACAAAAATAAAATAAACTAAACAGACTAAACTAAAACTACCTAGTTCTAAAAAGTAAAAACCTACAAATAGAAAATTGGTCCCAAGTTTGTGCCGTCCGTCTTTACCAATTACCTACAATTGCATTTTTAAAATTTTAACTAGCACATTTATATGTAACGGTGTAGAAATCATTCGTCATCTCATTCATGGGGCACTGGACGCCAGTAGATTTAAAACCGGTGGTAGTTTTTTGGGTTCCGTACCCAAAGGGTAAAAACGGGACCCTATTACTAAGACTCCTCTGCCCGTCTGTCTGCCCGTCCGCCGTCCGTCTGTCTGCCTGTCACCAGCCTGTATCTCATATGAACCGTGATAGCCAGACAGTTGAAATTTTCACAGAAGATGTATTTCTGTTGCCGCTATAATAACAAATAGGTACTAAAAAGTACGAAGCCCTCGGTGGGCGAGTCCGACTCGCACTTGTCCAGGTTTTTGACATTTATAGGTGCATTCTGTTTATAGACTTTCATTTTAAGTAAAGTCTATATGCGGAAAGAGAAGAGTCGTGGAATGTATGGGACCCAATAGGTAGTTACTTGTAGATCGTTACGATTGCTCAGCGAACATAAGGTGTATACAGTATATAAGGTGCTAACAAAGTTACCAATATCTAGTTACATCTGATAGTACTCGGCTCCCTGGGGTATATTTAAGTATGAAACATATAGGTTTTATATGATGCTGAATATAACGGCCTCCTAGCCTAGTCGGTAGTGACCCTGCCTACAAAGCAGGAGGACCCGGGTTCGAATCCTGGTAAGGGCATTTATTTGTGTGCTTATCACAATATAAATATTTGTTCCTGAGTTATGGATGTTTTATGTGTAAGTATAAAAGTATTGTGTGTATATTATATATATCGTCGTCGAGAACCCCCAACACAAGCCTTGAGCTTACTGTGGGACTAGGTCGAACTGTGTAAAATTGTCCTATTGTATTTATTTATTTATTGGAGAAAATTGGAATACAAACCTACTTACGTAAAAACACCCTGTTAATGGGATTATTAAATGAGACATCATTGAACTGATCCTAGAAACTGACGAAACATTTTACATAACACTTAACTGGCCACTTTACGTTCGCGTTCGTGCTTGCTTTTTAAATTGCTTTGACTTTGGCTGACTTTAAAAGGCTTTGAAAGGCTAACAGTAACAATATTAGTTAATTACCTTTATAACCTTTTACAGTTTTCCCGCGAAACCATTTAATGACATTTCAGACTAATAATTGTTGACATGAAAGAAGCACTGGCCCCAATTTCACCACGGTGACAGGTGCGACAATTGTAAAACATCACTGTTGCTGACGTCACAGGCATCCATGGGCTACGGTTGCCGCTTACCATTGGGCGGGCCGTATTCCTGTTCGCCACCATCATTGTATTATTATAAAAAACTTTATTATATCGGAAAAAAACAGATATTTCTCTTGCTAAGTTTATGACAATTGTCACAAGAAACACCACAATTGTCACGAAATTCCGACATATAGGGTCAGTTGTTGTTCTACATTGAAACAATCGGACACAGTGTAACTTTGCGATATCTCGGAAACTAGGTGTTACCAGCTAGTGCCGTCTGTCAAACAAGGGCAGGCTCAAGGACCCCCAGCACCTCCCCAAAACACGAGCGCGCCTCGGAGAAGGAGCACGCTGCTACGAGCATTATTGTGAATTCGTGCAACAAAAGTAAATTTTTCATTTAAGTTTCGCAATTTTTTACCAAGATATAGACTCGAGTTTGGCGTTTTTTAAGTTTTTGTTATGTTCTATGTGTATTATGTGATGGAACTCAATCGGCGGGGTCCCCGGTAGCCCTCGGAGTGCCTCAAGGTTCAATTCTTGGTCCCTTCCTGTTTTTGGTATACATTAATGACTTACCAAAAGTTGTGCAAGATAGACATGATATAGTGTTATTTGCAGATGACACTTCCCTTATATTTAAAGTGGACAGAAAGGAAAATAGCTTCGAGAGCATTAATGACGCGCTATCTACCATTGTAAACTGGTTTACGGCAAACAATTTGCTTTTGAACGCCAAGAAAACCAAATGCATCAAGTTTACGCTACCTAACGTCAAGCAGGTAAATAACAGCAAGATTAAAATAAAAGGTGATACGCTGGAATTTGAGGACCGAACTGTTTTCCTGGGAGTCACTCTAGACTCCAAACTGCAATGGCATGCACATATAGGCACTCTAGCCGGAAAACTTAGTTCAGCAGCCTATGCAGTGAGGAGAATCAAACAGCTGACAAACGTAGAGACGGCCAGGCTGGTATACTTTGGTTACTTCCATAGTGTTATGTCTTATGGAATTCTGTTGTGGGGAAAAGCGGCAGATATTCAGACAATATTTGTGCTGCAAAAACGAGCTGTACGTTCCATCTATGGACTGGGCGCTCGAGTATCCCTAAGAGAGAAATTCAAAGAAGTTAACGTTCTTACCGTTGCATCTCAATACATACTAGAGAATATTATGTATGTTCGGAAAAACATCCACGAATTCAAGGTTAACAGTGATATCCATAACTATAACACTAGAAACAAACATAAACTTGCTGTGCCCACCCACCGCCTCCGTAAGGTTAGTACGTCTTTCGTCGGGAACTGTACACGTTTTTATAACAAAGTCCCCACTGATGTAGCGAATTTACCACTTCACAAATTTAAGTCGCACATTAAGCACTCCTTGTTACGTAAGGCGTACTACACTGTAAATGATTTTATAAACGATAGAGATGCTTTTAAGCCGGTAGCTTGATTTCATTAGTATAATAAGAATTAAATAAATATTGTTTTTTTTTTTTTTTACATTGTGAATTAAATATGCTAGTGTCCAGTAGAATTGACACATGAGACAATGATGTTCTCGCTTGATTATATTGTTTAATTTAATTTTAGTTTTGGACACTTGGAGACCTTATACATCTCTAAGTACATATTTATTTATTTGATTATTATTTTTGATTGTACATACTTACCTATATTTTTAATGTTTCTGACACTTAGAGACCTTTACATCTCTAAGTCAACTTAGGCTAGTAATTATGTGAAGCTATATTACTGTCTTTTTATGTAACATATGAGCACAAAATGCCGTGTCTTACAGCTACATGTTATTACTATTTTAATATTAATATAGGCCGGTAGCTTGAACATGTCATGCTCGCTTAAAAGTCTTTGCTTACGGTGGCGTTGTTGATCGGGTCGCCACTTTCCCGAATGAAGGTTGAGGGAGGCGATGGCTGAGATACGCGTCATACTCGTGAACGGGTGCTGTTTGTGGAGACTGGTCTGTTAAGCTAACACGAGCTATTATACTTAGTAACTTTTATTAATTAATTACAGTGAGACGCCTCATTCTGTTCTCGTATGTTTCTTTTCTTTTAATGAATGTATTAATTATACAGGATATTGACTCTTGGAGACCCTATACATCTCTAAGGATAACTTGATAAACTATATAATCTTATAGTTCTGACACCTAGAGACATTTACACCTCTAAATATTATAGATTTTTTTTGTGTGTGTTTTTTTATCTGTATTTTGTATGTAATTCGACATTAAGAGACCATATACATCTCTTAGTAATTGTAATACGTTAGATTGAATTGTTAGTTTTATTTTATAAAATTGTTGATGTTATTATTTTTGCTTTTATGTAAATTCAATGTTGACGTGTAAAAGTGCCCTTGTGGCCTATTTGCTGAATAAATGTTGATGTTGATGTTGATGTTGATGTTGACACAATTTTTGGTACATTAAAGTTTATTTGGAGCTAAATATTTTTAAATTTCTTTCACTCTTTGGTGCAGTTTTTATTAATTGATTAAAAAAACACCCCCTAGTCTCACAATGAAACATTTTTATGTAGTATACAATGAAACATGATGTTCACCAGCACACAATGAAACAAACTCATTATTTTTTAAAATAATTATAACCTATGTGCTAAATTTGTGAAACTAAAATACCATGAAAATTGGTAATAATTTGTCTATCATATATTATGACAAAATATAAGATACTTAACTTTAGGAATGGCAGAGATAGGATGGCTTATATGTTGAATGTTTCATTGATGGCAAGGTTATAGGACACATTTCTTACATTGAAACAGTCGTGTATAAACACTATGTTGCAAGAAAGTGTTTGAAATCAAGCATGGAGATGCTCAAAACCCTCCCGCGTACCTACCTAGTTCGCAATCATGCTTCGTGGACATTTTAAAAGGCGCCTTTTTCGCAGCATGCCGTACCTGCCGACCAGATTTTCGATTCACAATGAAACTCAGGTGTGTGTACAATGAAACAAGTCTTTCGCTTTTAGATATTTCAGCAATCTTATAATGATTCCATATGTCGGAAACCTTTTAAATAACTAATTTCAGCCTACCACTATTTTCTCCTTTCCTTTCTCATTAATTGAGTGAAAGCATATATGTAGTAATGTCACTTATTTATTACACCGTTTCAATGTTTATTAACGATGTTTCATGGTAGACTATAATTATTACATTTGTTTCACTGTAAAAATCAGAGTGTTTCATTGAAAACATGCACAAGTACACAATGAAACAAAACTCATTTTTCAAAAAAAAGCTTATAACACAGGAACTGTTACAGATAAGTAGAAACCAAGAATGCCACATGATAGCCAACGAAATTGTTTATCTTCATACGAAATGTCACACTCATAACTTTAAAAACACCAGAGATAGAAAGGCTTGAACTTTTAGTGTTTCATTGATCAACAAGTTACCCTAACTCATTTCCTGTCAAGATTCACCGACAATTCTACAAATATGTCGACTAGAAAAAATATTTCTTGTTTCACAACATAATTGTAATACATACAATTGTAGCAAAATGCCTGTCATGTTTGTAAGTATTTCTATAGAAAATATTTTATAAAATTGTAATATGTCACCTGTCGCTTGACAATTGTCGCTCGACATATGTCACTGACAATTGTAGCCGTGGTGAAATTGGGGCCGGGTGGCCTAGCGGTAAGAGCGTGCGACTTTCAATCCGGTCGCGGGTTCAAACCCCGGCTCGTACCAATGAGTTTTTCGGAACTTAAGTACGAAATATCATTATTATATTTACCAGTCGCTTTTCGGCGAAGGAAAACATCGTGAGGAAACCGGACTAATCCCAACCCAATGACGCCTTAGTTTCCCCTCTGGGTTGAAAGGTCAGATGACATGCAGTCGCTTTCGTAAAAACTACTGCCTACGCCAATTCTCGGGATTAGTTGTCAAGCGGACCCCAGGCTCCCATGAGCCGTGACAAAATGCCGGGATATTCATATTCATATGTCACAGATGCGTAATTTACATTATTATTATACAATAGGTATGTCAGAAATATATACAATTAAAAGTAGGTATCATTGTAAACATTGGAAAAATAATAATAATTAAATTGACAATAAAATAGTTATACCCCGTTCCAATACGTTGGGAATAAGGGAACACCCAAATATTCCGAAATACGTTTTTCCGACTTTCATAACCTCGATTTTCATAATCCCGATTTTTTACATGACCGAAATATCGAAATTACGACTTTGAAAACCACGAAAGAACAAAATCACGACTGTGTTATTTCCGAAAACTTAAAATCCGATTTTCATATGGACGAAAGCTTAAAATTCCGATTTAGAAAGCACGCCCGCTGTAGCAAAGCGCAGAGCAGCCGAAGCGGCTGAGGCGAGCATTAGTGCCTGCGCTTTGCTACGCAAGGGTCTAGAGGCTGCTATGTCCGCAGCGCCGGAGCAGTTGCGGAGCAACTGTTGCCAGAAAAAAGGGTTAGGTTAGGTTAGAACTGCAACCTCACGAAAACAAACTGTTGTCAGAAAAGTGGGTTAGGTTAAGTTAAAACTGCGTCCCCCAAGAAAACGAATTGTTGTCTGTAAAGTGGGTTAGGTTAGGTTAGAACTGCAACCCCCAAGAAAACGAACTGTTACCAGAAAAGTGGGTTAGGTTAGGTTAGAACTGCGACCTTTACAGAAACCAACTGCTACTGGAAAATCGGGTTAGGTTAGGTTAGAACTGCGACCTTTACAGAAACTAACTGCTAATAGAAAAATGGGTAAGTTTAGAACTGCGACCTTTACAGAAACCAACTGCTACTGGAAAAGTGGGTTAGGTTAGAACTGCGACCTTTACAGGAACCAACCGTTGCTAGAAAAGTAGGTTAGGTTAGAAATGCGACCTTTACAGAAGCCGAATGCTATTAGAAAAGTGGGTTAGGTTAGGTTAGAACTGTGACCTTTACAGGAACCAACCGTTGCTAGAAAAGTAGGTTAGGTTAGAAATGCGACCTTTACAGAAACAAACTGCTACTAGAAAAGTGGATTAGGTTAGGTTAGAACTGCGACCTTCACGGAAGCCAACTGCTACTAGAAAAATAGGTTAGGTTACGTTAGAACTGCGACCCTTACAGAAACCAACTGTTGCTAGAAAACTGGGTTAGGTTAGGTTAGAACTGTGACCTTTACAGAAACCAGCTGCTACTAGAAAAATGGGTTAGGTTAGGTTTGAACTGCGACCCGTGCAGAAAAAAAAGCTACTAGAAAAGTAGGTTAGGTTAGGTTTGAACTGCGACCCTTACAGAAACGAAATGCTACTAGAAAGGTGGGTTAGATTAGGTTAGAACTGCGACCTTTACAGAAACCAACTGTTGCTAGAAAAGTGGGTTAGGTTAGGTTAGAACTGCGACCTTCACAGAAACTAACTACTACTTGAAAAATGGGTTAGGTTTAGAAATGCGACCTTTACAGAAGCCAAATGCTACTAGAAAAGTGGGTTAGGTTAGGTTAAAACTGTGACCTTTACAGAAACAAACTGCTACTAGAAAAGTGGATTAGGTTAGGTTAGAACTGCGACCTTCACGGAAGCCAACTGCTACTAGAAAAATGGGTTAGGTTAGGTTAGAACTGTGACCCTTACAGAAACCAACTGTTGCTAGAAAACTGGGTTAGGTTAGGTTAGAACTGTGACCTTTACAGAAACCAGCTGCTACTAGAAAAATGGGTTAGGTTAGGTTTGAACTGCGACCCGTGCAGAAAAAAAAGCTACTAGAAAAGTAGGTTAGGTTAGGTTTGAACTGCGACCCTTACAGAAACGAAATGCTACTAGAAAGGTGGGTTAGGTTAGGTTAGAACTGCGACCTTTACAGAAACCAACTGTTGCTAGAAAAGTGGGTTAGGTTAGGTTAGAACTGCGACCTTCACAGAAACTAAACTATTGCATCTGAACTATTTCTCCTGAAGCCTGATGAAGCACGGCTTTGACTTCGCATGAAAGCTCGCCTCACTGGGGCATTTCGGACTTTTAGGCCCCGATGAAGATCGATACCCGGCTTTTTAACATGGTTTCACAATTTGCGATATTGTCAAAAAATTTCGCGCTCGCTGCGCTCGCGTTTATTTTTAGTTCTTTAATTTTGGCCCTGTATCTACATGTTAGCTTGGCAAATGAATTAATAGAGCTATGATAGCATACGCAGTGCAAGTGTTATTTACACGTCATAATTTCATAGAAGTTTCGACGTTTAAAATAACACTTGCACTACGAGTGCTATCAATATTGTTGCAGGCTTATCTTGGTCTAACTCTAGTAATTTAAGTAATTTTAATATATGGATTTTTTTTTTATTATTAGGTTGATTCTAATCATGTGGCTCGGCGTTTGGTCTTATGGTCGGACAATGGCTGTTCAGCCTCTCAATATATGTATTAACTATTGAGAAAATCAACTGTGCGGCTCTAGTGAGCTTAGCTTTTAGCCTCGCTTAAAATTGGCCATTAGAGGTAGATAAGAAAGTGACGCTGAAGCTCTCATTTTTGGTATTCCACTGGGAATTGGCCTTAAGCCTAAAGGGCTCTCCCCACACTTGACGCGACGCGGAATCGGCAAAAACCGATAGCATAAAGCTTTATGTCCATGCAATAAGAGCGAAAAAGACATCGTTCGATTTGGATCGACACGGCCGACGCCGGAAGATTGAAATTAAAAACGCAAACTTTTATTTCCCTGTATTGAATGTGCTGTGTGCAGAACTGACTGTAGGGGGCCCTGAGCTTCGCACTGCCTAGGGGCCCCGACATGCTTAATCCGGCCCTGTATGTAGAAACATAGGTACATAATACATAATTATGTTGAAAAATTGTGTTTGTGAGTAACTCTTATAATATATTGTAAAATAGGAAATTTTAAAAGGCATTTCTGCTTACTTTAAAGGGGCCCACTGATTAACAGTCCGCCGGACGGTATCCGCCTGTCAGAACAAAATTTTGACAGTTCCGAACAACTGACAGACCGATACCCTCCGGCGGACTGTTAATCAGAGGGCCCCTTTACGACGTAGGTATTTACCATTAATTATTATGAACAAATTCGGAATTTCGTTATTCGGAATTTAAAAAATCGGAATCACGTCAAATCGGAATTCAAATTTTCGGAATAATGACAATTCGGAATTCGTGATTTCAACAATCGTAAATGTTAAATTCGGTATTTTTCACTATCGGAATTGTAATATTCGGAATTATGTGGTTCGGAATTTTAAAAAATCGGCGGTTTTGCTATTCGGAAATATAAAACTTCGTGATTTTCATCGTTCGGTAATTACGACATTCGGAATTATGATGGGTCGAGCATTTAAAAATCGGAGTAATAAAATTCGATATTCTTAAATTCGGCATAAAATATTTCGGAATTATGTAGTGTACCCTGGGAATAATAATAATGGCTTTCCATTTAATATTCGTTAGCCTTCTAGGAATTCCTTGACCGAATAAAACGCCTTTTGGATCAGGAAACACTTGAGTTTTTTTATAAAAATGAGATCTGAAGCAACATCCTTTATATCGGTCGGTAACCTGTTATAGATTCGTGGACCTATAATTCGGAAGAAGTTACCTGTTTTTGCAAGATAACGCAAGGAAAATGAATTATTGACATGAAAGAAAGTATTATTATAGAACTAAAAATCTTGTCTCAAGTCATGATGATTATTTTTAGATAGAATTATAATTTATTTTTCCATTATTATATTAAATATATTAATAAAACAGAGATTAAATAACAAAATAAATAAATCATAAATCTAGCACTAAATTTGTTTTTTCTTCGGTAAATGAAAACAAAAAAATATATAGGTATATAAGATATTAAATTATATATATATATAGATGGTAAAGCAAACCTTGTCAGTAAAAAAAGGCGCGAAATTCAAATTTTCTATGGGACGATATCCCTTCGCGCCTACATTTTTCAAATTTGCCGCCTTTTTCTACTGACAAGATCTGCTTGACCAAATATATATATATTATATATATAACCGACTTTAAGATTTCAAAAGGAGGAGTTTCTCAATTCGGTTGTACAGTCAAAGTCAAAGATATGTTTACAATTTTGCACGTTATTACTCCTTTGTAATAAGGCGAAAAAGCGGCGGTATATCCATCAGAATGTCACCTCCTCTTCCATGGCCGACGTTTGGAAGTTCTTAAAATCCCTCGGTCTTGGCAAGCCCGTTAACCAGTTTGACGGTATGTCTTTCTCCCTTTCTGACCTTAACAAGCATTTCTCGTCTGCCCGATCCGTTGATAGTAATGCTAAAATCAATACCATTTTCGAAATTTTGGCCCTACCTTCAATTGACACTGTCTCGTTTTCTTTCTCACCCACTACTCAATCGGAGGTTAGGACCATTATTAAGTCCATTAAGTCAAAAGCTGTTGGTTGCGACGACATCGGTCGGTATATGATAGTGTCTGTCCTTGACTGCGTGCTTCCCATGCTGACTGATATTATTAACTTCTCTCTCTCTAACGGTGAATTTCCGTCGCTTTGGCGCAAAGCATTTGTCATACCTCTGCCTAAAACAAATAATCCTTCGTTGGTTAGTCAGTTCCGACCTATTTCTATACTCCCTTTTTTGTCGAAAATCGCTGAAGCGGTGGCTCATAAACAGCTGTCAAGGTTTATTTTCTCACACAAACTTCTGAGCCCCTTTCAGTCTGGTTTTCGACCGGGACATAGCACCTGTACCGCACTGCTCAAAGTGACAGAGGACATCAGGCGGGGCATGGAGAATCAAATGGTCACAGTTGACTTCTCAAATGCTTTCAACACTGTCGACCATGAGATCCTCCTTGCCCTACTTGAGCACCTCAATGTGTCGCCGTGTGCCTTAAAATGGTTCTCGGCATATCTGTGTGGACGTCAGCAAGCAGTACGTGTCGACCGCATTTTGTCGGAATGGTGTAACTTAGCCACAGGTGTACCACAAGGAGGTATTCTTTCACCCCTATTATTTTCTATATTTGTCAATTTTATCACTCCAGACCTTCGCTGCTCGTACCATCTCTACGCCGACGACCTGCAACTCTATGACCAGTGTAATATTGCCGACCTTACTGCCACCATTAATAAACTTAATCTGGATCTCAGACACATCCAACATTGGTCTGAGAAGTTCGGTCTATTCGTTAACCCCTCCAAGTGTCAGGCCATTGTCATAGGCGGCGCCCGACAGCTCCTTAAAGTCGATATTACACCTCCTGTATACTTTAATGGCACGCCTATTCCCTACAGCCAAAGTGTAAAAGACTTGGGTGTCTTTCTGGATAGTACCCTGAGCTGGAGGACACAGGTAGCCGAAATTAGCCGTAAAGTTACTGGTTCTCTTCATGCACTCAACAGGCTTAAACACTTTTTACCAATTAAAACAAAAATATTGCTCGTACAAACTTTAATACTGCCAATAATCGACTATGGTGATGTGTGTTATCCGGACTTAAATGAAGAGCTCCTGGATAAATTAGATCGTTTAATGAATAATTGCATTCGTTTTGTTTTCTGTCTCCGTAAATACGATCATGTCTCCTCATTCCGCTCTAAACTTGGCTGGTTTCCTATTCGTATTCGTCGCAAAATTCGCATGCTCTGCACCCTTTTTTCTGTTCTTAACGACCCTCAGTCCCCCGAATATCTAAAATCTTTCTTCCACTACTATGGTGTCTCTCGTGTCCGTCAGCTTCGCTCTTCTGGCAATCTTTCTCTGTCTATACCATCTCACCGAACTGGTTATATGTCCGATTCCTTCTCAATTCAGGCAGCTCGCCTTTGGAATAGTCTCCCTGTCAAAATTAAACAGTGTCCGAACAGATTTGCTTTTAAAAAATCCTTAAGTGAGCACTTTGCTGGCAGTACTGGGAAATCTTGAATGTTTCTGTTTTGTAAGTTCATCTGATTTCATATTTATGTATCTATATGTATATGTAAGTAGGTATATGTATTTGTATCAATATTATTTATATTTATGTATGTTTATATTAGTGTATTTATTATGATTGTATTGTGTTCGTACAGGTACCTAATTGTATCATCTACTACATGTTTTTGCACCGCCTACAACTTATCTGCTTTGCCTAAAGGTTGACTGGTAGAGAATGCCTTATGGCATTAAGTTCGCCTTTTGTACAGTGTATTTCCTTATGTGCAATAAAGATTAAATAAATAAATAAAAATGTAAACATATTTTTGACGTCGACTGTACCTATGTTTTTAGGGTTCCGTACCCAAAGGATAAAAACGGGACCCTATTTACTAAGACTCCACTGCCCGTCTCTCTGGCACCAGACTGTATCTCATGAACCGTGATAGCTAGACAGGTGAAATTTTCACAGATGATGTATTTCTGTTGCAGCTATAACGACAAATACTAAAAATAAAAATAGGTTGTAAGTAAAATGCATGTGTTTTTTTTTAAACATGACTAAGTATTTAATTTTTTATAGTATTTTTTGAGGGTACTTTCAAGTAACAATTTAGGCAAACGTATGGTTATTTATGGAATGGGCAGTCAAATATCAGAATGGAAATTGTATAACAAATCCATTTATACCCATGTTAAATATTTATTAATAATATAAATTACTAAAAGACATAAACAGGAATATAAAACTAAAACTAACTACAATGAAAGTAACTAAAACTAAAAATTAAACATACCTATCAAAATTTGGTGCCGAGCGCCTTGTGGAGCATCTGTGCGCCTCTGCCCCACTAATTCAATTGCTTATCGTAATTAAAGAATAATGTCTCGTACTTGGAACCTAAAATGCTCTAGTGCAGAAACGTATCATTTTCTGCACACATTTTAGAACAACAATGACCCTCTTTCAGAGCATGAGAAATGAAAAGTATGTACTTACATAGATTTTTGTCCATAACTTCTAATTGGGCCTCACACAGCGCTGGATCCAAAACGCTCCTATACAATTCCTCGTCGTAAATGGTGGCATTTGTGCCGCCGTGCAAGCACAAGGTGGTCAGTATTATAATAACACTCCTCATGGTGTCTTCTATTTTATTTTTATTTTAATAGCAAAACTTCAGTGAAACACAGACATATTAAATAATATTAAAACGAATTCCTCACGTATTTTATTCCGAAGATAGCTCGACAGGTTTTGCTCCATAATATAACGCGAGCCGTTGAAGAAGCTTCTCATTATGCAACGAAACATGATTTAGATATTTATTTTCATAATAAATAAAGTAATATACAATTACAATATAAATTACCCTAAAATAATCTACACGTATTATGATTGTCAATATTATTTACATAATATTATTTTATAAATACATTGATGTGAATGTGCATTCGTATGAGACTGTATGACTATTATCGTCTATCAGTACTAGTTATTATTTGTACATATTACTTATATTCCATAAGAAAATTAAAAAATATTAACGTTATAAATTAATAGACGCAAAATATACAATAATACTCAATTTATAAAATGTCGAGTAATCTTCGATTCAAAATACGCGATTGACCAGTTTTAATATATTTATTTTACATTAACAAAACACCAACAGCTTTAACAAACAGTAACTTAATATTAACTATTAGGGTACAATTGTGAAACACTCTTCTCGCGAGAGTTCCGAGGTCTAAACTAAACTTAAACTAAAAGAACAGTGGCACCACAAGTAGGGGAGATGTATGTAAAATGATCCCCTTAAGAGAAATTCTTTACTGTGTTCAAAGTTGAAGACAAAAACACAAGATTTAGATCTTAATGTATAGTAAATTTTCTTACCTAAATAACTGCATACTTACTTATTTCTCATGTCTTATTATGTTTAGTAAAGGATCATTTTAAGAGATAAGAGATAAGAGATCTTTATTTGCATACCATAGTACAGATGTTATATACATGGACCCTGGAAAGGGTGTAGCAAAAATTGGTGGTTAACAATTTCATAGTATTGGTTATTATTACTACTGACTTATTCCTAAGTATGTATGTATATAACGATCCCTAGGGTATGGTTAAAATTATCCCAATCAGTATGTAATTTTTTTACCAAGATATTACATATTTATCAAAAAAAAAACAAAACTGCATTGAATAAATTTATTACATTGAAAACATCGATCTAAATATAACTCTGAAATTCAACGTGCGTTGGTATTAACATCGTTAGGGGTCTTCCATTAATTACATCACACGTTTAGGGGGAGGGAGGGGTCAAGAAAATGTGACATGTTGTGACAAGGGGGAGGGGGGAGTCATAAACTTTGTGACGTCACTTTAACTTCATCAGTAACCGAAAAGTATTTAAATTATTTTGTACGCTAATTATCATTTAAATAACAAGGTTTTGAAACGATAATCGTTTTTATTGGTTTAATTTTATTTCTTAATCAGTTTTGGGTTATAATATTACTACTTAATATTTCTTTTGTCAAAAATATTTTGATAAAATATTAAATAAATATGTGCCGATTTCGTTGAAGAAATGTGACGTCACACCAGGGGGGAGGGGTTTCCCAAATGTGACCAAGTGTGACAAGGAGGGGGGGAGGGGTAAAAAAACCTAGAAATTCGTGTGACGTAATTAATGGATGACCCCTTATATAAAATATAGCTAAACATCAATATAATCCGACAATGAAACATAATGTCAATTAAACATAACAAGCAAAAAGTAATGGTATCCAGAAAACAGGCTTATCATCATTAGACAATGTTTTTAATTATTTTCTAATTAAACCACACTGCGTGCTCACACCACTATGACACTTTAAGAGGCAGTGGAGGAGTCGCGGGGCAGACGTTTACTACATATTTATATATTGCACTAACAGTCGCTCGAATACGATGGGGCACCATTTTACCTCGAGGGTTCGTTATTATACACATCTCCCCTGCCAAGACATAATTGCTGTTGTTACAGGATAGTGAAACAAAAAGACTGACAACGGCCTCCTAGCTTAGTCGGTAGTGACACGACTGCCTACGAAGCAGGAGATCCCAGGTTCGAATCTCGGTAAAGGGGTGATACAGATTTTATTGTACCTGCCTATGGTGAATTCGTTCGCGCCTTTCCTGTAGACATAGCAAAGTTAAGGAAATCTAAAGCTAATTTTTACGCTACACCCTTACACGCGGGATATATTTTTAGAGTTCCGTACCAAAAAGGTACAAAATGAACCCTTATGCGCGACTCTGTCCGTCCATCTGATAACTAATAAACACCAACATTGATAAATATCTCGAGTTACTTAAGCTATCGATTTGAAATTTGGAATAGTTATGAACACGGAAGAAAGAATGAGCGCGCTGCGTGGTTATGAACAACGCTAACCTAGATATACACATTGGAAGTGCTTTTTTATATTTATTTTTTAATAATTATGGAAAATGCCCAATATAATATAGGGGGCAAAATTTCTAAATCTAGTTACTAGGTCAAGTGGGATATCATTTGAAAGAGCTCAAAATAAACATTACAAAACAATTTTTACTGTCTTTTTGTAAAGAACAAAATTGTATTTTTTTAAATTTACATATTTAAAGAAGCCTGTATTAATATTCAATATACTCTATGGCCTGTATCAATGAGACATGTCGGCTCCGTTGGGCTTCTACATTACAGAGTTTCAATAAGTGTTAAGATATCAAAAAAACTGTACATGAATTTCGCAGTTTTAGACAGGGGGGTTCCGCCAATATCGAGTGAAAAATCCCAATATCAGTTACTGCATAACCCTTAGCTTCAAATAGTTGCGCCCTCTTGTCTCGAGTCCGAACACATTCCATTAGGAAGCTGTACATTCTCGACAGAGTCGCAGATATCGCAGTTGGGCGACTCTGCTTTCCTTATCAGATGAGCAAGGGTCTATATAGGGTCGCATAGTAATTGATTGTCCTAATGTAATGTTACGCATAAAACTCATTTCGCATAATTGTTATTGTGCTGGAAATATTAACATTTCTGATAAAATATAACACAAACCTAACCTAACCTCAACCCTATTCTACACAACCTACGCAAAATATTTTCGAGAATACTCTTTGTTTCAGGTGGAGAAAATTTATGCGTAACATTACATTAGGACGATCAATTATTATGCGACGAGTTCGGCACCCGATGAGCAAACATATTTAATGGGATGTGACCGGACCGAAGCCTGTGAGCACGTATGTACAATATTCGCCCGCTATATTCCCTATATTCGTAAGTTTGTCTATCTGACCTAACTGGAGTTTTCCTCTTGTGGCGAGTCTCCCCGCCACCACCATAACATATGTATCCGTAGTATATAGGTATAGGATAAGTTAGAGCGGACTGCGCTCGGCGCGTAAGATTTGTCTGATAGTAAACACCAACTAATGAACACGCATCTTTTAATTTATTTACCGTACCTTCTGATCCCATAGTAGTACTCAAATACATACTTACTTACATACGGTAAAGTGGTGACCCCGACGTGATCTACTCGAAGGTTAGCTGGAAGAGATCCCTTATAGGGATAATTTCGCCTTTGTACTTCCATTACTGTAATTTATTTTTGTAAACCTGTGTTGTGTCCAATAAAGTGATTACTACTACTACTACAAATGGATACATGTGTATTTATTCACACGATGGCGGTGGCGCTTTTTATCAATCGTTGTTGCATTATCGACTTTAAGCGTTGGTTGTTAAATCGAATTTAGCGTGTGGACGGATTCAAGCGCTTTTTTAACGCGCATTGAAAAAGCGCTCGTTAGTATGAAGCCCTGGAGTATGAAGTATGGAGGGCGCTTAAGGAGTATTGTATTCTTGGCACTCGACCGAACAGGCCTCGGACCGGACCAAGGTTGCGGTCCGGTACGCCCGTCTGTTACAACTTTAAAAGCGCTTAAATGTGCTTATACATCTATACGATCGCCAGAAACTTGCGAAAGGGGGCCAGTCAACCATTTACTACCCTCACTACATATTCACCCCCTGTAGATGCCTTAAAATTCACACAAAACCTTTTTCTTCAAATTAATCGTCATGACGCCTGGCTACTCTACGTTAAGTTAAAAAACTTAAAGGCAGTATGGCTTAGAGCTTTAGCCTGTCCAGATAGACGAAAAAAAAAAAAAAAAAACTTAAAAAAAAAACAACTGTCAATGTCACCAAAATAAATGTCACTTGCAGATAGCTTGCAGGCTGGCAGGCTGCAGCAGGGTTGGAATTTATTTAATTTAATCTGATTTTGAGGAAATTTCACCAAGAAATAGATTGCCGCGTAATATTTGTAGGATTTGGTTTCGAAATAAATAAGATACTACCTCTGTTTACGTTAAATAAAAGAATATACCTATCAAATCAAGTGAGTTGACGATGGAGTCGTCAGCGTTACAGGGCGCAGAGGTTTTCGTGAAGGCTGAGCCCTGTGAGGATGTGTGTATAACAGAGAAGCCCTCGATCGACGAATTGATTGTGAAAGATGAACCCTTGCTGGATGACTTGTGTGTAAAAGACGAGACTTCGTGCTCTGATGTGTGTGTAAAGGACGAGTCGCTCGGTGTGAGCGCGGCGGCGGCGGCGGCGGGGCTGTACACAGACCACGCCGTGAAAGATGAGCTCGTGCTCGGCCCCGTGCTAGTGGAGCGGCGCGCGCGCCACGCACCAATATGTCAGTTGTGAATTCAAAAAAATTATTGAATGATGTGATGGAACATCATTTGAAGATTTTACAATTTATCAGAGTTTAAAAATCATTTATGATTGCAAACCCATTATATTTACTTACATATACAGGGTGTCCATAGCCATTGGACAAAGCCGAAATGTACATATGCATTAGGGTATTTAGAACCAGTATACAAAGTATCATAACAATCGGTGTAGTGGTTACGAAGAAATTAACAAATTACGATATTTTTACTTTGAAGTAACCTGTATGTGTTAGTAGCTCCTGAGGTAATAAATAGTATGAAACCTTCGACCGTTTTGATTATCTTTTTTATTTATGATATTAATAAGATTCTGACTTTTGACAAATGTCATCATTGCCGCACATTTTCAAACAAATTGTCAAAAGCACTGCCAATGATTAATACAGTATGTTTCTATTTGTTGTCGATTATTGGAAATAACTTTTGTTTGATAATTTATTTTTTTATGTTTTGTTCTAATAAAAACAATATTACCTTTAGAGCATTTCTGAGAAGTAACCCTAAGACCTAAGTGGGATTTCAGGGTGTGTCCAATGGCTAAGGTCATCCTGTATAATTATAGTGGGGTCCCAGTGCCCTGAAATTTTTCAGAGCCTTATCAAAGAGGCTGGTGGATGTGACTGGGAATCTACCTTTCCGAGGGGTGAATTTTTATTGTATGTTTTGGTTCCTTAATGTTTTAATAAAATTTGACTGATTAAATCATAGCAAGAAGTTAAGTGGTCGGACCGGATCGATACAGTGATTTAGAGCATGATGCTTGTTTTATGTATTAATTAATCTTAATTGTAAATAGTCGTTATGTTGTATCTTCTTGCTGTGTAACTTTTTTCTTATTTAACTAACTGTTTACTGTATGTTATTTCTGTCTTTTTTCTTCTTGTCTGTTACCTCCCGTGATTCTTCTCACTTGATGGTCTCATCGGAAGATCAGCGCTGGAAGCCACCAGCAACATGCTGAGATGGGGCCATTTGGTGGCACTTTAATCTTATTTTGTGTTTTCTTTTATACTATATACTGTTCCGATTGTTTGTGCTTACGAATAAATCTATTCTATTCTATACTAAGTAATTTGGGGAAATTATAAATAATAATTATTTGGCGACAACCTTATACAGATAAACCTAGCCCCAAACTAAGCATAACTGTACTATTGTCGCTAGACAACAATATACATACTTAGATACTTCGATAACACCAATAAGATAACCAATAGTAGTGAAATTCAAACCATGGGACCTTTGCGAACTCAGGAACACCACAGTTGGGAAGGTTAAAGGACACGGATAAGGTCTGTGCAGATGTCCTAGAATTGCTAGGTGTTCATTTTCTATATGCTGGGCGCTACTCACGGGGAGGGCCCGAGACTGAATAGATTTCTAATTAAAATAAATAAATAATAAATAAATATTTTAGGACATTCTTACACAGATTGACTAAGTCCCACAGTAAGCTCAAGAAGGCTTGTGTTGTGGGTACTCAGACAACGATATATATAATATACAAATACATACTTAAATACATAGAAAACACCCATGACTCAGGAACAAATATCTGTATCATCATACAAATAAATGCCCTTACTGGGATTCGAACCCAGGACCATCGGCTTCGCAGGCAGGGTCACTACCCACTAGGCCAGACCGGTCGTCAAATTACATTTAACACTTTTTTGCTCATAGTTAAACGTGTGTTTAAATCTGGAGTACGCCTACTTTGGAGTCTCTCTTCATTTGGTTACCTAAAGTTTAAAAACTTGTGTATTTATATAGAATAGAAATAGTTTATTTATACATGGTGTAACATGAGTAAACCGAATAATTTTAACAGCGTATTCCTGATCATATTTAGAGACAAAAATGTCCTATAAACTTTTAATAAACAAGTTTTTGTTGTTACATAATGTAAAAGGCCTTTTTGATGGTAATGTTGCTGCTATGAGACGTAGTCTAAATATCCTTATTGATAGAGTCTGGCTTGCCAAAATTTGTTGACAGATATTTCGTTGTTGTATCACCAATTGTCTATGATTTGAAAAAAAGCTAAAAGTCAGTTGTCAATTCACGTCAGTCATTCAAATTGTTTGCGGTTTATAAGGGGTTTATTTTAAATAATATTAATAATGTCTATACTGAGTGAGGTTCGCAAACTATTATTTAAGCTCGTAAATAATTAAGACAGTGTGGGAAGACAACTCCCATACAAATGTAAACAAATTAGAAGGTTGGTGCTCTATAAATATTTTGATACTTAGCATTTATCATATTTGGCATAGTACTTATGTATTTTTTGGTGATGGTTTAATACAGTGAAACCTGGTTAATTGGCACCTGGATAAATGGAAAACCTCAATAATTGCAACCAAAAGTCCGGTCCCGGTCCCTTGAGACCAAAAGGCCTCTATAATTGAAATTTTGGAACCTCTATAATTGCAATTTAGATTTTAGTGCTTTTCGTAATTTTGCCTCTGTAATTGACCACATCGCAACTAAGACCTCTATAATTGACACTGTGTTAAAAAAACCGTTGTTTTTGCTCTTTTTTTTACCTCTATTATTGAAATAAGTCTTACTTATTACCTCTGTAATTGAAATAATGTAGTTGTAGACAGCAGAAACATTATTTTAATAGCAATGATCATTTTATTTATATCTTTATCCAGAATTCAATTTATTTATTGGGTATCTATCACAGCCTGTAGTAGGTGAAATAGTTTTTGTTAAAATCAAAAACAAAGTATGCTTTTTACATTCTAATAAAACTTTCTTCTACAATTCAATTGAATTTTTTAAACCCAAGTGATTAATAAGAAAATAAAGTAGTAAATTAATGTATTGTAAAAGTGCAAGTATTGACAGAAGCTATAGGTATATATAGCTTTTTTATAGACTAGAAACCCAGAACGTAAGCGTGTAAATCTACTTTCAATGGTTATTTGCACCTCTATAAAATAAATTTGTCAGCACGCAACCTCCATTAATGAAAACCTCTATAATTGACACAACGATTTTTTGAACCTCGTTAATTGACATGACCTGCTTAAATGAAAAACCTGGTTAATTGACAAAAAATGGCCAGTCCCTTGAGATTGCAATTATCCAGGTTCCACTGTATTACGGTATTACCGAGCTAGGGCTTATTTACACTACATTTCATTTTTCGCCTTGTTACAATGGTATATAATGAGAAAGTGTTAACATATGTGTTTATCGTTGACTGTACTTTACATAGTGGTAGAAATTATGTGAGCTGACTTCGAGTGCACATCAACGTATATTTTACTTATATTTTTAGGTACCTTAAGTGTGCATAGAAAATCAAACATATTTTCTAGTATCAAAACTATAATTACTACTACACAAAGTGTGACCAGCCCAAGATTTTTTGAACTTCCCGCCAAACATTTGGGTAAAATTTCAGTAGCCAGACTCTAGATGTCAAAAAGTGACAAGTAACACTTTGCAAAAAGAAGGTTTTACGAAAAAAAAATGTAAAAATTAATTTTAAGTAATTAGTTTACCAATAAAATTTATTTTTTAGGTACAAATACATTCAAAAAAACGAAAAAACAAAACAAAAAAGAATATTTTTTTTTTGCGATATTGACCTAAACTCATATTACATTTTTTCCTTCTTTTGACCTCAGAAATGCGTGGTTAAAAGTATTCGGTTTCCTCATGTTACACCGTGTATATATGACACTTATACCCTATTTCATTTGAGCTGCGCGAGGGCCAATGCCAAATGGCAAGACTACACAAATTACTCTCATGTAACTTTGTTTGGTAGGTGTTTACAGGTAATCATACATAGCCGTATGTTATTTTATCGTCTTACAGCGCCCACTCTCCTCTCCTCTGCTATGGTGTCGGGTCGGCGCCGCTCGTGCTCGGTCAGGCTGGAGCGCCTGCTGGTGGACGCGGAGCGGCGCACCTGCCGGGTCGGGCGCCGCACATACAAGCTGCACGCCAGCGAGCCCGCACCCACACCCCATGTCACCGCCACCATCTATCAATGTCACCATTGCGGCAAACGGTTCAGGAACAAGTCGGTTTTGGAGAAACACATACGCACTCACTTGTCGTTAGGACCGTCGAGTAATGCAACCCGAGAGAGCATTGCCTTAGATCGTCAACAAATGTCACACAAGGATAGAAAACATAATGATAAACCCTTTAAATGTCACCACTGTGATTACAAGGGTACGCTGAAAAAATACTTATTAACTCACCTGATGATTCACACTGGCGAGAAGCGTTTCAAGTGTAAGTACTGTGACTACAGGAGTCGTTATAGAGGACATTTACGAACTCACGAGGTGATACATAGCGATGATAAACCCTTTAAATGTAACTCCTGTGACTACAAGTGCAACCAGAAAATATACTTACGAAATCACGAGATGAAACACACGGGCGAAAAGCTTTTCCAGTGTAATTATTGTGAATACAAGTGCAATCGGAAAACACATTTACGAATTCACGAGGTGACACACACGGGCGAAAAGCTTTACCAGTGTAATTATTGCGAATACAAGTGCCATTGGAAAACAACTTTACGAACTCACGAGATGACACACACGGGCGAAAAACGTTTCCAGTGTAATTATTGTGAATACAAGTGCAATCGGACAACACATTTAAGAACTCACGAGATGACACACACGGGCGAAAAGCCTTACCAGTGTAATTATTGCGGATACAAGTTCAATCGGAAAATAAATTTACGAACTCACGAGATGACACACACGGGCGAAAAGCCTTTCCAGTGTAATTATTGCGAATACAAGTGCAAGCTGAAAACACGCTTACGAAATCACGAGATGACACACACGGGCGAAAAGCCTTACCAGTGTAATTATTGTGAATACAAGTGCAATCGGAAAACACATTTACGAACTCACGAGATGACACACACGGGCGAAAAGCTTTACCAGTGTAATTATTGCGAATACAAGTGCAAGCGGAAAATACAATTAAAGATTCACCTAAAGAAACACTAAAAGGTCTGGTGCAGGCATTATATAAGCACTGAAAGTTTTTAAAACTTTACCGGCCTGATTTAGTTAAATTGTGTTTATCCCTTTCTTACAAATACATGCTCTTTTACATCCTCCGATTTGAGTTGAGGTCCGAACCTTTTGACGCCTATCGTGCTCGGTGCGTCATCGCTAATCTTGCTGGAACGTTTGATAATGCGCTGCAGCAGCGCGCATCAGTTGACGTCCTTGGTCGTTTGACGTCAGTTGACGTCTTTGGTCGATTGACGTCAGTTGACGTCTATGGTCGTTTGACGTCAGTAGACGCAAGCGCTGCGCCGCGACGCTTCGCAGGGTGCGCGACAGCCGCCACAGTCCCCGCCGTAGTGGCAGGGAGATGGGATACGCATTAGTTAGGCACTGGACCTCCCAACATCTTAGTTTAGGTTCTAACATAGTAATTTAAGTCTATTTGTAAGTTTGTTACTAACAACTATGGAAGACAGCCCAAAAAATTGAGTCAATAGAATAAAACTTAACTTAAAAAAATTTTTTTTAATTGTGTCACTAATTCATACGAACTAAGTAGGTATAACGGTGGAAGAAATTTTGAAATTCTAATTTGATTAATTTAATTGCTTTTTAAAATATTTTATATTTTTATACAATTTTCAATCGTGGCTGAATGCCTGAACGTTCGAGCGCCACATTACCTCGACAGAAATGGGTGCCTTTCAACCCTTGGTCAACAATCTACTATTTACATGTGGCTCGATGAAAATAAAACAATAAATGAATTCCTCCCACTTATTTTATTTACATTATTGTGTAAAACTATAGTCTGTATCGTTAGGTATTTAAAAAAAGTAAACAAATTTACCTTCAAATGACTCTTTAAGCCAGTTGAGGGTAGATGAAAACATTACATGATCAAATAATGTAGGTTAAACAGGTTAAAGTCAGGTCGTTCAGTGACTGAGCCAGACGGTTTTGTATTTCGTTGGTTAACCAATAAATGTTATAACTACCCGAAAATGTACAAATAGGGAATATTACTCTCCCTATAGCCTAGAGTAACGTAGTGACGCCATTTACGTAGAGTTTTGCGTAGTATTCTCTATTGTTTGTTTACTTTTATCAAAGACATATGTAACTTCGTATAAGATGAATAAAGTCTAAGAAAAAAACGTGCCTCGGAAATCAAGAAAAAGTCATTCTCGGATAGATGCCGCACACACCTTTGGCCTATGCTCGGCTAGATGGCGTGACGACACCATTTCATATTTAACAATTTTAACACATAGACACCTGTTAATGAACATGGGTCAAAATGATATAAAAATAATAAAATCATTTATCCATATATATTAATTTTTTTGATAATTTTATACGTGTTTATTTTGAGTTACAGTCGTGTGTCGATAGATGGCAGTACATTTACATTGACTACATTTACTATGACAGGACCCCTCTATACTATTTATTCTTTTATTTAAATACCTAAAGATACAGACTAAAGAGATGGTACTGGGCGAGTAAAGTAACACTATTGTGTAAGACTAGAGATGGTACAGGGTGAGTCCGGTTTCTTGCGCTTGCGCCGGTCCCGCTTGGGTCCCGGCTGGCCGTGGTGCACGGTGTTGATGTGCACGCGCACGCACGAGTTGGTCGTGAACACGCGTCCGCAGATCGAGCACGGGATGCGCGGGTGCAGCTTCAAGTGCGCCTAAAGAAAATTAACAGAATATAGAATAGAAATACTCAAGTCAGGTCGCTTTCCCACTGACGTCCAGTTTTTTAGGGTTCCGTACCCAAAGGGTAAAACGGGACCCTATTACTAAGACTTCGCTGTCCGTCCGTCCGTCCGTCTGTCACCAGGCTGTATCTCACGAACCATGATAGCTAGACAGTTGAAATTTTCACAGATGACGTATTTCTGTTGCCGCTATAACAACAAATACTAAAAACAGAATAAAATAAAGATTTAAGTGGGGCTCCCATACAACAAACGTGATTTTTGACCAAAGTTAAGCAACGTCGGGCGGGGTCAGTACTTGGATGGGTGACCGTTTTTTTTTTTTGCATTATGGTACGGAACTTCGTGCGCGAGTCCGACTCGCACTTGCCCGGTTTTTTGCAGGATCCCGTTTTAGTAGCATAGGTGCTAATATAGTAACGTTCACACGAGGATTCTGTTTGCGGGATCCTGCACGCATACTAGAGAAAACTGGATCCTGCAAAAAACCGTACCCGCAAGAAACTGGATGTCAGTGGGAAACAGCTCTGTCTTATAATTAGTTATAATTTCTATATAACGCCATTAATAAAAATGGGCTATAACCGCGAAAATCGAAGTTCGCAAATTGCGGATATGTTTCTCTGCCACTTTGATTACCCCGTCATTGGAGTAAAAGAGAAAGATTCCCGCAATTTGCGAATTTCGGTTTTCGTGGTAGTCCCACTAAACCAAGGTGGTATTAAAATATGCATGTCTAAATAAATTACTTGTCTATTATATTATGAGAGCCGATTTCAGGTATAAATGTATTTCTTTTCAGACGAGACGACTGAGTGTTAAAAACACAGACATTAAACCTTTTCGACGCCGTGTCAAACACAAAAGCTGTCACGCGGACGCCACGTCCCTGAAGTGTCAAAGCTGAAATTGAACTTTATGCATATGCACGTAGATCTTTGCTCTGTGGTCTGTGACCGCTTAATCAGTCTTTGGCGTTGAACCTGCGGAGCGGATATATCGGTCATTGACGTCCAAAAGGTTAAGTCGATTCATCCCTGAAGAGATTGCAAAGGGGGGTGGAATTAAAAGAGTTAATGAATTGCCTAATAATTGAAGTAAGCAATGCGCGAATTAAATGATTGCTATTAGCATTATCCAGGCGCTATACCTACGTTAGCTGCTGTCACTAATTCCACGCAGACGAAGTCGCGGGCAAAAGCTAGTTTATAATAAAGTATAGTTTAGTCACCGTTCTGTGGTGTCTGTTGAGGTTGGCCTTCACGGTGAAGGCGAGCGGGCACAGCGGGCACTGGAACGGTCTCTCGCCGGTGTGGGAACGCATGTGGAACTGTTTGCATGAGAAACATGTTAATCTAACCTGTGTCTGCAACTTCTGTGAAAACTAGTGATGTACCGACTATTGATCTGGCCGTCTAGCCGACTAATCGGCGCTCGGATGGCCGATTAGTCGGCCGATTAGTCGGCTAGTCGGCCGGATCATAAGTTTTGTCTAAGTTCGGTTCAGATGCTTTTAAAAACAACCGTTTTACCCCTTTCGTAGCGCTATTCGTCATATTATAAATAGTAAAGCTGATAAATAAAATAAATGAAAAAAATCCTAAGGCTATATTTCATACGACAACCGGACAATTCGATAACAAAGCGACCAAGCGGTCAATAATTCAAACAAAAGTTTTTGTAAGCACCCTAACTATTTAGGGTTATTTTATCTATTTATTTATTTGGGTTTAAATTCCTATGAATTTGGGGAAAATCGGTGAAAAGCGTATGGTAAATGTTTGCTGTTTATTTCTTTATGCCCCGTTTTTCTGTCACTTATAAAGTGCCGACTAATCGGCCATTTTTGCCGACTAATCGCCGACTACAAATGAGGCCGGATAGTCGGCGACTAGTCGGTACATCCCTAGTGAAAACTCTTGATTTTATACCATAAATCTTGCCTTATCTCCTAATCTGGTAGTCCAAATCCATCTGGTAAACTAAATTTACTAAAATTACAGTTCGATTATTAAGATTTTTAGAGCATTTAATAACTGGAGACGCCTTGTCTGTCATTTTTTGTACAAAACAGTCTGACGATTTTTGTAGGAATCCTCTAGACCGAGTTTAGAGCAATTATTTCATGCAACCGATGATGCCAAAAATGGGGGGGAGCGCGGGACGAGGTGAGCGAAGTCCCGTGCCGTGATTGGTCCGTTCAAAGACACGGACGTCACACAAAGACAGTTTCGACTCGAACATGGAGTAAAATTACTGTATGCGTGGCAGAGGGGGTAGCGCGTCTATGCTCAGTCTGGAGGATGTTTTGGCTACTTGTACAGTCATCAGCAATAGTATCGTACACAACTAGGGCCGCAAAAATATATGACGCGCTCTTATTGCGCTCCAAATAAGAACGTGTCACATATTTTTGCGGCCCTAGTTGTGTACGATACTATTGCTGATGACTGTACGTAACGTATGTGTGTGGAAATATAGCTTGATGTAATGCTTACGTTTAATGAAGACTTCAAGGCGAAGGTCTTCGGGCACTCGGTGCAGGCGTACGGCTTCACGTCTTGATGCGTGCGCTGGTGGTAACGGAGCAGGGTCGCGTTCTGCCACCAGAAATATAATAAAAAGGTATAAATATTATGAGTCTGACCATGGGGCTTTAATTCCAGGGCTTGATTTTACTCGCTAAACTGAGTTACGTTTATTATGGGACCAACCCTAAAATCGGGGAAAAATTTTTGGCTTTTCCATAGAAAACGTCGACATCTGATCAGGCGAAATGTATGAAAAAGTAAAAAGTTTTTTCGGGCTATCGGGGTCGGTGCCATAATAAAAGTAGCTCAGTTTAGCGAGTAGAATCGAGCCCTGGATTTAAAGCCCCATGGTCAGTAACACCCTGTATACTACCAGTTAGAATTTCGTACCGGCAGTATGCGTCCGCACTGCTCGCACACGAACTGCCCGCGGGGCGGCGGGGCGCGGGGCGCGCGGCGCTTGCGCAGGACGCTCCGCTCCTTGTAGCGCTGCAGGTGCTTGCGACGGTGGTGGGTGTCGTACGAGGCCGCAGAGGGAAACGTCAACCCGCACTGTTTAAATACATAAAATAGATAAAAATGTCTATATTGCACATTATAAAAAAGAAACACTGCAATTGTAGGAGTTCCGCACCGGCCTACTTTACACTTTGCCACTCTAGTGGATAAAATGCAACTTCATCATCATCTTTTGAAGTAATAGAGAGCCTTTACGAGCTGGTGTGATGAAAATAGATGAAGACAAATGAGAGTATGAATAGTTTCAAGATAATATTTGTATGCTTAACCGACAATAGTACATTATTGTCGAGGCTCGGAAGTAGCTACTTGCAGGCTGAGGATTCGTTTTAAACGGACGACCTTGGGAGTCCGTTTAATTGAATCCGAAGCCAGCAAGTAGCCTTCCAGCCGAGTCATGTATAGTGCTTTTCTCAAAAATGGTGCAAGAAATATAAATATCATAGAAATATTTTACAAAACCAACGTTCTTACGTATATATTTTCACAGAAAAAAGCCCTTGCCGCCTTTTTATTTTTTTAATAAAAAAATAGAAGTGTATTTTTCTGCCGAAAATACGCCAACCTATTTGAGACAACTAAATAGTCGCGGTACTAATCATCTGTTTGGCTGTTTAATGGGCCTGTGCCTTCATTTAATATGACCATATCAAATTTTAAAAAGTTTGGAACTCGACAAATAATGGAATTTGTATGCAACATTGCAGTCCCAAAAGCGAGACTGCAATGTTTTTAACTTTTTAATTTTTGAGTGACCATAAACTACGCGCTTCGCGACCTATTTTTTAGACGGCAAAGTCGACCTTGCCGTCCATTTTTGAGAAAAATATCTTTCTGTACATATTTCTGGAATATCTTTCCAATAGCACCTTGTTATACCATATTTTATGCGAATAAAGGATTATTATTTTTTCATACCACCCACAAAATGGACAGACGATCTTGTTAAGGTCACCGGAAGACGCTCGATGCGGGTCACTTCCAACCGGCACGTATGGAGGTCCAAGGGGGAGACCTATGTTCAGCAGTGGACGTCTTATGGCTGAGATGATGATGATGATTTTTACATTTCAAAAAATTCCTTGCTCCTGAAAGAAAGCCTCTCTACCTCTTCACACCGACGCAATTCCGATGGATGCATCTCCCCCACATGCTTGTGTAGCGCCTCCTCGCTCGCACAGTTCTCGCCGCACTGCTCGCACGGCCGCAGGGCTCCGTGCTCGCCGGCCGTGTCTGTGTGTCTGTCCAGAGCTTCAACGCTGTAGAAGTGAGCTGAGCAGATACCGCACTTGAGTCTCAGTGGCATATTCTGAAACAATAGGGAATATAAATAATAAATAAATAAATATTATAGGACATTTTTACATAAATTGACTAAGCCCCACGGTAAGCTCAAGAAGGCTTGTGTTGTGGGTACTCAGACAACAATATATATAGTATATAAATACTTAAATACATAACAACCATGACTCAGGAACAAATATCTGTATCATAACACAAATAAATGTTCTTACCAGGATTCGAACCCGGGACCATCGGCTTCATAGGCAGGGTCACTACCCACTAGGCCAGACCGGTCGTCCAACTATACGGTCGTATAACTGCGTAGATGGCGTCACTAGGCCAATCACATGGCCTACCGTGAAAGACGACAGTCGAAAGTTCGGTTTCTGCCTCTATCACTCTTGCCTATTGGATCGATAGAGAGGCAGATAAAGAAAATTCGCGTTTCGCGGTAGGCCACCTGTAAACAAACCGCCTTGGTGCATCAATGTCATAGTGAAAACTTGTCTAAAAACTGTTCAAGGCCTAGTATGTATTAAGATAGTCGATTCAAGTATTGCAAGTACAATCCGCAGAAGTTGCTAAACGGGTGAAGTGTTCAAAATTATCTAGACGCGCTCTTACTCTCTTAACAATAAAGTCGCGTCAAGATCATTTTGAACAGCTCACCCGCTTAGCAACTATTGCTGCTGACTACTTTACCTCGGGATAGTCGAAGGCAAAAGATCTCGTGGCCGCTCCCTAACACGGACAGACCTCATTAAGTCCATCACAGGAAATTCAGTCAACGATTGCTCCCACAGAGCCACATGACGACGGATCGCAAGAGCTGCGGTGGTGGAGAAATCGACCGTGACATGACCACGACCACTCTGTCAAGAGTGCACGACTAAGAAGATCTTTACCTCAGAGTGTGTCCTTTTCTTGTGTAGTTTGAGCCCCTTTTCCCCTACGAAGGTCTCTCCACACACGTCGCACGCCACGTTCAGCGCGGCGTGCGCGCGCCGCACGTGCGTCAGGTACGTCGAACTCATCCTGACAGGGAGAAATTACATAAGGTGAAACGTTTATTTCGCAGGGATGTTGCGGATGCAGATTTTTTGACATCCGCGGATGCGGATGCGGATGTCACGATTTGGTACTTAAAAAATGTCAAATATTACATTTTTAGCATGTTTTATTGAAAAAAAAACGAAACGTTTAGTATTTGAGCAAGAATATGTGCGTTTTATTTAATAAACAGTAACTTGGCCGACTTTTCGGGATCTAGATATATATAATGACGAAATTACCTAGCACTTACGCCGCCGGCGCCGCCGCAAATACGTTCCTGTTACCGACTTAGGTGACATCCGCATCATGCGGATGCTAGGCATCGATTTTATGCGGGTGCGGATGTTGAAAATAGTGCGGATGTTCCGCGGATGCGGATGCGGATGCGAATATTCACAACATCCCTGATTTGGATGCTGCGAACATATACAACATTAACCCTTTTACAGACCGCACCAATCTACAAGGTTTTCCGCAAAATCCAAATATATCCCAACTAATCCAGCTTTGATGATTCATTTCAAGACAAGTCAAATTTCCCGAAAGTGCAATCTAGTTAATTTGAATCTTCAATCGGAACGCCAAAGTTGAAATTCTAGTGGCGCGTATGTGGTCGATAAATCGTACTATGCCTGGAAAAGGGTTAATAACCGCCTCTGTCTATTTGTGTGTTTGTATGTTCGCGATAAACTCAAAAACTACTGAACGGATTTTCTTCCGTGTTTACCTATCAATAGAGTGATTCTTGAGGAAGGTTTAGGTGTATAATTTGTTAAGGTTTTGTGTAACACAAAACCTTAACCATTGCTTCACTTTAAAGATTGCGCAAAGAGGGACATGATTGCCTTCCATATAGACCACCAAGACTGGGAGAAGCTCGCAGAGCAGCGGACGGAATGGCGCAAACGTGTTGTGGAGGGTCGCAAGTTTTGTGATGAGACCTGGTTCGCCGCACTCGCTGACAAGAGGCAAAGACGACGACAAGGTGTCTCAGTACCGGTTTCCGCAAACTTCTCTTGTCAGACCTGTGGTAGACCATGTCGATCTCGCATCGGTCTATTTAGCCACCAAAAACGGTGTTACACCATAAATCGTCTGATATAGACGAAAAGGCCTATGATGATGATGATGATGATGATGATGATGTGTAACCCGTGCGAAGCCGGGGCTGGTCGTTAGTTAATAATAAAATAAACTTACTTGAACGTCTTCCCGCAGTGTTGGCACTCGTAAGTTTTCCCTGCGTGCATGGCGTGATGTCTTTTTGCTTGACTCCTGAAAAAAAACAGGTTATGCGTTGTACCTAGAGACGAAGCTCGCATTTTCTCAACTTTGCATGCTGCAGCTTTCGCAGGTGTATGGGCAAACTCATATACCTGAGAACACTGTTTTAAAATACAAATTATTTAAACCTGGTTCTGGAGACAAAGCTGCATTCTTTGCAGAGGAACTTGAGCCGGTGCAGGTCCTGGTGCTGCTGGCGCCGGCACTTGAGCTTGAAGCGAACGGAACAGATCTCACAGGGGTGCTGGCCCATGCTCTAAAATCAACAAACATATTCTTCTACAGACAGATGTAGAGCATAATTGTTTTCTCCAATATGCTCGGAAATGTTCACCTTACTGTAGCAAAAATAGTACGGGAAGTTCTTCGTTAATGTCAAACTCTAACTAAAAAACATCAAACTATCGCTGTCCTGTTCTAGCGGACGGGAAGTAAAAAAACACTACAGTAATAACTTATTACTGTAGTGTTTTTTACTTTTTAATAATAATAAACGCAAACAGCCAATTATTATTGCCGCGAGCCGCTTCTACACGACCCGATCAGCTATCATTTCACGTGTATGATCGTGCGAATACTGCTTAATAAAATCAAAGATTATTTTTATATTTTTTTTAAATCTCATCCGTGTTCATAAAGCTTACATAGTTTGTCAAAGGACTTTCTTATTTCAAACATAGACAAAGAGAATCATACTATCTTTGTCTTACACTAGTACTAGCACCCAAAAGAAAAGGATGGGTGTAGTTTTCCTGGTTCTTACTGACTGCAAAGTTGGTTTGACAAACTATATTGCGCAATTATATTGAATGAACGAATATTGAATGGTACTGAATGGCAGAATAAGTTTGTGCTTTTAACTTTTAAAAATTAATTAAAGAGGGAAATTGTTTTTGACATTTTGGATGTGAAGGTTTGATTTGAGTGATGCTTGATGCTTAAATAATAATTACTTTAGCTTATTTCCTCGCATGTTTGGAGAAAAGCACTATATATGCCTCGGCAGGAATAGCAATTCGTGGATTCGTCTTCTTTGTCGGACTCCGCTTCGCGTCGTCCGACAAAATCGAAACTCATCCACGAATTGCCCTTTCCCGGCCTCTGCAATAATGTACTATTGATTCGTATTATCTCGGAAACGTTCGTATTTGTCTTTTTTTTTTTTTTTTATTATGCATGGATTTACTCATGGCCACAGACTAGCCGAGGCGTAGACGTGGCCTACGATGGAGCGAGCTCGCCCAGAAGGTGCCTGTTCACTCTTGATTTGAAGGTTGCCGGGTTATAAGAGCACGGAAATATAGACGCCGGCAAGGAATTCCATTCCTTGGCAGTGCGCATAAGGAAAGTAGAAGCAAAGCGCTTCGTGCGAATTGGCGGAATATCTACCAAGTAGGGATGGAAACCGGCCGTGCGTCTAAAAGTCCGATGGTAGAATGGGGACGGTGGAATGAGCTCGTGTAGCTCTTGGGCACACTCCCCGAAGTGCAACCTGTAGAATACCGACAGGCTGGCGACTTTCCGCCGATGGGCCAAAGTCTGAAGCTTAGCCGTTAGCTTCTTGTCGCCAATCATCCTCCTGGCTCTGCGCTCCACTGAGTCCAAAGCGGCGAGTTGGTATTTAGCTGAGCCATCCCACAGGTGGCTGCAATACTCCATACACGACCGGACTTGAGCTTTGTAAAGTGTTAGAAGCTGTCCAGGTGTGAAGTATCGCCTCACCTTATTTAGGACGCCCAGCTTTCTGGCCGCAGTTCATGCTACATGTCATGCATGTTAACTGTAACCTCAGTACTTTTTGTACCGTGACTGACTGAAATAGCGAGACACGTTTGTACGTTTCCGTGAAAATACGAAGTAACATCTTAAAGTGTTTAAGGGGATGAAAAGGGGATGACACACACTTTTTGCAGACGAAATCGCGGGTAGAAGGTAGTATTAAATAAAATCAAAGACGCCAATAGGTAAACCCACTCAGAACCAGCCGCTTGAAGCGCTTGAAGCAGCTTGGACTAGTATAGAAGTTAACACCATAAATGTCAGAGCACATCGGCCACGTGGTAAACGCACATGTCACGCAATCGATGTGCCGCCTCTCATAACAATCTGTACATTGCAACGCGCACGCGAGCATATGCATGCATGCACTGGTCTTTAACCGTTTGAACGCCAGACGGCGAAGGAATACGAGATGCCGTGCCTCGGACGCCAGGCGATCGCGATTATTTAGGCGAAATTGAACTTTACGGATTCCCGCGTAAGTCTCTATTGCATTAGCGAAGCTGTCGGCTGTGGTCGTTGGCGACCTTGGTAAGACTTTCAGATGACGTTACAACCCGACGGTGTCGATCTTCGAGCAACACGGAAGGGAGGCGGCATTCGCACTATTTCCCCTCTGCCGAGGTACAAGATTAGCGCGTCAATCTAATCTAGCGCGGGTAATAAAACTAGTTGCACTTGGATTTTTCACTAGACCGAGTCCAGACGCGAGCGTGAACACTGCTGCACAAAAATGCCTGTTTGCTCGGTTTTTTGTTATAAAAAGAGGTCGAGGCCATCAAATTTACAAAAAGAACGTGTTACATTTCACATGTAATATTTTTTGTACATATCATACGTTAAATTACATTTAAATACAATTATTATATTTTAGTCTCAAGTAATTGTTGGATTTATCGATTTTGCTCGCTCAGTACAAATTGCGGATCGGTCGAGCGACAAATCCGACTTCTCATCTCTCAGAATACAATGACATACTTCAACGAAAATGTGTTAGTGTGCGTGTTGTGACACTAGTCACTCGTCCGTACACAAAAAGAGATCGAGGTTTGCAAGATTTGTCTTTGACGTGTGTCATTTTCTATGTATTTGTGTCGTCATTACAGATTGGATTTTGTATGTAAGTGTGTGAGAAACGCGACTGTGTGCACCTTTCCCCCCGCGAAAAATGGCAGAAAGATTTGTACGGCGAGATATCGCTTGGGCCCCTCCCTTCCGACGTGTCGGAAGCCGGTGTTGCTCGAAGGTGTCGATCAAATGGTTAAATTGTTGTATAGAGATGCCACGAATATTCGGCAACTATTTGGTATTAGGCCTATTCGGCCACTTTGCCGAAGTTTCGGTATTCGGCCGAATGTTGCCTACTATTCGGCCGAATACCGAATATCTGCTGCATCTACCTAAAAGGAAATATTACACAAAAAACAACCAAAAACTAGGTATATTTTAAATGTATTCTTGGAAAGTAGTTAAATACGAAGGCACGTTGTGAGCATTTGTTGATTCCAAATTATTTTATTTTTATCATTGGGTCTGATTTGATTGACTCTAACTACATTCATTAATTATGTTCATCAAAAATATATCTTAGCAAACGTTGTGCTTTGTTGGCGAACAGTTTTCATAATAATTGTGATTCAAAATGACAAAATGATGTGACATGTCATGCTGAATATTCGGTCGCCTAATATTCGGTATTCGGCCGAGAAGGGGGCCGAATATTCAGTATTAGGCCAAACTCGGGGCATCTCTATAATGTTGTATTAACTCACTGGACTATGCCGCAGTAGGTGGTTATTGTAGGCGGCCTCAGCGTCGAAGCCTTTCCCGCAGTCCTCGCACCGGAACCGGGACTCCAAGTAGTTGCGGGACTTCTTGCGCGAGGCGACCTCTTCCAGCTGCTCCTCCTACACATACAGATATAAGGCTAACAGGACAATAAATGGAAACAAGCATAGGATAACTGCTAGTTATTGGCCACTGCATAGTAAGGCAGAAAGAAACAAGCCAATATAAGTCTTATAGTTGGGGTGTAGGGGGGGGGTAGGTACGTAGTTCAGGTGTGCGACGCTGGGCTTACAACGCCTACTCCCTCAAGTCTATCATACACGTCCCCGTCGGCCATGGCTCTGCCGCCGCAGGCCATGGCCGAACCCATCCCACTCATGGGGTGGGTCGTACACCCTGGTAATGCTGGTGGTCGGTCGGACGTCGCACATTCCATCTGCCCCGGACCACCAGTAGCTAAGTATGAAGGCGACGTCGTAACCCGTGAGGACCTGAAAACCCGAACGGAGTACGACAAACTCTGGAGAGTCCTGTAAGGCATGGCTAGCAATATGATTTCGATCAAATTGCTAGCTATGCCATACGGACCTCCGTCATAACCCGTGAGGACCTGAAAACCCAAGCGGGTTATGACACACTCTGGAGAGCCCGAATGGCATGGCTAGCAATATGATTTCGATCAGATTGCTAGCTATGTTATGCGGACCTCCGTCATAACCCGTGAGGACCTGAAAACCCAAGCGGGTTATGACCCACTCTGGAGAGTCCGAATGGCATGGCTAGCAATATGATTTCGATCAGATTGCTAGCTATGTTATACGGACCTCCCGGTTCCGCTTAAGGTGTAGGTGACTTAAGCGGACTACACTCACCTGCCTGCGTAAGTCCTGCGCAGTAGAGCGCCGTAAGCGGGGATGCAGGAGTCCTGGGGGCCGAGGCCTGCAGGGGGTCGGGGTTAGTTATCCCCTGTGGGCCAATATGCCCTTTTTGGTCCGAATTTCCGGCGAAACGGTGGCCCTGCAACTAGCCACTGCAGGGTATTGGACACGCGTCCCGTACGGTCGAGGTGGTACGGTCCGCAGGCGAGGTGTGGGGAGGGGCGTCCTCTGGGAGGATGCCAGGGACTCGGCCATGCTGACGGGGCAAGGGCGCGTGGAACCACTAGGAGAGATAGGATCGTCTCTCTCAGCCACGTGTCTGCAGCTCCCGATGTCGCGCATGAGTCTCACCTCTACACACCTATACCTCTTGGGTATTCCTGGTGTCCAAAGTGACATCCCCAAAGGTGCGGGCTCCATGGAGGGTGGGAAGCTCGAGAGGTGAATTTTAGACATTTCAATAATGGAAACGACAAGATCCCAAACCCCGCGGGTGCCGGAAGGGAAACCGGAAGGCGCCCCAACACCGGAGGGAAACGGCGCAGTTTCGGCTGTACCCGGAACCTCCACCCAACACTACACTACACGAGGAGACGGAGCTGTCCCGATAGTTCCTCCCTCCTCATCACGTGCTTACAGGGATGCACAAACAACCCTGCCAAGCACCACTACACACGGCGCTGTCCCGACAGTACCGACACGTTACACACACACACACAACACACCCCGTGGTGGCGCTGTCTCAACAGCACCGCCTCGCAAGGGGCAGCCCGCAGCAGGGATTATAGCCGCCGGGAAACCAAAGGCACGCAAACCTGCTACGTGGACGCCCAAACCAGTAGGCTCAGTACCACAGCGTACCCAAGCCCTACTGCCAACACCGGGGACATCCACGGGCGCTGTTCCGACAGGAGGGAAACCCCCTGCCACGGAGCAGACCCCAATGATGGAACCAGTGCTGGACCCCGTCTCTGCTCAGCTGGAGGCGGGTTGGACCGTCCAGGTGTCCAGAAAGGCGCGGAAGTGGAAGCCCGACCGACGGGTGAAAACTCCAGTGCCTCCGCCCCCCCCTGTTACAGCTGCGGCTAAGCCGCACAAGCTTAACAGGAAGCAGAGACGGAAGCGAAGGGAGTGGCAAGCCGCTCTCAACAACACCGCCCCGGCGCCTCAACAAGGCGCCCCTGGGAAGGGCCAGGCGCAGGCAGCAGCTGGTCTACCAGCAGCGAACCGTGCCCCTCCCCAGGAAAAGAGGGTGAAGGCCAGGACCAAGGGGGGGAGTAGCCAGGGTGCCCGGTCTTCTGCCAAGAGGGCTCGTCTGGACGAGACTATATCTCCCAGAGGCGAGCATAAGAGGCAGAGGACTGGACCGCCTGGAGAAACCCCCCATGCCGACTACGCAGAGGCGGCAAAGGCTGGCCTGCTGGTGGCGGTGACCACTGCCACCTCGGGACACCTGACCTCGCAGCAGTCGGATGAGGTCCAGAGGCAGCTGCTAGCCCTGCTCTCGCAGGAAGCCAGGCAGCCCACCGCAAGCCTTCCCGCAGGCCCAATCTTCAGGGGCAAGCCCGTATGGGCGAATGGCTCCCTAAGATTGTGGTGCGAGGACCAGGCCACTCTAGCATGGCTCAAGCGCAGCGCGGCTACCATCACCCTTGATGAGGGGGAGAAGGTGGTGGTCAAGCGCCAGAGCGAGGTACCCAAAAGAGTACGCTGCGGAATCCTGTTCCCGGGCGTCTGGGAGGACTTCGGCGAGGTTGGCCGAGCCCTCCGCTATCAGAACCCGTGGGCGGAAATAGACCGCTGGCTGCTCAACCGGCGAGAGGTGCAGGGAGCGGAGACGTTCGCTGTTGTCAGTGTGCCGGAAACAGTCGTGCAGCCCCTGGTAAACCGCGGACGCCGGCTCGGCTTCATGCTGGGTTCGGTATACGTTAAGTTCGAGGTTGAGGGGTCACCGGGAAAGTTCAGGGAGCAACCGCCCCTTACCAGCACTGCCGCCACTGATAGCGCAGCCAATGCACCAGCCGAGCCCATGGACACTTGCGCGGCGACGCAGGCACCTTTAGACGAGGTCCAGGAGCCTGAATCGCGAGCCCCAGAGCAGTCCCCTTCCGTCCCCGAGAAGGACGAAGAAGAACTTCTTCGTGACTCCTCGGAGAGTGAGGGGGAATGCGCGCAGGGGCTGGGTAAGTTGGCCATCGGCAAGGGGGAGGAGGAGCCGATGTCGGCGGAGGAGGGCGATCCTGGTGGAGGAACCCCCTTCGCCCAGTGGTAGATTCCTCCAAGCCAACCTCCACCACAGCGAAACCGCAACGGCTCAGATCCGGAAGTGGTTGGAGGTCAACACAACAGCCATAATTCTGATCCAGGAGCCGTGGGTCAGAAGGGGCTCTGTCTGCGGTCTCCGTAACTTAGGAGGTAAGCTAACAGTCTACTCGGGTCCGGATAACCCTCGGGCCTGCATATACACAACTAAAGATATACATGTGCAACCTCTAACGAGCTTCTGTTCTAGAGACGTGTGCGCCATAAGGCTACACGGAGCGCAAGACACCAGCCTGCAGGAGATGGTCGTAGCCTCTGTGTACATGCCGGAGGCGGACGACCCACCACCGCACGACATGACAAGGCTGGTCAACTACTGCGAAGAGGCGGGGCTCGAACTCATCGTGGCAACCGACTCAAACGCACACCACCCCCTATGGGGCATGGAAACAGGTAACGAAAGAGGTAAGAAGCTCGTCGAGTACCTATTTACTACAAACCTCAACCTCCTTAACACAGGTTCGAAACCGACATTCATAAACAGGCGCAGCAGGACAATCATTGACCTGACCCTAGCATCTGAAGAAGCATCGAAACACATCACAGGCTGGCATGTATCGGAGGAGGTGTCGTGCTCAGACCACAGATGGATTCGATTCGACATTCAGGTAAAAACACTCACAGCAGTGCCTAGAAGGGACCCACGTAGGACTAATCGTGACCTCTACACCCTGCGGTTAAACACAATACTGGAACAGCAGGAGGGTCCCCAGAAGATAGTAGGCATAGCTGAGATAGAAGAACAGGTAAGCACCCTTACAGACACCATCCTGGATTGCTACCATCAGGCATGTCCCTTAACTACCCCATCAACTAGAAGTGGAAGGAAGAACAACTGGTGGGGACCTGAGCTGGAGAGACTCAGAGGCAAGATGAGGAGACAACTAAACAGAGCTATGAACACTGGCACTGACGAGGACTGGGATAGCTACAAGTCCACCAAGGCCAAGTACAAGAAACGTCTCAGGTACAGAAGCACAAACTCCTGGCGCAAATTCTGTACAGACATTGAGACCACCATGCAGGCTAACAGGGTAAGGAAGGTTCTCTCCAACAACTCAACCATAACCTTGGGATCCCTACGTAAGCCTGACAACTCTCTCACCAACACACCGGAGGAGGCGGAACGGGTCCTAGTGCAAACACACTTCCCGGACTGCGTGATATCGCACCCAGTAAGTTGGGAGGAGGAGGAGACCACTCCGTCGGAGGACGAGTGGCAGCAGACACATGAGGTAATCAGCCCGCAGCGCACGCAGTGGGCCATAAACAGTTTTGACTCCTTCAAATCTCCAGGAATGGACGGGATCTTCCCTGCGCTACTCAAATGGGGCGGGAGGCATCTCACTTTGAAGCTGACCACCGTTCTGCGCGCCTGTCTGGCTCACAGGTACGTGCCGAAGCGGTGGAGAGAGGTCAAAGTCATCTTCATACCGAAACCAGGTAAAAGCGATTACTCGGATCCCAAATCCTTCAGGTTCATCAGCCTGACCTCCTTCATGCTTAAAACCTTGGAGAGGTTGTGCGATAGGCATCTGAGGGAGAGGGTGCTGAGTAACGTGCGCCTGCATCCCAACCAACATGCCTATAGCCCTGGCAAGTCTACAGAATCGGCGCTTCATGCAGTGGTAAGCAAAATTGAAGTAGCGATTAAAAACAGGTCCATGTGCTTAGGAACCTTTATAGATATAGAAGGAGCCTTCGACAGGACTAGGTTCAGCAGCATTGCAGCAGCACTGGTAAGACACGGTGCGAATGCAGTTATGACCAAATGGATAAACAACATGTTGAGCCAGAGGGTAATAAAACTTGGGACAGGCGAGACACAGCAGGCATTAGTGGCGAAGGGATGCCCCCAAGGGGGAGTTCTATCGCCACTCCTATGGAACCTAGTGGTGAACGACCTCATAACAACATTAAACAACAATCACTACTACACAATCGGCTATGCTGACGACATAGTGATACTAACGAGCGGCAACCACTCAGGTACGGTATGCGATGTCACCCGCTCTGCACTAGCCATCGTGGAGCGCTGGTGCGTTAACAACGAACTCACAGTCAATCCCCGCAAGACGGAGCTGGTAATGTTCACCAACAAACGCAATTTGGGAAACTACCACCTTCCCAAACTGTTCAATACAGAACTCCAACTATCTTCAGAGGTAAAGTATCTAGGGGTAGTGCTTGACAACAAACTGAATTGGAGTAATCACCTAAATGGCAAAATTGATAAGGCTACAGTCGCGTTCTGGCAATGTCGTAGAATGGTGGGTAGAACCTGGGGATTAACTCCCAGGCTAACTCTATGGCTTTACCAGGCAGTGATAAGACCAATAATAAGCTACGGTGCGATAGTATGGTGGCCACGCACCAAACTATCCACTGTGGAGGCTAGACTACAACGACTCCAGAGGTTGGCCTGTATGGCGACTACGGGCTGCATGAGGACAACACCTACCGCGGCCCTGGAAGCCTTACTGGGCCTCCCGCCGCTGCACCTCTTTATACAACAAGAAGCGCTGGCTGCGGCGGTACGTCTCAAAAAATCTAATCTCTGGAGACCGCCTAGGGTGCCACACACCGAAATCCTCTACGAGGCAATAGGTAAGGAACCGCTTATAGAAGCGGTGACTGACAGGATACCCAAGCAGTTCGTCTTCGACAAGAAATACAAAATACAATTACACGAAGAACCCCATGAAGGACTCAACCCAAGGGAGCTGAGAATCTTCACGGACGGATCAAAAACAAGGTCAGGCACTGGCGCTGGGGTTTTCTCAGAGGACCTAAACATACACATCTCGACACCACTTGGTGCCCATAACACAGTCTTCCAGGCGGAATGTATGGGCATTATAATGGCAGCACACGCAATCGTCTCAAGGGTAGTAATGGACTACCCCATCCGCATACTCTCTGATAGTCGGTCAGTACTACAAGCTCTACAAAGTTATACTTTCACTTCAGGGCTAATTTACGAATGTCACAAAGCTCTGTCAGAGGTATGTACCACCAATGGCGTAACTCTGCAGTGGATCAAAGGACACAGCAACTCACGAGGTAACGATGCAGCCGACATCTTGGCGAGAGGTGGCTCGGAACTGAGGGTGGCAGGACCTGAGCCAATCCTACCTCTGCTATATGCCTGGCTCCGGAACACGCTGCGACACAACACCAAGGTAAAACACCAACAATACTGGTCTAACCTAGGCACCTGCAGGCAGGCGAAGGAAGCCCTCCCGACACTCAACCCCAATCTGTCGCGGAGGCTTCGACAGCTGAAGAGACCACAGCTCCGGCTTATAGCTGGGGCAATAACTGGACACGCCTCATTTAACAAGCACCTACTAACCCTACGTGTTACAGATAGCCCCCTCTGCAGAGCGTGCATGGAGGCAGAGGAGACAGCCGCCCACGTCATTCTCGAATGCCCAGGGGTGGCAAAATACCGGGCACAACACCTCGGCTCACCGGGGTCTCTCCCAGAAGTCGTCGGCAACGTCAAGGGTCTGCTAGGCTTCTTGGTAGAGTTGGGCTGGCAGGAATAGTGCCGCCAACCCATTACGCAAAATAGGCGCGATATTATGACGTCGAGTTGCGGAAACCAAGCCCGCGAAAAGCTATAACCTATAACCTATAAGTCTTATAGTTCTTACCTTGCTCAAAGTAACAATTTGTACATCATGAGTCTTCTCAAACTTTTCAAAATCAAACAGCGGCATGTCATTTGTGGGATCTCTGGGATATTTCGCCCCCGTCTTCTTTGTAACCTCTTTTGAGCGAACAACTTTGTTTTTATTATTTTTAACTACAACCACCTTCTTTCCTTTTCTTTCTTTTTTCTTCACTTTAGATTTACCATTCTTTCTATATACATTATCATCATATTCCATTTCTTCATATACTTCCTTTTTATCTTCTAGACTGACATTACTGATACTGTCATCATCTATGTCATCTAGTTCATCATAGTCACTATCTAATTTTTTATTCTTCTTACCTGTAGACCTTTTCCTTTTCTTTTTAACACTTTCAACGTCTTTTACAAATATTATATCTTTATCTTTGTCATTAATTTCTTCTTTTTCTAATTCTACTTTAAGGTCGTTCTTTATAATACTGTCTATGTCAACAATGTCTATGTTTGGTTCGACTTTTATGTCTACGTCAGGTAGAGGTGTGTCTAGGCATTCTTGAGGTTCTAATTGAGTTATAGTTAGGTTGTAAATGCTATGGGAGGGTATACTGCTGATATACTCTGTATTCAACTGTAAAATGAACAAAAAAACACATAAGATGTTGATAGAGTTGGACCAAGCTAACAAAGTGTGGAAATGCCATCATTAATGTCCAGTTTCTATAAAAATACGAAGTTTATAATGACACTGTCACACTTTGTTGCCTTTCTGTTAAGGTTGGTGCAAAGTGAGCTAAGACAATCTATTTTCACTAGTTACTCATTTAGTGATATGTTTTTGAATTAATATACAAGTAAATAGGGTAATTCGCCAGTAACTGGCCACTTTTAGTTAGGCAAATTGGGTAATTGGGTAGGGTTAGTAATGATATTTTAGTGACCTAGGCAATTGAGTTTGATGTGTATTGTGTAGCCTGTATGGTACAAAAATCTATTTAAACTTAAACTGATTTTAGTGGATACAGCGAATTATATCAGCTTAAATGGTTTTTATTTTAGTTTATAACATTACCTAAAGGTGCGTCTCGATATTGCGCGGCGGCCGCGCGAGCAATGTTCGACCGCGGCACACCTGTATTTTGGCGCGTGCACCAATTTCGACACCATCTAGAACTTACGCGCGGCGACCGCGCGCGGCAGGCGATCCGACGATCGACCACATTATATCACAAAAAATAATTATTCGGAACGAAGTATAGCCAAATAAAAGAATGATCTGTAGCGATAATCACTACATTTACTGTACCATAGAAACTGTTTAGTGCCGTATAATTTAATTAAAGTACGACACTTTTCATTATCCATGTATGCTGCCGCGCGAGCCAACTGAAATATATACACACCCGTCCCAACTGCGCGCGAACATTCCTTTGCCGCGCGTCGAAACACCGACAGTGAATGGTTCGTCGCGCGGCAGCCCGGTATCCATTGCGCGCGGCTGCCGCGCGCGCCAATGTTCGATAGCTTGCCGCGCAATATGGAGACGCGGCTTAAAATTGGCTAAAAATTGCCTAATCAAGGCTAAAGACTGATAAAGGTAGAAAGATATGGAGGAGGCCTATACCCGACAGGGGTCCTTAATATAGTAAAATGAACAACAATATTATTAAAAAACTTTTACTATGTAAAACTATTTAAGGAAAAGTAAAGGCTTCAATAAATAAAAAAAACAACAGGTTGCACTCAGGGAGTGCCGACAGAAGTGAAAACTCAATGACTAGTCCAAAATGTCTGCAGCACTATGTATAATTGATCCATCCTCCTTTCTATTGAAAAACTTTAGTTCCGAAATTGCTGGTCAGTGAACTTGTTTAAAACTCGAAATTCAAATTTGTAGCATTAATTGTTTAAAATTCGAATAGAAATTGTAAACCTTGCAAACCTCGCATCTAATTATATTTGGTCATGATATTTTCAGTTTTATTCACCAGTACTTGAGTTCACTTTTATTGGCGATTTCATCAAGATGTAGCTTTATTGAATTATATTTGAGTGATGTAAAGTTAGAATGTAACTGTCCTGTCCTCGTATTTCAACCTGTACAAGATTAGAACCTTTTTCATGTAATGTCATTGAGTTTTTCTTTATTGATTTAAATGCCATCTAAATGAGTGGCCGTTTAAACCTTACGGTCACGTGATCGCCTTACGCTGTCTCGAGCTTATAATTTTTTCCCCACCTCAAAAAGTGCCCAGCGCCGCTAAAGAAGTTTTCACTTCAATAAATAAAATTACAACATTACCGCTTCCTTGTACAGCTCTGCTGTGAGGCTCTGCTGTGTGCGGAGACACATCTCCCTAAAGGAAGCACATTTGATCAGCATGGTGCGGCAGAATGTGCACAGGAACTGCGGGAGATAGTCCTGGTACACCTGGAGGAGGGATAACATTAGTCATAAACTAATTAAATTAAAATTAATTGCTGTTACCAATATGAGTATTTGCTGTCATTGACTAAAACTATTTTAAATCTTGTAAGTCTTGTAAGTATGTTGTGTTGTTGTGTGTGTGTGTTTGTGTGTTGGCTCCGCTGTGTGGAGCAAGAGGTGGCTACTAAAGCGCAGCGGCAGCGCCCTATTAGCGGTCGTCGCTGACCGACTTGACTCTCCATTTGTGAGGCACTGGTTGTCATTGCATGCACCAGTGTCTCAAAAATGGGATAAATAATAAGTATGTGTGATTTATCAGGAGACATGTTAATATATTTTTTGACATTATTTACTTTAGTTTAATATATTCTATATTATCTTTATTTATTTTTCTTCTTAAGTTAGGTTAATTATAATATGAATATAAAAGTAAAATATAAAAACACTTACAAAACAATAAAAAAAAAATTATAAACACATTATAAAAAACCTAACCTAGGGTGCCGCCGGCAGCGGGGCAGGGCCCAAGCTGCCGGTGGTCAGGGCCGCAGAGTGAGGAATCGACGTACTATACGCGCCGTGTCCAAAATTACCGCCTTCTGCATCTGACCCTTGATCCAGCCACCCAGCGAGAGTCTCTCTAGGTGTTGGTCGAGACTCTTCGCTATGAGACCGTTCGCTGACACGACTATAGGAACAATGATCGTCGAGTCAACATCCCACATGGCGGTTATCTCGTGAGCTAAGTCTAGGTACTTGCTGGACTTGTCCTTCTCGGCCTTCACGAGATTCTCATCATGGGGGATGGTGACGTCGACGAGCACGGCCCGGCGCTGCGATCGATCTATCACCACGATGTCAGGCTTATTGGCTACAATAGTCCTGTCAGTGATGATAGATCGATCCCAATAGAGCGTGGCACGACCATTTTCGAGAACTGGCGCAGGTGAGTACTTGTAGTACGGCACTTCACGGTCCACAAGGCCGTATAGGAGGGCAAGTTGCTGGTGAATAATTCTGGCTACGAGATTATGTCTGTGCAAGTACTCGCCGTTAGCAAGATGAGAACAACCGGAGATAATATGCCTGAGTGACTCTCCGGGACGGCGGCATGCCCGACAAATGTCGACCGTACCGTCCTTCAGGATATATCTCCGGTAGTTATTCGTCATGATAACTTCGTCCGCAATTGCACAGGCAAAACCCTCGGTTTCTCCGAAGAGGTCCCCGAATCGTAGCCAGTTCACCGACGCGGGTAGGTCTACATCGGGTCCCATGAGGGCCTTGTAGAACCGCCCGTGTAGCTGCTTATCCTTCCATATCGCCTTGCGGTCCTCGGTGCTTAGTACTACAGGTTTGCGCCAGTTCTTGTTCGCCAAGGAGAGCGGCGTGAGGCCCCTGTCAGCTGCCACCACATCACGATGCATCCCACACTCGTTGTTGAGGAAATAATTCCTGAGATTGTACACCTCACGGTTGTGGAGATTTTTGGCGTTTAGAAAGCCGCGACCTCCACATTTCCGTGGGATGTACAATCTCATAACAGACGAGCGTGGGTGCAGCATACGATGTGTGGTGAGCATCTGTCGGACCCTCCGATCCAGGGCATCCAGCTCGGTCTGAGTCCACCTTAGTATGCCAAAGGAGTATGTGAGTAGAGGCATTACCCAGGCGTTGAAGGCGCGCACTTTGTTGCCTCCTGACAAAAGACTGTTAAGTACTTTTGTGAGCCGACTAAAAAAGCGCTCCTTCACCGACCGTCTAATACCCTCTTCCTCAATACCCAACGACTGTGACATACCAAGGTATTTATAGGTTTCTGATTCAGAGATGGATCTGAAAGACATTGTCTCAGAAAGTTGTAAATTTGTTGAATTTACAACTTTCCCCCGCTGTACGTGCATAACCGCACATTTATCGACACCAAACTCCATGTTGATGGCATTACTGAAGACTTCGGTGGTTTTCAGTAGCTCCAGCAAGTCTTGGCTATTTGGTGCAAATAATTTGAGGTCATCCATGTACAGAAGGTGAGAAATGACTTCACCCCCTCTCCGAAGCCGGCAACCTAGTTCTAAATCCTTCAGCAAGGTACTGAGAGGATTCAGAGCTAGGCAGAACCACAGGGGACTCAGACTATCACCCTGAAATATTCCTCGCTCAATCCTTATAAAATCCTGCGGGCCAGGGCGTTCATCCCCGCCTCCTGGTTGACGAAGAACTGTGGTCCATTGCCTCATACACGCGCTTAGAAAGGCTCTTAAAGCTGTATCAACTTTATACAGCTCTAAGACCCTCTCCAGCCATGAGTGAGGCACCGAATAATAGGCCTTCTTGTAGTCAATCCAGGCTGCTGAGAGGGCCCCCCTGTTCCGCCGGACTTGTTGGCAGATGGTCATGTCTATGAGGAGGAGCTCTTTAGTACCACGGGACCCAACCCTACATCCATTTTGAGCAGAGGCCAAAATATTGTTTGCGACAATGTGCGCGTTGATTTTTGCTCTCAAAATGGATGTAAGGAGCTTGTAGAGTGTAGGCAAGCATGTGATGGGTCTGTAGTTCTTCGCTTCCGTGGTACTACCGGACTTATAGAGCAGGAAGGTGACACCAGTTGTTAAGGAAGGTGGGAGAGAACCAAGCTCGAGGGCTTGTTGAAATTGTGCTGCCAAGCAGGAGTGCGAGCATCGGAACCATTTTAGCCAGAAGTTGTGCAATCCATCCGGCCCAGGACTTTTCCAGTTCTGAGCCGTGCGGATGGCACAACTTACGTCATCGGGGCTGATGGTGACTGCCCCCATAGGTTCGATGGACTCGCACTCACGCTCGACAACACTCATCCAACCCCCCTCGGTGTGTCCGACAGGCACTGACCAGATGCTACGCCAGAAGTCATTCATGACAGTAGCATCCGGTGGCTGCGAGTCGGACGCACGACGGTTGGTTTCCTCCCACTTTCGGTACATCTTCCTTTGGTCACTCTGGAAAAGACGATTCTGTTGGAATCGGTCCACACGCTCTCTGTAGCGGCGAATACGGTTTGCCCATGCATAGACTTTCTGCTTTAGAAAGTCGATGCGCTCCGTAACGTTGGCCATGTAGTCGCTGGGCCTGATATCCGTCCCCGCGAATGCCTGGTTTACAAAGCGCATTACTCGGGGGCGATTGTTGCCCCCCCTAAAGCAGATCAGCTTTGCGATAAGAGTCCTAAAAGAGCTGATACGTCGCTCGATCCGTATTTGCCATGCGGGGGCACCTTCGGCGGTCCTAGGTGCACGTTCAGAGTCCGGAAACTTGACTCGTGCAACACGGCACGCCGCGATGGCTCCGCAATACATGATCGCGTGCGTATCATCTAAATCTTTACTAGTCCGCAAGTATGGCTCTAGTAAAGCGTTTAGGGCTCCCATTAGCGCTAGATTGTGTCTATTCATAGGGAAACGTGGTAATCGTGGCCTAGTATTGGGTGTGGAGCGATACTGTGTAATCGCCTCATCCAGAGTCCTCCTCAGTTGCTCATTGGCTGTACTACTATATTATTATTATTGAAATCATTGTTTAATCGTTATTCGTTATTATTTTATTTCTTTGACATGTTTCCTATAAATCAAATATAATTCAGTAATACCTTAAATTAAGTTAGTTTGTGTTAATTTTTAAATTTATATTGTTTCACAGCCCTATGAGCCATGTTGCTTGAATTAAATGTATTAATAATAATAATAAAGCTGCCCAGGACCGGAGTCAGTGGGAGAAAAAGATTCGAGCCCTACCAGGGGGTAACAGGATGGAAAGAAGAAGTCAAATGAATTTAATTTAATTTTATAATGGTTTGGTTTAATTGCACCTTAATTCCTAGATTTCAAAACGGAACAGTGTTAAAGAACCTGAATCGCAGAATGTCTATTTTTTCCGATGTTTCCATATTCTCAATATGCCTAAACTTTAAATCAACTTGGATGTCTATAATAAGTCTCAAAATCCTATAACTTTGTGTTTTTAAGGTGACTTAAAATACATTACAATACATTTATATTTGTTACACTACGAATACACGATTAAAAACAATTTTATTAGGTAGCCATTACCGCTAAAAACTCTGCATTTCTACAGTTCTTTCCTAGACGTTACGTCTCTTCACACATTAAACATTACTCATAACTATCAGTTTATACTTACAGGAGTCCCCGAGATGTGAGAAAAGGCGTCGGTAAGCTTGGATTCATGGATATTAAACAGTTTGCGTTCGGTGGACAGGCAAGCGCGGCAGCATAACATAGAATCACGATTTGACGATCCATTTGGTGTTATATCCATGATGTAATAAATACTATTTTAACTTAGAATAGACATAAATACTGAAATTAAAATAAATAGCTTATTTTACTAGGCTTTCGCACTCAAAATGTAATAAACTGTTTACAATTATATGTATAGTGCAAATAGTCAATATAATAGCACCGAGAGCTGTCATTGGTGCTGTCAAATTTCAATCGTTCGAAAATTGTTTTTGTCGAGCATAACCAAATGATAACTAACGATCACTCTCTGCAATCTCTGTGAGAACTCTTGGTTAAACCAAGGTACAAAATGTATCAAATACCATTATTTGCCGATTAGCTGGCCAAATTTATTATATGGATCAAAGAACATAAATGGATGCCGAACACAACAGGCCGAGCATTATTATTATGGCTGAACATTTACAGCTATAAAAAAATTTCCGAACGCAATGCATCTGTCAAATTGTCATTGACATCAATAAATGGTTGTAATGTTGTATGCAGAGTATAATTATCGCTTTATTTCCTCTTTTAGAAATGTAGGCTGCGATAAATAAGAAAACTAATCTGTTCCTTGGATTTATTTTGAACTAAAAGCTTAGATTAAGTGGCAAAATGGATATGATACATGATTTATCGCTAAGCAATGATTCGTTATTATGCTGCCGCGCCTGCCTCGCGACAGACGCGAGACTTTACAACATACATGAATACAGACTCGCTGAAGCCTTTTACCGCGTCTCAGGGACTTTTGTAAGTATTAACTACGATAATTAAACATATTATAAAGTTACTATTACTAGAAGGAGTGCATAATCTTAATACTTATAGGTATTAATACAAACTAGGCAAACAATCTTCATGTGTCTTTTAATTGAAAAACACATTTTATAAATAAGTTACGGCAAATATGTAACAATTATGAGTCTAATACAATGATGATAACACCTTTATTACATTAAATAATACAATTTAAAACATATTTAAATAACAGTTGAGTCTGATACAATCATTTATATTCTTCTGCTTTCATAATAAGTAATAGTTTTTAAATTTTAAAAAGCGTTTTTCAATTAAAAGACATATCAAGATCGCTTACCTTCTTGCAAGTTCTTTCTAATGCTAAAAAAAACGACCTATAGTATAACCACTCAACCGTCCGGCCTGTGAGACTGTTTTCCTGTCAACCGTCCGGGGTTTTTTAGCGACGCACGCCCCGCGCAGCGCATTCACAAGTTTCTACAGAAATTATAACTACACTGCCATCTAAATTTTTTTAGAGCTAACTATTTAGTTAGGCTATGTTGTCGCATCAAGAGAATTAGTAAATAATGCCGAAATATTCCGTTAGATGGCTCTGAAATCAAATCTTTCTTCCACTCCTTTGGATAGTAAGGTTCCCGCGGACGGTTAAGAGCATATTTTTTTCGGATACTATGCTATCGTCGGACGGTCAAGTGAATAAAACAGTTTACCAACATAATTTACAAAATGGCCTAATGTAATTTTTTACTACTTTAGCAGCTTATGTCTCTCTATAAATGAAAGCAAATCTGGATACAATAAGGGAACTATTATCTCATACATTTACACTACATTAGTACAGAACAACTACTACTAGTTACAGAACTAACTGTTAGACTGTATAACAATTGGCTATTTTTGACAGTTTATAAAAAGAATATGGAAGTTTCCTCTACTTAAAATAAATGATTTCACACCATGCATGAAATAAAGCACCAGGTAATTATTAGGAAAACACAGACAGCAGTTATTTTTAGACACAATTACTATTTAATAAATCAAATAGAAATACAAACAGTAGGTGACTTCACTGTGATGTCACTGTCGTCGTTTTCATATAAATTCCATATTAGCAAAGTTTTGACAGTTCTAAAAAAGAAGCTGATTTGACTAGTAGGCAAGGTAGCCTAAGTAGCTAGGGTAGTAGTTGTTCAAGTACTTATGTAAGTCATCTAGAGGCTTTAAACAAATGTACCATTTACTATTTGTTTGAAGCAATGAAAAAAGTGTATGCAGTTTTTCATACAAAGTTCGGGTGTCAAGATTTTAATTTTTTTTTGTCAGTGTCAAGTCAGGTGTTGCAAGTGGTGCAGGCGTCACGCCACATTTTAAGAAATTCTTGTTATACTACCAGCCAATTATTATTTTATCATATGGCTTTATTGACAATTTACAAAGATAACATTAACATTATGTGTACGTCTATAGTTTAAGGGGCTCCCCCACGCCAATGACCTTCGATCTGAATCCTTTAGTTTTCTAATGTTTTTTGTAGCTTATCATATTAACAGCAAGGGCTTTAAGCAATATAGTATCCCATATTTACTTTAAAGTTTATTGTCTTCGAGATATTATATATCTAAGTTTGATAGCCATTCCCCGGCTTCCGCAGTTATCGCATGTAATATTTTCATGACAATGCATTCCTGTTATCCCTCATTAGGGACATAGGGCTCGCAGAAGAATCCTCCATTTGTCACAATCTTGAGCGGCTACCTCCAGCTCTTTCCAGCCGAGTCCAGTTGAGCCAGCCTCCTTCTGAACTGATAGCCTGCATGTAGTACAAGGCCTCCCCGACCGCCTACTGCCAGCCACATGCCAGCGGAGAACCTGATTGACCAGATGGCTGTCCGGCCTACGGAGCACGTGTCCGATCCAACGCAATTTCCTTTCGAGGATTTCCCTTCCTATGTGTTTCTGTTCCATCATCTGCCATAGTCTGACGTTTGAGATGGTTCGTGGCCAGTAGATCCCTAGAATGTTTTCATGGCTATACAAAAGCATCTCTTGGAGCATTTAAACTTAAACTTTATTGCAGAAAATACAAATAAAAAGTACAAATGGCGGACTTAATGCCTAAAGGCATTCTCCACGATCCACCCACCACCACGATCCACGATGATCCACACACATCACACACACACACACACACACACATCACATGATGATCCACGATGTGCCTGGTTGTCTGGTCTGGCGCGCCACAGTCGCAGTTTAATCAGCCAATGGTTGCAGGTCTACAAGGACGGGCCACAGCACCTGTGCAGCTTTTGCAGCGCTCAGCTGCTGCGCTGCGAGTCCTTCCGCACCAAGTGCTTCCGCGCCCAGCTGTGTCTCAACTCCAAGGAGCATCAGGGCGAGGTCTGTTTAACCTCCTGACACTAAATCGTCAGATGACAAGCAAACGTCACTAATTACTAAAAAAAAATAAACAAAAATCGACCTTCTTTTAGTACTAATATGGTTCACTATGGCTATGAACATGGTATAATAATATACTCCGCCTGGTACTCTCTTCCCGTCTTTTCTAGGTCACCTGACTGACACAAGCCTACATCATCATGTGACAGCGCTATATGATAATATGCGATGGCTCTATATACAGGGTGGAAAGATAAGTCGGGCCCTGGAGGGAAACTCCCTTAAATCCTTAAGCTGGCTCATTTTACTTAAAGGAGACATTCCTTTATTTTTAAAAAGAAACAAAACTGCATTCAAAGATTTTCTATAACTCGATTGCCTCGCCCGGGACTCGAACCGACTAAAAATTCCAAAAAATAAAAACTCCCAATTTTATTCTACTAGTCGATACAGTTAATGTTAATGATAACATTTCTCCAAGAAACATTAGGTCTTACACTCGTCTGTCGTACAAAATATCCATAAAATGTAATATTTAGTACTTAAGATTTTTTTGACAAGCCAAATTGAACAAAAAAAGAAAAATACTTTGAATACAGTTTTGTTTCTTTTTAAAAATAAAGGAAAGTCTCCTTTTAGTAAAATGAGCCAGCTTAAGGATTTAAGGTAGTTTCCCTCCAGGGCCCGACTTATCTTTCCACCCTGTATAGCGGCCATGTTATTGTGACGAAGGCTTGTGTCACTCTGGGAAGAGAAGACCATGTTTTATTAGACTATGGCTATGAACTTGTGGTGATATTTAGTGACTTTTGCTTGTCACCCGACGAAATGTACATTACAATGTACATAATCGTGCAATCTAATTTGAACCTTTGATGACGCAATTAAAGCAGCATTTGTTTTGTTGCATTGCTTTTTAAAAACGAAATTAGTTCCAATTTACGTATAGAATAAGTTTCAAATTTAAAAATATGAAAACTTTATATGCTGGGTCTTACGAGCTTATTTAAATTTCAACACACTTGCTTGAAAAAGATTATTTCATGCAGGTGTACTGAAATACAAAGGCCTATATAGTTTCCGCGGGAGTTATGAATGAATGAATTTATATATTACAGACAACATTAGGTTCACATATTGTTAGTTTTGAACTTAATCTACATATTAGTTTACTAATAATAACAGAAAAAAGTGATTTGGTCCTTTGGCACATCAGGCGGACAATCAAACTTATTGGCTATCATGCTTAAGGCGCTCTTATAGTTGAGTTTTATGTTTCCGAGGGGGTGAAGCAGACGAGTGGTAGAACAGGCGGGCGGGCGCCCCGCGCGCCCCGCCGCACCATTCCCGCGCAGCACGTCTACATCCTTATTCTGGCGCCATCGGTATTCTGAATATTCTGATTTGTCAGTTCCGGGATTTTTTCCGGCAAATAATATCGAATAAGGTTTATTAGCAAATTCGTAATATAATGAGTGCTTAATGAAATTATATACAATATGAGAATATACCCCGACAAACTACCTTAACAAATTATACCCAATTACTATGAGACAGAAATTAGCACTTAAGTACTTACCTTAAAAATATAATAGAGTTAGACCAAGAAAATTCTGCAACGATTTTGATTGCACGCGCAGTGCGAGTGTTATTTTGAACGACAAACCTTCATGAAATTATGATTAACACTTGCACTGCGTGTGCAATCAAAATCGTCGCAGACTTGGTCTAATTCTAGAAGTCAATTTCGGGCAATTAGGTATTGAAAATAAGGAAGAATACTGTAGTTCGTTTTTTTAAGCATTAGAAAGTACTTGAAAGAAGGTAAGCGATCTAGACATGTCTTTTTATTGAAAAGCGCTTTTTAAAAATCAGTAACTATTACTTATGAAAGCTTATTTTATATATTAGGACTTTTATTTTATATAAAATCAATCAACATTTGGCATGATGTGTTACATCCCCGTAGCTGCAGGCGTCCATAGGCTATGGTGAATGCGGGTCGTATGTTGGCTTGCCACCAGTGTGGTATATAAAAACAGCATTTTTTGGAATAAATTTCCATATAGCACGGTACGGACTTGGCGGAAATAAGGTAGAAGTACTAGTGCTCAACGCTGCACTAGTATTCGACACGGGCACTTTATGTCAAAGTGACAAGAATTAAATTTGAATACAGAAAGATCGTCGCCGTTCAAATTTAACCTATATTACTTTGACATAAAGTATAGTGTGTAGCTTTCAAATAGAGCTCAACGGCTAATCCTATTGTCTGTTGTTAAGTAAAACCGCACGTGCTACTTACGTGCAAAAAAGGGTTTAATTATTTTATTTGGCACCTGAGCGCCGGCTAGGCCAACGCTCAAAAAACCAGTGTAGGTGCGCTCTCCGATAACGCGCCTTTGTGTCATCTCGATGACACATTTTAGACTGGTTCTGTAGCGTTCGACTCGCCGCACTCAGTAACCGGAGTACGTATTTTTTATGCAGGTGGTTGTGACACGTGGCATGAGCGGTTTTACTTAACAAATAGACAATAGGATTAGCCATCGAGCTCTATTTGAAAGCTATACACTATACCCATGTCGAGCACTAGTACTTCTACCTTACCTAATATTAAACACAAAACCATTTTAGGCATTTTTCGACCACTTCCCTTAAAACGCATGTAGGTAACTCGGAAACTAAAAGCGGTGAAATGGTTAGGTACCACCATACACTAAACACTCCCACATAGGTATTTGAATCCCGTACACATATGTTTAAAAATGATTCAATTTGAAATAGCCTTTAATAAAGTATGTTTACACAATTTATCAATCGTGACTGAATTCCGGATTGGTTAGATGGGTGTGTGCCTTTGCTTCCCAACTTGTTATAAAATGACAATATGACGGGCGAATGTCTGAAATGTCACAGTAATTAAGAATTATTTTGCTTTTCTTCGTAAGAATGTTGAAAAACATTGTGTGTATAACATATTTGCATATTTATACAGTGGTTACCCATTTTATGAAACGTCCACTAAACTAGCATAGGTCCGACGCTGGCAGTGGCCACGGGCGTACTGGCGCGGGGAATGGGCGCAAGGTATTGCCGCGTAGGGTGTAATTTAGTAGGCAAAAGTTGAATTCATAAAATTATGAATGAAAAGATTAACGTATCGATAAAAGGACCAGCAAAAACGAAGATTTACTTAAAAGCTATCGAATGTGGTAAGTTTCATATCCATTTTCGTCGTAGTACTTCTAAAATATGGATCAAAAGACAGCTTTAAGCATGTTTTCAACTTAAGATTCAATCGAGAAAATAATGAGCCATTGTGTTTCTGACAAGCAATAACGTAGTTCAAGGACTAAAGTTCTACATACTAGAAAATAATGCATGAAATCCTTGTAAAAGTCTGTAAATATGGTTACAAAAAAGCGCATTTTACTACACACCGCGCCTTAAAATATAACTAAGTTATGGATTCTGAAAAAAAAGATATGACTCACTTGTGAGTTACAGTTTTTTTTCTAATTAGGGGTCATCCATTAATTACGTCACACGTTTAGGGGGAGGGAGGGGGTCAAGAAAATGTGATATATTGTGACATGTGGGAGGGGGGAGACACAAACTTTGTGACGTCACTTTAACTTCATCAGTAACCGAAAATTTATTTAAATTATTTAGTTCGCTGTACATTTAAATAACAAGTTTTTAAAACGAAAATAGTTTTTAATCGTTTAATTTTCTTTCCTAAGGAGTTTTGGGTTATAAAATTACTAATATTATATCGTCAAAAATATTTTGATAAAATATTAATAATACTTAGGTACTTACTTAATTCGATTTGGCGATTTCGTAGAAAAAATGTGACGTCACACTAGGGGGGAGGGGTTTGCCAAATGTGACCAAGTGTGACAAGGGGGGGGAGGGGTCAAAAAACCTAGAAATTGGTGTGACGTAATTAATGGATGACCCCTTATGTCAATTTAATCCATACGTAACAAAACAAGTAGGTATAAATGAGTTTTACTTTGAAAATCATAGTCACGTCTTTATTTTGTATATAAATTTATTTTATCCGATTAATCCACTTTCAGCTGGACACAGACTACATCCGCACGATAGATCGCGCATCACACAAACTCCTCCCAAACCTGACCATCAACCCGGTACAAACTGTCGAATGCATCGACGTCAAACCCCCTGAAGAAATTAAAAATGAACCAGACATCGAGATCACAGATGACAGCAAGAAAACCGACTTCAAAATTGAAGTAGAGATTAATGAGGACAAGTTGGAACAAGTATTTGTTGTTACTGACATTGATGACAATGATAATAATAAAAGAAAAAGGAAGGCTTCAAAGAAAAAGATTAAAACAGAAATTCATGATGATGATGTAGATTTTGATGATGGTGTAGACAATGTAGACATTGATGATGATAATGATGATATAAGCTTAGAAAATATAGCTAAAAGCCTGAAGAAGAAAGTGAAAGCTAAAGCTAAGAAGGTAGTTAAGAAGAAAGATAAGCAAGTGAAAGTGAAACAGGTTAAAGAGAAGCCGGTGAAAGAGTTAAAGATTAAGAGGAGGAATCCAGCTAATGGGTATTTGCCGGAGTTTGCGATGGCCGCGTTTGAAACCATGTATTCTGTTCATGTCGTCACCTTAAGCAAGGTAAGTAAGAAGAGGTTATTAATGTTATGTTATAAACTTTTAAGGGGTTTTTAATAAATAAAATAAAATGTATTTGCTAGAAATGTGGTAGGTACAGAAATAGGTGTTAACATGCAATTTTGTCCTTCACCTCTTGATTTTGAGTTTCACCTCTGATCGAATTTTTAGTTTGAACACACGATTTTTGATCACCACCACACACATGAAATGTGTACACATAAGAAAATATTTACTCAGCAGTTTAAGGTAACATTGTTGTTAGAAGTTGACCATTAGATTACCACTAAACAGTGTTTAGCGCCATCTAACGATGTTTTCTAAGACTTAACAAAACTTTCAAAATCAGTAACTTTTGCTAATGGATACTTTTTCGATGTTTTTTTTTTTTTATTATGAATGGGCTTACTCATGGCCACAGACTAGCCGAGGCGTAGACGTGGCCTACGATGGAGCGAGCTCGCCCAGAAGGTGCCTGTTCACTCTTGATTTGAAGGTTGCCGGGTTATAAGAACACGGAAATATAGACGCCGGCAGGGAATTCCATTCCTTGGCAGTGCGCATAAGGAAAGTAGAAGCAAAGCGCTTCGTGCGAATTGGTGGAATATCTACCATGTAAGGATGGAAACCGGCCGTGCGTCTAAAAGTCCGATGGTAGAATAGGGACGGTGGAATAAGCTCGTGTAGCTCTTGGGCACACTCCCCGAAGTGCAGCCTGTAGAATACCGACAGGCTGGCGACTTTCCGCCGATGGACCAAAGACTGAAGCTTAGCCGTTAGCTTCTTGTCGCCAATCATCCTCCTGGCTCTGCGCTCTACTGAGTCCAAAGCGGCGAGTTGGTATTTAGCTGAGCCATCCCACAGGTGGCTGCAATACTCCATACACGACCGGACTTGAGCTTTGTAAAGTGTTAGAAGCTGTCCAGGTGTGAAGTATCGCTTCACCTTATTTAGGACGCCCAGCTTTCTGGCCGCAGTTTGTGCTTTAGACTCAATGAAGCTGCCGAAGCTGAGGACTGAACTCAGCTCCATGCCGAGGAGTTCCAGGCTGTCGGCAATAGGTACAGATGCACCCCGGAAAGAAGGAGTCAGGTCGAATGGACTCCGTTTTGCGGAAAATAGACACGTCTGCGTTTTGGAGGCATTGAACGTGACCAGATTGTCATCACCCCACTGGGAAACGAGACTAAGGGTCAAGTTCATTCGCTCAACCATGGCCTCTCTCTGTGAACGTATATCCTCCCTGCTGTCCCCTGCACTAGCCAAATATCTCTCAACAACCGTACTGTCATCTGCATAACCTACAATGCTGGGTTGCAGCATGTCGTTAATGTGGAGCAGGAAAAGGGTTGCGGAGAGAACAGACCCCTGAGGAACACCGGCGTCAATGGCCGAAGAGCAGCCATCAATAACTACTCTGATGTAAATACTCATTATCTTTTTTCACGTGTACAGGAAGATCAACTGGAGGAGATCGCAATGCGCAAAGAGTCCGCCAACTACCAGGAGTCCGCGTTCCAGTGCGAGGACTGCGGGAAGGGCTTCGTGGCTGAGGAGGCCTATAACAACCACCGCACCAGGCACAGCCCGGTGAGTAAAAATCTAAATAAATAAATACTATTGGAAAATCTTACGCACACCATCCCACTAAACCGAGGTTAACCGGTTAAACCTGGAGTTACCATGGTTAGGTACCAGTACAATTTGACACTGGATGAATGGTTTAACTGCTTAACCTCAGGTTAGTGACCCTAAGTACTCGCTCTATGAGCAATTTATTATATTAGGTAATTACATTATTTATTAGGCTATATTTTTGAAAACTAGTGTTTTCTTTTCAGAGCGCAGGCAATTTCCCCTGCGAAATATGTAAAGTACGCTTTACGAAGCAAAGCATACGACACACACACCAGGATATGCACCGCCTCAAGTTCTTCTGCAAGGAGTGCAGCTTCGTCTCTAGAACCAGGTTAGTTGACATATTACCTTCAGGAAACAAAGGTCACACGGATAGGGCAGTTACCGGCGCCACTTCTGTCGTAGTAACCGAACGCAACATTCATCTCAGGTGTATGGGTTTACCTTACGCCTGCGAAACATGCGCCGTGTGCTTAACGAAGCAACTCGCCTGGTACACCCACTAGGTCACGTATCAACTCAAGTAGTTCTGCAAGGAATGCAGTTTCCTCTACAGAATCAGTGCAAAAAAAAATGATATAAGCTGTCATTTGTATTTATTTTAGAGCGCAGACTTCTCAGGTGTATGGTTTTGCCCATATGCTTGCGAAATATGCGCCACGCGTTTCACGAAACAAAGCATCATACACGCGCACAGTAGGAGATTCCTTAGATTCTAAGGCTTAGAAGATGCATTGCCTACTATTTTTTCTCTAAGGAGTGTAGCTCCAGGACTCGGTTATTCAAATCAGTCATCAACACCAATTTATTTATATTTAATAAATAGGCAATAGGCTCGCTTTCATACGATTAAATCTAATGTACACGTGTATTTTATAATAGCATCTTTTCAGGGTTCCGTACCCAGAGGGTAAAACGGGACTCTATTACTAAGACTGCTGTCCGTCCGTCTGTCACAAGGCTGTATCTCACGAACCGTGATAGCTAGACAGTTGAAATTTTCACAGATGATGTATTTCTGTTGCCGCTATAACGACAAATACTAAACACAGAATAAAATAATTTTTTAAGTGGGGCTCCCATACAACAAACGTGATTTTTGACCGAAGTTAAGCAACGTCGGGCGGGGTCGGTACTTGGATGTGTGACCGTTTTTTTTTTGCCTTTTTTTGCATTATGGTACGGAACCCTTCGTGCGCGAGTCCGACTCGCACTTGCCCAGTTTTTTTAATTAACAGAAAATACTAAAGTATTATCATAGCAATGGAAATAAGATACAGAGTTTCTATAATAAAATGAAGCCCATAAGTTATGCAATTTGAAGACGTTCAGGGTGTGTGCGCAGGCATCAAGCGAAGCAGCACCACGAGATGCATGTTGGCAAGACCTTCGAGTGCCAGCACTGCGGGAAGAGCTTCAGGTCAGTACATCTTCTTCCTCGCGTTGTCCCGGCAGGTTGCCACGGCTCATGGGAGCCTGGGGACCGCTGGGCAACTAATCCCAAGAATTGACGCACATACATCGGTCAGTACATATATGACTATATTGCCTATCTTTATCCTTAAGCGACCCACGCTCCTAATTGACCGAAGCGTTAACGAAGGTCTCTGTTTTAACTCGGGCAAATTGCTTTCGTATTTCCAGGTGTTCTCTACAGATTGCAATTCTCAAGTTCTCAACCGATTCTCGTGAAATTCTGTGACGAGATTCTATGATGAAATATTTTTTTTTGTCGATTCAGTTTTTGGAAATGGTTCAAAATGCGGATATTTTCATAAAAGACGTAAGCGCCAATAGCGTCTTTGGCGCTTAACCTCCTGAGATTAAATGGACGTTATACATATTCGTGCAATCTAATTTGATCCTTTGATGAACCAAATAAAGTAGCATTTCTTTTGTTTCATTGCTCTTAAAACAAACGAAATTCGTTCTTATTTACTTATTGAATAACGTTCAAATTAAAAATTCGAAAATGACATATGGTGGGTCTTAAGACCATTGTTATTACTGAATCGCAATTAGAAAGGGATTGAGATAGCTGTCAATCCATATTGATTTAGACGTAAGTGTATGGAAATCTGTCATTTCTAATCCCTTTCTGATCGCGGCATGATAATAGTTCACTGTGATAACGACTGAACTATCTATTTATATTTCACTTTTTATTTTATTTAAATATCGCGAGGTCTACAGGTCACAGAGCCATCAGTACTATCTAGTAGAAATTACCTCCAATTGAATGGGGCAGTGTCGCTTTTATTTTTAAAACGATGCCACTTAACCTTTTGGACGCCAATGACCGATATATCCACACCGCAGGTTCAACGCCAAAGACTGATTAATCGGTCACAGACCACAGAGCAACATAGACCTTTTAATTTAGACACTTCGGTGACGTGGCGACCGCGTGACAGCTTTTGTGTTTGACACAGCGTCGAAAAGGTTAAGACGTGTAAAGGCATTAAAGAATTTCGTGCTTCGAATTACAGCTAATCGAGACGGCGAGATAAAAAATTGACAATTCAATTACTACAAAACAGATGGCGCTGTAGTACGCCATATGTTTCGGCTGTCAAACTAGAGGGGCCCGTTTTTTTTCTAACACTCGACCTTCCTTTGACAAAACATAACTCTTTGCTATCAATGCATAACATTGAAATAATACTTCCTTATCATAAATATTATAGTATGCATTTTTACACACTAACACATACACACACACACACACACACATTATATACATATACACACACTAACAAATAAACAAACACTCGTACACACGCAGTTCACAAATAAAAACAATATACATGTTAAAAGAGGCATAATAGCTATCTGTAAGTTTCAGTGTAACTCTCTGTACAATTTGTACCTACCAATAGGTATATAGATTAAAGAAACTAGTATAAGTAACGAAACTGGGTCCTGTAACACAGGGTTTCCTAGATCAGGACTCAGGGACGTGATTTACTGTATGTCTAATTTTATACAATAAACTATTTTCATTTTTTTCAATGCGACTAAAAAATACTATTAAATTAATAAAAGACTGAGATCCATAGCAGATTGGTTGATTTCCAAATGTGTAATTACCGACATACTTATACGCCTACCATACGTAACACATACTTATCTTCCTGTAGTAAAAGTTCGACGTATTTGTCGCACGTGCGGCTGGCGCACCCCGCGCTGAATGTGGCATGCGACGAGTGCGGCGAGACGTTCGTCGGACAGATGGGGCTCAAGATGCACAAGAAACGGATGCACGCTAAGGTACAGTATACAGGGTGTTACACAGTCTACGTATTTGTCGCACGTGCGTGACGCACCCCGCGCTGAATGTGGCATGCGACGAGTGCGGCGAGACCTTCGTCGGGCAGATGGGGCTCAAGATGCACAAGAAACGGATGCACGCTAAGGTACAGTATACAGGGTGTTACACAGTCTACGTATTTGTCGCACGTGCGTGACGCACGCCGCGCTGAATGTGGCGTGCGACGAGTGCGGCGAGACCTTCGTCGGGCAGATGGGGCTCAAGATGCACAAGAAACGGATGCACGCTAAGGTACAGTATACAGGGTGTTACACAGTCTACGTATTTGTCGCACGTGCGTGACGCACCCCGCGCTGAATGTGGCATGCGACGAGTGCGGCGAGACCTTCGTCGGACAGATGGGCCTCAAGATGCACAAGAAACGGATGCACGCTAAGGTATAGTATACAGGGTGTTACACATTCTACGTATCTATCGCACGTGCGTGGTGCACCCCGCATTGAATGTGGCATGCGACGAGTGCGGCGAGACCTTCGTCGGGTAGATGGGGCTCAAAGTGCGCGACTTGCAATCCGGAGGTCGCGGGTTCAAACCCCGGCGCGTACCAATGAGATTTTCGGAATTTATGTACGATATTTTGTAATTTGACCAGTCGCTTTTCGGCGAAGGAAACATCGCGAGGAAACCGGACTAATCCCTATAAGGCCTGTAACTCTGGGTTGGAAGGTCAGATGGCAGTCGCTTTCGTAAAAGCTAGTGCCTACGCCAATTCTTGGGATTAGTTGGCAAGCGGACCCCAGACTCCCATGAGCCGTGGCAAAATGCCGGGACAACACGACGAAAATGATGATTACAAAGAGAATATAGACTAGAGGAATATTGTCAAAGTAAATTATGTAGTCAGTACATTTACTGCGATCTTCCGACACAAATGATTGAAACTTTTAAAACGCCATTTGACTTTTGATCCTTGTTTTTTCATTGATATGTGTTAAATTTGTTAAATGTCAAGAAGTATCGCCATCTACTCGAGGATCTAGGCCAAAGCATAGACTAGGAATCCTCTAGACCGGGTTTAGAGCAATTATTTCATGCAACCGATGATGCCAAAAATGCGGGGGTGCGCGGGACGAGGTGAGCGAAGTCCCGTGCCGTGATTGGTCCGTTCAAAGACACGGACGTCACACAAAGACACTTTCGACTCGAACATAAAATTACCGTATGCGTGGCAGAGGGGGTAGCGCGACTATGCTCAGTCTGGTGAATGTTTTGCCTGTGGGCCAAAGGTACGGCGCGGTCGCTCGAAGGTTTTGGTTCGGTTTTGTAGGAAGTGTCATTTCTGTACGGTAGTATTATTTATGTGTCCTGTTAGAATGTTTGTTGATTGGATGTCTTTTTCTAGAGCGTCAAACCGGACCAGTACAAGTGTGAGACCTGTCCAGCCACCTTCCTTAGCGTCGAAGCTCTGAACAGACACACGGACACGGCCGGCGAGCACGGAGACCTGCGGCCGTGCGAGCAGTGCGGCGAGAACTGTGCGAGCGAGGAGGCGCTAAATAAGCATGTGGGGGAGATGCATCCGGCTGAGACGCATCGGTGTGAAGAGGTCAGTATAGTTGGTCAAGCAGATCTTGTCAGTAGAAAAAGGCGGCAAATTTGAAAAATGTAGGCGCAAAGGGATATCGTCCCATAGAAAATTTGAATTTCGTATCTTTTTTTACTGACAAGGTGACAAGATCAGTTTGACCAGCCTTACCGCCAGCTATATAATATACGTTATTATCAAACGTCGGACTATAGGGGCAGTTTGAGGGCAAGGTAAGGTTTACAAAAAAATCTTAACTTACGAGTATTATAATGTACCTAGTATTTGTAACATAGTTAATTAAATTAGTTACCCGTTATCATTTATTCATCTTTAATGTGTAAATACTCTTTGAAGTGATGACTGCTTCGAGCAACACGGAAGGGAGGCGGCATTCGCACTATTTCCCCTCTGCCGAGGTACAAGATTCGCGCGTCAATTTAATCTAGCGCGGGTAATAAAACTAGTTGCACTTGGATTTTTCACTAGACCGAGTCCAGATGCGCGCGTGAACACTGCTGCACATAAATGCCTGTTTGCTCGGTTTTTTGCTATAAAAAGAGGTCGGGGACATCAAATTTACAAAAAGAAAGTGTTACATTTCACATGTAATATTTTTTTTTACATATCATACGTTTAATTACATTTAAATACAATTATTATAGTTTAGTCTCAAGTATTTGTTGGATTTATCGATTTTGCTCGCTCAGTACAAATTGCGGATCCGTCGAGCGACAAATCCGACTTCTCATCTCTCAGAATACAATGACATACTTCAACGAAAATGTGTTAGTGTGCGTGTTGTGACACTAGTCACTCGTCCGTACACAAAAAGAGAACGAGGTTTGCAAGAATTGTCTTTGACGTGTGTCATTTTCTATGTATTTGTGTCGTCATTACAGAGGGCCTACCGCGAACCACGTTTGACGTGTTGCCTCCCTGTCACACTTACGTATGAATTTACAAGTGCCATAGAGAGGCAACACGTCGAACGTGGTTCGCGGTAGGGCCTCTGATTGGATTTTGTATGTAAGTGTGTGAGAAGTGCGACTGTGTGCACCTTCCCCCCGCGAAAAATGGCAGAAAGATTTGTACTGTGAGATATCGCTTGGGCCCCTCCCTTCCGACGTGTCGGAAGCCGGTGTTGCTCGAAGGATGACTGATAGCCCACTGAAGTGGCCACTTAAAAAGCAAATAAATAGCTGACATGCGTCATTATGACTGTTGTTCATACTTATATTTGTTGGTAGAGTTGGAATTTCACATTATAAATACTAGGTACCAAATACTAAGTACAAATACTCGAAAGTGAATTAATTGATTTGCGAACCTTACCTATCATTCTGACATGCCACGAAAATGCTAAATTTCACTCACTTTTAGATTGAGCTGAAATGATGTATACATAATATGTAAATCGGATGATAATGCAATATTATGATGACATGGAGCTGATGTGATGATGGAGACAGGACCTCCCGGGACCTCTCAGGACATGGCCACCTGGCCATGGGAACTCTGTGATAAAACAACGCAAACTTATGTTTGGACTGTTTGGGGTTGTTAGAATTGTCTCGATAAGTACAGTCACCTGCAATAATATGTTACTTTTTGAAGGCCGCAACAACTGTCACGATCTTATTCCTTTTTGTGTAATATATGTATGTTTATCCTATAAATTTTGTATGTATTTATATCCTTTATCTTTCTGGTACCTTGTTGTACATTTTGCTGCATTTGTCACCCTCTTTTCACTCTCTCCTCTCATCTACTCAAAGGTTAACTGGAAGAGATCCCTCAAAGGGATAATTTCGCCTTTGTACTTCTTGCTAATTGTATGTTATTTTTAATATGCCTTTTTGTACAATAAAGAGTTTACTACTACTACTACTACTTATTTGTAGAGCCATAAGAGCGTGTCACATATTTTTGCGGCCTTCGAAGAGTAACATGTTATTGCAGGTGACTGTACTAGTTGCCTTTTAAAAGAAAAGTACAGTCAGCGATAAAAGCTTGAACCAAAAATATATTTTTTTCCAAAATCTTTTTACATTTTTTTTACCAGAAATTCTGGTACTTTTTTTCTCCTATTAGGATCGAAAAAGCTCGTGATTCTCAGTAGAAATAGAGTCAGACCAAGAAAAGTCTGCAGCGGATTTGATAGCCCACGCAGTGCAAGTGTTATTTATACGTCATAATTTCATAGAAGTTTGACGTTTAAAATAACATTTGAACGGCTATCAAATCCGCTGCAGACTTTTCTTGGTCCGACTCTGACACTGATGATGTACAGTTATAAATGAAATGTACCATTTACTAATATAGTTTTAATGTTGCCAGTGCAACGCCACGTTCGCAAGTGCAGCCGCGTACGACCTCCACCACCGTCGCAAGCACCTCAACCAGCCCTTCAGCGCCGCCGGCAGACGGACCCTGCACCGCGAGCCTCTAGTGCCGGGGCAGTTCGTGTGCGAGCAGTGCGGACGGATACTGCCGGTACTGCTCCCTCTCTATCATACTCGACCAGCCCTTCAGCGCCGCCGGCAGACGGACCCTGCACCGCGAGCCTCTAGTGCCGGGGCAGTTCGTGTGCGAGCAGTGCGGACGGATACTGCCGGTACTGCTCCCTCTCTATCATACTCGACCAGCCCTTCAGCGCCGCCGGCAGACGGACCCTGCACCGCGAGCCTCTAGTGCCGGGGCAGTTCGTGTGCGAGCAGTGCGGACGGATACTGCCGGTACTGCTCCCTCTCTATCATACTCGACCAGCCCTTCAGCGCCGCCGGCAGACGGACCCTGCACCGCGAGCCTCTAGTGCCGGGGCAGTTCGTGTGCGAGCAGTGCGGACGGATACTGCCGGTACTGCTCCCTCTCTATCATACTCGACCAGCCCTTCAGCGCCGCCGGCAGACGGACCCTGCACCGCGAGCCTCTAGTGCCGGGGCAGTTCGTGTGCGAGCAGTGCGGACGGATACTGCCGGTACTGCTCCCTCTCTATCATACTCGACCAGCCCTTCAGCGCCGCCGGCAGACGGACCCTGCACCGCGAGCCTCTAGTGCCGGGGCAGTTCGTGTGCGAGCAGTGCGGACGGATACTGCCGGTACTGCTCCCTCTCTATCATACTCGACCAGCCCTTCAGCGCCGCCGGCAGACGGACCCTGCACCGCGAGCCTCTAGTGCCGGGGCAGTTCGTGTGCGAGCAGTGCGGACGGATACTGCCGGTACTGCTCCCTCTCTATCATACTCGACCAGCCCTTCAGCGCCGCCGGCAGACGGACCCTGCACCGCGAGCCTCTAGTGCCGGGGCAGTTCGTGTGCGAGCAGTGCGGACGGATACTGCCGGTACTGCTCCCTCTCTATCATACTCGACCAGCCCTTCAGCGCCGCCGGCAGACGGACCCTGCACCGCGAGCCTCTAGTGCCGGGGCAGTTCGTGTGCGAGCAGTGCGGACGGATACTGCCGGTACTGCTCCCTCTCTATCATACTCGACCAGCCCTTCAGCGCCGCCGGCAGACGGACCCTGCACCGCGAGCCTCTAGTGCCGGGGCAGTTCGTGTGCGAGCAGTGCGGACGGATACTGCCGGTACTGCTCCCTCTCTATCATACTCGACCAGCCCTTCAGCGCCGCCGGCAGACGGACCCTGCACCGCGAGCCTCTAGTGCCGGGGCAGTTCGTGTGCGAGCAGTGCGGACGGATACTGCCGGTACTGCTCCCTCTCTATCATACTCGACCAGCCCTTCAGCGCCGCCGGCAGACGGACCCTGCACCGCGAGCCTCTAGTGCCGGGGCAGTTCGTGTGCGAGCAGTGCGGACGGATACTGCCGGTACTGCTCCCTCTCTATCATACTCGACCAGCCCTTCAGCGCCGCCGGCAGACGGACCCTGCACCGCGAGCCTCTAGTGCCGGGGCAGTTCGTGTGCGAGCAGTGCGGACGGATACTGCCGGTACTGCTCCCTCTCTATCATACTCGACCAGCCCTTCAGCGCCGCCGGCAGACGGACCCTGCACCGCGAGCCTCTAGTGCCGGGGCAGTTCGTGTGCGAGCAGTGCGGACGGATACTGCCGGTACTGCTCCCTCTCTATCATACTCGACCAGCCCTTCAGCGCCGCCGGCAGACGGACCCTCCACCGCGAGCCTCTAGTGCCGGGGCAGTTCGTGTGCGAGCAGTGCGGACGGATACTGCCGGTACTGCTCCCTCTCTATCATACTCGACCAGCCCTTCAGCGCCGCCGGCAGACGGACCCTGCACCGCGAGCCTCTAGTGCCGGGGCAGTTCGTGTGCGAGCAGTGCGGACGGATACTGCCGGTACTGCTCCCTCTCTATCATACTCGACCAGCCCTTCAGCGCCGCCGGCAGACGGACCCTGCACCGCGAGCCTCTAGTGCCGGGGCAGTTCGTGTGCGAGCAGTGCGGACGGATACTGCCGGTACTGCTCCCTCTCTATCGTACTCGACCAGCCCTTCAGCGCCGCCGGCAGACGGACCCTGCACCGCGAGCCTCTAGTGCCGGGGCAGTTCGTGTGCGAGCAGTGCGGACGGATACTGCCGGTACTGCTCCCTCTCTATCATACTCGACCAGCCCTTCAGCGCCGCCGGCAGACGGACCCTGCACCGCGAGCCTCTAGTGCCGGGGCAGTTCGTGTGCGAGCAGTGCGGACGGATACTGCCGGTACTGCTCCCTCTCTATCATACTCGACCAGCCCTTCAGCGCCGCCGGCAGACGGACCCTCCACCGCGAGCCTCTAGTGCCGGGGCAGTTCGTGTGCGAGCAGTGCGGACGGATACTGCCGGTACTGCTCCCTCTCTATCATACTCGACCAGCCCTTCAGCGCCGCCGGCAGACGGACCCTCCACCGCGAGCCTCTAGTGCCGGGGCAGTTCGTGTGCGAGCAGTGCGGACGGATACTGCCGGTACTGCTCCCTCTCTATCATACTCGACCAGCCCTTCAGCGCCGCCGGCAGACGGACCCTGCACCGCGAGCCTCTAGTGCCGGGGCAGTTCGTGTGCGAGCAGTGCGGACGGATACTGCCGGTACTGCTCCCTCTCTATCATACTCGACCAGCCCTTCAGCGCCGCCGGCAGACGGACCCTGCACCGCGAGCCTCTAGTGCCGGGGCAGTTCGTGTGCGAGCAGTGCGGACGGATACTGCCGGTACTGCTCCCTCTCTATCATACTCGACCAGCCCTTCAGCGCCGCCGGCAGACGGACCCTGCACCGCGAGCCTCTAGTGCCGGGGCAGTTCGTGTGCGAGCAGTGCGGACGGATACTGCCGGTACTGCTCCCTCTCTATCATACTCGACCAGCCCTTCAGCGCCGCCGGCAGACGGACCCTTCACCGCGAGCCTCTAGTGCCGGGGCAGTTCGTGTGCGAGCAGTGCGGACGGATACTGCCGGTACTGCTCCCTCTCTATCATACTCGACCAGCCCTTCAGCGCCGCCGGCAGACGGACCCTCCACCGCGAGCCTCTAGTGCCGGGGCAGTTCGTGTGCGAGCAGTGCGGACGGATACTGCCGGTACTGCTCCCTCTCTATCATACTCGACCAGCCCTTCAGCGCCGCCGGCAGACGGACCCTGCACCGCGAGCCTCTAGTGCCGGGGCAGTTCGTGTGCGAGCAGTGCGGACGGATACTGCCGGTACTGCTCCCTCTCTATCATACTCGACCAGCCCTTCAGCGCCGCCGGCAGACGGACCCTTCACCGCGAGCCTCTAGTGCCGGGGCAGTTCGTGTGCGAGCAGTGCGGACGGATACTGCCGGTACTGCTCCCTCTCTATCATACTCGACCAGCCCTTCAGCGCCGCCGGCAGACGGACCCTGCACCGCGAGCCTCTAGTGCCGGGGCAGTTCGTGTGCGAGCAGTGCGGACGGATACTGCCGGTACTGCTCCCTCTCTATCATACTCGACCAGCCCTTCAGCGCCGCCGGCAGACGGACCCTGCACCGCGAGCCTCTAGTGCCGGGGCAGTTCGTGTGCGAGCAGTGCGGACGGATACTGCCGGTACTGCTCCCTCTCTATCATACTCGACCAGCCCTTCAGCGCCGCCGGCAGACGGACCCTGCACCGCGAGCCTCTAGTGCCGGGGCAGTTCGTGTGCGAGCAGTGCGGACGGATACTGCCGGTACTGCTCCCTCTCTATCATACTCGACCAGCCCTTCAGCGCCGCCGGCAGACGGACCCTGCACCGCGAGCCTCTAGTGCCGGGGCAGTTCGTGTGCGAGCAGTGCGGACGGATACTGCCGGTACTGCTCCCTCTCTATCATACTCGACCAGCCCTTCAGCGCCGCCGGCAGACGGACCCTGCACCGCGAGCCTCTAGTGCCGGGGCAGTTCGTGTGCGAGCAGTGCGGACGGATACTGCCGGTACTGCTCCCTCTCTATCATACTCGACCAGCCCTTCAGCGCCGCCGGCAGACGGACCCTCCACCGCGAGCCTCTAGTGCCGGGGCAGTTCGTGTGCGAGCAGTGCGGACGGATACTGCCGGTACTGCTCCCTCTCTATCATACTCGACCAGCCCTTCAGCGCCGCCGGCAGACGGACCCTCCACCGCGAGCCTCTAGTGCCGGGGCAGTTCGTGTGCGAGCAGTGCGGACGGATACTGCCGGTACTGCTCCCTCTCTATCATACTCGACCAGCCCTTCAGCGCCGCCGGCAGACGGACCCTGCACCGCGAGCCTCTAGTGCCGGGGCAGTTCGTGTGCGAGCAGTGCGGACGGATACTGCCGGTACTGCTCCCTCTCTATCATACTCGACCAGCCCTTCAGCGCCGCCGGCAGACGGACCCTGCACCGCGAGCCTCTAGTGCCGGGGCAGTTCGTGTGCGAGCAGTGCGGACGGATACTGCCGGTACTGCTCCCTCTCTATCATACTCGACCAGCCCTTCAGCGCCGCCGGCAGACGGACCCTGCACCGCGAGCCTCTAGTGCCGGGGCAGTTCGTGTGCGAGCAGTGCGGACGGATACTGCCGGTACTGCTCCCTCTCTATCATACTCGACCAGCCCTTCAGCGCCGCCGGCAGACGGACCCTGCACCGCGAGCCTCTAGTGCCGGGGCAGTTCGTGTGCGAGCAGTGCGGACGGATACTGCCGGTACTGCTCCCTCTCTATCATACTCGACCAGCCCTTCAGCGCCGCCGGCAGACGGACCCTTCACCGCGAGCCTCTAGTGCCGGGGCAGTTCGTGTGCGAGCAGTGCGGACGGATACTGCCGGTACTGCTCCCTCTCTATCATACTCGACCAGCCCTTCAGCGCCGCCGGCAGACGGACCCTGCACCGCGAGCCTCTAGTGCCGGGGCAGTTCGTGTGCGAGCAGTGCGGACGGATACTGCCGGTACTGCTCCCTCTCTATCATACTCGACCAGCCCTTCAGCGCCGCCGGCAGACGGACCCTGCACCGCGAGCCTCTAGTGCCGGGGCAGTTCGTGTGCGAGCAGTGCGGACGGATACTGCCGGTACTGCTCCCTCTCTATCATACTCGACCAGCCCTTCAGCGCCGCCGGCAGACGGACCCTGCACCGCGAGCCTCTAGTGCCGGGGCAGTTCGTGTGCGAGCAGTGCGGACGGATACTGCCGGTACTGCTCCCTCTCTATCATACTCGACCAGCCCTTCAGCGCCGCCGGCAGACGGACCCTGCACCGCGAGCCTCTAGTGCCGGGGCAGTTCGTGTGCGAGCAGTGCGGACGGATACTGCCGGTACTGCTCCCTCTCTATCATACTCGACCAGCCCTTCAGCGCCGCCGGCAGACGGACCCTGCACCGCGAGCCTCTAGTGCCGGGGCAGTTCGTGTGCGAGCAGTGCGGACGGATACTGCCGGTACTGCTCCCTCTCTATCATACTCGACCAGCCCTTCAGCGCCGCCGGCAGACGGACCCTGCACCGCGAGCCTCTAGTGCCGGGGCAGTTCGTGTGCGAGCAGTGCGGACGGATACTGCCGGTACTGCTCCCTCTCTATCATACTCGACCAGCCCTTCAGCGCCGCCGGCAGACGGACCCTGCACCGCGAGCCTCTAGTGCCGGGGCAGTTCGTGTGCGAGCAGTGCGGACGGATACTGCCGGTACTGCTCCCTCTCTATCATACTCGACCAGCCCTTCAGCGCCGCCGGCAGACGGACCCTGCACCGCGAGCCTCTAGTGCCGGGGCAGTTCGTGTGCGAGCAGTGCGGACGGATACTGCCGGTACTGCTCCCTCTCTATCATACTCGACCAGCCCTTCAGCGCCGCCGGCAGACGGACCCTGCACCGCGAGCCTCTAGTGCCGGGGCAGTTCGTGTGCGAGCAGTGCGGACGGATACTGCCGGTACTGCTCCCTCTCTATCATACTCGACCAGCCCTTCAGCGCCGCCGGCAGACGGACCCTCCACCGCGAGCCTCTAGTACCGGGGCAGTTCGTGTGCGAGCAGTGCGGACGGATACTGCCGGTACTGCTCCCTCTCTATCATACTCGACCAGCCCTTCAGCGCCGCGTGGCCTATTGCGGTAGTTCTTAGTAATCTTAGTTACTTCCACTAAGTGCTACGGGTTACGCTCGTAGCGTGTAGCCACGGCTTCGCCGTATGTAGCGCGTAGTCGCTACGAACAATGTACCCGACAGTCGGGTTCTTGGCCCTGAATGTGTTAATAGCTATCGATCCAGCAGTTCGAAGAAATAGCAGCTCTTTTCCAAAATGATGTAAGGCATTTTTGGCATAGCCTCATAAGGCCCAAGGTCCTACCTATAGTACTTATTCAGTTCGACGAAATTTAAATCATATTCAATTGGAACAGAGTCGCGATTGTTTTGTTTCATTCAATTTTCAAACAAAACCAAAATCAACTCTGTTCCTTGCACTAAAGGTTCAAATTTCAGTGGCAAATTCTGTATTTTATCATTTATATGGCTGGGCCTTAGGAGGATATAGCGTAGGGTTTTATTTATTACAAGCTTTTATTTAGTTTCACCTGACCGTTGTCTGTCTGTCTGCCTGTCTGTCTGTAATCAAATCATGCAACTTAAATTGGATCCACTTCCCGGTTTCCGATCTAGCTGAAATTTTGCATGCATATATAAATCGGATGACGATGCAATATTATGGTGTCATTGAGCTGATCTGATGATGGAGACAGGAGGTGGCCATAGGAACTCTGTGATGAAACAACGCAACCTAATTGTGTTAGGGGTTTTCAGAATTGTCTCGATGAGTATTAGTTGTTTGTCGTAAGAAAAGTACAGTCAGCGATAAATGCTTGTACCAAAAATTAAATTTTTACCAAAAACTTATTAATTTTATAATTATTTATTACCCATTTCATAAATTAAATTATTTATAAAGATAAAGAGAGTTTATTATACAAGTATGCATATTACAATGCGCTTATGAACCTCAAAAAAGCTATAGTTCGTTTTTTTTAGCATTAGAAAGAACTCCACAGAAGCAAGCGTACAGTTTTTGTCAGGCTCTTTAATTGTTAATAATTATTGAATTATCTAATGTAGCATGGTCAATACATATAATTTACTTCAAATTATTACCGCTAAAAGTGCCGGATTTGGAACCACAAGCTTACTTCTGCGAAGTTCTTTCTAATGCTAAAAAAAACGGACTATAGTTAGTATTTGGTTGCAAAGTTGGACTATTGAAAAAAAATTGCATCCTAATATTCCCGAATATTTGCAGAGTCGAACCTCGCTACGGTACCACAAGCGAGACCACAAGACGGCGAAGCCACACGCCTGCCGCCAGTGCCCCAAGAGTTTCTCCACCAAACGAGCGCTCGATGTAAGCAGTTTTTAGGGTTCGGTACCCAAAGGGTAAAACGGGACCCTATTACTAAGACTTCGCTGTCCGTCCGTCCGTCCGTCCGTCTGTCACCAGGCTGTATCTCACGAACCGTGATAGCTAGACAGTTGAAATTTTCACAGATGATGTATTTCTGTTGCCGCTATAACAACAAATACTAAAAACAGAATAAAATAAAGATTTAAATGGGGCTCCCATACAACAAACGTGATTTTTGACCAAAGTTAAGCAACGTCGGGAGTGGTCAGTACTTGGATGGGTGACCGTTTTTTTTTGCTTTTTTTTGTTTTATTTTTTTGCATTATGGTACGGAACCCTTCGTGCGCGAGTCCGACTCGCACTTGTCCGGTTTATTGATAATGTATTTCTGTTGCTGCTATCATAACAAATACTAAAAATGATATAAATATTCAAGTGGGGCTCCCATACAACAAACGTGATTTTTTTTGTCGTTTTTTGCGTAATGGTACGGAACCCTTCGTGCGCGAGTCCGACTCGCACTTGACTGGTTTCATTTTTAATATTTTTCACAGTACATAACTATGGTCCTATTTTCCAGCACTAGTGCGTAGAATAACACTTTTCGTGCGTATGCCAAAAGTTAAAATATGTACTGTAAAACATTGTACGATACACGTGCGAATAGGTAATTCCTCTTCTCCGCACTTGTATCGTAAATAAGTATTTGATCGAACTCGACAACTTTTTATTGTTAAAAATAACAATGATATATTTTAAGGAATCCCGCAATCCGGGGCACGCCCGGCCGTCCGCTCAGTGCTTAGCGGGTTGCGTTCAGAGTAAGACTTGAGCATTTTATTTGTGTACAGTGGCATATCCGGTCGCACACGGGGGAGAAGCCCCACCAGTGCCCCGAGTGCCCGCTCGCCTTCAGCATCAAGTCCAACCTCAAGCGGCATCACAAGGCGGTGAGTATGATACCCCTGCTGTCTCTATACATCAATATACAGGTGGAATTTTTATTTTTATTTTTCATATCTCATGCTCTGAAAGTGGGTCGTTTTTGCCCTCCCCTACCCTCTGTCGAAAATAGGCGACCAATGGTCAACCACATGTCAACCATATGTATGGACTGACGTTTATCTGACATGACGTACCTATACATTTGATGTGCCCCTCCCCCGCAAAAAACGGCAGACTATTTTGTACCGAAAATTTTAGACATGGCGTCTCCGTTGGTTATATCCTCTAAGACTGTGTAAGGTAAGGTATAAGTAGGTACTATACGTAATGAGCCCTAAAGGGAAAGTACCTTAAAACCTTAAGTTAGCTAATTTTTCTTAAAGGAAGTACAGTAACTCTCTATTTCAAATTCTCTTTGGTAGTCATCATCATCATCATCATTTCAGCCTATATACGTCCCACTGCTGAGCACAGGCCTCCTCTCATGCCCGAGAGGGCTTGGGCTATAGTCCCCACGCTAGCCCAATGCGAATTGGGGACTTCACATACACCTTTGAATTTCTTCGCAGATGTATGCAGGTTTCCTCACGATGTTTTCCTTCATCGAAAAGCTAGTAGTAAATATCAAATGTTATTTCGTACATAAGTTCCGAGAAACTCATTGGTACGAGCCAGGATTTGAACCCGCGACCTCCGGATTGAAAGTCAGGCGTCATATCCACTCGGCCACCACTGCTTCTTAGTTCTTCTCTTTGGTAGCTCTCAAATGTATCGTCTGCGGGGTAGCACCAACAGCTTGCTGGTAGATATAGCGGAGAGATGGGACTATCCGTTTCTTAGTCACTGGGCGTCTGCTCATCGTCCGGTGTACCAGGACCCCAAATGAGTCTATTTTAATATATGTGAGACCTAGGTTAAGGGCCCCCCCACATCTGGCGTCTTTCGAGCGTCGGCGTCTACAATTGTATGGCCGACGTCGACGCAACGTCGACGCAGCGTCGACGCAACTGCGCAGCGACGTCATTTTCCATAGCGCTGGACCGACGCCGACAGACGCCGACGCTCGAAAGACGCCAGATGTGGGGGGGCCCTAAGATCTACTAACACTAGTAATGTAAGTCTGTACCTACATAACTAACAATTTATGGGCAAATTGGCCTGAAATAAAGAATTTTATTATTTATTTATTTATTATTACTCATTCTGTGCTACTACCAAATTGTTTGTTTCCAGGTGCACCTCGGGCTCCGCAACAGCGTGCCGTGCACGATCTGCGGGCGCGTGTTCACCACCAACTCGTGCGTGCGCATACACATCAACACCGTGCACCACGGCCAGCCCGGACCCAAGCGGAACCGGAAGCGGACCAAGTACGGCAAGATACCGGAGTCGCCGGCCAGTCTTATGTAATAACACTTATATTTAATAAAATTAGGATATTAAATCTGTTTTATTTTCTGACAACCCTAAGGGCTGATTTAGACGTGCGAACTCGCATGCGATTTTTTTTTTTTATTATGAATGGGCTTACTCATGGCCACAGACTAGCCGAGGCGTAGACGTGGCCTACGATGGAGCGAGCTCGCCCAGAAGGTGCCTGTTCACTCTTGATTTGAAGGTTGCCGGGTTATAAGAACACGGAAATATAGACGCCGGCAAGGAATTCCATTCCTTGGCAGTGCGCATAAGGAAAGTAGAAGCAAAGCGCTTCGTGCGAATTGGTGGAATATCTACCAAGTAAGGATGGAAACCGGCCGTGCGTCTAAAAGTCCGATGGTAGAATGGGGACGGTGGAATAAGCTCGTGTAGCTCTTGGGCACACTCCCCGAAGTGCAACCTGTAGAATACCGACAGGCTGGCGACTTACTTGATTTTAGTTACATTACGGACTGTTGCGCCACTTCCCCGAATGAAGGTTGAGGGAGGCGATGGCTGAGATACGCGTCATACTCGTGAACGGGTGCTGTTTGTGGAGACTGGTCTGTTTAAGCTAACACGAGCTATTATACTTAGTAACTTAATTTTTATTAATTAATTACAGTGAAACGCCTCATTCTGTTCTCGCATGTTTCTTTTCTCTTAATGAATGTATTAATTATACAGGATATTGACTCTTGGAGACCCTATACATCTCTAAGGATAACTTGATAAACTATATAATCTTATAGTTCTGACACCTAGAGACATTTACACCTCTAAATATTATAGATTTTTTTGTGTTTTTTTTTCTGTATTTTGTATGTAATTCGACATTAAGAGACCATATACATCTCTTAGTAATTGTAATACGTTAGATTGAATTGTTAGTTTTATTTTATAAAATTGTTGATGTTATTATTTTTGCTTTTATGTAAATTCAATGTTGACGTGTAAAAGTGCCTTTGTGGCCTATTTGCTGAATAAATGTTGATGTTTGATGTTGGTTACGTCTAATGCAACCGACCGACCAAAAACCGCAATGTAATGAACAGACAGGAATCCGCGGGGCAAATTGTGAATTATGACTTTATGTTTCTGCACTTATGGTACTAATTACAACAAAATAGTAAAAATTAGTTTCTATTTCTTCTTTATTTGCCATGCCCTAACGGACGTCGGCGACCACCTTTGCCATCTCTCTCCTGCTCTTAGGCATTCTTGCCAGCGTGGCTGCGTTATCCATGTTCGTCCATTTTTTTATGTTGTCAAGCTAGTTGACCCTCCTTCTTCCCCTTCCCCTCTTGCCATCAATTTTTCCCTCCAATATTAACTGTAGTATATTATATTTGTCATTTCTGTATATGTGTCCAAAATAAGATATTTTCCTTCTCTTTACTGTGATCAAAACCTCTAACTTTTTGTTCATTCTTTTAAGTACTTCCACATTCGTAACTCTATCAGTCCAGGAGATTTTTAACATACGCCTATATAGCTACATTTCGAATGCTTCTATTTTCTTTAGAAAATTAAAAATTAGTTTATAATAGCCAAATCGTTTTAAAACAGCCTAAATGTTTTAATTAGTACCATAAGCGCCAAACAAAGTCTTAATTCACAATTTGCCCAGCGGATTCCTATGTTTGGTAATGAAGCTCGCATGCGAGTTCTCGCAGCGTGGGCTCTAATTCGCCTAGGTCGATGGGACCAGAGAATTTAGTATAGAGGCGTATTGTCTAAGTAAATTTACTGCCATCTTTCGACACAATTAAAACTTTTAAAACGCCATTTGAATCCTAGTTCTTTCACTGATATGTATTAAATTTGTTAAATATCCAAAGGCAAAGAAAGATTACATTGTTACCATATTTAACGAACTTTTTCAATTCAATTTTATACAGCGGTAAAATCCCTCCTAAATTATGCCACTCAAATATAGTACTTCTGCACAAAAAAGGCGATAAGTCAGATATAAATAATTACAGGCCCATTAGTTTAATCTCTCATATTTACAAATTGTTCATAAAGGTAATAGATAATAGAATTGCCCCACTGCTGGATAAACATCAACCACCCGAGCAAGCTGGTTTTCGCCCTAGTTTCTCCACAACAGACCACCTTCATACTTTAAATCAATTGATAGAAAAGTCCAACGAGTTCAACGTGCCTCTATACCTTGCTTTTGTAGACTATAGCAAAGCATTTGACAGCGTTAAACACTCCGCTATATTTTCCGCCATGCAAAGCCAAGGTATAGATCCGACGTATGTTGAACTCGTTGGAACAATCTATAATAACAGCACAGCCAACATTAAATTACACGCACCTGGTCCTGTATTCAAAATAGAGAAAGGCGTTAAACAGGGCGATCCGCTGTCTCCTAAACTGTTCACCAGTTGCCTAGAGGAGATATTCAAAAAGCTGGCGGTCTCGTGGGAGGGGTTGGGCATTGTCGTCGGTAATAAACGGTTAACTAACCTGCGGTTTGCCGACGACATTGTCCTTTTCTCCCACACTGCATCTCAACTGCAACTCATGCTACAAGACCTGAGTACTGCGAGCCTTGAAGTTGGACTCACAATGAACAGAGCGAAGACCAAGTTGATGACCAACAGAGCAAAACATAGGGTCACGGTAGATGGGCAGGATATACAATATGTTGATGAGTACATTTACTTGGGCCAGATAGCTTCCTTCGAAAACAGGCAAACCATAGAAGTCAATAGACGTATCGATAACGCCTGGAAGAGCTTCTGGTCCATGAAGGCGCTATTGAAGGGTGACCTTCCCCTGTGTCTCAAGCGCAAACTCATCGACATGTGTATCCTGCCTATCCTAACCTATGGTGCTCAGACATGGTCATTGACTGAGGCTTTGAAGTCCAAACTCAAGGTTTGCCAGCGAGCGATGGAGCGCAGTATACTGGGTGTTCGCAGGACTGATAGAATCAGAAACACGGAACTGCGCTCCAGAACTAGAGTTGTAGATGTAGGTTTCAAGACCGCTAAGCTTAAGTGGGACTGGGCTGGACATGTCTGTCGTATGCACCCTGAAAGGTGGGCCAAAATGGTTACGGAGTGGGACCCACGGAACACCATAGATGGTGCTAGCCGGAGTGCAGGCAGACCGAAAAGGAGATGGCGGGACGACTTGGACGTATTTTCTCCGGATTGGCGGGAGACTACAAAAGACAGGGTTGAGTGGAGGAAGCGAGGGGAGGCCTTTGCCCAGCAGTGGGACACTTAATCAGGCTAACAAAAAAAAAAAATCCAAAGGCATCGCCATCTACAGGAGTGTAGGCCTATTATTGTCGAAGATGACAGTAAATTTACTTCGACAATACGCCTCTATTCTTAATTCTCTCTGATGGGACTAAGCTAAGACAGAAGATAAAAAAAATACTCGTTAGACAATTTATTTTTTAATCCTTAAAGAGTTACATAACACTTAAATAATTAATAACGAAAGCTTTTGGGCAGTCATATCATCAAATTACACACAATTTTTTTTAAGTATAAAGTATTGCCCGTAGGAAATTGTATGGAACGTTTGTTTGCATAAAAAAACCATGGCGCTGGCGTAGTACTTAACAGTTAAAAAAAAAAACTTTGTAGGAGTGTACGTTTAATTTCGCTACTGTGTCAGGCGTGGCTCACTCCGCGATTTCGTCGCTTTGCTACAGGTAGCTAAAACTCCATCCGTTCGACCCCAATTTTGGGGTCTGCTATAAGCCGCGCGTGGCGCTGTCGCTATCTAGCGGCCATATCTGTGCTGATCGTGACAGACGCGTTTTGTTAGAGAGTGAGTCTTCTGTACCTAGTACTATTATTTATTCTGTGATAGTGTATACTAAGAGGTGTATACTGTGTTTGTGAGGAGCTGGTTGCGATGCCTAATATAATTGGCGAGATCAAAGCAACACGACTCCGCTGGCTTGGTCACCTGGAGAGGATGGGGGAGGATCGTGCTGTGAGAAGAGCGTATGTGGGGCACCCGGGCGGAAAACGTCCGTCTGGGCGTCCCAGATACCGCTGGAGTGACGAAGCCCAAAAAGACCTGTCCGCCCTCGGAATACCCAACTTGCGTGAAGTGGCGCAGCATAGGGCAGAATGGCGCTCTCTTGTGTCAGAGGCTAAGATCCTCTTTGGGTCACTGAGCCAGTGATGTATGTATGTATGTAGTGTATACTAATTGTGTCCCATATTTTGAAAAATAAAATATAATACATGTTTTGTTATCAAAGGCTTCTCAAATGTCAGCTTTTGAGTATCAGAGTTACCACTTAACCTCTTTATTTATTTTTTAAACTTTAGTGCACAGTGCACAATATACCAAATAAAGTACAAATGGCGGACTTAATGCCTAAAGGTAAGCTCTACCAGTTAACCATAGGGGTAAACAGAAACAGTAGTAGGTTACCTCTTGTCTATGTATGAAAGGGATCCTTTAATTTTTGCCATATTTTAACATTTTTGAGAATAGTTTTTTTTTTACCACCACAGACATGAAAGGTACGGAGCCATATTTCGAAGAATAAGGCTTAGCACTTAAAAAGATTTTTCATCTTCCTCGAGATGCGTAATCGTGGAGAGATTTCATTGGGCTTTTTTTGGTGCCGCCCTCTCTGATGTTTTCGTAAGCACTGTATCTGCCTGAACTGTCTGTTACATTGCTTACACGTATATGGTTTCTCACCAGTATGTCTCCTCATGTGAATCAACAACGTATGTTTCTGAATGCACTTATAATCGCAAACGTTACACTGAAAAGGTTTATCGCCAGTATGAATGCTCTGGTGTCTCTCGAAATCCCCTTTCCGAGTAGTTTTGTAGGCGCAGCTGTCGCATCGGTACGGTTTCTCCCCTCTATGCCTCAACTCATGAAAGTGTAGATTGCGCTCGTTTCTGCTCGTGTAGGTGCAATGTTTGCAGCCGTATCGTTTTATATTTCTGTTCATGAGAGCTAAAGGGCCTTCGATGCAGTTATATTGTATGTGTCGGCTTATTTCCTTCTTGAGTTGGAAGCGGCTGCCGCAGTCGTGGCACTGGTAGGGGGGCGTGTGGTTCGGGGCGTGGCGGGGGACGCGCTTGCGGCGCGGGCGCGCGCGCAGCCCCTGTCGGAGACGCTCCAGCTGCACCGAGTAGGCAAAGGTCATCGGTGACGACTCCTCGTTGCTTTTGGACGCTGTTATAAATAAATAAATATAGTAGTATTAGTTATTGTATTTAAAATTAATTATTTTACACCGTATATGTAATAAAGCACCAGATAATTATTTGAAAATACAGATAATAGGAGTTATTTTTAAATATGAGTTCTATTTAATAAATCGGATAGAAATATAAATAGTAGGCGAGTTGACCGTGACGTCACGATGTAATGTTTCATATAAATTCCATATTAGCAAATCGTTTGGAGAGTTTTGAAAAAGTAACTGGTTTGACTAGTAGGAAAATACCCTATTATAGGACATTCATACGCAAATCGACCGAGTCCCACAAGCTCAATAAAGATTGTATACGACAAAGTGTGGCAATGTCATCATGAGTTGCAAATATATATGGAAATTTGACGTTATTCTGTTTAGTTTAAGTCGTTGCAAAGTAACCTGAGATGGGCTCTAGGAGACATTACATATCCTCCTCATATAATATGAATAATGAAAATTAATGTAATTTTAATTAGTAAAATCATAGAGAACTAAGTACCTAAGCTTACTAATCTGTGGTAAAATAATATTTTTTGTAGAAAACCAGAGAGACCGGCCGGCCTAGCCAAGGTTACAATCGCTATCGCTTCGACAACGAAACGCTTTGTGTCTCTCTATCACTCTTCCTTATAAGTGCGACAGTGACAGTTCGTTTCGATCGCTACGGAGCGTTAGCGATTGGCAGGTTGGCTACGCGGCCGGGTATTACAATAGATCGAATTGTCATTTTTGTACACTATATTGTACAATCAAGTGTAAAAATATGGGTGCATACAACTGTCCCATAGTTTTTAATTCACATACATAAGAGCAATGGGTCATATTTTTCACTGTACATATTTGGAATTTAAAAATAAGTTTAACCTTTTCGGCGCCGTGTCAAACACAAAAGCTGTCACTCGGACAGCACGTCACCGAAGTGTCAAAACTGATATTGAACTTTATGCATTCACGTAGGTCTACGTTGCTCTATGGACTGTGACCGATTAATTCGTCTTTGGCGTAGGACCTGCGGTGCGGATATATCGGTCATTGGCGCCTAAAAGGTTAAAAGTGATTAAAGAGTGGACTTACACAGTATGTCATCCTGCAATAAGTCTTCTTCCAGCTTCTCTACTATCACTGCAGGCTCTTCCGCTGTGACAAGCAATCCATTTTATAAACAACTAGTGCCTCGCCTCCGTTTCGCACGGGTTAAGCCGCGTCTCGATATCGCGCGGCGGCCGCGCGAGAATTGTTCGACCGCGGCAAATCTGTATTATGCTCGCGAGCCATTTTCGCTTCAAGCCAACATCTTAAATTTCTTCTTCTTCATTATATCACAAAGATACATTATTAAGAACGAAGTATCGAAGTCGCTTTTGAGCGATAAGACCGCCTGTTGTTACCTGTTGTAATAACTGTTCTTTTTCTGTATTTTTTTCATTATGTGGTGCACAATAAATAATATATTATTATTTTATTATTAAGTATAGCGAAATAGAAAAATGATCTGTTGCGATAACCACTACATTTACTGTTCCATAGAAACTGTTTAGTGCCGTATAATTTAATTAAAGTACGACACTTTTCATTATCCATGTATGAGCCAACTGAAATATCCCGTCCCAACTGCGCGCGAACACTCCTTTGCCGCGCGCCCAAAAACCGACAATAAATGGCCAATGATCGCGTTGGCGCGCGGCGGCCCGGTATCCATTGCGCGCGGCTGCCGCGCGAGCAAATGTTCGATTGTTTGCCGCGCGATATCGAGACGGGGCTTTACACTATATCTTAACACACCTAAACCTTCCGCAAGAATCAGAAGTATATTGACAGTACTTACGCGCCATAAGTTCCTCACTGGGCTCGTCTTCCTCCAGCTCGTATGTGGGTTCTTTCTCTAAACAAAACACCACAACTTATTTAATCTTGTTCCTTGTTACTTGAATAATGGGATTTAAGGTGCTAAAATACCTTTTATTTACTTTTCCTTTAGGATGAATATGAATAACTTTTTCTTGTCACTAGTTGCCATGGTTACGGTCTCCTGGGTCGCTCTTAAAATACTACAAAATCGTAATTTTCGTATTAAAATGAACCAAAATTGAATTTATTGGTAAATAATAAGGCCTTTCCATAATGGGACATTTACTAAGCACGTTTGTGGAATATGGTACAGCAGCTCTTTTAAGAAACTGTGCTACTATTGTCTCCTGGTTGATGGGACAGAATAACAACAAGAAATAGTTGATCGACCCTTTATATAAATAAAGATTAAATAATAATTAAATAATAATTAAATAATAATTTCAGTTTATATATGTATATCCCACTGCTGGGCACAAGCCTCCTCACATCCGCGAAAGGGCTTAGGCCCCATGCTAGCCCAAAGTGGGTTGGGGACTTCACATACACTTTTGAATTTCTTCGCAGTTGTATACAGGTTTCCTCATAATATTTTCCTTCACCGAAAAGCTAGTGGTAAATATCAAATGATATTTCATACATAAGTTCCGAAAAACTCATTGGTAAGATTTGAACCCACAACCTCCAGATTGAAAGTTGGACGTCATATCCACTCAGCCACCTCCGCTTTTTAGGGTTCCGTACCCAAAGGGTAAAACGGGACCCTATTACTAAGACTTCGCTGTCCGTCCGTCCGTCTGTCACCAGGCTGTATCTCACGAACCGTGATAGCTAGACAGTTGAAATTTTCACAGATGATGTATTTCTGTTGCCGCTATAACAACAAATACTAAAAACAGAATAAAATAAAGATTTAAATGGGGCTCCCATACAACAAATGTGATTTTTGACCAAAGTTAAGCAACGTCGGGAGGGGTCAGTACTTGGATGGGTGACCGTTTTTTTTGCTTTTTTGTTTTTTTTTTGCATTATGGTACGGAACCCTTCGTGCGCGAGTCCGACTCGCACTTGCCCGGTTTTTTTACCTACATAAGGTAACCCATTATAACTGCTATAAAAATATGATTATTTATGCTTTACCATTATTATTAAGTTAGCACCCCAAATCCATATTCATATAAATAAAATAAATAAATAAATATGTATTATACGACAATTTTACACAGTTCGACCTAGTCCCACAGTAAGCTCAATAAGGCTTGTGTTGTGGGTACTAGACGACGATATATATAATATACACACATATATAAATACTTTTATATACATAGGAAACATCCATAACTCAGGAACAAATATTTGTGATGAACGCACAAATAAATGCCCTTACCAGGATTCGAACCCGGGACCTCCTGCTTCGTAAGCAGGGTCACTACCGACTAGGCTAGGAGGCCGTTTATATGCATTAAGATTACAATTATGAAACGCTTTTTTCAATGCCACTTTAAAGTAAACTAGAACTTAAGAATTTTAAGTACTAATTTACTTTAAAGTAACATTGAAACTTAAGATTAAAGGAAAATAGTACCGTCTAAACATGCCAAACATTGTCTAGTTTGAAAAACAGTGGTACCAAATCGCTATCTACATATATTATATAATTAACTTTCCCTCTTTATTATCTTTTTAAATATTGATCCCTGCGAAAAGTGTACTGAATCTTTTTCGTTCAAAATTTTGTGTAGATTATTAACGTCTAACAACATTTTTTTGATATTGGCCACCGTTTATGAGTTATTTACGAAAGCCTAAAAAACGGGACCTTAGAAGTTATTATAATTAAATTTCCCGCGTTAAAATCTCTTTGAATATTGATCCTAGCGAAAAATTGTACTGAATCTTTCTTGTAGGCAATTTTATGCAGATTACTTATGTAATAGAACATATTCTTAATAACAGGGTGACCCGACTACTCGAGTGGCGACCATGGGGTGAAGAGCGTCCTCAAAGTAGACCCAAGAAGCGTCGGGACGACGACATCAAAAAGACTGCGGGGAAGAAGTGGCTCCAGGTTGCACAAGACCGTGACAAATGACGTAAAATGAAGGAGGCCTACACCCTAAGGGTAGAAAAAGGCTAAAGAGAGAGAGAGAGAGAGAGAGAACAGGGTGACCGTTAAGAAGATTACGACATACACAGCTCTTTGATAGAGTATCACTGTTTTCTCAAGTCAGGCAATGTGCAGTTGATGGTACTTAAGAATAAAGTAAATTATTATTTCAGATACCTGATTAGGTTTTATAAAAATTACCTTCAAGCCTGTATCCCTGCAACTGCGCAAGCAGCTCCACTTGGCTGAGCTGCACTTGCAGCTTGAAGTCGCTGGCGTCTCGCAGGCGGCCCACGCAGCCCGAGCAGATCCCGCTGAAGATGGACGGGCTCACCCACAACTGAAATATACATACACCGTGATTTTTTTGAATTTTGTTAACTTCGGGGTATGGCATACGTTTAAAAGAACTAAATGGCATTGTGAATATAAAAAAATATCCTTTTTTTGCTTTTTATAAAAAAATTAATAAGTTTAAAAGGTAATTAAATGTAGCATATAGCATCGTTGTAACACGGGCATTACATTTAACTCAACCAAACAATTGAAATCTGTGACATATCAATGTCATTTCAAACATCGATCGACCGAGATTGTACTTAAGTTTAGTAGCAAATGTATGAACTCATTCTAAACACTAATCAATATGTAAACCGGCCTTAAGGCAAATATACACCCTTGTAGAGGCCTTATAGGAAAAAAATAAATTATTGAATATCTCCGAAATGGAGTTAATTAGAATATTGGTGTCTTTGGGAAAGTTACTTGATTTCAGCTCAGGAATGCACCCTTGAAATTAACGGAAATAAAAAAAAACACAGTGTATTAGGATTTGCATCGGTTATTTTTTGTATGGTAATAACCGCGGTTTCGGTTAATAACCGATTATTTCTATACAATTTTTTTTTTATGAATGGGCTTACTCATGGCCACAGACTAGCCGAGGCGTAGACGTGGCCTACGATGGAGCGAGCTCGCCCAAAATAACCGAAAATAACCGATTTGCATTCCCTAACAGTGTATAATAATAAGAATAAAGGAGGATGGGCAGATTTGTATGGACACTGGCCTATGAACCATTAAGAATAAGTGACATACCATTGGAAAGGTATTTTATACAGGGTGATCAATCCAAATGGGTCAGTATGGAGAAGTCAGAAACTATGAGAGATAGCAAAATCTGTTCTTAGGAACCATGGCTTCGATTTTAGATTTAATAATAATGGCATTCAATTTTTTTTTAATCTATCATACATAACCGGGATTCGAACATGGTCAATATTCTTGTTGTTTGTTTGTATGGCAACTTTTAAACGATGCGTGATAGGTGGGGGGTGCTCGACCAAATATCATAGAGGGCCCCGAGACAAAACAAAGTACATTAAAAAAAAAACAAAATGGCCGACTTTTTTTTCATTTTTTCAAGTTGGCCCGAGCGCGCTGAGATTCGGCATGCGGCGAGCCTGGGAGCCCAAGATTACAATGTCAAAAAAATATTTTAGGAAAAATTCAAAATGGCGGCGGACACGGGCAAAGTAAAATTTTCAAGTAGGTTAAGCGAGCCCGAAGGGCGAGCTTCATGCCGGGAGGCCGAAGGCCGACCCCGGTGGAAGGCCGAATGCCCTGAGCCTCCACCCCAACTCCCAAAACGCGAAGCCGAAGGCCGAACTGCGTGAATTCGGTGCTTCCAAGCGTTCTACCAAGTCCACTGTCTTGATGACCGAAGCCGGGGGGCCGAACGCCCCACGGCGAAGCGTCGAGGCTTGCGAAGGCCGAAGGCCGAGCTCTGCGTATAGACCGGGAGATAGTGACACATTTTACTGGGTCATTTGTACCAGTATGGCGGTTCGTCAGGGGTCTAAGCATGTAATGAAGGAAAGAAAAATGATGGTCATAGCGCTGGTACCGGCGGCCCAATCGCGTGGGCGTTAGTCGAACGTGTCGGGTAAAATACGAGTATCGAACGATTTGTACCACAAAAATCCTCGTATTATTCAATAGTCCATAAAAGAGAAGTAGACGGTAGCGTAATGCCATACTTCTCCGGTGTGGCTTACAGCCCGCCATACTGAGGCGAACACGTTAATTAAAAAAAAACAATTCAATCATTTGTACCAAGCTAATTTTTGCACAGGTGATCATCGTCGAGCAGCCATTCATGGACATCACCATGCCATACTTTTCGGATGGTTCCAAATGGCCGCCATACCGCCGCAAAGGAGTTAATTTTTTTTTTATAGCTAAACGATTTGTACCAGTATTGCATTTAAATTTTTGGAAAGTATTTGATAAAATGTGACCGTTATTATAATTGCCATACTTATAGTAGGGGGAAAAAGTACTGCCATACTTGAAAAACTTATTTAACCGACACGTTTCAAAAATACGACTATGTATACGTAAAATAACTTTTTACAGCATGGCATCATCATATTCTGTTTGTTTGGATACAATTATACCTAAAAAAGAATATTTCAGTTTATAACTACGGGGCGGACGACTGTGAGACTTAAGCCAAGACTTAAAACAAAAAACAATTTTTTGACGATTTGTACCAGTATGGCATTTGGATTTTTGGAAATTGTATGATGCAATGTGACCATTATTATATTTGCCATACTTCTAATAGGGGGAAAAAGGGGCACCATACTTGAAATAAAAAGAAAAATATTGTACACATTTGCCACCTCCTACAGGTATGGCATTATGAGATTTCCATTTATGATCACACAGAAAGTCTTGAAAAAAAATTACAAGATGGTACAAATCGTTTAGTTATAAAAAAAAATTAACTCCTTTGCGGCGGTATGGCGGCCATTTGGAACCATCCGAAAAGTATGGCATGGTGATGTCCATGAATGGCTGCTCGACGATGATCACCTGTGCAAAAATTAGCTTGGTACAAATGATTGAATTGTTTATTTTTAATTAACGTGTTCGCCTCAGTATGGCGGGCTGTAAGCCACACCGGAGAAGTATGGCATTACGCTACCGTCTACTTCTTTTTTATGGACTATCGAATAATACGAGGATTTTTGTGGTACAAATCGTTCGACACTCGTATTTTACCCGACACGTTCGACTAACGCCCACGCGATTGGGCCGCCGGTACCAGCGCTATGACCATCATTTTTCTTTCCTTCATTACATGCTTAGACCCCTGACGAACCGCCATACTGGTACAAATGACCCAGTAAAATGTGTCACTATCTCCCGGTCTAGTAGGGCTGAAGGCCCGAAGCGTCACACGAGAGGGGGAAGTTGGAGCTTAAACACGACCCAACACTTTTCCTATTGGGAGTCGCTTTTTGGGCGTCGGGGTGGAGGCTTCGGGCCTTCGGCCCTCCACCGGGGTCGGCCTTCGGCCTCCCGGCCTGAAGCTCGCCCTTCAGGCTCGCTTAACCTACTTAGAAATTTGTCTTTGCCCGTGTCCGCCGCCATTTTGGATTTTTCCAAAAATATTTTTTTGACATTGTAATCTTGGGCTCCCAGGCTCGCCGCATGCCGAATCTCAGCGCGCTCGGACCAACTTGAAAAAATTAAAAAAAATGTCGGCCATTTTGTTTTTTTTTAATGTACTTTGTTTTGTCTCGGGGCCCTCTATGATATTTGGTCGAGCACCCCCCACCTATCACGCATCGTTTAAAAGTTTCCATACAAACAAACAACAAGAATAGTGACCATGTTCGAATCCCGGTTATGTATGATAGATTTAAAAAAAAATTGAATGCCATTATTATTAAATCTAAAATCGGAGCCATGGTTCCTAAGAACAGATTTCGCTATCTCTTATAGTTTCTGACTTCTCCATACTGACCCATTTAGATTGATCACCCTGTATACTCCATTTTTTTGTATGGCGAGACTTGTCAAATCTGTCAAAAGAAATTTATGACAAAAAAACATAAGAAAACGAACATATTGTGACACCAAATCATCCACAATAACAAAACCTTAATGATCTGCGACACAGGAACTTAATATCAAAAAAACTATACAGTCATGTTTCAACTACACTACTTTTTGCGATGATAACCTTTCACACAAAGATTTGGGACTATCTGCCATAGTAAAAGTATTAGAACTTAGATTAAGCTATCCAGTGACATATTGCTTGTCCTTATTGGTCATATAGGGCAATTTGCCCACCCTCCTTTAGTGAGAATAACTAAGTATACAGTAGCGAGAGGCTGAGCCTATATCTTGGGAAAAAGAAGTACTTAGGGCGGCACGTATTGCAACCCTATGAGGTACAGAACTAATGTTCTGTACTTACCATACTTGTTTGGGCCATAATTGACCCAAAGAATCTGTAATTATCTGAATGCAACCGGCATTAATATAAAACAAGACCGGGAACGGATATTATCACATCTCATACACAGAAGCATGTGACAGTAGACACACTACACACAACATGAGCATCATTACCTTAGTTAAGTTAGATTTATAAGAATTAAGCGTTGTACAGTCTTTTCATTATTGTAAAAGGTCCTGGCAGAATATCAGCGATGTGGCTTGCCGCATCACCATGCTGAGCCAGCGCCTATTCTCTGCCACGACACATGGTTTTGCATTTGTTTTATTTTTCTTCTACTTTAAGATTTGTAAATTAATTTTTATGATAATTTTAAGCTGCATGTCTTCTTTCATCTATGTACCATGTATGTTGTGGAAACGAATAGTTTTTATCTATCTATCTATCATTAGTAATCAGCATGGGCGTACGCAGCATTTTTTAAGGGGTGGGCAGAAGTAGGGGAGGCTGGGTATGTACATTGTAACAGGGTACGGTTGAAAGAGAAATTCTTAGCTTATGGTCAGAGACCCGGGTGGGGCAACTGCCCCACCGCGGGTACGCCTATGGTAATCAGGGATGTTGCGAATATCATCGCATCCGCGGAACATGTTTTCATTCGTATCCGCATAAAATCGATGTTGTGAGTGTGTGTGTGTGTGTGTGTAAGGTGTATGAATAAACAAAAAAAACCTTCGTACTAACACGTAAATCGAAGCATTCTCTGAGCATATCGGCGTATACCTCCGTGTTCCCGAGATGTGTGTACGGTGTTGTGAGGTCTTTGTCCGCGGGACACCGCATACAACAACGACATGAACTCATTACGTTCATTTTTTCCTAATACAACTCTATTATATTTAAATGTAAATTGGTGCTCGTTTTAGATAGATCTTTTAATTTGTTTGTTTTTGATGCTAATCTAACCTAAACTCGTGCTCGTGAACCAAATCGCTATTGGCACTGCAACTACTGCAAGTGACATTGACAGTTGCCAGTGTTGCCAACTCGGATTATGAAAAGATGCTAGACTAATGTCTAGATTATACCAAAATTATGCCAATGATTTTTGAATTAAGCTAAAAAAATGCTAAAATGTCACCTGAAAATACACACTTAAAATAAAATGGTCTCTAAAAATATTCTGTAAAAAACACCGTAGTTTGTCAGTAGAAAAAGGCGCAAAATTTCTATGGTACGATAACCCTTCGCGCCTATTTTTTTTTTTATTTGCTGCTTATTTCAAGAGCCCAACCTTTTCTGTTCTCTTTCACGACGCAGCAACTAGTATCATTTCTCTCTCCTCGCTCTTTTAAAATGCCGTTTGTCAAAAAAGGACAACCATACTGTAAACAAGGTGGACTTCAAATCAAGTGTTGCCTTTCTTGATGCGCCCAGGCTGTGTATGTGTGCGTAGAAGCGTATATGTGTGCTCTTTTAGGGATGTGAAAAGTCGATTTTAATCATGTTATATATCGATAAACGCTACACAGCGGAACGAAATAGCGATTAATTGAAGCTTCAATATCTTCGTTAAACATAAACATAATTGAAATGCTATAGTGTGTAGGAATTTTAAACAAAAGTCCTCTCCTTCACGATTTTCATCGACATCTCTTCTAAATACCTAAAACTGGTATGGATGTGTTCCTCGTGGTCTCTAGAATACGAATTGACCGGTTTTAGTTTATGGAGGGGGGGGGCGTGTCGGAAAAAAAGAGGGGGAAGGGGGCGGCCGACCAGCACTAATATTTGTTCACATCTTGAGTCCTATGGGACCGATCGGTTCATGTGAGGTGTCGTTTGAAAGAATATTAAACGTGCTATTATTGGTTCATATTAACCGTAGTCTTAACTGCAGTCGTTTACAATATATTTTAAAATATATGATTTTTTACCGTGCATGGATGGCATAAGTACTGACAAAACATGCGTCTAACTCAATAAATTATAACTTTACCGCAGTTAATGTTATTACAAAATATACGAGAAATTTCATTAGCTTTCCAAAAACATAAGTTTTATTGCTATAAGATATTATATAACCAAATAATAATGAATTTTGTTCAGCATGGGTCACTACGCACCATCACGTAAATGGCGAGCGACCGACCTCAATTGTTCATTATTTCTCGGGTTCTATTTTACTGATCAATTGGTGATGGATACTATTAGAAAGAATATTAAACGTACTATAAATGGTTTCTAATAATCGTAGTCATAACTGTAGTCATTTACAAAATAATTGAAAATATATGATTTTAACCGTGCATGGACATAAGTACTGGTAAAACATGCTTCTAACTCAATAGATTATAACATTACCGCAATAAATGTTTTCAAAATATACGGGAAATTTTATGAGCTATCCAAAAATATAAGTTTTATTGCTGTGTAATGTTGCATAACTAAGTAATCATGAATTTTGTTCAGCATGGGTACTGTGCACCATCACGTAAATGGAGCCCGGTCATCGTTGAGTTTTCATTATTTTTCCGGTTCTATTTTTCGGATACCATTTGCAAGCATATTAAATTTTCTGTGAATACTCGATTGTTTGAAATCTGAGGCCCAAAATTAACCATTTTAAAAATATTAAAAAAAATGTTTAATTTTTACCTAAGAGGTTTGCTTAGTGACTGAAATAATTTGAGAAAGAGATGATGTAGTAAATATAGCGTGAAAGTTTTAGAATAAAATCAATTAACTATTTATTAACTTTCCAAAAATATTGTTTAGTTACCGTACAACTATAAACATATATGTAGGTATGCCAGGACCAATTTCGCCAAGCAAGCAAGCAAACACACAGCGCGACGAGCGCCTGGTAGACCAGCAGCATTCTATTATTGTCTGACAGTACATTTTATAATGTAAGTATCCAAAATGTGAGATTCTGTTATAAAATATCGATATAAATGATGGTTTGTTTGTTTTGTCTTTTATCACAGGAAACTTAAGTAGGTTTTGTCAAAAGCCTAATTCTAGGTTCATAACATCGTTCAGTTCGTAGCTTTCATGAATGCAAGATCAGTGCATATAAAGTACTTAATATCTGTGTTGTTATTTCAGTTATTTGACTCACGTCTACACGTTTCTTTCGACCGCTGATATTGGTTCAAACCCACTCCGTATTAATAATTTAAAATCACCTTGAGATCTAAGGCTTCTAGCGCTTTAAAGGGATATTTGTCGCCGCACGCTCGGATGCAAAATAAGTGACTACCTACTATTTGAGTAGCAGCGTAGGTCCACATAGGTGATAGTTTCAGCTTTAGGTGGTAATTAGCAATTATGGTCAATATTTGTAAAAGGCACTCAAGAAGGTAATTGCACATTATTTTTCTTTGCCACTATCTACTTTCGTTGCATTTTTGTAAGCTTACAATCTGATAACTTGAAGTAAAATCTAATGGCTAGTAAATAAAAACAAGTACATAATTATTTTAACGCACTGATGCCGGCTTTTTCTACGGATTTATTTTGGCGAAATAAATTATACTGTCAATAACTAGGTACATATATGTATTATTAAAACAAAATTTTAAAGGGCCTCTGATTCTGTGCAAATTTATTTCAATGCAATATATTTTTATTTATGGTCTACCACAATTAATTTTGGACACAGTGAACAATAAGTATCCGTGAATTCCGGTTTTAAGTATAGTAATAGTAACATTAGGTTAATATTGAGTAAAATATCTATATTTATTTACTATTTTATTTTGCGGTCTAATTTATAGTTTTTGCTTACCAACTTATTCATTAGCGTTTGACATTGTAGTTTTAGCTTATATTATAAGTATGACTCTATTGACAGTTATGAGATTAGAGACGGTTTTTAACGCTCGTCTGTAACTAGGTACATGATCTTAGATCTATAATAGCGACTCATAACTTCTCTGTTCGACTGTAAGTCATACAAGAGAGTTAAGTAGCGATTGCGATATAAAAAGCTATAAGTAGACGACTTTATCACACGTTTAGAACCTTAAGTGCAAATTGCAGATTATTACTCATATAGATGTTAAGGTTGTTCAATTCACTTTGAGCTATAAGCTATAACACTAGCAGCTTAACATACATTATACCGCCCAAAACAGCTACTGTAGATCTTAAATCTTTAGATGAACCTTTTAAACACTTTTATGTCACCAGAGCCTGTAAACTGTAAACTAAGACTAAATATGTAGCAATTCTAGAGCCAGGCTAGAATGTTTTTAGGTAATAAAATAGGTGCTAAGTGTCGCCTAATTGTTTGTTGGGATATATATGACGGTGCGCAGTGACCCATGCTGAAAAAAATTATTATTACTTGGTTATATAATATCATACACCAATAAAACTTATGGTTCTGGGAAGCTTATGAAATGTCTCGTATATTTTGTAGTACATTAATAGCGGTAAAGTTATAATTGATTGAGTTAGAAGCATATTTTAGCAGTACTCATGTGTATGCATGGTAAAAAATCATATGTTTTCAATTATTTTGAAAATGACTAAAGTTATGACTACAGTTATGGAAACTATTTATAGTACGTTTAATATTCTTTCCAATGGTATCTATCACCAACTGATCAATAAAATAGAACCCGAGAAATAATGAAAAGTTGACGCCGGTCACCCGCCATTTACGTGACAGCGCTTAGTGACCCATGCTGGACAAAATTCGTAATTACTTGGTAATATAATATCATATACCAATAAAACTTATATTTTTGGAAAGCTAATAAAATTTTACGTTATTTTTTTACGAATATTATTGGAGTAAAGATATAATGTATTGAGTTAGACGCATATTTTATCAGTACTTATGCCATCCATGCACGGTAAAAAAATCATATATTTTAAAATATTTTGTAAATTACTAAAGTTATGACTACAGTTAATAGAAACCAATTGTAGTACGTTTAATAACCTTTCAAATGGTGCAAATGGTTGATCAATAAATTAGAACCCGAGAAATAATGAAAAGTTGACGTCGGTCGCCCGCCATTTACGTGACTGTGCGTAGTGACCCATGCTGAACAAAATTCGTTATTACTTGGTTATATAATATCATACACCAATAAAACTTATGCTTTTGGTAAGGTAATGAAATGTCTCGTATATTTTGTAATAAAATAATTGCGGTATAGTTGTAATTTATTAAGTTAGACGCATATTTAATCAGTACTTATGCCATCCATGCACGGTAAAAAATCAAATATTATAAAAAAAATTGTAAACGACTACAGTAATGACTACGGTCATTATAAAACAATAATAGCACGTTCAATACTCTTTCAAAAGACACCTCACACGAACCGATCGGTCCCATAGGACTCAAGATGTGAACAAATGGGCGTTTTCACAAATCGTTGTTCATACGAAAAAGTCGTGTCCCATGACTTCCTTAGCTATTTTCTTGAATATTACCCAGACGTATCATAAAATGTTATACTTTTCAATTAAACAACTCATTAGGCTTTTTATTGGTCTTAAAATAACGCATTTAGCATTGCAAAATTTTAAATAAAACCGAAAAACCTTAAAAAAGTAGTCCAATTTTGACGTGTCCAATACTACCCAGGCAAAGATCAGAGTAAGAAAAAAAATATTATTCCAAGACTATTTCAAAGTAACGGCTATTTTTCTGATCAACAATAAACTAATCCTCAATTCTAAACCTTAAACTCGAGTAGTACAGTACAAATTTAATTAAAAACAACGTATTTTGTCCTGTCCTGCAGAATAGCGTACAGCGGAATTTCCATACTACGCCACCGCAGTTTTAAAGGCTTGGCAACATTTTTTTAAACAAATACGATCTGATTTTGAATTAAGGCAACATTTCAAGGCAATAGCAGCCGCCATTTTGTTGAAAACTACGGCAGTTGATGCGCATTATGAGTTTAAGGTGGTCGCGTGGCATTCAGTCAAAAAAAAAACTTCCAATACGACGCCTGATTTTAATAGGGTAAGATAATCCTCTACTTAAAACTTTTTAATTTGTTGAACTTGTTATTTATTCGTTATTCCGAATAAATAACACATTCAATTGAAGATCTAATAGATAATTTGCAATTTACATTTTAATGTTGCGTTGTCGTTAATACGTTACCTCCATTACGTCACCATAGCGTGAATGGAAATAAAAAGTGACGTAATGGAATTCTTAGGGTCGTTTCATAACGAAGCTAATTTGCTAAAGGTAATAAATTTATATATTGTGTGCGTATTATAACCTCGTCAGACCCACTGTACAATGTAAAATTACAAGATGTACAGTCACCATCATAACATCAGAGCTGTGGAGGTGGTCACAAATAAAATAATTCTGGTAGTTTACTTTATTTTTTGAAAATGCAAAGCAATATGAACATTGCCTTATAGTTCCTAAACGCCATTTTGTGTTCTAGCTTACGCCACTGGGCCGACTGGCCTAATATGTCCTGCTATGGCTGTGATGTATTTCTTAAGATATTATATACAATATTCTAACGATTTTAAGATGTTAATTTGTAAAAGTTATTTAACTTTATTATGTATCAGAGATTTATTAATATTTCATTAAAATATTAGTCATTTGTCAAGCTGTAGACAATAATATATAGTAAAAAGTACTGAAAAGTAGCGTAAAGGAAAGTTTTTTGATAAAAACGGGGTTGTTTTGTTTTATTTAGAAGACGTTTATATTTTTTTTGAAAGATTCTTTTGTTTATATTTTGATGAATAAAAATTAAAACACTTTAACCCTTCCTGTATTTTTTTATCAATCGCAAAATCAGTGACGTAATGGAACCTTGACCTAGCCTGACACGAGATTAACTGCGATTATTTACTGGAATTGTTAATATATCTCAATAAATTTAGTATTTTTATGCACCTCAAACAATAAACTATCTAATTAGCTACACCATAAAATAATTTAATATATTTCCCAAAGTGGAATTCCACATACGTCACCAACAACGATTTGTGAAAACGCTCAAATATCAATGATGGTCGGCCGCCATCTTTGCCCCCCTTTTTTTTGACCCGTCCCCCCCTCCATAAACTAAAACCGGTCAATTCGTATTCTAGAGATTACGAGGAACACATCCATACCAGTTTTAGGTATTTAGAAGAGATGTCGACGACTTTTTTCAATACAGGCCGGTTTCCACCTATCTACTAATGGACAATGAATATTTTATAATATAATAATATAATTCAATTACTACGGAATACCTATTTTAGGAGGTATTTATGTATTTAAATTAAATATCTGAACTTTCCCTTGGTTCCCTGCTGGGGCGTGACTATAAAATTGTGATCTGATAACCACAATAAAGAATAAAAGCGTTTTTGGTCATTTTAGGTATCGTTAAGCCTTTGAAGTAAAATTAAAATTGCAAGAAATGTTGATAGTTTATCGATATGACTTTATCGACATGGCTACAGCAACGTGGGCCTCATTGTTAATGAGCGTTTTCACAAATCGTTGTTGGTGACGTATGTGGAATTCCACTTTGGGAAATATTTTAAATTATTTTATGGTGTAGCTAATTAGATAGTTTATTGTTTGAGGTGCATAAAAATACTAAATTTATTGAGATATATTAACAATTCCAGTAAATAATCGCAATTAATCTTGTGTCAGGCTAGGTCAAGGTTCCATTACGTCACTGATTTTGCGATTGATAAAAAAAATACAGGAAGGCTTAAAGTGTTTTAATTTTTATTCATCAAAATATAAACAAAAGAATCTTTAAAAAAAAAATATAAACGTCTTCTAAATAAAACAAAACAACCCCGTTTTTATCAAAAAACTTTCCCTTACGCTACTTTTCAGTACTTTTTACTATATATTATTGTCTACAGCTTGACAAATGACTAATATTTTAATGAAATATTAATAAATCTCTGATACATAATAAAGTTAAATAACTTTTACAAATTAACATCTTAAAATCGTTAGAATATTGTATATATATCTTAAGAAATACATCACAGCCATAGCAGGACATATTAGGCCAGTCGGCCCAGTGGCGTAAGCTAGAACACAAAATGGCGTTTAGGAACTATAAGGCAATGTTCATACTGCTTTGCATTTTCAAAAAATAAAGTAAACTACCGGAATTATTTTATTTGTGACCACCTCCACAGCTCCGATGTTATGATGGTGACTGTACATCTTGTAATTTTACATTGTACAGTGGGTCTGACGAGGTTATAATACGCACACAATATATAAATTTATTACCTTTAGCAAATTAGCTTCGTTATGAAACGACCCTAAGAATTTCATTACGTCACTTTTTATTTCCATTCACGCTATGGTGGCGTAATGGAGGTAACGTATTAACGACAACGCAACATTAAAATGTAAATTGCAAATTATCTATTAGATCTTCAATTGAATGTGTTATTTACTCGGAATAACGAATAAATAACAAGTTCAACAAATTAAAAAGTTTTAAGTAGAGGATTATCTTACCTTATTAAAATCAGGCGTCGTAATGGAAGTTTTGTTTTTGACTGAATGCCACGCGACCACTCTAAACTCATAATGCGCATCAACTGCCGTAGTTTTCAACAAAATGGCGGCTGCTATTGCCTTGAAATGTTGCCTTAATTCAATATCAGATCGTATTTGTTTAAAAAAATGTTGCCAAGCCTTTAAAACTGCGGTGGCGTAGTATGGAAATTCCGCTGTACGCTATTCTGCAGGACAGGACAAAATACGTTGTTTTTAATTAAATTTGGACTATACTACTCGAGTTTAAGGTTTAGAATTGAAGATTAGTTTATTGTTGATCAGAAAAATAGCCGTTACTTTGAAATAGTCTTGGAATAATATTTTTTTTCTTACTCTGATCTTTGCCTGGGTAGTATGGGACACGTCAAAATTGGACTACTTTTTTAAGGTTTTTCGGTTTTATTTAAAATTTTGCAATGCTAAATGCGTTATTTTAGGACCAATAAAAAGCCTAATGAGTTGTTTAATTGAAAAGTATAACATTTTATCATACGTCTGGGTAATATTCAAGAAAAAAGCTAAGGAAGTCATGGGACACGAGTTTTTCGTATGAACAACGATTTGTGAAAACGCCCTAATCGTACACTAAACAAAAGTGGCAACAGTGACAGCTCGCTGAGACTACGTCTTTATATATTATAAGTCTATGGCTTATTTCTACTGACAAGATTTGCTTGACCAACTATAGTTGCCATTTAAAAAAATGTATACATATACGGTCCGTTGATGTCCATCCGCCCACAAAAACCAAAATTTATATGAAAATATGAACCACATAAGGCGGCTAGCTTAGCCACCAAGTGGATGGCCCAAACGGAGATGGCGAGATGACCTCAACAGCTTCCTGAACAACTGACCGGAGGAAGCACCAAATCGGGAGTCGTGGAAATTAAGAGGAGAGGACACTCAAATAGGCTAGGAATAAAAATAAGACGATGGCACATATTGTAGTTGCCAAGTTGGTGAAAACTTGGGTTAGACTAAATTATGCTAAAAATTATGCCAGATGCTAAATGGAAAATTTTGGTGCCAAAGCGAGTGAAAATATGCCAGATCTGGCATCATTTATGCCAAGTTTGACAACACTGACAGTTGCTTTTATTAGCTCTTTAGAGGTAGCCAGCGCCATGTCGATTTATTTCAAGAAAAATGTATGGTCAAGCAAATCTTGTCAGAAGAAAAAGGCGCGAACTTCAAATTTTCTGAGAAGATATCCCTTTGCGCTTACATTTTTTTAAATTTTCCGCCTTTTTCTACTGACAAGATCTGCTTGACCAACTTTATTTTGTGAATTTAAAGCGGAATTCAGACGGGATGATCAAATCGACCGATTTGATCAGAAATAAAATTGGCATCTATCTCCAATTTACAAACACCGGGACTTTTCTAGACAATACTACCTTCCGCCTAGCAGCTAGCTTACGTTTAGGGGCATCTACCAATCAGCCACATCGCTGTCAATGTGGCACCACGGTGGACATTCTTGGCCACCATGGCCTCTCATGTGCTCGAAGCGCTGGCAGAATCCCCCGCCATGCCAGTATAAATGATGTCCTCCGTCGGGCTCTTGTTAGTGCCAAAGTACCTGCAGTCCTCGAGCCCAGCGGTCTGGCCAGGGATGACGGCAAGAGACCCGACGGAATGACACTGGTGCCTTGGAGCATGTTTGATACCCTGGCACCGTCCCATGTTCCAAGCACCAAAGATTCTGCTGGCGCTGCGGCTTCCTCAGCCGAAAGCCTCAAGCGCCGCAAATATGCCGCTCTGGGAAGCAGCTACATATTTGTGGCGTTTGGTGTCGAAACTTTGGGGCCGTGGGGGCCAAGTGCGCGTCGACTGTACAAAGACTTGTCGGCGCGCTTAATAGAGGCTTCTGGTGACCAGAGGGCTGGCCACTATTTCGCCCAGCGTATTAGCATCGCTATACAGCGGGGAAATACGGCCAGCCTTCTGGGCACCTTGCCCGTTGACGGCGACCTGGGGCAAATTTTTTATCTTTAGTTTTGTAAGTTTTATTATGTTTGTTTATTCCTTTCTTTGTTTTTATCAAAAAATAAATTTACAAACAATAATAGCGTTTTCACTGCTACTCCTACTGAAAGATACATAAGACTAACCCGTTCGCTTATTTCCCCCACCCATCATGCCTTATCTAGTTAAAATACTCTAGACATATGCTCTACATAAAATACATGATTTTATCGGTCGGTCGAAATTAGTTAGCCAAATTGGCGTTTGTGGACGCACCACCTGATTAGATCTGAATCAGACAATAAAATCAGATTGGCGACAAAACTTTCCTGTCTGGATTGGGCTTAAATGGCTATAAAAAAATGTGATAACATTGCAGTGTTGCCAGATGGTCACAAAAGTCACATTTTTCGTGACTTTTCGCCTTCTCGTGTGACATGGAATAGGTGGGTAGGCATAGAAACTCAAACACACATCATCATATATTAATATTTATTTAAATAGTAAAATTATAAAGTATTGCCTAAATTTTGAATTTAATTAATGACTTATTGATCAGTCCTACCTACCAGCAGTTATCTTTTTCCATTTCACTTTCTTTGATTAAATAACACTGTTACTAGTTTTGTTAACTGTCACTTCACCACAAAACTACAATGGAATCTATCAAGACCTCGATAGCGGAGTTGGGAGCCTCATTCAACGCAAGGATGGCAGAGTTTCAGGGCCAGATTGAGAAGGCTAACCCGGAGAGTCCCACAGTGTCATCTGTTGCTGCGCAGTTCAGTGCTTTCCGAGCATTCATACTGAAGGCTATCGAGACCCTGCAGCAACAGGTTGAGTTCCTGAGCCAGCAAGTGGACAACATGGAGATGCGGTCTAGGCGCAAGATCCTACTATTTCATGGGGTGGCAGAGGCGGACAACGAGGACTCTTCAGTGCGGATTCTGGACTTGCTGAAGGTGCATCTCAAGACAGATTTGATTGCTGACAAGATTGCTCGAAGCCACCGTATGGGTCGTCCACGTAGCAATAAGACAAGATGCATTCTGGTAGAGTTCAGAGACTTTTCTGATCGCAATGCCATTTGGGCTGCAAAAACTGCTTTGAAAGGGACTGGTGTCATCATCTCCGAATTCCTGACCAAGTCGCGGCACGACGTCTTCATGATGGCCAGGGAGCGTTTCGGAGTTCGTAACTGCTACACGCGAGAAGGCAGCGTGTACGTCCTGGTCAAGGATGGCGATCGTAGCTGTGTTACGTCTCGAGCCGACCTCGACAAGATCCAGGTCACACAACCGCCTACAGCCGGGCCTGTTGCTGGAGTTGACGGTGCAGTCGGGCTTGCGGTAGACCAACAGCCAGGTGAGCCGAGCAAGAGGTCGAGGAAACCGGCAAATCGTTATTAATATATTTTTCTATAAATGTCTTTAGTATATGTCTTGTTTTAACTTCTGTCCTTGGTCGTGTAATCTTTTGTAACGTATTATACCCTCGTCTATTTTTTATGTAACTAACGAATTCTTCAAATTAGTCGGTTTATATCTATTTTTGCAGTTAACTTCACTTCAATTTAATTTGCTTAACCATAACAAACTGTCAATGTCACTTGCTTGCTTGTGCTTGTAGGATGACGCGTGACACTTGAATGTTCAGTGTTACCAGTGTTATAATTACGTTCCGTTTTTGCTAAGTATATTTTAAGTTTTTGTGCCAAATATTGTATAAGATACTGCTGGCGGGTAGCCGGATTTCAAAAGTAGTATTTTTAAGCGTTGTATATTTATTTATAATAATTATTATTTTTATTTATTTATAAAAGGCAATGTCCTGTACGTCTATCAATGATCAAAGCGATCTTAGCGATTTTGTCTCTGTTTCATCTAACGATAGTTTTCATAGTCTTCCTCCCTCTCTTCATGACCAACTCAACCAACAACTTTCTGACTTTCCAAAAAACTTTAACATTGTACACTTCAACGCGCAAAGCATCCCCGCTCATTTCAATGACTTTTTATTAACCTTCGAGGAGAGCAAGATCGATGCTATTCTTGTGTCTGAGTCTTGGCTCAAGCCTTGCTTACCCTCCACCAGTTACTCCCTTCCTGGTTTTTGTCTCATACGCAATGATCGCTCTGGCAGGGGCGGTGGTGGGGTTGCGATCTATCTACGTTCGCACATTCCGTATTCCACTGTGGGCATGTCCACTGAATCATTATCTTCTGATACCGCAGAGTATTTATTTCTTGAATTGAGCTTATCTCACTCTAAAATTCTTCTCGGTGTTTTTTACTCACCTTCTCTGCACGTTAACTATTTTGCTTCTTTTGAGAAATTCCTGGAGGACCTAATACCATCTTACGATCATCATATTATTATGGGTGATTTCAACACATGCTTGCTCAAAAATGATTTTCGCTCTAATTCTCTCAAAGCACTTGTTGAGGCCTGTAATATGGTTATCATGCCGTCAGGTCCAACACATTATTTTCCAAATTCTTCTCCATCGCTTCTGGATCTCGCCCTCGTCTCTTCTCCCGATCATGTAGGGGGATTTACTCAATTTTGTGCTGATGCTTTTTCCTACCACGATTTGTTATTTCTATCTTATAAAATTCGTCCACCTAAACATAAGCCGAAAGTTCTTCTGCAGCGCAATTTTGGTAGGATGAGTCTCGATAAGCTCCGTGAAGATGCCTTGCTTATTGACTGGAGCTCGATACAGCGTTCTGATAGTGTTAATGATAAGGTGGCTCTCTTTAACGATACTTTAATTAAGCTTTATGACATACACGCTCCCATACGCCCAGTCAAGATGAAGCACGTCCCCGCCCCCTGGCTTACCGAAGACATCAGGCGTCTTATAGCTAGGAAAAACTTGGCCAAATCGAAGTTTAAGGGTAACCCCTGTGAAAAGAATAAAGCTAGGTACCATGCTCTTCGAAATAGATGCAGTACTGTGTGTCGTGATGCCCAAAGGCGTCACTTTCACAGTGCAGTAGAGAATGGGGAGCCAGCTAAAGTCTGGAAGTTCCTAAGGTCAGTAGGAGTTGGGAAGTCTTCTCAAACTTCCGTTAGCAAAGATCTAGACTTACTTCAGCTTAACCAACACTTCTCAACTTCTGCTACCTTCTCCGGGCCTGTTAAAACTAAAACTCTCGACCATCTTTCGAGTTTCTCTGCTCCTGACTATCCTGCTTTTGCACTTACTCAATTGACTGAGGGAGATGTTAAGAAAAACGTATTAGCCATTTCGTCCAATGCCGTAGGAGTTGATAGTATTAGCCGGAAAATGATTCTTCCTCTTCTTGATCTCTTGGTCCCTATCATTACTCATATCCTTAATAGCTCCATTTCCTCTGGCATTTTTCCTTCTGCTTGGAAAGATGCTGATATCATCCCCCTTCCCAAAAAGTCCAATCCATCTTCTTTCTCAGACTATAGACCCATATCTATTCTTCCTTTTCTCTCTAAGGTTCTTGAGCGGCTAGTACATCAGCAGCTTACGTCCTTCTTAAACAGGTATGAGCTCATGAATCCTTACCAGTCTGGTTTTCGTTCCGGTCACAGTACAGTCACAGCCCTTGTCAAGATTACTGATGATATTCGGGCCGGAATGGACAACCGTAGACTCACTGTACTATCGCTGTTAGATTTTAGCAATGCATTTAACACAGTTGATTTTGATGTCTTACTTGGCGTTATGCGTTCTCTTAATATTTCCCCTTCAGTCATTGATTGGTTTCATAGCTATCTTGAAGGCCGTCGGCAACGCGTGAAAATAGATTCCTCTTGTTCTTCGTGGTGCAGCACGTTGGCCGGTGTACCGCAAGGCGGCGTGTTGTCTCCTCTCCTATTTTCAATATTTATTAATAAAATTACTAGTGATATTTCCTCTTCATACCACCTCTATGCCGACGACCTCCAAATTTACTCGCAGTGTGGTGTGCAATTAGTGATCTCTCTCAAACTGTTAGCTCCACGAACCGGGACTTGGAATGCATCTCCAGCTGGAGTAAACGCTATGGACTGAAAGTGAATCCGGCTAAAACGCAGGCCATAATTTTAGGTAGTCCTCAACTCACCTCTCGGATTGACTTGCACAGCTTACCAGCCATAGTGTTTGATGGCGTCCAGGTTCCTTATTCGAGTCAAGTAAAGAATCTTGGTATTCTAATAGATCGTACACTTTCGTGGATACCACAGATTAGTGAGATCAGTAGGAAATTGTTTGCTTCCTTGGGGTCACTTCGTAGAGTTCGTAACTTTTTACCGCTTGCCACCAAAATTGCGCTTGCACAATCTCTTTTTCTTCCCATACTAGATTACGCCGACATTTGTTACCTGGATATTACGGAGGACCAGCTAAACAAACTAGAACGACTACAAAATGCTTGTATTAGATTCATATATGGCCTGCGCAAATTTGACGACGTCTCGGAATTTCGAACCAAGCTCAAGTGGTTGCCTATTCGTCTGCGTCGCAACTCTCACATTCTCACCCTTCTTTATAACATTCTCTTCAACCCCACTACCCCCCCTTACCTTAAAGAACGTTTTAAATATCTCTCTTCTGCGCGGTGTGCGGAGAAGCATCTCCTTGCTCCTCCTTCTTCTTCTTCTAAATTGTATAATACCTCCTTCACTTTTCGGGTTGTTCGATTGTGGAATGCTTTGCCGTCAGATATAAGATGCGCCAAATCGCTTTCCATATTTAAAAACCTTTTAAAATCCCATTATCTGTCACTGCCTTAATTTGCCTTTATTTATTTATGTATGTATATATGTATATATATATATATGTGTATTTTATATATTTATTGTATTTACTTAGAATAATTCTTTAATATATCTTTTATATTTATTCTTGATATGTGAGGCTATTCTATTAGTATTCTACGTAATCTCGTATCTGCACTACCCGTTGTTTCATTGTTGTAAGTTATTGGTTTCCTGCTACCCAAAGGTTGTCTGGAAGAGATCGCTTTTGAGCGATAAGACCGCCTGTTGTTACCTAATGTAATATCTGTTCTTTTTCTGTATTCTTTTTCATTATGTGGTGCACAATAAAGAATATATTATTATTATTATCTCCGTTTTAAAACTCTCGGGTCTTTCGAGCCCGGTCATTTATAAGGCGTGCGTGGGGATATGGATCCAACACGTAGAGGCCGTTTGGAGAGATTTGATGTCATGTAGAACGCCTGCTGGAACCCATTCACGGGTACATCAATAAATACCCGTGAACCGGTTTCAGCAGGCATTGGAAGCTATTGTAAAGAATATGGTCAGAATACTGGTCTATGGTTTAAGTTTGGGTGGAAAAAAGACTGGGCTATTGCAAAGAAGTCCGGACACCTGCCATAACACTGTTTGCACAAGTTATCGAGACAGGTGGTGACTCGCCACTCGTTAGATGGGCACCTGATGCGCCATCGTAAAGACGGCCAGGTGCAACACCGGCGTGAGCAGCTCAGGGGTGTCGAGAGGTGGTGCTGCGCTTTCTCCGAAGTTACTCGCGGCGTTATGCTCTTTAACACTTCCACCACTTCCTTATTATTATTATTATTTGTATCTCCTTGGATATCACGGGCCTATAATCCCGGTTTTTTGATAGGCTTGCGTGGGGACACAGATCCAACACGTAGAGGCCCCTTGGAGAGCTTTAATGTCATGTAGAACGCCTGCTGGAACCCGTTCACAGGTGCAACAATAGACACCCATGAACCGGTCTCAGCAGGCATTGGGACTATTGTAGCAAAAGTGAATAGTATACCGGTCTATGGATTGAAGTTTGGGTGGACTATGAGACTGGGCTATTGTAAAGAGTTCGGACACCTGCCATAACAATGCTAACACACGTTATCGAGGCAGGTGGTGACTTGCCGCTGACTAGATGGGCCCCTGAAACTGCCGTCGTGAAGACGACCAGGGGCAACATCGGTGTGAGCGGCTCAGGGGTGTCGAGAGGTGTGCGCCGCTTTCTACCCAGTGGCTGTTACCAGCCACTGTGCCAACTCGCGTCTTATGCATCTTTCACTTCCACCCCTGGAGCATATAACTCTAGCGACTCCTCTCTGGACGGCCAGTTAAGGCAAGCCAGAGCTGAGAGTCCTGCGGGTCCCCTTGGGGTCCACTCCGACCGACGAAGACACGCCGGAGACGGAGACCCTGACCGACTCTCGGGAGCACTCGGGTCCGTGGGGTCGTTACTCCCCAACAGCTCGCCACAAGCTGCCCTGCGGGCTTATTATTATTATTATTATGTGCGTGACTTTTGATTATGAGGCAATTTTTGTGACTTTTAAGCTAGCCAAATTTTTGACAAGTTTAGGGCTATAACCGCGAAAATCGAAGTTCGCAATTTGCTGGGATTTTTCTGTGTCACTCTAATTACGCCTGCGTTGGAGTAAAAGAGAAAGATCCCCGCAATTTGCGAATTTCGGTTTTCGCGGTAGCCGCTTAGTTCTGCAATTCGTATTATTAAGGATCGCGGTGAACGCACCCAAGTTGACACTTGCACTGATACTTTGACCATCATCATGTTTATTATAAAGTTGCTAACACACTATCGCACCGCACCAAGGTCATTGTGGGACGCACCCATAAGTAAAAGGGAGAAAGCGATATCTCTTTCTCCCTCTTACTTATGGGTGCGTCCCACAATGACCTTGGTGCGGTGCGATAGTGTGTTAGCAACTTAATAGTCGTGGCAAAATAAGACTTGTAACCTTGACATGACGGTGTTATTTAGTTTGATAGTATACCTAGTAGTTATTTTTTTTTTGTGTAATGATTCATTTCTTTTAGTCTGTACTGTACCTATCTATTCTAATCATTGCACTACATTTATATCAGTTATTTTGAGAGTTTTGAGCGCTCAAAAACCATTACTATGTTATTTTTATCCGGGGGTAAATTATTTACCCCCGGATTTATTATACTTTTTTTTTATTAAGTTTAATGAATAATGAATGCCGCAAGTTGAATACAGATGCCATTAAATGAACCGCTTGCACTAGTTGCACTTGCACGGTCTTGCAGTCGCGCGACCGGTGAACAGTGTAAACAGTGTAAACTTTTAAAACTTTTCTTTTGCACTGACTGACTGTGACTCATGTGACTAGGTCCGGCGATTTCACGTTTCGCGCTTTTATTTATTTACCTGTGAAGGCTGTGAAGGCTGTGAAGATAACAGTGTTTTTTTTTCCGAATTTGTTTAAGGTATAGGTATAGGTAAGTAAACTTTGTTAAATAATTGTTTTTTATTATTTCGTATCAACGTAAATGTCTGGAATATATCGTCAACCATAGGTTCAATTCAATATTTCTTTGTCTGTGACTGCAAAAATTGACTAATCTGGAATACGCCTTAAATTGGAGATTGTCGCCAATTTCATTTCTGATCAAATCAGTCGCTTTGGTCATCCCGTCTGGGTACCGCTTAAAGGCTCTCGTGATTGTTCAAAAACTGAGAAGAAAGTTGCATTTTATCCACATGTGAAGCAAAGTAATCGAATGAAAATTTTGTAGAATTGATTATTTTCAGGAAGAAAAAAATCAAGAAATAATAAAAGGAACTTACAGAGGTGATGAAATCGACCGATTTGATCAGAAATGAAATTGTTGGCAATTTCCAATTTTATCACCAATTTTAGATTTATGGTGATATTATATTGCCCCCTAAATTGAAAAAATGGCCCATAACGAAAATACTGACGTCACAAATCGGTATTCTTGCGTCCACACTCCATTTTATCGGTAATATCGGTCATAATGGGTGAGCCAAATTGGCGTTTGCGTCCGCACGTCCTGATTCGATCGGGCAATTTGATCAGATTGGCAAAAAATTTGAATTTCGCGCCTTTTTCTACTGACAATATTTGCTTGACCTATACTTACCCATACAATACAAAAATGTGACTTAAGCAGCAAAAACGTGACTTTTAGAGAAACGAAACGTAACTTAGGACTCCAGAGCCCTGGCAACACTGTAACATTGTCAATGTTGTAGTGATTATATATGGATTATATGCTCTTTGGTCAATGTCAACTCTCAGCTTACCAAATCAAAATTATTCACCGAACATTCTTATCGTGCGTGGTAGAGTCTGTGCGGAAAGAGAAGAGTCGTGGCAGAAACGGGAACTAACATTTTAAATTTTATATGGCAATCAAACCTTTGACATGACACCTTGTCATGTAAAAAGTAAACAAACTTCTGTCATTGTATATTTATTAACAAAAACCGCAAGTTTTATGTATAAAATATTTTCAAAACACGATAAAACCGTACATAAAACCACAAGGAAAATTATATTTAACATTGTTCGGTTTTGTCAGCGGGAAGAAAACGGCTAAAAGCCGACTATCGACTTACAAAAAGTCGCGGAACGTGTTTCCGCTATTCGCGGGTATTGATGTTGTATTTAATATTAAATAATTACCTATTTAATAAGCCCCCTAAGTAACTTGTCTCTGGTACATAATCGGTAAGTATATTCATTCAAAATATATTAATTTTCATAAATATGCAGGTCATTCATGGTCTTTAAAATAACTGACAAATAGTCTTGATACTTGCCATTTTATGCATATTTATATGTAAATTTTTTTTCAGGATTGTGTAAAAGTACCTACGGTATCTCGAATAAAAGACCGCTAAGTAGGTGATATGCAAGAATTCGTAATCTACGTGCCGGATTCAAGCACATCCAGTTCAGATGAAGATAGTTCTATGAGTGTCCCTGGTTGTTCTGAAGCTAGCTCAAACATGAGTGACATTGAATATTTTAATTCAGACTTCGATTACAAAGAATAAAACTTTTTCTAATAAAATATTTCTTTATTTGTAGGTTCTGTTAGTTACGAAATTATATTTCATATTTAGCAGTGACTTTTCGGTGAAGTAAAATATCGTGAGATGAGAGAACCGGACATATCCCAATAAGGCCTACCTACTTAGGGGCCATCCATTAATTACGTCACACGTTTAGGGGGTGGAAGGGGGTCAAGAAAATGTGACATGTTGTGACATAGGGGAGGGGGAGTCACAATCATTGTGACGTCACTTTAACCTCATCAATATTCATCAGTAACCGAAAATTAATTTATATTTTTTTATTCGCTGTACATTTAAATAATGAGGTTTTGGAAGTAGGTAGGTAATTTTCGTTCCTAATTGGTTTTGCGTTATAAAATTACTAATATTTCTTTTATAAAAAATATTTTTTATACAAAAAATAAAGCCGAGTTAGTATTGCCGATTTCTTTGAAAACAAAATTGCCTAAATGTGACGTCACACAAGGTGGGGAGGGATTTGCTAATTGTGACCAAGTGTGACAGGGAGGAGGGGGAGGGGTCAAAAAACCTAGAAATTCGTGTGACGTAATTAATGGATGATCCCTTATGCACTATTTTTATTCATATCCATATTTATTATTAATAATGTACACATACATTACAAGTCAAGTTTACAATGGGTGAAACATATCCCAGATAAAATTACAGTTCTATTGCCCAATTTCTACCCGGTTTTAATAACTGTTGGACTGCACAGATTAGGCAGTACATAAATGAGACTCTATCTTGTTTGGTACTAAAATTACAGTTGTATTGGGCAGATTCTTAACTAGTTTTAGCACTTTTAGCAGTTTTGTCAATCGCACTGTCACTTTTTAGTATCTGAGACATAAAAACAAGCGTGTTTTAAAAAGAAAACTAGTGCCTGCGCTAAATCAGGGGATTGAGTTGACGAGCCGACACCACCACCAGGGTCCGTTTAGTAAGCCGTGGTAAAAAACCGGAACCAAAGGGGTTTAAGTATCATGACCTTTAGTGTCGTACTATAATCACGTGACCAGTGTTGTCAGCATAGCAAAAACCATAAAATAGCACTGGCGCGCCCTCAAATCCCACGACTCTTCTGTTTCCGCACAGACTCTACGTCTTAAAACGTCGTCATTGGCAAAATCCCTCCTGCCAATATAAGAGGGGAAAGCCATAAAAAAAAAAAACTCTCAGCTTGACACAATCGTAAATCATTCATTTTTCTCCTCATTTTTTTGATTTAATAATATCATAAGTTGGGAATTTAATAATATGATAAGTATTATGCTTATAAATTACTGTCGAGTAAGACAATATTGTATACTACTGTACGTATAACTTTTGAGTGACAGTTGTGGCGCGGCCATTGCCGGCCATTGCGAGAGATGGAGACGAGTGCTGACGCCGGCAGCATGTTGTCGCCGGCGCGCGTGAAGCAGGAGGCAGAGACGGACCGGTCGGAAATGCGTAAGTTCGTAGAATAATATAAAGCGAAATAAATCAGAAGCTCTGTTTCCTAAATATGCTAACCTGTATCATAAATTATAACTTGAAACTTCAGTTTACCCGATCTCATCTATCACTACATAGTATAAATTAATATAAAACAAACTCGCTTCCCGCTGTCTGTCTGTCCCTACGTACATATGCTTAGATCTGTAAAACTACGCAACCGATTTTGATGCGTTTTGTTTTAAATAGATAAGGCACAGAATAAATAATAGTACTAGGTACAGAAGACTCACTCTCTAACAAAACGCGACTGTCACGGTCAGCCCAGATATGGCCTCTAGGTGGCGACAGCGCCACGCGCGGCTTATGGCAAACCCCAAAATTGGGGTAGAATGGATGTACTTTTGTACCTGTAGCAAAGTGACAAAATCGCGGAGTGAGCCACGCCTGGATAAGGGTTCTTAAAAAGGAAGGTTTATGTATGATTTGTTGACCTGTGCGAAGTCAGGGCGGGTCGTTCATAAATAATTTTTCTTCTTTTCGTGTAAAGGGATCAAACTTCTTAGTACTAAATTTTTGTTTGGCAATGTTTTCCCACTGCCAGCCCTCGGGGTGTAGCCTAAATAAATAATTAAAAAAACATGAAGTGTTGGCCTGGTTGTCTCAATCAACTTACATGTAGGCAGCATTGTAAACAATCTATGTTGACTAGACTTATAGCGACGGGGATATGAACCGTGATCAGGGGTGCGAAACTCCTGACTTCGGTCAAACTTGGCTCCGCTCGGCTTAGCATTGCTCCGAACAATTATTAGGGTTGGCACCACTCGACTTCCTTTTGCGTGCACAACTACATAAGATAATCACTTGATTTTTGACAACCCTAAATAGCCGAAAGGGATAGTGCCATATATTGAAAGGGGCAGCATGATTCGACCCTGAACCGCTGTCAAACCTCGTTTTTGTAGAAAGTTTCCTTTCTGTATGGTAGTACTAGTTATTAATTATTCTGTGCCATGATCACCCTTTGTTGACTGTTAATCTATGTTGATTAATCCATATATTTGTCTTACAACTCTAAGCGCTTGCACCATCCCATTAACCCGGGGTTAACTGGTTAAACCATTAACATGTCAAATTGTACTGGTAACCATGGTAACTCCTGGCTTAACCAGTTAACCTCAGTTAGTGGAATGGTGCAAGTGGTGCTAATGGTAATTACAACCCTTCATTTCAGCCCTTATTAAGGAGGAAGCCGAATATATGGATGAGGAGGCGCGTGTGAAGGAGGAGTGCTCGGACAGCACAGAGGGGTGCGGCGTGAGCGAGGCAGCCATGCTGGCCGGCCTGTACGACGAGCACGTGGTCAAGGACGAGCTCGTGCTGGGGCCGGAGCGCCCGCACCGCCCCACAGTCGCCCCGGTGGTGAGAGGTGTGTTGATTGTTGTTTAACTACTGTCAGAACTACTCCGCAAAGCTCCTTTCAGACACACACATTCAAACTACCATAACACACACACACACACACACCAACACAGAGTCTTAATAGAGAGTAAATTCTGTAAATATGTTTTCTATTTTTCTACAATGAAATTTGTAATTAATCTTCAGCAGAATTAATTAAAAATTTTCCGTTTAGTTGTGATGTTGATGTATAGGAATATGTTTAGGTGGTACATATAGTTCTAGCCAAAAACAAAATATTTATTCTTAAAAGACATATGTATATAGCAAAGTTTAATTTTATCCAGCATTTTATCCTCTAGTATGGCTTGCCACATATATATATATATATAGATGCTTATGGTATGGTCTAAGATCCCACGATCCCGTTTCTATGGTCGACCTTCACCAATCTGTCTGACGGATGAAACTATGAAAATATGAAAGAAAATATGTTCCAGAACATAAATAAATAGGGTTGCCTGAAGAAATATGGTCAAGGCTATTTTTAATAAATTTTAGAAAAAAAATTTTTTTGGCCAATTTTCACCGATTTGTCTGACAATCGAAATAAGTTTCAATGGAAAGTATACAACTTGTACAACATAAATCATCTAGGTTGCCTATATTTTTCCGGTCACTATTATGTGGTTGCCGTGTTTAAAGAGGTGATTTTATATCGATATATGCACTCATCTGTCTGACCCTTGAATTATACATCAAAATGATGGTAATTTTATTGCAAATACAATGGTATAGGGTGCCTTTAGGTTGCCTGCGAAAATCCGGTCGCAGATAAGGGTTGCCAGGCTTTTAATTAAAATAAGAAGGGAAGACTTTAAGCGATAACTCATAGACGGCTGAACTCATCAAGTTTAATTTTATATTATTTTATTAAGTTTTTTAAGGACTATTTTCATGATTTTTTTCATATTTTTTGGACAGATGTTAGATGTTTCAAAAGTTAGAAAGAAAAACCTTTTTTTTTCTTTCTAAACGATTATTTCCGAAATGATTCACTTTATCGAGAAATGTTGTTTAAAGACCCCTATTAATTTTAAAAGGCCTATCCAACGACACCCCACACTATGAGATTGAAACTATAAAAAAATTGTCACACACAATTTGTTTCTTTCAAAGCGATTATTTCCGAAAATATTCACTTCATCAAAAAAAAATCTTCTAAAACCCCTATTCATTTTGAAAGACCTTTCCAATAACATCCCACATCATAAGCCCGCTCCACACTCGTGCGCGAATCGCGGCGCGAAGCCGCGAACGCGAGTCTGGAGTCGATTTCGCATATCAGCGAACTAGACTCCACACTTGCGTTCGCGGCTTCGCCCGCGATTCACGCGCATAGTCTGGAGGGCGCTATAGGGTTGACACGAAAAAAAAATTCTCACATACATTTTGTTTCTTTCGAGGCGATTATTTCCTAAAATATTCACTTTATCAAAAAATGTTTATTTGAAGAATCCTATTTATTTTAAAATTCATATCAAATGACATCTTACAACATAGGTATCATCGAAAAAAAAAGAAAAAAATGTATGTGACCATTTTTTTCGCTTCAACCCTATAATGTGACATGTCGTTGGATAGATCTTTTGAAATAAATACGGTTTTTTACAAAACATTTTTTGATAAAGTGAATATTTTAGGAAATAATCGCCTCGAAAGAAACAAAATGTACGTGAGGATTTTTATTCGTGGCAACCCTATGGTGTGGTATATTGTTGGAAAGGTCTTTCAAAATGAATAGGGGTTTTGGAAGAAATTTTTTTGATAAAGTGAATATTTTCGGAAATAATCGCTTTGAAAGACACAAATTGTGTGTGACAATTTTTTTATCGTTTTACCCTCATAGTGTGGGGTGTCGTTGGATAGGCCTTTTAAAATTAATAGGGGTCTTTAAACAACATTTCTCGATAAAGTGAATCATTTCGGAAATAATCGTTTAGAAAGAAAAAAAAAGGTTTTTCTTTCTAACTTTTGAAACATCTAACATCTGTCCAAAAAATATGAAAAAAATCATGAAAATAGTCCTTAAAAAACTTAATAAAATAATATAAAATTAAACTTGATGAGTTCAGCCGTCTATGAGTTATCGCTTAAAGTCTTCCCTTCTTATTTTAATTAAAAGCCTGGCAACCCTTATCTGCGACCGGATTTTCGCAGGCAACCCTATACCATTGTATTTGCAATAAAATTACCATCATTTTGATGTATAATTCAAGGGTCAAACAGAGGAGTGCAAATATCGATATAAAATCACCTCTTTGAACACGGCAACCACATAATAGTGACCGGAAAAAGATAGGCAACCTAGATGATTTATGTTGTACAAGTTGTATACTTTCCATTGAAACTTATTTCGATCGTCAGACAAATCGGTGAAATATGGCGAAAAATTTTTTTTTTCAAAAATTTATTAAAAATAGCCTTGACCATATTTCTTTAGGCAACCCTATTTATTTATGTTCTGGAACATATTTTCTTTCATATTTTCATAGTTTCATTCAGACAGATTGGTGAAGGTCCACTATATGGGGGATCTCCTACTATTATCAATTGCTTTACTCACATTGGCTATTAAAAGTTCACCCTACCGTTAAAGTTTAATTTTCCGTTCGGTTGTGATGTTGATTTATAGGAATATGTTTAGATGGTACATATTGATAGTTGTAGCCAAAAACAAAATATTTATTATTTATTCTTAAAATACATATATACATATATATACAGGGTGAAATTTAATTCACTGGCCAAATTGAAACACCCGAAAGAACTCGAAAAAATATTAAACACGTGTTTTTTCTTTTAATACCGCTCAGTACATTTTTTTCGAAATAACTCATCATCAAGTTGTCCTAAAAACCTCGTACGTTATGGTGAACCGACAACTACCCACTACACCCGCTTCTCTCTTATCAGTTAAGGTCATTGACACCCCGCCCCTCCCGCTGTTTGCTATCGCGTCACCAATTATGAACCCTATTGCAGCGAGATACGACGCTTACCTACATAAGTTGCAAATTTTTCCTTCATACTTTAACGGGCTTAGAACCGTCAAAATGCAAAGGCAACCCATGTTTAATCTAAAATGTTATTTCTGACTAATGATTATTAACAAAACGTCCGTGGCTTAAAAACAATGAGTAAAAACTAGGTCAGGAATCTTTGCATTCAGGCGTATTTAAAAAAATTAATCAACTTATGTACAGTTGATTAAAAATCGACACAATTAACGAAAGTCCCACGAGATGGTACTCTTGGATTCAATCCTTGTCTGCGAAGGCGTGGAACTGATTCCATTTCGTATAATCTTTGTACACCACGTAAACACTCACCACTTAATAAATAACACCGTACCATTTCGTAATATTCCCGGTTCGAAAACATTTTTTTAAACCTTAGTACGCGCGCGATTATTATTTTATGGTTGGCGAGTGACGAGTGACTAATATAACTAGCGCGGAATGGTTTAGACTACCCTCGAAATTGATAAACCTGCCTACCATCGCCAACACTAACTGGGTGGACCCTACTGCAACGATTATAAGGTTTAGTGAAGGTCAGATAAGGGTTTTGCTGATGTTGTTGTTAAAACCTACTATTAGGTTTGTTTACATTTGTGGTAATAGGGTGACCACGACTCGTGGAAAATATTTAAAAATTGAAAAATGAAAATTAAAAAAAAATTGTACTCTTTTTTTTCGCTAAATAGATTCCTTAAGTGTAACCTAGTGCCGGGAATTAATATGGCCAGTGATTTAAATTTCACCCTGTATTAAAAACTCTTGCTCGTTTTGAAGCATCTCAATTGTTATGGATCACCAGGCCCCTGTTTCACCAACGTGACAGGTGCGACGAATTGTAAAATCACTGTTGCTGACGTCACAGGCATCCATGGGCTACGGTTACCGCTTACCATCGGGCGGGCCGTATTCCTGTTTGCCACCATCATTGTATTATTAAAAAAAACTATGATATCGGAAATAAACAGATATTTCTCTTGCTAAGTTTATGACAATTGTCACAAGAAACACTACAATTGTCACGAAATTCCGACATATAACTCATTACTGGGCATATAACTCATGGGCTACTGCAGGCATTTATAAAAGTAGAAAAAGACTTTATGAACTTTATAGTGAGAGAGAGCTGAACAAAAATACAGATTTCCTGGACTATGTGAGGAACTACTCAAAAATCTTCAAGAGAGTGTGTTTAACAGCCAAAGCAAACTATACAAGTTCTAAACTGAAAGTGTCGGACAACAAAGTGAAGACAACATGGAATATTATAAATAAGGAAGCTGGTAAATGTAAGTCACGCGATTGTCAAGTCAACATTGTCTCGGATAAACAACAGACCATGTCAAACAACGATGTTGCCTCGGCATTCGAAGATTATTTTTCTAAAATAGCTATTAATACCACGAAATGTCTACATTCATCTGCGTCACGAGCTCATTCCTTACTTGGTGCTAATGTTAAGAAATGTAATATTAACTTTGAGTTTAGTCTAGTAGATTCAGCAATTATTGTTAAAACATTCAAGTCACTCAATTTAAAGAAAACGGAAGACTTATGGGGAACATCCGTTAGAGTCATTAGTCATGTCTTGGACGTAATAGCGCCTTACTTAGCCGTAATTTATAATATTTCAATTTCACAAGGAGTCTTTCCAGATCTTATGAAATATAGCAAAGTCATACCTCTTTTTAAATCGGGTGATTCGAGTGATATGGCTAATTACCGTCCAATATCAATACTTCCTGTACTAAGTAAAGTTTTTGAAAAGTTAATGTTAAATGATCTACTGGGTCACTTCAACAGACATACTTTACTCACAAGCAATCAGTTTGGTTTCACAAAGGGCCGTTCCACGACCGATGCTGCTTCGGTACTTATTAAACATATTTATGATATTTGGGAAAATTCTTGTGATGCAATTGGCATATTTTGTGATCTTTCTAAAGCATTTGATTGTGTGGATCATGGAACGCTCATTTTGAAATTAGAACACTATGGTCTGTCAGTAAATGCCCTAAACTTTATGTCTTCTTACCTTAGCAACAGAACACAAACAGTTGTTGTAAACAAAACCCGGTCTAGCGGTACTGTAGTCCAATTAGGAGTGCCACAAGGTTCTATTTTGGGTCCATTCCTGTTTTTGGTTTATATAAATGATTTGCCATGTGTAGTAGAAAATCTTTGTGAAATTGTTCTTTTTGCTGATGACACATCATTACTTTTTAAGGTTGATCGTAAATCTACCGATTACAGTGTAATTAACAGCACACTCGTTTAGTGATGGGTAGGACATCAATTTAAAATGAGTTTGTATGAGTACCTCATTTTCTAAAATGAGGTGTTACAATGTCTTACTTCAAATGAGGTGAGGTACTAGCATATTTTCAGCGTCGACTATTCCATTAACTCCAACGGCAACAAAAATATTTAATGTATATACATATTTATGTATTCATCACTTCCTTTATAAATAAATAAGTAGTAATATTTCATTGGAGTGCAATTCTGGAGGTTAAGAATAGAACTTTTAGGAGAAAGATAATTTTAGAATCAAACTAAGAACATAAAGTACCTAACTTAATTTGCTGCTTTTATGAAACTTGTTCTAATGTAGCTCTTTTTTATTGTTAGATTGTTTAGACCTCCTCCTTGCTACTTGATATAATTTTAAGTATAATAATCACTATCGACCCGCCCCGGCTTCGCACGGGTTAGCAAATTATACACCTAAACCTTCCTCAAGAATCACTCTTTTGATAGGTGAAAGCCACATGATAATCCGTCCAGTAGTTTTTAAGTTTATCGCGAACATACAAACAAACCCACAAACAGACAGACGCGGCGGGGGACTTTGTTTTATAATATGTAGTGATATATTTCATAAGTACCTATTAACCATAAAACTTACCACAATTTTTAACAAACTAAGGAGAACAAATTCAATATTTTCACAATCATTATTATATAGAAGTGACTAACTTACCACCTATAATTTAACAGTAATATCATCAATATGATAATAAACATAAACAAAGCACCATTCGAGCCGGCCGCACCGTCTACATTTACACTTAATTTTTTCATGCAAAAGGCACCAAGGAAGATCCGCGGGTATATTTACTGGCGAAAACTATGTCCATATTTTGTTATGATTATAAGAATTATTACTAGGTATTAGGTATTAGAGAACTAAAATTAGCTCTAGAGAACTAGAACGAAGTATGGACAAAATAAATATAAATATGTCATAATCATAACTTGTCAGTTCGAAGACGTTTACAAAGAATGTTAATAAAAAGTATTGCAAATTCAAATCGGTATAATTTACATCTACATGTTTATTATACCTATGCAAATTATACTTACTTTTTATTTAATAAACTTGAAACTTATTGAAATTATCATAAATTGTGTACGCTACCGTATTATATTTCAATAATATTTTAGTCACTTAAAGGATTTCTGTTTCTAACCAAGCTTCGTAAATGCCCGCCTGGTATACAGAGGGCGTACCGCGAACCAAGTTCGTCATGTTGCCTCCCTGTCACACTTACGTACGAATTTACAAGTGCGACAGAGAAGCAACACGTCGAAATTCGTTTTGAAGATTGATTTATCGCGCCATTTTGACACGTAAGTTAGGATCAAAAAGGCGTAAGATGTATGAAAGCTTGCAGCGCTTACGCTTGTTGTCTTTCGTGTTTAATTTTTAACGTATTTTCGGTGGTGACGCGAGGCGATATTGAAGTACGGCGCGTGTCTGTCTCACTCCCTCTTTGGATATTTCTAATTCGTTGTTTCATTTTGAGGTATTCATGTCACAAAGAGCCGGTGAGCGGTACAAACTCAACGCTTTTCTCGGTGGACCTTTTGTCGTTACAATAAGGTTTGTAGTTCGGCAGTTGACAGTGTGGACCATTACGTCCATTACTCGTTTCTTCATTTGAGTTTCGAGTGTCGGCGAGCGGGTGAGGGGTGAGCACCTCGAGCGCCTCGCGCGATCCAGGGACTCTTTTGCGAGGTTATGAGGAACGTATGAGTTTTCAGGGTCGCGAGTGAAATTGAAAGGATAAGAGTTTTTTGAAATTTGAAGTGTGTGAATGATTTGTGTGGCAAGAGGTGTTTGTGATGCGCGCGAGTAAATGAGTAAAATGAATAGAGGTGTGATGTAAGACATTTTTGCGGTATGAAGTACTGCGACAAATTAACAAAATGAGCGGTACAAATGAGGTGCCTCACGAGTGAGCGACTCAACACTACACTCGTTAATGTACTAAACTGGTTTACTATGAACAATTTGCTTCTTAATGCTAAGAAAACTAAATGCATTCGATTTTCTTTGCCGAATGTTAAACCAGTCGATACTAAGATACTTTTGAATAATGAATGCTTAGAGATGGTAGATAAAGCACTGTTTCTTGGTTTAACATTGGACAAAAATCTACAATGGAGTCCTCATATAAGAACACTAGCAAACAAATTAAGTTCAGCCGCTTACGCTGTGAGGAGAATTAGACAATTGACTAATGTTGAGACAGCTCGCCTTGTTTATTATAGTTATTTTCATAGTGTAATGTCATATGGTATTCTGGTTTGGGGCAAAGCAGCTGACATACAGACTATATTTGTCTTACAAAAGAGAGCCATTCGTTCTATATATAATTTAAGGGTGCGTGAATCATTAAGAGAACTTTTTAAAGAAATTAATATTTTAACTGTAGCTTCCCAATACATATATGATAGTATTATTTATGTTGTTAAGAATCTAGACTCCTTCACTAAGAATTCTGATGTCCATAACTATAATACTAGAAATAAAAATAAGCTTGCTATCAGAAAGTTTCGTGTTCGTAAAGTACAGAAGTCATTCGTTGGGCAATGCATTCATTTTTATAACAAGTTACCTGAGGATGCTTTAAGATTACCCTTTCCAGCTCTTAAGAATTACTTAAAAAAGTCATTGATGTTGAAGGCTTATTACAGAGTCGAGGACTACTTGACAGACAAACATGCATGGTCCAAACCAGAAACTGTAATAACGACAAGTAGCAATTAAAAACATTGTATTATGTGTAGAGTTAAAGGTGACTCAGCACCTCTAGCACAACTGGCCGCGACAGGCGTGAGAAGTGACAGATCGGCGCGACTTGGCGGTTTGTCGCGTGTTGGCAGCACAACTCACGCGCGAGAGCCGCGACAAACTCGCGATCAGGTGTCACTGTCAGAAAATGACAACGATCGCGACTTTGAACTAAAATCCGTAGCACAACTGCCTATTTTGAGACAAAATATTCTCTCGTCTTTATGTCAATCCGCGAGTCGAAGTCTACGCGACTTTATAACGCGACTCGCTCCCGCGGGTGGTTTGCTTGTACTTTTTTAACTAAACTCATGATAATTATAACTTAAAAACAAGTTTCATATATCATGTAATAATATAATTTGTATAATTACTTATTGCCCTAAGGAATAAGGAAGTATGGAACAATCACTAAATACGCTTTACGCACTCTTATATCGATTATGCACGGTGATACCTACAAGTACCACAACACACCCATCATGTTTACAACTTTAATTTCAAACAGCTAGCTTGTAGGTACTCAATTAAGTAATTAGGTACATATGTAGGATTTTTAAATTTCAATTCAGGTTCGTAAGTTTGTAAAAGTAATCCTAAGACTTCCTTACACAAAACTTTCATCAACCTAACAACGGAGCCCGCTTGCTTGTATATAAAATGAAGCCGATGAGGTGGGTAGGTACAAATGTTCAAAACAAACTATCCAACTTATTAAGTAAGGCAAAGTCTTAGTAGTAATATTTAGGATCACGGTTAGATGTCTAATTTCAACAATCTCTTACTATTTAGGTACCGTTTGGAACCTTCCTCGACTTCAACAAAACATACCTACATGTGGCCTGTGCCCGCTGCATCGTACTGTAACAGAATGATGTAATACGTGGCTATAACAGGATCATGTTCGGCTCAACATCATGCTTTGTATGAAATATTATCAGTCATCACCCACTAAACCATTCCGCCCCTGCCAACACCATACCGTGACGTGACAGGACCGAGCCGACCAACAATATTTTGAAGGAGTCGTTACACTCATGTCATAGTCTGCGTAGGTAGCATAGGTACGGTTATCATATGGTCTACCATATTGAAACTCCTCTAGATCATACCCGTGTTCTAGATGTTTCACTTCATGTTTGACAGGGCCTGATACGATCATGCTATGATACGTTGCTGTCAGCATTAGGTATGAAGTGGGCCTTGGGGAGCTAATTAATCATGGCTTCTAGGAGTTCTAGGTACTTACCTACCTACTTTATTTTTGTTTCTTTTCAGGTAAAAGTACAGGAGAGAAATAAAACAATATTTAAATTAATAGTATGTTGATTTGCCTTATATATTCTTGCAATATTAGACTTCTTATTATTAAACCTAATATATATTAACATCTAGAACCACTATAGAGAAATTGTAAGAATCTTCTTTATTTTATTACCCTTGAAAAGTATTTTCTCTCTTCCTTTTTCTTCGACATGCGGCGCAGGATAATTAAATATCACCCTGGAAAGAAAATTGGTTTGTAAACAAGACAATAAAATATGGTCATGACTTCATCGAGGACTATGAAATAAGCTTTTCATATCAATTTGTCACATGCCATCCATTATTGGCACAAGAAAAACTATATGAAACTTATTTGAGAGTTATTGTGGCAGCTTAGATAGGTACGCCATAACCATTAGGGTTATTATTAATAGTTCACTTCGTCGGTGGTGTTCTTAAAGCTAAAGCGCTTCTCACATCTTAGTTAATTTAGAAAAGGGGACAGCTCCGCGTTTGAAACCTACAAGCTTGCCTAGTGTGTTTCTTTTCCTGAATCTCCACTTCGGGTCCCGTTGGCACGTTCCTGTTAATAATATTTTCCTTTGGGTGCTGCTGGGATATCAATCGTGTCTAGGATAATGCTGAACTTATTCTGAAAAAAGAAAACACTATTTACAACAGGAATATGAGAACAAAACAAATAATAGCAATTCCATTATTTTAGTTACTTACAGAAATATTTTATTTAAAAGGTTTATTAAACAGAAATTTTTAAACAATATATATTTTAAGGAATATTATCAATATTAAGTATATAAGGCTCTATTACTTACATTTTTTCATATATTTTCCTGTAATTAAATGTTGACAAAATTTGAAAGTTCCTTGACTTTGACAGGAAAAACTTAACCATCGACAAAAAACTAGATTTTTTACCACCAAAGAACGAATGATTTAGCGCATCCCTGGTTTCCGATTCAGTGTTGCCACTTGCAAATATTGATTTGTTTAGACTTTGATTTCGCCGGGTAACACTGACGAGTCGCGCCGCGACTTTGAGTTCTCTACGCGGCTGTTGCAGTCGCGGGTACAAGTTATGCTACGGAAATCGACAGATTTGACAGCCGCGGGAATGGCGACTCGAGTCGCGATCAAAGTCGCGGATGCAAGATGTGCTAGAGGTGCAGCTCAGGTAAGAAAGCACATCAAATTGTATGAAAGCATCTCATAACAATCAGTTAGATTCATATAATATGTATTCTCATTTCTTTTATTGATTTTATTTTCTTTTCCTTTTGTAAGATTTGATTTGTTTTCTGAAAGAGCTACGTATTTGTGATTTCATGTACATATATGTTTATTTTTTATATCAAATTCTATAAAGTTATGTACTCACTGAGTATAATTGCATGAATTCTATAGTAATTTAAATTGTATTAATTACTCGTAATGCATGTTAATTATAAGATGTAATAATGTTTTGAAAAGATGTGTCCCGCCGAGTTTGTTGCCGGTCCCATATTGGGATACCCTCCTCCAATTGAGGGGGGATTTAAATCTTCTCGGGGCAGAGGTGTACGGTTGGAGCCGGTAAATTTATTTGACGTTCATAAGCGCATTGTAATATGCCTACTTGAATAAACTATTTTTTATCTTTATCTTTTATCATTACCTGTCAAGAATTACCTACAATTCTTCTAAATCTTTGACAATTGTCAGAAACTTCGCAGGAGAAATATCCGTTTTATTCCGATATAATAAAGTTTTTTTTAATAATACAATGATGGTGGCAAACAGGAATACGGCCCGCCCGATGGTAAGTGGTAATCGTAGCCCATGGATGCCTGTGACGTCAGCAACAGTGATTTTACAATTCGTCGCACCTGTCACGGATGTGAAATTGGGGCCAGCTCATCTATTGTCGAGAATGAAGTATGAAAGATAATTCTTAGTTAAAATAAAGAAACTTAGTAACGCCCTGCCACTGTTATATATTTATCAGATTGGTATTTTGGATATTTGAGTATTATTTTGTCGTCTTACAGCGCCCACTCTTGTCTCCTCTGCGGTGGTGTCGGGTCGGCGCCGCTCGTGCTCGGTCAGGCTGGAGCGCCTGCTGGTGGACGCGGAGCGGCGCACCTGCCGGGTCGGGCGCCGCACATACAAGCTGCACGCCACCGAGCCCGCACCCACACGCCATGTCACCACCGTCATCTATCAATGTCACCATTGCGGGAAACGGTTCAGGAGCAAGTCGGTTCTGAAGAAGCACGTACACACTCACTCGCCTTTACATAATTCAACCGTAGGGGATTATGGTTTAGAAAGACATCAAATGCTACACGGTGACAAAAAACTGTATAAAAAGGCTTACATGATTATACACACAGGCGAAAAGCCTTTCAGGTGTACAAACTGTGGCTACGAGAGTAGTAGAAAATCAAATTTACGGAGTCACCTGATTACTCACACAGACGAGAAGCCTTTCAGGTGTACACACTGTGACCACAAGTCTAGAACCAAATCACACTTACAGATACACCTGATGACTCACACAGACGAGAAACCTTTCGGGTGTACTCACTGTGCCTACAAGTGTACAAGAAAAGGAGAGTTACAGATTCACCTGATGACTCACACAGACGAGAAGCCTTTCAGTTGTAGTCACTGTAGCTACAATTGTAGAAGTAAAGCAGATCTACAGAATCACCTGATTATTCACACAGACGAGAAGCCTTTCAGGTGTACACACTGTGACCACAAGTCTAGAACCAAATCACACTTACGGATACACCTGATGACTCACACAGACGAGAAGCCTTTCAGTTGTAGTCACTGCAGCTACAAGTGTAAAAGAAAAAGAGAGTTACAGCAACACCTTATTACTCACACAGACGAGAAGCCTTTCAGTTGTAGTCACTGTGCCTACAAGTGTAGAAGAAAAGGAGAGTTACAGAGTCACCTGATGACTCACACAGACGAAAAGCCTTTCAGTTGTAGTCACTGTAGCTACAAGTGTAGAAGAAAAGGAGAGTTACAGATTCACCTGATGACTCACACAGACGATAAGCCTTTCATTTGTAGTCACTGTAGCTACAAGTGTAGAAGAAAAGGAGAGTTACAGATTCACCTGATGACTCACACAGACGATAAGCCTTTCAGTTGTAGTCACTGTAGCTACAAGTGTAGAAGAAAAGCAGATCTACAGAATCACCTCATTACTCACACAGACGAGAAGCCTTTCAGTTGTAGTCACTGCAGCTACAAGTGTAAAAGAAAAAGAGAGTTACAGCAACACCTGATTACTCACACAGACGAGAAGCCTTTCAGGTGTACACACTGTGACCACAAGTCTAGAACCAAATCACACTTACAGATACACCTGATGACTCACACAGACGAGAAACCTTTCGGGTGTACTCACTGTGCCTACAAGTGTAGAAGAAAAGGAGAGTTACAGATTCACCTGATGACTCACACAGACGAGAAGCCTTTCAGTTGTAGTCACTGTAGCTACAAGTGTAGAAGTAAAGCAGATCTACAGAGTCACCTGATTATTCACACAGACGAGAAGCCTTTCAGGTGTACACACTGTGACCACAAGTCTAGAACCAAATCACACTTACGGATACACCTGATGACTCACACAGACGAGAAGCCTTTCAGTTGTAGTCACTGTAGCTACAAGTGTAGAAATAAAGCAGATCTACGGAAACACCTGATTACTCACACAGACGAGAAGCCTTTCAGTTGTAGTCACTGCAGCTACAAGTGTAGAAGAAAAGGAGAGTTACAGCAACACCTGATTACTCACACAGACGAGAAGCCTTTCAGTTGTAGTCACTGCATCTACAAGTGTAGAAGTAAAGCACATCTACAGAGACACCTGATTACTCACACAGACGAGAAGCCTTTCAGTTGTAGTCACTGCAGCTACAAGTGTAAAAGAAAATCAGATCTACGGACTCACCTGAAGAGAAGCCTTTCACATGTAATGTAGCCACTGTAGATACAAGTGTAGAAGGAAATTTGGCGGACTCGCCTGTTGACTCACTCTGGTGAAAAACCTTCAAGTGTAAGCACTGTGACCACAGGAGCCGTCGTAAATTCTATTCGTCGTGTTCCTATTTCCTATTCATCATCATCTCAGCCCTCGGAGTAAATATCTATGGAGTAGAGACACGCATTAATTTCTATCTGAAAAATTCTGTCGTTTTTCGCGCGGGGGACGAGGTAACGCACACAAATAATGTTAACACTAATGCATTTTTAGCATGCGTCGCTACACACGCACACGACAAAATTATCAAACACTAGCAAAAACTATATTCACACAAGTACAAGAACAAACACAGACAACCCGGTCCGTGAACGAGATGACGTCAGTTCTAAGTAAACCTAGATAGTGCGAGGGACACGCCGATAATATTGTCGATAAAATTGACAATGAATTTTAATTTCTGCTTTTATCAATTATAATAATAATACAATATGCTGATAGACCGATCGCAGCGCCGGACTGTGCTCGTCGACGTCACCATCCCCCATGATGAGAATCTTGTGAAGGCCGAGAAGGACAAGTCCAGCAAGTACCTTAGCTCATGAGATTACAGCCATGTGGGATGTTGACTCGACGATCATTGTTCCGATAGTCGTGTCAGCGAACGGTCTCATAGCGAAGAGTCTCGACCAACACCTAGAGAGACTCTCGCTGGGTGGTTGGATCAAGGGTCAGATGCAGAAGGCGGTAATTTTGGACACTGCGCGTATAGTACGTCGGTTCCTCACTCTGCGGCCCTGACCACCGGCAGCTTGGGCCCTGCCCCGCTGCCGGCGGCACCCTAGGTTAGGTTTTTTATAATGTGTTTATATGTATTTTTTATTGTTTCGTAAGTGTTTTTATATTCATATTATAAAAATACCTAACCTAAGACGAAAAATAAATAAAGAGAATACAATATCAAGTCTTTGTACCAGCATTTTACTTCAATTTTTGTATTGTTTGGATGTTATTTCTAATAGTTTGTCTATTTGTTTAGGGCGAATCTTGCAAGCTGATATAGAATTATTTTTTATTATCAGTTCATTAGTTAATTTTTACATGTTGGTTTACTTCTGAAAGCAATGCAATATACTATCGAGCATGCAGATCTGATGACAGAGATGGAACGCGGCCATAGGATGTCATTTAAGGGATATTGAGTAGGGGATAATTAGTATATATATCGGCGGCGGCGGTACTCGAAATACTTGGAGTAGAGGTTGCAGATGGTGCTGTACGCCTCGGTTGGGACGTACAGAAGGGATGGCGGCGGAAGAGCCCACGAGGGCCAACGGCGGCATCCGCATATCTCCACGAGAAATACAACCTTGGCGTCAGGTGGCAACCGGCCGTAAAACTTCCGCCAACAACCCAAAAACTCCTTGTATGAAAAGTACCATAAAAATGAGTAAGTCTAATGCTAGGGCGTCCCCCTCAAGCGACGTAGATGCGAAGAATGCCGGAAACAAGATATATGCTAGGGCGTTCCCCAAAAGCGACGCTAGGGACAAGAACCATCGTTCGCACCAAAAATCCAAGGACAAACTCAGACTCGCATCATGGAATCTCGGCACAATGACAGGGCGCAGTCAGGAGCTAAGCGAAATTCTACGAACCAGAGAAATTAACGCCTGCTGCATTCAAGAGACCAAATGGAAAGGGTCAAAATCCAGAGACATAGGGAATGGCTACCAGCTTGTGTATCATGGGACTAATACTAAAAGAAATGGTGTGGGTATCGTACTAGATGACCATCTCAAACAGAGGATAATCAACGTGGACAGGAAAAGCGACAGATTGATTGCCATAAAGCTAGCAATGGACGACCAACATCCTATGAACATTATTTCAGTGTACGCCCCACAAACCGGCTGTCCCGAGCAAGAAAAAGTGGACTTCTGGGAGGATTTCGATGAAGTTATGCAAAACATACCGCCCACCGAATACATCCATATAGGGGGGGATCTGAACGGGCATGTAGGTGAAAGAAATGATCTCAATTCTGATGCCCATGGAGGATATGGATTTGGCTGTATAAACCAGCAAGGTATAGATATTCTGAACTTTACAACCAAGCACTCCCTGAAGATTGTTAACACATTTTTCCAGAAGAAAGCTGAACACCTTATCACCTATAAATGCTCAAACCATAAAACACAGATAGACTTTATTCTAGCCAGTAGTAAATGCCTTAAACTTTATAAAGACTGCAAAGTAATCCCAGGCAATGCGCTCACGTCACAACATAGACTCTTAGTTGGAGTGATGACTCTTCCTAAGCCTATAAAAACACACATAGACCGGACAGAGAGTATAAAGTGGAAAGAGTTGCACACCGCCAAGGGATCGCAATTCCTCGAATGGGTGGCCACCTACGTGGTAGACGATATGGAGCCAGGCAACCAAATGTGGGACAATTTCCAACAAGTTTGCCTCAAGAAAGCAAGAGCAACCTTGGGAGTATCGCGCGGAGGACTGCGTCTGAATAAAGAGACATCCTGGTGGAACGAGAGTGTTAAAGATCTAATAAAAGCAAAGAGAGAAGCATTCAAACTGTGGCAAAAATCAGACCTTGAGGAAGATCGTCGAGAGTATAAAAACCACAAGAAGATAGCAAAATCTGCCGTAGCACATTCCATTGCGAAATCTAGAGAAGACTTCTATGACAAACTAGAAAAAGCGGAAACTGAGAATACTGTCTACAAAATTGCTCGACAACGCTATAGATCCACCCTCGATATTAAAACAAACAAATACGTCAAGGATACCCTAGGCAGACTATTAACAGCAAATAAAGATATCAACGGCCGTTGGAAGGAATATTACGAACAACTAATGAACGAGGAATTCCCCAGTGCGCTTATGCCATATGCGCCTGCCACCCAGGGACCCATACACTGTATATCAGTTGAAGAAGTAAAGAAGGCATTAACAAAAATGAAGTATCACAAGGCTACTGGGCCTGACCAGTTACCAGCTGACATCTGGAAGAAGCTGGACCAAACGGCACTACCCTGGCTGACTAAACTTTTCAACTGTATTGTTAAAGATGGCAAGATCCCTGAAGACTGGCGTAATAGTACACTATGTCCTATTTTTAAACAAAAAGGCGATATTGCACAGTGTGGAAACTATAGAGTAGAGAGAGAGATACTGTTTAACGTGTGCATGGACTACATCACCAGAGATATACAAAAGTCAACACCGGAATGTATGCTTTACGCGGATGATATCCGTCTTGCTATCGAAAACTGCAACAGACCTTCAGGAAATACTGTCAGTGGGTAACACGCATAGAAAGCCACGGGCTACGTATAAGCCGGAGTAAAACCGAATATTTAGAATGTAACTTTGGAGGCACTGAAGAAACTGGGTGCAATATTTATATAGACAATCAAGCACTACCCAAAGTGAACAGTTTCAAATATCTAGGGTCGGTACTTACTTCTGATGCAAAAGTTGATAAAGACGTAGATCACCGTATTAACATCGGATGGCTTAAATGGAGATCATTATCGAGTGTCCTCTGCGATCACAAAATGCCCATCAGAGTAAAAGGGAAAGTGTACAAAACGGTTGTTAGACCAGCCATGACATACGGTGCAGAGTGCTGGACCTATAAGAAAGTACACGAACAAAAACTCCACACAAGCGAGATGAAAATGCTCAGATGGGCGGGAGGAGTGACTCGATTGGACAGGGTCAGAAATGAACTTATTAGGGGATCGTTTAAGGTAGCACCAATAGTTGAAAAAGTAAAGGAAAGTCGATTGCGCTGGTATGGCCATATCCTTAGACGTGATGATGACCATTCTGTTAAAAAGGCCCTAAATATACCCAACCAATCCCGATGAAGGGGAAGACCACCCAACACCTGGTGGTCAGACATGCAGAGAGAGATCCAGAAAGAGAACCTGAGTACGCAGACAAGCCAGAACAGAGCACTCTGGCGCAGACATACAAGGAGACCCGACCCCAGATAAACTGGGAAGAGGGACAGGCAAAGAAGAAGAAGATCGGCGGTAGATCGTAAAATCGGGCATATCGAGATATTCCTAGGCATATCATGAAACGCCGCCATTTAATAATCTGCCTTTTGCATTTTTTGCCACTGCTAGTGCTGCATTCTATGTGGCATTTGGAGCAGAATGCGTAGGTACTAGGTAGGTACTAAAATCATACGCTACCCAAACACGTACTATAAGTAGACTGTCAAGCCATTTCAATGGTTATCATTTGCTAAAATTTAGGATATCCTACTTATTCGATATGCCTAAATGTTGAGGTTTGAACGGTATGGCTGGTGGTCACTAGTCAGATCATGACATGCCGGCGTTTCATGATCTGCTTAGGAATATCACACCTTAAAGTTAGCACGATATGGCTGGTGGTCACTAGGCAGATCATCATCTGCCTAGGAATATCACACCTTGAGGTTTGTACGATATGGCTGGTGTTCGCTAGGTATCATGACCATCTGTATATTATTCATTATGTTTATATCGATTTTACCGATATTGGTTTTTATGGTGTCCCATCACTAATATTGGTACGGTGATACCAGAGTAATAAATTAAAAGTGCCTATTTATGGAAAGTGACAGACGTAAATACCTTAAATTAATAAAATATTTGACATGTTATATAAAAATATATAGCTGGTCAAGCAAATCTTGTCAGTAAAAAAGACGCGAAATTCAAATTTTCTATGGGACGATATCCCTTCCCGCCTACATTTTTCAAATTTGCCGCCTTTTTCTACTGACAAGATCTGCTTGACCAGCTATATGTAAAAACTAAAGGAAAAATTAATTTTCAAAAAATAGTCTATCGGTAATTTTACGTTATTTAGGGGTTGTGCACAAATCACGCGAGATGTTTTCGACTACTTTTTGATCCCCCGTCCAGCTTTTCTTTATTTTTATAGATCTATTTATTTGATTAAATAGGTTAGGTTGATATGAAACTAAGGTGTTATATAAAAATAATGTGTTACATAAATTATATGTGACGTCCCACGGGTAAAGGTACCTTTATGAGGGTTGACGCTTACGCTATTATTAACGCCGCTCCAATATTATTGCGGCGCCATGCGACGTAAGCGCCGGCCGCCATAAGGTACCCTTTTCCGTGGAACGTCACATATAACAAAAAGCAACGCAAATAGCATATTACTGCAATGTCCTGCCGCCAGAGTGTAGCACTAAGCTAGCTAATTTTCTCTTTTCTCTTTATCGCTCAAATATGCAATAGTGATAGAGAGGTTAGATAACGAAATTTAAATTTTCTTGTTCCGCAGCGGACCCCCAGATTGCGATGGATTGTGGTAGTCGCGCCCCCTACGCAGAGTTTCGCATAATATTTCCTATTAGTAATTCTACTCGTACCTAATTAATATTTAGAAAGTCTTCTTTAGAATTACCCTAAATTAGATCTAATATCATATCACTGGTATCACTGTCAGATTGACAATGTTTTTTAGTTATTTGCAAAATTAATGCACTATTTGATAATATTTTGATGTAATAGTACTTACATATGATAAGAAACGTGTTCTTTTTGTAGACTAGACGTTTCCGATCTCATTTTGCATGAGAAAACGCTGCAATTCGGCATTTTCGGCTCCTATCATTCCGCTTAGACTGACGTTTGCTGAATGGCGTATGACGTGTGGCAACTAGTTTTATATAACCTCCTTGACCGGCGGCCGCGATCTTTTTGCAGAGGGGAACGCCTGTTAATGGCCGCTCCATAGATATTTACTCCGAGTCTCAGCCATAAGACGTCCACTGCTGAACATAGGCCTCCCCCTTCATGATGGGGGGTGAATGCCATAATCGCCACGCTTGGCAGGCGGGTTGGCGATCGCAGTCGAGTACACCGCATTTGAGGGACGCTGCTGCCCGTCCACCGGTGGCCTTGGACGTAGTTTAAGGACATACCCGGGTTCCTATTAATGTATTAATTTTACACTGATTTAAATTTTCACGATTATGAAACATTATCAAACTGCACAACGGGACTTAATCGCGTATTTTTTATTATTATGAATGGGCTTACTCATGGCCACAGACTAGCCGAGGCGTAGACGTGGCCTACGATGGAGCGAGCTCGCCCAGAAGGTGCCTGTTATAAGATTTGAAGGTTGCCGGGTTATAAGAACACGGAAATATAGACGCCGGCAGGGAATTCCATTCCTTGGCAGTGCGCATAAGGAAAGTAGAAGCAAAGCGCTTCGTGCGAATTGGTGGAATATCTACCATGTAAGGATGGAAACCGGCCGTGCGTCTAAAAGTCCGATGGTAGAATGGGGACGGTGGAATAAGCTCGTGTAGCTCTTGGGCACACTCCCCGAAGTGCAGCCTGTAGAATACCGACAGGCTGGCGACTTTCCGCCGATGGGCCAAAGACTGAAGCTTAGCCGTTAGCTTCTTGTCGCCAATCATCCTCCTGGCTCTGCGCTCCACTGAGTCCAAAGCGGCGAGTTGGTATTTAGCTGAGCCATCCCACAGGTGGCTGCAATACTCCATACACGACCGGACTTGAGCTTTGTAAAGTGTTAGAAGCTGTCCAGGTGTGAAGTATCGCTTCACCTTATTTAGGACGCCCAGCTTTCTGGCCGCAGTTTGTGCTTTAGACTCAATGAAGCTGCCGAAGCTGAGGACTGAACTAAGCTCCATGCCGAGGAGTTCCAGGCTCTCGGTAATAGGTACAGATGCACCCCGGAAAGAAGGAGTCAGGTCGAATGAACTCCGTTTTGCGGAAAATAGACACGTCTGCGTTTTGGAGGCATTGAACGTGACCAGATTGTCATCACCCCACTGGGAAACGAGACTAAGGGTCAAGTTCATACGCTCAACCATGGCCTCTCTCTGTGAACGTATATCGTCCCTGCTGTCCCCTGCACTAGCCAAATATCTCTCAACAACCGTACTGTCATCTGCATAACCTACAATGCTGGGTTGCAGCATGTCGTTAATGTGGAGCAGGAAAAGGGTTGCGGAGAGAACAGACCCCTGAGGAACACCGACGTCAATGGCCATGAGGTCCGAAGAGCAGCCATCAATAACTACTCTGACCGACCGTTCACTCAAGAAATCAGATAGCCAGCTACAAAAGTCAGCAGGGATGCCGTATGCAGGAAGCTTGCTAAGGAGACTTGCGTGCCAAACTCTGTCAAAAGCCTTCGAGATGTCCAGTGAAACAGCAAGCGCTTCACCGTTCCTCTCGATGGCCTCGCCGCAGCAGTGCGTGACATACTTAAATTAAGCTAGTTTAAATTAAGCTAAGTAATTAGCTTAAAAGTTTGTGTTAATTTTTAAATTTATATTGTTTCACAGCCCTATGAGCCATGTTGCTTGAATTAAATGTATTAATAATAATAATACGCTAAAAGATCCCCAGTAGACCGACCTCGGCGAAAGCCATATTGACGGTCACTGAGCAGATCATTTGCTTCGAGGTATGCCAGCAGCTTGCCGTTAAGTACCCTTTCCATGACTTTACAGAGCATGGAGGTAATGGCGATTGGTCGGTAATTGCAGGGATCAGCACGACTACCCTTCTTGGGTACTGGTTGCACGTTTGCAAGCTTCCAGGATTTCGGCACCGTTCTTGTTTGGAGAGAGAGGCGGTACAGGCGTGTCAGTACAGGAGACAACTCAGGCGCACACTGCTTTAGTACACGTGCAGGTATACCGTCTGGTCCATTGGCCTTATTCACGTCAAGATTCTGCAGAGCTCGGCGTACCTCTTTTTAATGTATAGCAATTCTCTGCATAGAGGAACTGCATTGAGGTAGCGTAGGTGGAAGTTTTGAGCCTGCGTCTAGACGTGAATTGCTCGCAAACAGAGAAGCAAACAAGTTAGCTTTCTCTGTCGCGGAGTGGGCCAGTGTCCCTTCAGGTTTCTGCAGAGGTGGCAATGTGGGTCGGCAGAAGTTGGATTCGACCGCTTTCGACATGGACCAGAACCGCTTGCTACCAGGAGGGTAGGAGGCGAGTTTGGCCCCTATTCGACTGACCTGGTCGAATCGAGACTTTCGAAGCACCCGTTTGCAGGACTTGGCAGCTGTGTTAAAGGCTTTTTTCCTCGCGCGAACTCTCTGTGCTCCAGCTTTGGTATCGCGGGCTAATACCCAAGCCTGGTATGCAGACTGCTTAAGGGCCTCGGCTCGAGCACAGTCCGAATTGTACCATGCTCGGGTCTTGTGATCGAGCGATAGGTCGGAGAACGGAATGAAATATTCCATTCCCTGCCGAATCACATCCGCAACAGCCTCAGCAGAACACGAGGGGTCACCCGAAGAAAAACAGACCTGCTGCCAGGGGAAAGACGCAAAGAAATGCCGCATCTCATCCCAGTCCACTGACTCGTATCGCCATACTCTCCTCGTGCCCCTAGGGCAGAGATCAGGAGGAGAGTGGATCGACACGGATTTCACTAGACATTGATCGGACGATCCTAGCGGAGCTGAGACCGAAACCGAGTGCCTGTCTGAATCAGTTGTCAGCAGAAGGTCAAGGCAATTGGGTGTATGGTCAGTAACATCCGGTATCCGCGTCGCAACATTTACCAGCTGGGTAAGGTTTAGGGATACAGCAAATTTGCGCGCTTCCCTCCCAGCGTGGCAAGTATTCTTGAACGGGAACAGCCACTCCTCGTGGTGGGCGTTAAAGTCCCCAAGGAATACGAGTTGAGCCGCAGGGTACCGCTGTTGGGCTTTATCTGCCATCTCAGTAAGGTGGTCAAAGAGCCTAGTTGTCTCCTGGTTTCCGCTGTGCCATCGGTAGACACAGGCATACAGAGTTTTCTCTGAGCCCGAGTCAACCATAATCCACAAAGTGGAAAACCCGGCAGCCTCAAAGCAACGGACACGCTTGCAGCAAATGTCATCGCGGACCTCCACACAGACCCCAGCACGTGCTCTGAACTTATGTTCCAGTGAGTAGCCTGGGTAGTTGAGGTGCGACGCGTCCGCTGGGGTTTTGACTTGCGTCTCCGTCAAAAAGAATAGGTGCGGTTTTTCGGTTTCAAGATGATGGTGGACCTGATCGATATTTGAGTGCAACCCCCTGATGTTGGTGAGGTGCACTTGTTTAACCCCTTTGTGTGTGTGTGAGTGTGGGATGGGTGAAAAAATGCCTGTCGAGGTGTTGCGTTTACCAATAGGATCACTTGAGCTAATCCGGACAATGAGGAGCTCACTTGGAGACTGCGGGGACGTCCGAGCGCCCCTGAAATAACCCACCGGGTCCTCCCGTCCAGTCGCCAACTGGCACGGTGGAGCTATTCCAGGATTCTTCGCTAGGTGGCGGGGCAGCCTCTCGCACGTGGCTGTCGTACAATTGGGCCCCCAACTTCCTGCGGTCGGCCACCGGCAAGACCGTGCCTCGGATCCCGCTACCCTCCAGCGTGAGCCGCTCGGCCCGACGTCACTCAGGAATCCAAAAACCGGCATTATGCAACACAACTGACAGCCAATCATCCTCGAAAGGCACTGGTACTCCCACACATAGACGAAACGCAGCAAGGCTGCTTGGCGCCTGACTCCGGCGGGAGGGTGGTAGCAAACCAGGCGGCCCCTTGCGGGACCTACCACCGCTGGTTTGGACGTAGTTTAAGGACATACCCGGGTCCAGCATATTTAAGTTTTAAATCAAATATCAAATATCAACATTTATTCAGCAAATAGGCCACAAGGGCACTTTTACACGTCAACATGGAATTTACATAAAAGCAAAAATAATAACATCAACAATTTTATAAATTAAAACTAACAATTCAATCTAACGTATTACAATTACTAAGAGATGTATGTATATGGTCTCTTAATGTCGAATTACATACAAAATACAGATACGTTTCACAACAAACAAGACCAAGTGCGGGGAAAAACTCGCGCGGCTAGAAGATGTTGATGTCAACTTGAGCCAGTCTTCTCCGAGACCACGGGGACAATGCCGTCCTCGAAACTTCGGAGGTAAATCTTAAAACTTAAATACGCGATTAAGTCCCGTTGTGCAGTTTGATAATGTATTAATTTTAATTACTACATGTACACTTTTTGTATCATTCTTACATTTTGTTTTCATTCAACGATTAAATGCATTGAATTTATCAACTTAGTGTGTTGGCGCCTTTACATCATTCTTTAACTGCATTTCAATCTGAAAAAAAAAATATTTTTTTTTGTTTTCATGTTTTGAACTCTGACATCTCAGTTATTCTAGGTGCTAATGAACGAAGTGGTCCGAAACTTAGGATCTATTCTAAGGTTTCCAATTTCATTTACGCTTTTTTCTCTCTTTTTGTGCGTATTAGTGCTAGTATGTATCTGTTTAATTAAGAATACTTTGTAACTAAACTACGAGTTCCATGTAGTTGGGTTTCAGTTTCAACCTTGTTGTCTATTGTAAGTTTAAAACTGTTGGTTCTCCTTAACATAGATAAATAAATATATAAAGGAATCTAGTATGTAGTAAAGCTCATTTAAGCACTCACCAAAATATACACACTCTGATATAAAGAAAGGACGCTTAGCATAATGAAGTTCGAATATTGATCCGCCTGCTCTTATCTGTGTCGCACAGACCTGCTACTAGAAGAAATTAATATCGAGGCATCTATCCCACTGGGGCATCCATCCTGAAATTACCCTATTTCAGAGCGTTTCGTCCCTTTTTTGATTTTTTTGCCATTTTTATATATTGTGACCTTTTTTGCCACTTTTGTGTTACTTCTACTCAGAATCACGAGCTCTTTCGATCCTAATGGGATACAATATGTCCCAGAGATGTATTCCTATTGTGTTACCATTTCCCCATATATACTTTATATAGCGGTAACAAAAAGGAAAGTTTGATAAATGTATGGAAGTTTTAGGACACTTTTTTTTCCCTATAAAGCCCGCTCCACACTCGTGCGCGAATCGCGGCGCGAAGCCGCGAACGCGAGTCTGGAGTCGATTTCGCATATCAGCGAACTAGACTCCACACTCGCGTTCGCGGCTTCGCCCGCGATTCACGCGCATAGTCTGGAGGGGGCTTAAGGATGAAAAGGGCTCGCGATCCTGACTAGAAATAACAAACCAGTGGCAAAAAAGGTCACAATATATAAAAATGGCAAAAAATAAAAGAAACGCTCTTCAAAGGATGTTATTCGAGCTGACGTGGTATATTAAAGAATGTATTAAGCCAGGTACACGCGTGGTCTGGGTTCGAACGTATGAAATGACGTCCACGATGGCGGCAGCCAGAGGCACTGCGAGCGGGTGACGTTAAAACTCACAGAATTAAAATAGTTACAACTGTTGCTGTTTCTTTGGACACATATCTATAGTAAATACATGTTTTTCTGCAGTGCACACAGGCTGCACGTGTAGAAAGTTATGCAACATGCACGGAACTGTGTGACTTACACGTTTTTCGAGCAGTTGGCAAACCTGCGGGCTATCATAATATTGGCACGAACTAATGACGCTCTCCGTTCCCTTTCAATGACGTGACGCAAGTATTTAAGACGAAACAGGAGCTGAGTTTTGAATATTTTAGGTAATGAGGTAAATATATATACCTGTTTAGTTATACATATATTATAATAATACCCGTATATAGCTGCGTTTCGTTACAACACCCTGCATACTGCCAGGGTTCAACATTAGCTTTATCTTGGATACTTCTCTCCTAAATGCTCATCAAGACGAGTTGGATGACCAGAAGAGCGTGTGCCTATATTGCACCAAACCTGAGTTCCACTAGGTCAGTACCTGTACTGCCATGGTTCAGCATCAACTCTACCTTGGGTACTACTCTTCTAAGTGCTTATAAAGACGAGTCGGAAGACCAAAACAGCGTGTGCCTATGTTGTATAAAACCCGAGCTCCACAAGGTACTCCCAGGATTCAGCATCAGGTATCTTGGGTACTACTTTACCAAGTGATCATCCTGACGAATCGGATGTCCAAAACAACGTATGTCTATGTTGCACCAAATCCGAGCTCCACTAGGTACTAGAAGGTTAGCTGCAATTCCCTTATAGGGATACGTTCGCCTTTGTACTTTCATTACTGTACTTCATTTTTGTAAACCTGTGTTGTGTACAATAAAGTGATTACTACTATAATATTCTTTTATTCTTCTGCCAGCTAAAACCATATTCTGAATTTCTATCGAACCAAGCTACAAACTTCTCAAACCACCCTCGTACAGTCAGCAGCAGAAGTCACTATACACTCCAGGTGCTCAAAGAGAGGTAAACGTTTAAACTGTCAAAAAGTTGTTGGCTGTCATAGCAGTATTTTACTTGTGAGCGCTTAACGTGTCACAAATATCTTAACAGTCGCTATTCATTAATTTCTACACTTACAACAAGTCATTGATACCTTAGCTGTCAAAAAACCAATGGTATCTAAGCGGTCAACGTGTCAAATATGTCTGAACAATATGGAAAAATAGACTTTAAAGCATACAAGTATGGTCGAATATTGAATGAAAGATAGCCATGCTAATTTCAGGTAAAGCGTTTTGACAATCATCGAAAGCAGTACAGTCTTGTCATCACATACATCTATCTCACGTTTTATCCTTCAACCATTTGACAGGAGCCTCTCGGTCAACTTACTGCAAACTATTTCTTTTAAGGTGGTTCGCTTTTCATACAAAATTCAATCAAAGCTCATTAAGTAACTACACACTATTAGTACACAAATATTTCCGCATTTATCTTCTTTCGAATATTCGTTTGCGCGAAATTAACAGGAAAACAATGTTTCATACAGAAATCATGCAAAAATCATAGTTAACTTTTCATCAATTTTACGTATGTGTGTGTCACAAATGTCGTGTACAGATACATATGCGACGTTGCCATACCATTTCCGACGTTGCCGGGCTGACCACGGCTCGAATTTGGAGTGCCGTCATGTTTAGTGCAATTTTGTTGACACTGATACTTGACAGGTAGTTAATTGACCTAAGCGAGAAGTTCGTCAGCTTAGCTAAGAACTATCATGGCGTGTTATGCAAACAGTCGCTTTTTTGCTTGCAAACGGAAGATTCCCGGTTCGATCCCCAGTCATATTGTATGCTGGAACATAACTTTTTGTATTTTTGTTACACCTAAATTTCGTATTGTTTTTTTATTTTTATTTAATTTTTCTTATTATCATAAATCGATTATTAAGTATGGGCTACACGTATTCTTTTATTTTTACAAAGATAATTAGAAATTATACTCTACCTAATCTCTCTGATTTTTACAATCAGGACATCCTCACTGCAATAAAAACCGGGCAAGTGCGAGTCGGACTCGCGCACGAAGGGTTCCGTGCCATAATGCAAAAAAAAAAACAAAAAAAACCAAAAAAAACGGTCACCCATCCAAGTATTGACCACTCCCGACGTTGCTTAACTTTGGTCAAAAATGACGTTTGTTGTTTGTTACGGTTCGTGAGATACAGCCTGGTGACAGACGGACGGACGGACGGACAGCGAAGTCTTAGTAATAGGGTCCCGTTTTACCCTTTGGGTACGGAACCCTAAAAAGAAGTGTATAAAATTTCCTGTGGTTAAAAATAATGGATTTTGTCTATGAATGAAAAACACAATTATTACTATAGTTTGTTTTTTTAGCATTAGAAATAAGGTAAACAATCTTGACGTGTCTTTTAATTGAAAAACACATTTTAAAAATAAGTTACGGCAAATATGTAACAATTATAAATCTAATACGATCATTTATATTCTTCTGCTTTCATAAGTAATCGTTTTTGATTTTTAAAAAACCTGATAACACTGAGTATGTGGGGGAAGCGCTGCTGGCCTAGCGGAAAGCAATTCGGAGGTCGCGGGTTCTAACCCCGGCTCGTACCAATGATTTTTCGAACTTTTGTACGAAATAGCATTTGATACCTACCTATTTATACACCGATACCTATTTTTCGGTGAAAGAAAACAATGTGAGGAAACCGGACTAATCCAAATAAGTTTACTCTCTGGGTTGGAAGGTCAGGGCAGTCGCTTTCGTAAAAACTAGTGCGCATGCCAATTCTGGGATTAGTTGCCAAGCGGAGATTGAATATCTGGGAGACCGACCAAAGCTTACAAAACATAAAAACTCAAAAATGCGCGTTTTCTCATAGACCTAGCTAAGAGATCAAACCCCTTATAGCAAATTTCATCGAAATCGTTAGAGCCGTTTCTGATACCATCCAAATATATAAATAAATAATTATATATCTAATAATTGCTCGTTTAAAGGTAAGATAACACAAAGGAGAAACAAAAAGAAACTACCTACTCGCACCAGTCTTGAACCCCAATCCTCTTGCACGTATTTCCACGAACATACCGTTACGCTATTGCAACATACTTACGTTGTGTGAAATTGTCTACTACAAGGATCACGGAAACACTGTTTGCATGTGTGAGTAATAGTAGGAAAAAACGTGACAGCAACATTCCGTCGAATTAAAAAGGTGGTTTTTGCACAATGAAGTATTCAATGTTTATTTTAATAGTTCAATATTTACTTAAAGAGTGCGCGAAACATACTTTTAAGTATACAAATACCAAGACCATTTCACAAAAAAATTAAATCTGAAATTTTGCAAAAGTGGTGCCATCTAGCGAGAGTTAAGTTTTGAGTAACCTAGGCGAACCACCTTAACAGAATCGTCAAAACGAATGACACATAGCGAAAGCTAACTGAAGCGGAATTTAGAGCCAACTGTCAAGGCACGTTGTGGTCTCAGTAAAAGGCGTTTGCTTTTCAAAGCAGAGACCGCGGGTTCAAATCTCAGTCGTACGCACCTAGAGATTACAGCTTTTTATATTTTTTGGGTTTCATATCTATTATTAATTTCATAATTTGTGTCTTTTGGTTTTATGCTATATAATTTTTGAAGCTATGTCACATGTAGCGTATGTACGACTTTCTATCAGAACGTTGTAATAGGTTTGAACTCGCAGTGGGCGTTACTTAGATTACTCCTGTGCGGAAAAAAGCGGCCAAGTGCGAGTCGGACTCGCCCATGAAGGGTTCCATAGCAGCAAGCTACAATAAATATGCGGTTTACGATTTATGACGTATTAAAAAAACTACTTACTAGACTCGTTCAAACCAATTTTCGGTGGAAGTTTGCATAGTAATGTATACCTATCATATATTTTTTTTTAGTTTTATCATTCTCTTATTTTAGAAATTACAGGGAAGGACACACATTTTACCACTTTGGAAGTGTCTCTCGCGCAAACTATTCAGTTTAGAAAAAAATATATATTAGAAACCTCAATATCATTTTTGAAGACCTATCCATAGATACCCCACACGTCCTATACGTGATGATGAAAAAAATTTTGAGTTTCAGTTCTAAGTATGGGGAACCCCCAACATTTATTGTTTTTGTTTTATTTTTGTGTGAAATTCTTAAAGCGGTTCACAGAATACATCTACTTACCAAGTTTCAACAGTATAGTTCTTATAGTTTCGGAAAAAAGTGGCTGTGACATACGGACGGACAGATAGACAGGCAGACATGACGAATCTATAAGGGTTCCGTTTTTTTGCCATTTGGCTACGGAACCCTAAAAATGGTGGTCTCTTCGAAAACTTACTAAATTAAATTAAAGGATATGAAAACAATGCATTTTATTAATTTCAGACATCATATTTCATAGTAACATTTAAGCTTAAGACCTACACAATCGATATTAAATAGAAATAGTCTTAGTTTTATTTTTCAAAACGTTCGGGGTTCGATTCCCAAGCTGAGTACACATTTTTTTTAAATGTATGAATGCAGTTTTTCGTGTTACTAAAATCGATGACATGGTTCCTAAGAAGAGATCGGTGTATATCTTATAGTATCAGATTTTCCCATACTGGCCGATCTAAATGGGCCACCCTGTATAGTATATTTTAGTACAATAAGCGGGCTAAATAAATATATTAACATATATAATATGCTCTATTACGGTTTGGAAGAACAGCCGCATATGACAGTTAAAATAAAAAACCGATCATTCTAGTAGAACCTACTTATTTATTGTCTAAGTTTGACACTTAACGATAAAATACTTCTTTAAGAAAGGAGGTGTCAATTCGTAGTGCTACAGTATTTATTTTAAAGTTAAACAGATAAAATGTTGATGCTTAGTTACCATTGAAATAACAACTGCTTAGCAACTGGTGGCACCCTGGCTGCTGACGTACGTGATTTGCAGTGCGTGTAGGTATTAATGGCAGCAGCTTGAATTTGAGCGCTTAGTTACCACTGACATTCTAACCGTTATTGTCATTGTGATTAAATAAGGGTGTATGTGTTAAAGAAAAACTCAGAAGTTAAGGTATATGTGACGAACTGAAAGCCTAAGTGAAAATGACAACTAAGATGTCCTTATTTTTGTGACGATTGAAGTGTATATGTTTTCTTGGACACCTTGCCCGCTCAGGTATATCTGCTGCTGACTGTACTCTCCTAAGTGCTCATCAGTGAATATACAGCAAGATTAAATGTTCCAGTAAATAGTAAATCCAGTATTCACAGAAAACTTTTAATTGCTAAATTGGGAATCAATCCGAGCGAAACGCGGTGGGTCAGAATCCAAAATTTTAACCCATTTTTGTACTCTAAGCACCATCGACAATTATTGAAATTGAATAGGCATCGTTGTCTGAGTACCCACAACACAAACCTTCTTGAGTCCATTATTTTATGTTTTTTACTACTAACGCCATCTGTCAGAAAAACAAATAATTATTTAACATTAGCACATATGTTAATTTCATCACTTGTCCAACAGATGGCGGTAGTAGTAATACAAAGTGTTATTCCGTTATTTTATTTTTTTACGTTTATAAAATGATATTTTTATGTTTGATAACACATCTAGACATGAATTTGAATTAATATGTTAAATCTCAAACCTAACAGTGCAGTATTTTTTCCGTAAAGGCCCCAGTACACAATGGGCCATCGCCGGCCACTCCAAGGGACGCATTTATGAGGTAGAGGGAGCAAGTGATATTGCTATCTCATTCTACCGCAAGGCTGCGTCCCTTGGAGTGGCCGGCGATGGCCCATTGTGTACTGGGGCCTTTAAAGTGTACCACAAGAATGCATAGATTGTCGAATAGTGATAGGGCTCGCTTCGCTCGCCCTAATTAATGATTCTTCCGTATATATATTTAAATCATTGTATTCATTTATTAAACACAACACATATTGACATTAAACTTTAACTGTTTATAATTTACCTTATTCCTTCCAAAATTCCGTCTTACCCGTTGTAATCCGCCTGCTTTACTCGTCTGGCTGAATGCGCCCGGACTGCCAGGAGCGCGATGCTATTAAAAAAAAACTCAACTGACACAATCAGCACTGCTGCTGTCATTTTGGGTTATGGTTGTATTCTCTTTGTTTGCAGTGATTTTCTACGGAAAATTTAACAAATTGAGTTTATTTTAACGAGAATAGTATTCTCAAATGATCTCCTAGTATTATAAAACATAGTGTTCCAGCCAGTGTTCTTTGTAGTGTAGCTTTAATTCCTGTTTTAGTATATTCTATATGGATTTGAAACAATATCCTATTTCGATGGAGTCTTCAGCGTTACAGGGCGCAGTGAATGTTTGCGTAAAGGTTCAGCGCTGTGAGGAAGCGTGTACAACATATGAGCCCACGTCCGCGGAAGTGTCTGTGAAGATTGGGCCGCTGGATGATGTGTATGTAAAGGACGAGTCCGAACGCGAATGTGTATACATACAAGCTGAGCCATCGCACTCGGTTGTGAGTGTGAAAGACGAGTCGGCCGGTGTGAGCGCGGCGACGGGGCTGTACACGGACCACGCCGTGAAAGATGAGCGCGTGCTCGGCCCCGTGCTAGTGGAGCGGCGCGCGCGCCACGCACCAACAGGTTGGTTGTGGGATCTAACTATCAACACGGAGACCCTCCCTAACGCTTCGGTCAACTATGAGATGAATTGTTCGGTTCGAACTGCCAAATATTTACCGAATAAACAAATTCTTTTTTTGGGCATCTGTTAGCTGACGCGGATGCACTTCTAGCGGAAGCAGTTATAAAGTTGACTCAATTTTTTTTATTAAGCTATGAGCTTCATCACATATGTTCCTTGAGTAATTCTAAGCATTTCAAGCAACAAACAAACGCAATATTCTAAATGTGCGTCTACTCGGATTTGTAATGGATTCAAACTTTCAACCCCTTTTTAACCCTGTTAGGGGATGAATTTTACAAAACGCTGAAATTACTTTTCCTGTCTTTTAATCATCATTTCATCATTTCGGCCTATATACGTCCCACTGCTGAGCACAGGCCTCCTCTCATGCGCGAGAGGGCTTGGGCTATAGTCCCCACGCTAGCCCAATGCGGATTGGGGACTTCACATACACCTTTGAATTTCTTTGCAGATGTATGCAGGTTTCCTCACTATGTTTTCCTTCACCGAAAAGCTAGTGGTAAATATCAAATGATATTTTGTACATAAGTTCCGAAAAACTCGCTATTACGAGCCAGGATTTGAACCCTCGACCTTTGGATTGAAAGTCAGACGTCATATCCACTCGGCCACCACTGCTTGCTTGCTTGTCTTTTAATAATATCCCCAAATACAAAGATTCAAATCCCGCATTCGAAATTTTTTTTGATATCCATACAAACTTTCAACCCCTTTTTCACCACCTCGGGTGAATTTTCAAAAACGCTGAAATTGGTTTTCTTGTATTTTAATAATATATCGTTTTACGAAGTTTCAAATTCCTAGATCAAAATAAAACGAACCCCATACAAACTTTCATCCCCTTTTTAACCCCCTTAGGGGTTGAATTTCTCAAAATCGCTTATCTCTTGTACACTTTATAAATGTAATCTAGTGTGCAAATTTCAACTTTCTATCTTTTGTAGTTTCGGCTCCGCGTAACAAAAATCTCCAACTAAAATTTTCACCTTTTTACGTTTTTCTTGTAAAATTACTATGAAACCGAAAAAAAAACAAATATCAGCAATGAATTCTACGTCTTTGGTTTATACGAAAAGCCACCAGGATCAGAATAGATTTTTTTTAAAGATGACGGGTGGCGGCCGTCTTTGTACCCCACCCTCCCCGACTAGACGCACGCTTCTTTTTGCCTCCCAGGCTAGAAATGCTTAGAACTACTCAAATATCAGATGTGATGAATAGAATAGAATAGAATAGAAATACATTTATTTATGACAAACAAACACAGATGACAAAAACATGTTGACAAATATACAATGTATAACATTTAGTGAAAAATGCCATAAAAGGGTCACAACTCGGCATGTTGCTGGCAAAGCCAGCGCTGTTCTTCCGTTGTAACCCAGGCGTACGCCGTTCGACGACGAGGCGGTTATGCTATAATTTACTAAACTAATTAAAAAACTAGAACTATACCTAAAACAAAATTGAAACTAAAACTATTTAATATACAACTTCAACATTGCGGCAATTGCCGTATCTGGAACAGGCCTGACAGCCAAGTGACAGCTGGCCGCCACGCCATGGCCACGTCACACGGCACGACACCAGCACGGCCATATTTGTGCTATGACATAGCTATCCACGTGTACATTTTGTGCAGAAAACTTAAAAACTTCTAGTCGTAAAAGCTTTAAACAAACCAAACTATATCACTAAATTAATTACATATTTGGAAAAGACCAACAAATTAAAATAAAGTGACAAAAAATAGTGCAGAAATGGTGATTAATGGTGAAAAATAGTGATGAAGCTCATAGCTTAATAAAAAAGTTTTGGGTCATGTATGGCAGCGTTACATAACTGATTCCAGTATTCATGGTTTCTTTTCTTAAACATTCCTGGCCGTTCCAGAAGGAAGGTTAAAAATACATGCGGTTTTAGCCCAACTGAATATTCGGTTCGGTACGATCTGAACCAAACACAGACATTTGTTTTAATCTACGGGTGATTTCAGCTTTCAACACAGATAAACAGTCTCGCTTGAATACTTTTATTATAAGAAACTGTACACTATTAACTTACATTTAAGTGTAATCATTAAGTTTGAAATCACTGTAATAAACTTTTATACTCAAATTAACACTGAATCAGTTTTGCTCCTCCTAGTAAGATAAACATTGAATCAGTATTGCACCATATATTTATGAGAAATTTTACATATTATAATTATAATTATAATTTTACTATTAATATTTTGTCCATAGTCCTTTGGCCTTTTTTACTGCAGCCAAACGCTTACCCATGCCCTTTACTACTTTTTCACAGTACGCAGGCGACAGTAACTCCCATTGTTCTTGAACTCGAGCCCACAATATGTGTAATGACGATGGCGGTGAGTCGTAGTTATTCACTAACGCTTTTTTTAACATAGACCATAGGTTTTCGATGGGGTTTAAATCGGGACTTTGAGCTGGCCATTCTAACACATGAAAACCCTGTTCAGACAACCATTTTTTAACAACTTTTGCAGTGTGTTTAGGGTCATTATCGTGTTGAAACCATATTTCGTTGACTGGGAACGGCATATTCTCCAGCGTTTCCCCTAACTGCCTCTTTAATATGTCAAGATAGATCTCTTTGTTCATTATCCCATCAATTTTACGAATAGAACCAGGTCCAAAACAAGTCATACAGCCCCACATTTTGATGTTACCACCTCCATGTTTAACAGTTTGTATGAAATCTCGCACATTCATCCCTTCTCCTTCTCTTTTCCAATTCCATTGACGGCCGTCCGTTGAGTATCTGTTAATTTTAGTTTCATCTGAGAAAATTACCTTCGCCCAGTCTTCCTCTGTCCACGTTTCGTACTTCTTCACGAATGCTTGTCGAGCTTTTACATTTTTCTTACTAATAAGCGGTTTCTTTTTCTTCTCCACTGCTCGGAATTTTGCACCCTGAAGACTTCTTATCACTGTCCATTTACTTACGACCTTTCCTGTTTGTTTTCGTAAGAGTGAGGCGGCATGCGATGTGGATTTTGCTTCGCCAGTGACCATATAATGTACAATTCTACGCGTGTCTTGCGGGCTTAACTTTTTTGTTCGCCCCCCACTGTTCTTTTTCAAAGGTTTTGTACATTTTTGTCTTATTCTCTGCACAGCCGACTGGCTTACGGTTAAAATAAAATAGTTTGGCTGCAGTAAAAAAGGCCAAAGGACTATGGACAAAATATTAATAGTGTAAATTTCTCATAAATATATGGTGCAATACTGATTCAATGTTTATCTTACTAGGAGGAGCAAAACTGATTCAATGTTAATTTGAGTATTAAAGTTTATTACAGTGATTTCAAACTTAATGATTACACTTAAATGTAAGTTAATAGTGTACAGTTTCTTATAATAAAAGTATTCAAGCGAGACTGTTTATCCCTTTAATTTTTACACGATAAATATATGAGAGTCATTGACATTGGTTCACTTGTGCTACTAACTGTACGTCAAGTGGCGGGGCCTCAACGGGTGATCATCGCAAATTTGGCGCGTGTTAGAAATATGACCATTACCAAAAAAATATATATGAATGTTATATATAAACTACATATCACTGAATTCAGCATAAAATGGCTTATTTGATTGTATACCAAAGAATTCTGTTATATTTATGTGAATTATGCTAGACTTGTTCTAATCTTATATTAAAACATTTTTTCTACTTTCATGTAAAAATACGTATCATTACGAAATAAAACAATTGATTGTAGAAAAAGCAGTATTTATGACAAAACAATACATTTAACACTATTCACACAGTTTATTTCACTTTTTATCAGTGCGTATTCCGTTTAAATGTTCGCGGCTCGACAACGGTCGACGCGTAATGGGCGAGGTGGGACAGGAACATCACGTCATTTCTAACAATCATTGTTTTACGCGGGAATTCGACCGTTAGGGAATACCATCCTTGTTTATTGACGAATGCATCTTGCAAGAGTGAGCAAGCAAGGCATATTTTTAACAGTTTAATTTTAGGCGCGAAATGCAGCGTCGCACAGAGGCCGCGAGACGGTCTCTGCCAATTACGGGCTTGTTATGACCGAACCTTCTCGCGACCGCTGCCAATTAGGGGACTGTCCGCGTCGCGGCCTCTGTCACGCAAGGGTCAATTTAAAAAAATGGCCGCGCCATTTCTCCTATCGTTCAACCGGAGGTGCTGCCACCCGAAGGGTTATCTGATTTTATCTATTATACATTTAAAACATTCTTGAAAACAGGTACCAGAGGAGAAAATGTACATTCTTATGCAAAACCTGTGGACTATTGGAATTTAGTACTTATTCATTACTACTTATTCATTTATACATTGAAGTGTTGGCCTGGTTGTCCCAATGAACACACATGTAGGCAGCATTGTAAACAATCTATATTGATTCATCCATATATTTGTCTGACTTACAACTCTAATGGTAATTACAACCCTTTGTTTCAGCCCTTATTAAGGAGGAAGCCGGATTTATGGATGAGGAGGCGCGTGTGAAGGAGGAGTGCTCGGACAGCACAGACGGGTGCGGCGCGAGCGAGGCAGCCATGCTGGCCGGCCTGTACGACGGGCACATGGTCAAGGACGAGCTCGTGCTGGAGCCGGAGCGCCCGCACCGCCCCACAGGCGCCCCGGTGGTGAGAGGTGTGTTGATTGTTGTTTAACTACTGTCGGAACTACTCCGCAAAGCTCCTCCCGACACACACATTCAAACTACCATAACCCACTCACACACACCAATACAGAGTCTAAATAGAGAGTAAATTCAGTAAATATATTTTCTATTTTTCTTCAATGAAAGGCCATGCCAGGATAAGCTAAGTGAATCTATAAATAGTTTCTATAAAAAAAAAACGAAAAATCATTTTCCATCCATAACTTTTTTTCTAGTTAACCGATTTTGGTATAATTTACATATGTTGTACATTAAGTCAAGATAATTATATGACATAATAATATTCTCATTGTGTCATAGCAAGCAATAAAAAAAAAGCTGACTAAACTTTTTTTTTATTTTTTTTTATTACTTACAGGTTAGAGACCACTCTAGTTTTTTCGTCAATAGTACACCCACTAATAACCTACAACATATATTTTTTTCAAAATGTTATTTTAGGGAGAACATAGAGATATATTTACATAAATCACTTTACATACATTTCCTAGACTCGCCTCAATATAACATGTGTGAAACCTCTTTAGAGAAACGTGCAGATTACATACCTACATAATACTGGCCACTTACATTTCGATACGTTAAATTAAAAAAAAAGGTTAAAAGTAAAAAATTTAAAAAACAAAGTGTTCTTTTCGCAGCGGAATATTTAATTTTACTCCTTTCGATTGTAATACGCTACGAAAACGCAACAATATAATATGAGAGATTTTAACAAAAAAAAGGTCTGCAATAGCACGGGTTTTTGGTAAAAATGTTAAATCTCTGTATTGTCTCGCCATGAAGACAATTTTTCAGCGTTTAGACGAGCAGTGCCAGTTTTTTAATAATACGCTTACATATTTTGAACAGGTATGAGTTTAAAAGGCATCTTGAGTAGTCATAAAGTAGATTAGTTGTCAGTAGATCCTATTAATAATTGTGTTTTTTATTTAGATTGAAATTGCGATACACCATATACCGCCTAAGACTCCCACGTTTCATGTGTGTGGGTATGTTTTTGGAGGAATTGCCGGACGACACCATTTCTCTGAAGGAGGAGGGCATGATGGCCACAGGCCATTGTGAAAATTGTCGTCTACAACACTGGTCTCCCGACGGAGTGATTGAATTCGAAACAAGAGATTTATATTGTCCGAATTGCGGAAATAAACTTTTCTGCCGTAATGATATGTACTAGTAATGATAGTACTAGTAACCACCAAAACGACACGACACCTCGTTATCTTCTATCTAATATAAATAATCGCAAACCGGTTTAACGGTAGACCTAAATGAAATTATGCTCAATCGAAAGAGCTTGAAAAAATATCACTTTTGAATCGAGAACATGTATCCGCAAAATTCGTATTGTCGAGTATTTTGCATTTAAAAGTGAAAAAATTTCGACAAAGAATGCAAATGTTCAATTTGTTGATTGTCATTTGACAGCGTTTGTTGCGTTTAGAAACTGCAAACATGCTTACAAGTTAGGTTGGTCGTTTTTTTTTTAAATAAAAACCAAGACGAATATTACTGTTTATTTGATGACTCCGGTATGTATAATGGTTATTATTTGCATTAAGTTTCGTTTCATATGGATATGTATACCGGTATAATTATTACATAATTTTTTTTTTAAGCCAGAACGTGCGATAGTCTGTTACGGCTTTTAAGACGATTGCAACACTGCCTAGACGTCAAACCGTCAAATTCGGCTTGACGTCTTGAATTACTAATTTATTCGAAAATACGTGATAAAAACCTGTTAAATAGTGTATTGTGTGTGTTAACAATAAAAAATAGTCACCGAACATAGTGCAAAGTGCAAACGCCATCGTAACGTAACGAGATTTGAACTTCAAAGCGTTCCATGGAAGTATTGTGTTTAGTATAAACATCGGTCTCTCAGTTGTATTTTAATATTTCAGAATGGTTCCAAATATTCTTACATGTCAATTCACTACTAGCTACCTGGAAATGCAAGTGAAAGCAACCAACCTTGAAGCAGCTGTGATAAACTAATAAGTGAGCGAGATGAAAAATGACGTTGTTCAAAGAAACTTTGAGTTTAAGTGCCAGCTGACTGTAAACAGTGCGAAACAGTGAAAAGCTACAGTGTATTGTGGACATATTTAATAACTGTGCTTTAGTTTAGACTATGAATCAAATTTGAGGTGTATCGGTGAATTGGAAAGTGAATAAAATCTAATAAGTTATCTCCGGAGTCAATGTAAGTTGAATATAAGATTAAATATAATAAGATATATAGATAGTATATATGTCGCAGTCAAAAGTGTGATCTGGTCAAAAGAACTTTTAACCGACAAAAACAGGCAAAACTTATCTCTGAAAGTACATTTGACTGATAGTAACAGTCACAATTACTATTAATCAATGATTTTCAGGTAAAACTACTTTTGACCAACATGCTCAGTCAAAAGCAGTTTTGCCTGTTTTTGTCGGTTAAAAGTTCTTTTGACCAGTTCACACTTTTGACTGCAAAAGGTTGGGCTGGACATATGGCAAGGGAAGGTAAAGATAAGTGGGATAGAGAGGTAGCGGAATGGTATCCTAGAGATGGAGAAAGGAGAGAAGGAAACCAATAATGAGGTGGTCGGATGACATAAAGAAGCATGCGGAGCCGAATTGGATAGGGACGGCAAGGGATAGAGAGCTGGGGGAGGCCTATGCCAAGAAAGCAGACTGAAATAATTATTAAAAAGCAATGACATAAAAATTATTTAATAAAGTTACTAAGGAAAAAATATTGAAAAACTAATTGATATAAATGAAATGTGAATTTATTTAAATGTAATATGTACTGAAATTTAATTTTTTGGGCAATAAAGGCTATTCTATCCTATTCTATTCTAATTTGACAGGTGACAACAAAAAAAACATTTATTCCTGCTAAAATTTCAGAGTCATAGTTAAGCGTAGTGCATAAGTATACTTGGAAAAATCCGACCTATGTCGCCGTGGATGGCCCGGTGGCAGAATGGCACAGGCACCTGCTGCAATAGCAGAGGACGCTGCTTTGATTCCAGCCTGGGGCACTGGAGGCCATAAGGCTGCTGTCCGTCTGTCTGTCACCAAGCTGTATCTCAAGATCTCATGAACCGTGATAACTAGATTAACTAGACAGTTTTACATTTTCACAAATGATGTATTTCTATTGCCGCTATAACAACAAATACTAAAAACAAAATAAAGAAATATTTAAGCGGGGCCAATGAAATGAGTAAATTTTTATTAATATGTTTTAATATGACATGTTGGTGGCAAACAAGATACAAGGCTGTTAATGCCGATGGTAAGTGGGAGTTTAGACTAGACCTCTGCTTCTCCAAGGGACTCGCATTGCTGACCGAGTAAATTTTTATTAATATGTTTTAATATGACATGTTGGTGGCAAACAAGCATACAAGGCTGTTAATGCCGATGGTAAGTGGGAGTTTAGACTAGACCTCTGCTTCTCCAAGGGACTCACATTGCTGATCGAGTAAATTTTTATTAAAATGTTTTAATATGACATGTTGGTGGCAAACAAGCATACAAGGCTGTTAATGCCGATGGTAAGTGGGAGTTTAGACTAGACCTCTGCTTCTCCAAGGGACTCACATTGTTGACCGAGTAAATTTTTATTAATATGTTTTAATATGACATATTGGTGGCAAACAAGCATATAAGGCTGTTAATGCCGATGGTAAGTGGGAGTTTAGACTAGACCTCTGCTTCTCCAAGGGACTCACATTGCTGACCGGTTACAAATCTATTACACTCATACTAGGGTACCGTACCTGACTAGGGTACCGTACCATACTAGGGTACCGTACCTGAAGGGTAACTAAAAACGGGAACCTATTAGCGATTCCGACTCGCACTTGGCCGGTTTTTCTTAGTAGGTATATGACATTTGTTTCAGTTTTACTTCATTGTCCGTCTGTCTGTCTGTCACCAAGCTGTATCTCATGAACCGTGATAGGCAGTTGAAATTTTCACAGATGATGTATTTCTGTTGCCGCTATAACAACAAATACTAAAAAGTATGGAACCCTTCGTGCGCGAGTCCAAATCGCACTTGACCGGTTTGATATTTCAGGCTGGGTTATTCCCACTAGTTACCACCAAGTTCTTACCAGTGGTAACTACTGGGAATTTTTTTCCCACCTTTTACCACTGGGAACTACTGGGAAAAAAAATCCCACTAGTTACCACCAACTCGGCTTGGTGGTAACTACTGGGAATTTTTATTCCCAGTAGTTACCACTGGTAAAAGGTGGGAATTTTTTTTCCCAGTAGTTACCACCAAAATATTGTTAGAATTCAATACTAATAAAAACAGTATAAATAGTATAGTATAAATGTAGCGTGCTGTAATACATAATAAGTGTCAGTTAGTGATTCAGTAAACTGCTTTAAAAGCGATCAAAAATATTAAACCAGTTTTACCGGTATAAGTGTAAAAACTAAAATAGAAGAGTCTCATTCTAGTTAAGTAGAAATTTTTATCCGGATTTAATTGATCTTATTGTGTGTGTATATTGATCGTGTTGTTCCTTTTAAATACCACGAGTGCAAAAAGGCCGAACCGAGTGTGGCGCGCACCGCGCACCCTTTTGTTTTTAACCGTCGTATCACCTGTGTCTGACCCTTGCGAAATATTCTTTGTTCTGCATAACTGCCAGCTTTTATGGCTGATAAGAATGGTATTGGTTGATATAGTTTGATAATCCTACTGGAACAAATTTAGGCTAAGCTAAAAATAAACACGTGAAATATATTTGATTATTTACTCCTCCCACCAAACTTTCATCCCCTTTTACCTGGGCCAAATAATGACTACGACAATCTTTTTTAATGATCTGTTTTTAATTACTTACACGTTATTCCAATGAACATATTTTCCAAAAGAATAAAAGTTAAATACAAAAAAAAAGACGTGTACGAATAGCACCTAATGCCCCTCTGGTAGAGTGTTATTACCATCCCGCTAGCGTGGGTGTTTAAGCAATCGAGCCGACCAGCGTAACATGACCGAGCGATGTACTACCCGATCGTAATTGACATGCGAGTCTATGCTGGTTAGTCCGAGCAGTCAGCCCATCCGAAGCGCGCCCTAAGCGGTTTTAATAACAACCATGCCCTTTACTTATTTACTACAAATTATGAATATCTACATATTCCAACTCTGCTTCGTGTTATAATAGAACGGAATGAAGTAGCTGTAAATAATAAAACGATATCAGTTCTGTCTGTTTTTGACTGATTTGTTTGTTCGTTTGTATAAATATGTAATTCAATTTACAGTTAATAAGATCATTTGAATCCGGATAAAAATTTCTACTTAACTAGAATGAGATTCTTCTATTTTAGTTTTTACACTTATACCGGTCAATCTGGTTTAATATTTTTGGTCGCTTTTAAAGCAGTTTACTGAATCACTAACTGACACTTATTATGTATTACAGCACGCTACATTTATACTATACTATTTATACTGTTTTTATTAGTATTGAATTCTAACAATATTTTGGTGGTAACTACTGGGAAAAAAAATTCCCACCTTTTACCAGTGGTAACTACTGGGAATAAAAATTCCCAGTAGTTACCACCAAGCCGAGTTGGTGGTAACTAGTGGGAATTTTTTTTCCCAGTAGTTCCCAGTGGTAAAAGGTGGGAAAAAAATTCCCAGTAGTTACCACTGGTAAGAACTTGGTGGTAACTAGTGGGAATAACCCTTCAGGCTCCGTCACACAGGCGCGTTTCGCGTGCGGCGCGTGAGCGGGGCGCGCCGCTTTTTCATATAAAACGCTCAGGCCCGGCTCTGAAAACGCGCCGGTGTGACGGAACCTTTATTTCAGTTTACTCCACTGTCCGTCTGTCACCAGGCTGTATCTCATGAACCGTGATAGCTAGACAGTTGAAATTTTCACACATGATGTATTTCTGTTGCCGCTATAACAACAAATACTTAAAAGTGTTCCGTTCTTGATGGGTGAGTCCGACTCGCACTTATCCAGTTTTTTTTACGGATAGGCATTAATATTAAAGAATGAAATAGTAGTCATAATTTCCATACTTTCACTTTAGTGCCATGAAGGGTAGGTACAAAAGGGTTCCCTCTTTTGAGATTGGAAAGTGGGCTAGGTTATAAATGCGGCCTTCACAACAGTGTTGGCCGAACGCTAATGCAATTGACCATTAAAAATTAACCATTGAAACGGTTAATTGCCATTAGCCATTAACCATTGAAGGAAAATTAATTGTCAATTGCATTGAACATCAATTTGCATTAATGTTAATTTATTACGAACCACTAACAATTAAAAAGAATTAATGGTTATTGCTTTACAAACCATTAAAAACTAAAACAATTTTTAATGAAAATTAAACATGTGATTGATAATTAACAATTAACAAGAACAAATATCGTAATTTTATAAGGGATCAAAGGTCTAGTGCAGCGGTCGGCAACCTGCGGCCCGCGGGCCGCATGAACCTGTCCGAGTTCCGCCTTGGCTATTTTGTATGTAATAGTGAAAAACGACAATGTGTCATAAAGTCATAAATATTAACAAAGTACGGCCCGCGTCACCATTTATTTTGTTTATTTTGTTATTTTATTTACTTTATTTATTTACTTTATTTATTTATTTTATGAATTTTTATCAGTTTTATCAATTTTTATCAATTTTATTTATTTATTTATTTAAACTTTATTGCACAAAACATAAAAATAATGTACAAATGGCGAACTTAATGCCTTTATAAATTTTTTTTATTTATTTTATTTATTTTATTTATTTTATTTATTTTATTTATTTTATTTATTTTATTTATTTTATTTATTTTATTTATTTTATTTATTTTATTTATTTTATTTATTTTATTTATTTTATTTATTTTATTTATTTTATTTATTTTATTTATTTTATTTATTTTATTTATTTTATTTATTTTATTTATTTTATTTATTTTATTTATTTTATTTATTTTATTTATTTTATTTATTTTATTTATTTTATTTATTTTATTTATTTTATTTATTTTATTTATTTTATTTATTTTATTTATTTTATTTATTTTATTTATTTTATTTATTTTATTTATTTTATTTATTTTATTTATTTTATTTATTTTATTTATTTTATTTATTTTATTTATTTTATTTATTTTATTTATTTTATTTATTTTATTTATTTTATTTATTTTATTTATTTTATTTATTTTATTTATTTTATTTATTTTATTTATTTTATTTATTTTATTTATTTTATTTATTTTATTTATTTTATTTATTTTATTTATTTTATTTATTTTATTTATTTTATTTATTTTATTTATTTTATTTATTTTATTTATTTTATTTATTTTATTTATTTTATTTATTTTATTTATTTTATTTACTTGTTTATTTATTTATTTAATAGTTCCAAGCAAAATGAACATTAATTATTAGTTTATGAAAAAAATATTTAATTCCATTAAGCGTTAATGCAATTGACAGTAATTCTAATTAATTTTTCGAAACTTTAATGGCATTAAATGGGCAATTAGATTGACAATCAATGTAATTAAACGTCTCAAGATTCAATTCTAACTAACTTTAATTAAATTGATGCGTAATGCAATTGATTAATTGCGGAATTAATGGTTAATGCAATTGGTTAATTGTTAATTAGAATTAACCATTACGGCCAACACTGCTTCACAGAACCGATCTGCGACCAGAAAAGTGGGTCAGGTTAGAACTGTGATCCTTATAGAACCAAACTGCAACCAGAAGTGGGTTAGGTTAGGTTAGAACTGCGACCCTTACAGAACCGAACTGCTACCAGAAAAGCAGATGAGATTTTTTTAATTACATATTTGTTTTTAGATATATCGGAATAGTAAATTTTTCGAGTTAATGTTACGGATTTAAAGTTTTCTGAGATGAGATAGGTTTGTAACCGCCTTGATGAAGGTTTGAAGTCTAAAAGTAAATAATTACTTAATTCATAATGAGTATTACCTATTACTATTATTTATTTTAACCGAGCGAAGCCGGGTTTTCATCTAGTTGTTATTAAAAGTTAATAAATATTTTTAAACATATTTCTACGTTTTTATACCAGACTACGAATGAAAGGAGAGTAAAAGAACACTTTGTTTTTTTATATTTTTTACTTTTAAACTTCATTCTTCATTTAAGGTAACGAAATGTAAGTGGCCAGTATTATGTAGGTATGTAATCTGCACGTTTCTCTAAAGAGGTTTCACACATGTTATATTGAGGCGAGTCTAGGAAATGTATGTAAAGTAATTTATGTAAAGATGTCTCTATGTTCTCCCTAAAATAAAATTTTGAAAAAAATATATGTTGTAGGTTATTAGTGGGTGTACTATTGGCGAAAAAACTAGAGTGGTCTCTAACCTGTAAGTAATAAAAAAAAAGTTTAGTCAGCTTTTTTTTTATTGTTTGCTATGACACAATGAGAATATTATTATGTCATATAATGATCTTGACTTAATGTACAACATATGTAAATTATACCAAAATTGGTTAACTTGAAAAGTTATGGATGGGAAATGATTTTTCGTTTTTTTTTATAGTAACTATAAAGTTTAGGGTGCTCAAATTTGGCACAATAATGACTAATGTGGAGCCACACCATCTATAAAAATTACAAGTCAAAACTCGCTGGGGGCAGATTCACTTAGCTTATCCTGGCATGGCCTTTGTAATTAATTTTCAGCTGAATTAACTAAACTTTTCGATTTAGTTGTGATGTTGATGTATAGGAATATGTTTAGATGGTACATATAGTTCTAGCCAAAAACAAAATATTTATTCTTAAAAGATATATATATATATATATATATATATGTATATAGCAAAGTTTAATTTTATCCTCTAGAATGGCTTGCCACATAGATGCTAATTTTCAATTGCTTTACTCACATTGGCTATTGAAAGTTCACCCTACTGTTAAAGTTTAAAGTGATGATAATTAATGATTAATTTGGATTCGGTTTGTGATGTTTTATAGCTAGAGTTTTCTTGGCGTTGGTGTGGTAAATATTGTGTGTTTCATTTGGTAGCTAGTTTACCCCCATGCTTTAAAACTCTTGCTCGTTTTGGATCACCAGCTCATCTATTGTCGAGAATGAAGTATGAAAGATAATTCTTAGTTAAATTAAAGAAACTTATATAACGCCCTGCCACTGTTATATATTTATCAGGTTGGTATTATGGATATTTGAGTATTATTTTGTCGTCTTACAGCGCCCACTCTTGTCTCCTCTGCGGCGGTGTCGGGTCGGCGCCGCTCGTGCTCGGTCAGGCTGGAGCGCCTGCTGGTGGACGCGGAGCGGCGCACCTGCCGGGTCGGGCGCCGCACATACAAGCTGCACGCCACCGAGCCCGCACCCACACGCCATGTCACCACCACCGTCTATCAATGTCACCATTGCGGCAAACGGTTCAGGAGCAAGTTGGTTCTGAAGAAGCACGTACACACTCACTCGCCTTTACATAATTCAACCGTAGGGGATTATGGTTTAGAACGACATCAAATGCTACATGGTGACAAAAAATTGTATGAAAAGGCTCACATGATTATACACACAGGCGAAAAGCCTTTTAGGTGTAAATACTGTTGCTACGAGAGTAGTAGAAAATTTAATTTACGAACTCACCTGATCACTCACACAGACGAGAAGCCTTTCAGGTGTACACACTGTGACCACAAGTCGAGGACGAAAGCACACTTACGGATACACCTGATGACTCACTCAGACGAGAAGCCTTTCAATTGTAGTCACTGTGACTACAAGTGTAGAAGAAAAGCACATTTACATAAACACCTGATGACTCACACAGACGAGAAGCCTTTCAGTTGTAGTCACTGTGGCTACAAGTGTGGAAGAAAAGCACAGTTACGGAAACACCTGATGACTCACACAGACGAGGAGCCTTTCAGTTGTAGTCACTGTGTCTACAAGTGTAGAAGAAAAGCACAGTTACGGGAACACCTGATGACTCACACAGACGAGAAGCCTTTCAGTTGTAGTCACTGTGTCTACAAGTGTATAAGAAAAAGAGATTTACAACGTCACCTGATGACTCACACAGACGAGAAGCCTTTCAGTTGTAGTCACTGTGGCTACAAGTGTGGAAGAAAAGCACAGTTACGGAAACACCTGATGACTCACACAGACGAGAAGCCTTTCAGTTGTAGTCACTGTGGCTACAAGTGTAGAAGAAAAGCACAGATACGGGAACACCTGATGACTCACACAGACGAGAAGCCTTTCAGTTGTAGTCACTGTAGCTACCAGTGTATAAGAAAAGGAGATTTACAGACTCACCTGATGACTCACACAGACGAGAAGCCTTTCAGTTGTACACACTGTGGCTACAAGTGTAGTAGAAAATTAAATTTACGGAAACACCTGATGACTCACACAGACGAGAAGCCTTTCAGTTGTAGTCACTGTAGCTACAAGTGTAGAAGAAAAGGAGATTTACAGACTCACCTGATGACTCACACAGGCGAGAAGCCTTTCAGTTGTAGTCACTGTAGCTACAAGTGTAGAAGAAAAAGAGATTTACAGACTCACCTGATGACTCACACAGACGAGAAGCCTTTCAGTTGTAGTCACTGTAGCTACAAGTGTAGAAGAAAAAGAGATTTACAGACTCACCTAGGCGTCACAAACCTGGTTTCACCGAAATCGAAAAAACCGGCTAAACTGGGTTTACAGCCTATTGCAAAAACCGGGTTTTCACTTGCATAAAACCGGCTTTTTCGAGTTTTTCGATTTTACAGTTTTATATAAGTACATTATTTTGAAGAGCAAATAAAAAACAATACAGTACATTATACGCACAAATTGTATAAATAAACAGCTTTTTAGTCTCCAATGTAATATCTATTTGCGTTTTGCAGATAGACTGCTTAGGTGCTCCTTGAAGTTGAGGCTTCAATCCAGGAAAATGCTTCGAATATTTAGGAAGAAACTTGTGTCCGACAAGATTGCCCCTGAATTTTACTCTCAGTTCCTTGTTGGCCAGTTTGTTCCACAGTGAAAGTGATAGTCATCTAATAGATCCAGGTCCTTTTCCAGGGTATGTTGTCCCATTTCAGTCTATTTTCTTTTCATCTTTTGAACTCTGACACCTCAGTTACTCTAGGCGCTAATGAACGAAGTGGTCCGAAATTTTGAATCTATTTTAAGGTTTCCGATTTCATTTACGCTTTTTTCTCTCTTTTTGTGCGTATAAGTGCTAGTATTTGTTTAATTTAGAATATTTTGTAAGTAACTATGAGTTCCTGTAATTGGCTTTCAGTTTCAATCTTGTTGTCTATTGTAAGTTTAAAGCTGTTGGTTCTCCTTAACGTAGATAAATAAATATATAAAGGAATCTAGTATGTAGTAAAGCTCATTTAAGCACTCACCAAAAGATACACACTCTGATATAAAGAAAGGACGCTTAGCATAAATTAATTATGACGAACGTGTAAGCCATGTTATCTCGATTGCGCACAAAAAATATAGTCAGCTGGTAAGACAGAGTAAATACGATCACTATATTAATATTATTGCAAAGAGCCAAAATGCCTAAAACAAAATCTATGTGGCAAATTGTTAACAAAGAGCGGGGTCAAACGTCACTTCGCCCTCAGACTGATTTTACAGAGATCGTCGTGAACTCGAGCGGTGCAGGGTTTGGTTCCAAGCAGGCTGCAGCGAGCGCTATGAACCAACTCGAGTTGCGCTAAACCTTGCTTGTGCGACCGCTGACCGCAGCTTTCGCCTGCAGCCGTTCTCTGCAGAAGAGGTTTTTCATAGGATTACTAGAGTTATTCCACATAAAACTACGAAAGACCTCTACGGGATTTCTATGGAGCTTTTATACATCGCCGCAGCTCCCCTGTCACCAGTGCTGGCGGGTCTGTATAATCAATGTATCATTGAAGGTGTGTTTCCCTCCCCCTTGAAAGTGAGCAAAATCTCACCTCTTTTTAAGGGAAAAGGAAAAAGAGAAGACATTGATTCCTACAGACCCGTCTCCATTATACCAGCGGTAGCAAAAGTGTCCGAGAACGGCCTTAGTTCGCGCTTAACGGCGTTTTTGACTGCAACCGATGCCCTGTCCGAGCGTCAATACGCCTACCGCGCCGGCCGCTCGACATGTGCGCGCGAGCTGGTGCGCCGTGTAATGGATGCTCGCGGACGTGGCCAACAGGTCGCAGTGTTGTGCTGCGACTTATCGAAGGCCTTCGATGTAGCTGACCACGGCGTTCTCGCTATTAAACTACGCCATTATGGTATCGAGGGCAAGGCTCACGCACTCGTATGTGATATGCTGCGCGGGCGGTCACAGGTGGTGGTGTCTGACGGAGGCAGAGTGAGATCAGAGCCTATATCTACGACAATGGGCGTTGCCCAGGGGTCGTCGGTATCTAATATACTTTTCTCTTTGCTTCTCAACGATCTACCAGAAGCCATTGTGGAGGGAGAAGTATATATGTATGCCGACGATGTAGCCGTGGTAGTGTGTGCACCTGGCATTGATAAACTCGAGCAGTGTCTGAATAAGGTCGCAAACCAGGTGTCACAGTACTTCCGTAGCAATGGCCTGGTACTAAATCTCAATAAAACCCATTTTATTCACTTCTATCTCGGGGGTAAGGGCCCAAGAAACCTTGGAGTATTTGTGGATGGTACCCAAGTTGGTCAGGTTCAGACTGCCACATTCCTGGGTTTTGAACTGGACAGAGGGCTGCAGTGGGAATCGCACATAAGCGCGAAATTTATATTTACTATTGGACGATAAGCCTTCGCGCCTACATTTTTTAAATTTGCCGCCTTTTTTTACTTACAAGATTTGCTTGACCCACAGACATAAGATTCGCGCTCACGCTATTTTTTTATGATACTCAAAATTGAAAGAAAAGTAAAGCTGCGTTTCGTTACAACACGCTGCGTGCGTTTTGAAAAAAAAAACTGCGAAATTAATTATAAAAAGTATCTTGGTAAAAAAGTATTTACAAAATACTAAGATACCAACGGAACGTATCTAAATACAAGTTACAAGATAAATTTCTTAAAAGTATCTAAGATGGATATACAAGATACGTATCAGTTAATAACATATACTAATCTATGATACGTATCTTAGGAGTGGATTCCAGACGGGGTGATCAAATCGACCGATTTGATCAGAAATGTAATTGGCATCAATTTCCAATTTAATCACCAATTATAGATTTATGGTGATATGAGCCCCCTTTAAATTTAAAAAATGCTCCAAAATAAAAATACCGGCTTCACAAATTGGTACCTATTCTTGCGTCCACACTCCATTTTATCGGTAATATCATGGTAATATCGGTCATAATCGGCTAGCCAAATTAGCGTTTGCGTCCGCAAGGCCTTATTCGATCGGACAATTTAATCAGATTGGCGAAAAATTTACTCGTCTGGCTGGACACGTCTGTCACATCTCTAACAACACTCCTGTATACAATAAATATTAATGATTCTTCTGCATATATATTTAAATCATTGTATTCATTTATTTTACGTCATGACATTAAACTTTAACTGCTTATAATTTACCTTATCCTGATCCTTTTCCAAAATTCCGTCTTACCCGTTGTAATGTAATCCTTATGCTGGCTACATACGTAACGATAAATCGTAGCGATTAAACTGTGCAGTCCGATTTGCGCAGTTTTATCTGCCGTGTGTATGACAAATCGTTGTCGATTATCGTTGATCGGTGGCAGTTGCAAATTATATTAGAAAAATCGTTGTCGATGCGTTTGCACAGTTTTATCGTTACGTGTGGATGGCGATCGGTCATTTCGGCAGTACTTCACGTAGCTTGCTTGTGTGCGCACGTTCGTTCGCCAAGTAAATAATGAAAAATGTAATGAAAAATATAAAAATGCATATTTCTCTTGGTCACGTCATCACGCGTGAACGGCTGGACCAATTTCGCTAATTCTTTTTGTCTTAAAGTTGGTCAAGCAAAAAATAAATAAATTTAAACTGTTTATTTCAGTAAAATATGCACATCATATAATATCAAGCTTAACTACTAATCTTAACTTTAAAAGATTTTTTGAGTAAAGGAGTCTTATCTTCTATATATTATAAATTAAATTAAATTAAATAATTATTTATTTCAGAAATTAAATTTCCATAATATATTAGTAGCTTATTATTATTACTCTTAAACCTATGTTAGTGACTACCTATGTTATGTACTTTATTTAGATTTAATAGACATGTAGGCTACTCCAGTACTCCCAGAAAGCGCCATCAATCCTGTCTGCTACAGTGGCTAGGAGACTGTTGGCGCTGCCGCGTACGCGCCGCACCAGCGACGCCACCCGCTTGCGCATGATGGCGTGGAAGCCGTCGGTGCGCGCCTCCGCGAACATACCGCTAGCGCTGCAATAGCGCGGCAGCCCCAACAGCATCCTAAAAGCGTTATTATATTGGACGCGTAGGGCGCTGTAAGTTTTTTGAGTAAAGTTGATCCATAGGCTGCAGGTGTAAAATGACTGGCAGTACGCCTTAAAAAGGGTGATTTTAACGTTGCTAGTACACCTTGCGAACCTACGAATCAACATATTACTTCTTACTGCCAGCGCCCTACGCTCCCTTTCCACGTCTACGTCATCTTTTAGCGATGCGGTTACCCAGTGTCCCAAGTACTTAAATTCTCTTACTACTTTAAGAGGAGTGCCATTCAGTCTCACTGGAGGTAACATTTGGTCGTCTAATTGGACTGTTCTTCCCCTGAAAACCAGCAGCTCGCTTTTAGAGACATTGTACTTGAGACCCTGGGCCTCCGCATACCGCTCACAAACACCTACTAGTGTCCTAAGGGCGTCGATCGATGGGCTCAGCAACACCATGTCGTCCGCGTAACTGATGTTATTTACGAACGTTCCATTTATTGAACATCCGACCATAGTGTTGCTGAGCTCCTCGATCAGCCGATTGACATATAGGCTGAAGAGTCTGGGCGACGTAAGCCCCCCCTGCCTGACCCCGCACTCCAACCTATACTCATCGGATAGCGAGCCCGCCCACTTAACGACATTAGTTTGGTGGCCGTACCAAAACCTGAACAGTTCCACCAATTCCCCGGGTAAAGACGTCTCCTCGTACAGTTTCTGCCAAAGTCTGTTATAGGACACCAGATCGAAGGCTTTTGAGAGATCAAGAAAACACGCAAAAACTGGTGTTTTCCTGTCTGAGTAATATCGGACAGTGTGCTTAAGGCCCGGGTCTCCTATAAACGCCATCGGCAGCTTACAGCGTCTGCGTCACGATGCTTACTATAGAGATGTACTGTTGTGGTCTGTTTTAGACGTCGACGTCAGCGTCTTTTTTGTTCGAAAACGTTGACGCTGACGCCAGACGCCGCGTACAGCATAAAATAGGAGACCAGGGCCTAAGACAAAGGACTGCCGTCTCGGTGGATAAGCCCGGCCGAAATCCAAATTGTGCGTCATGAAGCACCGTGTGCTTTTCCAACTGTTTGTCAAGCACACTGTCCAACACCTTTGCTACAATCGTAGCCAACGAAATGGGCCTATAATTTTTAATGTCCGAGGTGTCTCCTGTACGGTTTTTGATAATTGGTACTACCACGGTTCTCATCATGTCGCTCGGTATATAAGTATGGCTGACACAGAAGCTGAAGAACATGGCGAGTACTCTAGGTAAGTGTACCCCTGCATGCTGCAGGTGCTCAATGCTAAGGGAGTGGTGTCCTGGTGACTTTCCTCGCGTCATGTTCTTCACCACCGATGCCACCTCCTTAGCTGTGATTCTCTCCAGCGGCCCCGAAGGCACACACCTCTTTGGAGGTGGGCCCCCGCAGGGCCCCAAGGGAGACTCAACCTTGAAGTGCTTCTGAAACAAATCAGCTATCTCCTTAGGCTCACTAACACCCTCTACACTCACAGGGAGGCCCGCCCTCGGTCTCAATTTATTGGTTTATTATATTATATATTATATATATATATATTATATATATATATATTATATATCTATATATATAAATGCAAGTGTCCTGACTGACTGATTCATCAACGCAGAGCCGAAACTACAAAAGCCAGAAAGTTGAAATTTGCACACCAGATTGCATTTATAAAGTGTACAAGAGATAAGAAGCGATTTTGAGAAATTCAACCTATAAGGGGGTTAAAAAGGGGATGAAAGTTTGTATGGGGTTAAAGTTTTCTTTTAAGCTAGGAATTTGAAACTTCGTAAAAAGATATATTATTAAAATACAAGAAAACTAATTTCGGCGTTTTACAAAATTCATCCCCTAAGGTGGTGAAAAAGGGGTTGAAAGTTTGTATGGATATCAAAATTTTTTTCGAGTGGTGGACTTGAATCTTTGTATTTAGGGATATTATTAGAAGACAGGAAAAGTAATTTCAGCGTTTTGTAAAATTCATCCCTTAACAGGGTTGAAAAGGGGTTGAAAATTTTAATCCATTACAAATGCTTTGAAACTTCTTAGAAAGGCATAATAGCCGATTACAAAAAAAAGTTATTGCAACGTTTTTGGAAATTCAACCCCTAAGGGGGTTAAAAAGGGGATGAAAGTTCGTCTTCAGGTGCAAATTTTATTTGAAGCTAGGAACTTGAAACTTTGTAAAAAGGTATTGAATTAAAATACAAGAAAACTGATTTCAGCTTTTTTGAAAATTCATCCCCTATGGTGGTGAAAATGGGGTTGAAAGTTTGTATGGATATCATACATTTTTTCGAGCGCGGGATTTGAATCTTTGTATTTGGGGATATTATTAGAAGACAATAAAAGTGATTTCAGCGATTTGTAAAATTTATCCCCTAACAGGGTTAAAATGGGGTTCAAAGTTTGAATCCATTACAAATGCTTTGAAACTTCTTAGAAAGACACAATAGCCGATTACAAAAAAAAGTAATTGCAACGTTTTTGGAAATTTAACCCCTAAGGGGGTTAAAAAGGGGAAGAAATCTTTCTTCCACTACTATGGTGTCTCTCGTGTCCGTCAGCTTCGCTCTTCTGGCAATCTTTCTCTGTCTATACCATCTCACCGAACTGGTTATATGTCCGATTCCTTCTCAATTCAGGCAGCTCGCCTTTGGAATAGTCTCCCTGTCAAAATTAAACAGTGTCCGAACAGATTTGCTTTTAAAAAATCCTTAAGTGAGCACTTTGCTGGCAGTACTGGAAAATCTTGAATGTTTCTGTTTTGTAAGTTCATCTGATTTCATATGTATGTATGTATGTATATGTATATGTAAGTAGGTATATGTATTTGTATCAATATTATTTATATTTATGTATGTTTATATTAGTGTATTTATTATGATTGTATTGTGTTCGTACAGGTACCTAATTGTATCATCTACTACATGTTTTTGCACCGCCTACAACTTATCTGCTTTGCCTAAAGGTTGACTGGTAGAGAATGCCTTATGGCATTAAGTTCGCCTTTTGTACAGTGTATTTCCTTATGTGCAATAAAGATTAAATAAATAAATAAATAAATAAAGTTCGTCTTGGGGTGTAAATTTAATTTTAAGCTAGGAACTTGAACTTTTTGCATAAAAAAAGGTATTGAATTAAAAAACATGAAATCTAATTCAAGAATTTTTGAAAATCATCCCCCAAAGTGGTGAGAAAGGGGTTGAAAGTTTGTATGGAGATCAGATATTTTGTGAGTGCGGAACTTGAATCTTTGTATAAGGGCATAACTAGGTACCTATTATGAGAATACAAGAAAAGTAATTTCAGCAACCAACATCAAAATCCACTTGACTTAAAACTTCATACAACTTGCTAAAAAAGAAAAGTACTTAATTTGAACATTGCTTGGATATGAAAATTATATGTACTAAAGATGTAAAATGTTGAAGATAAGATTCCACGCGGACGAAGTCGCGGGCAACAGCTAGTATATACAGGGTGTCCCAGAAATCGACGTCAAGCCGTAAACGGATGATAGACCAAGTCATAACAGTTATCATAAAAATACAAAAAAAAAATCCAACTCATGTTTTTTAAAAATTATGGTCACTTTAAAATATCACTAAAAAATCCACACCCTGTAATGGTTCTTTAACTCTTGTTACTACAAATTCCATAATTTATTCTAATTTTTTTGTTATTGTGTAATCTTGCATAATTACAGGGTGTGGATTTTTTAGTGAATTTTTAAAGTGACCATAATTTTTAAAGAACATGAGTTGGAATTTTTTTTGTATTTTTATGATAAGTGTTATGACTTGGTCTATCATCCGTTTACGGCTTGACGTCGAATTCTGGGACACCCTGTATATAAATGCAAGTGTCCTGACTGACTGACTGACTGATTCATCAACGCAGAGCCGAAACTACAAAAGCCAGAAAGTTGAAATTTGCACACCAGATTGCATTTATAAAGTGTACAAGAGATAAGAAGCGATTTTGAGAAATTCAACCCCTAAGGGGGTTAAAAAGGGGATGAAAGTTTGTATGGGGTTAAAGTTTTCTTTTAAGCTAGGAATTTGAAACTTCGTAAAAAGATATATTATTAAAATACAAGAAAACTTATTTCAGCGTTTTTGAAAATTCATCCCCTAAGGTGGTGAAAAGGGGGTTGAAAGTTTGTATGGAAAACAAAAATTGTTTCGAGTGGTTGACTTGAATCTTTGTATTTAGGGATATTATTAGAAGACAGGAAAAGTAATTTCAGCGTTTTGTAAAATTCATCCCCTAACAGGGTTAAAAAGGTGTTGAAAATTTTAATCCATTAGAAATGCTTTGAAACTTCTTAGAAAGGCATAATAGCCGATTACAAAAAAAAGTGATTGCAACGTTTTTGAAAATTCAACCCCTAAGGGGGTTAAAAAGGGGATGAAAGTTCGTCTTCGGGTGCAAATTTTATTTTAAGCTAGGAACTTGAAACTTTGTAAAAATGTATCAAATTCAAATACTAGAAAACTAATTTCAGCGTTTTAGAAAATTCATCCCCCAAGGTGGTGAAAAAGGGGTTGAAAGTTTGTATGGATATCAAAATTATTTTCGAGCGCGGGACTTGAGTCTTTGTATTTGGGGATATTATTAGAAGACAATAAAAGTAATTTCAGCGTTTTGTAAAATTCATCTCCTTACAGGGTTAAAAAGGGGATGAAAGTTTGTATGGGGTTAAAGTTTTCTTTTGAGCTAGGAATTTGAAACTTCGTTAAAAGATATATTATTAAAATACAAGAAAACTAATTTCAGCGTTCTTGAAAATTCATCCCCTAAGGTGGTGAAAAGGGGGTTGAAAGTTTGTATGGAAAACAAATATTGTTTCGAGTGGTTGACTTGAATCTTTGTATTTAGGGATATTATTAGAAGACAGGAAAAGTAATTTCAGCGTTTTGTAAAATTCATCCCCTAACAGGGTTAAAAAGGTATTGAAAATTTTAATCCATTAGAAATGCTTTGAAACTTCTTAGAAAGGCATAATAGCCGATTACAAAAAAAAGTGATTGCAACGTTTTTGGAAATTCAACCCCTAAGGGGGTTAAAAAGGGGATGAAAGTTCGTCTTCGGGTGCAAATTTTATTTTAAGCTAGGAACTTGAAACTTTGTAAAAATGTATCAAATTCAAATACTAGAAAACTAATTTCAGCGTTTTAGAAAATTCATCCCCCAAGGTGGTGAAAAAGGGGTTGAAAGTTTGTATGGATATCAACTTTGATGACTGAGTATATGTATAAATATTTAAAAAACAGCTAGTTTTAAATATTTATACATATACTTGGTCAAGCAGATCTTGTCAGTAGAAAAAGGTGGTAAATTTGAAAAATGTAGGCGCGAAGGGATAGTGTCTCATAGATAATTTGAATTTCGCGCCTTTTTCTACTGACAAGATTTGCTTGACCATCTTATAATTAATATTTTTTATAGGTTGTACATAATAGCATAATAGATCATATAATTCGGTGATTTCGGTATACTGCCCTCTTATTTTAATTAGGTATTTTTTAATAATATTTCTTGCTTGTCTATTCGTCCGTCCTTCTATAAGTTTTAGTAATTCCTTTGAAAATCTATTCAAGATGCTCGGTAAGATGCAGTTCCACACTCTCTGCCTGTATACATTGTTTGGTTATTGTCAGGAGAAGTTTCTTATGACAGAACAAAATAAGAAAGTTGCGCGGAACATTAGAAAATTTAACTACCATATTAACTTTGATGACATGGATAACATGTTTCTTGCGTGAGCTTCTGCGGAGAACTGACGATCGACGCCGATATCGGAGGCGTGTGGAGGCACTAGGAACGTTCGATTTATCTGCACAGTCGGACTGCACAGTTTTAAGCTGGAAACAAATTATCGGACGCGGCTGACGGGCGCGACATAAAAGTGTGCACAGTGTTCGGGTCATTAACACGCACTTTTTGGTAACTATTATTTTCAAAAGTCCGGTTTTCTCGTCGCCAATTTGTTATATATTGAGGTGCCGGAGGTGGACGGTAATTAATTAATACACTACACTTCCAAACACTGGAATATATTTTATTTCAATTAAACTATCGCTACTACATGATGTTACTAGCTAAACAGATCTGACGAAAGAGAGTGAGTCAAAGAACGAACATCTTAACTAAGGCGCGAATATTTAAATCATGAATACTGAATGTACTACAAGTAGCAAAATGATTTGACTGTGATTCCGCCATTTTGAGGATGTTTGAGGTAATATCACCGCGTGATCGTGCAAGTCGACAACTTAAGTTTTATTCTACAGGAATACACGCAGGTCCTGTTATTCTAATTTCTAAACCCTTCCTGGGATAAAACAGTACCTTTTATAGTCTCGACCACTAACCTTTCAGCAAAGTTGAATGAGCAGGAAGGTTTTCTAATGGTGGCGGACACAAATCAAACAATCCTCTGTCATGCACAATTATTATACTAATATATTCATGGTATGGTACTATGATCACACAACAACTGTGACTTCGGAGCTGAAAATTAAATTATATTCATTAAAATTATTTAGGACGACACAGCTGACTTACAGCTAAAGGCGGAATAGATATAAAAAAAGAAAGAGTCTATGGTCACCCAGCTTTTTATAAGGAAGGAGCATAGACAAGAATGGATTTTTTTTTCTAACAGTGAGTCATCAGGTGAACCCGTAATTGTGCTTTTCTTTTACACTTGTAGGCACAGTGAGTACACCTGAAAGGTTTATGGTCTGTGTGAGTCATCAGGTGACTCTGTAATTCTCCTTTTCTTCTACACTTGTAGCTACAGTGACTACAACTGAAAGGCTTCTCGTCTGTGTGAGTCATCAGGTGAGTCTGTAAATCTCCTTTTCTTCTACACTTGTAGCTACAGTGACTACAACTGAAAGGCTTCTCGTCTGTGTGAGTCATCAGGTGACTCTGTAACTCTCCTTTTCTTCTACACTTGTAGCTACAGTGACTACAACTGAAAGGCTTCTCGTCTGTGTGAGTCATCAGGTGAGTCTGTAAATCTCCTTTTCTTATACACTTGTAGCTACAGTGACTACAACTGAAAGGCTTCTCGTCTGTGTGAGTCATCAGGTGACTCTGTAAGTCTTTTTTTCTTTTACCCTTGTAGCTACAATGACTACAACTGAAAGGCTTCTCGTCTGTGTGAGTCATCAGGTGACTCTGTAACTCTCCTTTTCTTCTACACTTGTAGCTACAGTGACTACAACTGAAAGGCTTCTCGTCTGTGTGATTCATCAGGTGACTCTGTAACTCTCCTTTTCTTCTACACTTGTAGCTACAGTGACTACAACTGAAAGGCTTCTCGTCTGTGTGAGTAATCAGGTGAGTCTGTAAGTCTTTTTTTCTTTTACCCTTGTAGCTACAATGACTACAACTGAAAGGCTTCTCGTCTGTGTGAGTCATCAGGTGACGCTGTAAATCTGATTTACTTCTACACTTGTAGCTACAGTGACTACAACTGAAAGGCTTCTCGTCTGTGTGAGTCATCAGGTGACGCTGTAACTCTCCTTTACTTCTACACTTGTAGCTACAGTGACTACAACTGAAAGGCTTTTCGCCTGTGTGAGTCATCAGGTGACTCTGTAACTCTCCTTTTCTTCTACACTTGTAGGCACAGTGAGTACACCCGAAAGGTTTCTCGTCTGTGTGAGTCATCAGGTGTATCCGTAAGTGTGATTTGGTTCTAGACTTGTGGTCACAGTGTGTACACCTGAAAGGCTTATCGTCTATATGAGTCGTCAGGTGAGTCCGTAAATTAGATTTTCTACTACTCTCGTAGTCACAGTATTTACACGTGAAAGGCTTTTCGCCTGCGTGTATAATCATGTGAGCCTTTTTATACAGTTTTTTGACACCGTGTAGCAGTTGATGTCGTTTTAAACCATAATCCCCAACGGTCGAATTATGTAAAGGCGAGTGAGTGTGTACGTGCTTCTTCAAAACCGACTTGCTCCTGAACAGTTTGCCGCAATGGTGACATTGATAGATGGTGGTGGTGACATGGGGTGTGGGTGCGGGCTCGGTGGCGTGCAGCTTGTATGTGCGGCGCCCGACCCGGCAGGTGCGCCGCTCCGCGTCCACCAGCAGGCGCTCCAGCCTGACCGAGCACGAGCGGCGCCGACCCGACACCACCGCAGATGAGACAAGAGTGGGCGCTGTAAGACAACAAAATAATACTCAAATATCCAAAATACCAACCTGATAAATATGTAACAATGGCAGGTCGTTACATAAGTTTCTTTAATTTAACTAATAATTATCTTTCATACTTAATTCTCGTCAATAGATGAGCTGGTGATCCATAACGATTTAGATGCTTCAAAACGTGCAAGAGTTAAAGCATGGGTACCCCCATGGCCACTAGCTACCAAGTGAAACACAATATTTACCTCACCAACGCGAAGAAAACTCTAGCTATAAAACATCACAAACCGAATCCAAATGAATCATTAAATATCATTACTTTAAACTTTAACGGGTAGGGTGAACTTTCAATAGCCAATGTGAGTAAAGCAATTGAAATTAGCATCTATGTGGCAAGCCATACTAGAGGATAAAATTAAACTTTGCTATATACATATACAGGGTGATCAATCTAAATGGGTCAGTATGGAGAAGTCAGAAACTATAAGAGATAGCGAAATCTGTTCTTAGGAACCATGGCTCCGATTTTAGATTTGGGAGTAGGGGTGGAGGCTCAGGGCATTCGACCTTCCACCGGGGTCGGCCTTCGGCCTCTCGGCATGAAGCTCGCCCTTCGGGCTCGATTAACCTACTTGAAAATTTTACTTTGCCCGTGTCCGCCGCCATTTTGAATTTTTCCAAAAATATTTTTTTGACATTGTAATCTTGGGCCCCCAGGCTCGCCGCATGCCGAATCTCAGCGCGCTCGGACCAACTTGAAAAAATTAAAAAAATAGTCGGCCATTTTGATTTTTTTTAATGTACTTTGTTTTGTCTCGGGGTCCTCTATGATATTTGGTCGAGCACCCCTCACCTATCACGCATCGTTTAAAAGTTGCCATACAAACAAACAACAAGAATATTGACCATGTTCGAATCCCGGTTATGTATGATAGATTTAAAATAAAAATTGAATGCCATTATTATTAAATCTAAAATCGAAGCCATGGTTCCTAAGAACAGATTTTGCTATCTCTCATAGTTTCTGACTTCTCCATACTGACCCATTTGGATTGATCGCCCTGTATATACAGGGTGAAATTTAAATCACTGGCCATATTCATTCCCGACGCTAGGTTACACTTAAGGAATCTATTTAGCGAAAAAAAAGAGTACACTTTTTTTTAATTTTCATTTTTCAATTTTTAAATATTTTCCACGAGTCGTGGTCACCCTATTACCACAAATGTAAACAAACCTAATAGTAGGTTAACAACAACATCAGCAAAACCCTTATCTGACCTTCACTAAACCTTGTAATCGTTGCAATAGGGTCCAACCAGTTAGTGTTGGCGATGGTAGGCAGGTTTATCAATTTCGAGGGTAGTCTAAACTAAACCATTCCGCGCTAGCGGTAAACATAACGGTAAGCATAAATGATTAGTCACTCGTCACTCGCCAACCTTAAAATAATAATCGCGCGCGTACTAAGGTTAAAAAAAATGTTTTCGAACCGGGAATATAACGAAGTGGTACGGTGTTATTTATTAAGTGGTGAGTGTTTACGTGGTGCACAAAGATTATACGAAATGGAATCCGTTCCACGCCTTCGCAGACAAGGATTGAATCCAAGAGTATGGTACTCCTCGTGGGAGTTTCGTTAATTGCGTCGATTTTTAATCAAATGTACGTAAGTTGATTCAATTTTTTAAATACGCCTGAATGCAAAGATTCCTGACCTAGTTTTTACTCATTGTTTTTAAGCCACGGACGTTTAGTTAATAATCATTAGTCAGAAATAACATTTTAAATTAAAAATGGGTTGCCTTTGCATTTTGACGGTTCTAAACCCGTTAATATGAAAGGAAAAATTAGCAACTTATGTAGGTAATCTCGCTGCAATAGGGTTCATAATTGGTGACGCGATTGCAAACAGCGGGAGGGGCGGGGTGTCAATGACCTTAACTGATAAGAGAGAAGCGGATATAGTGGGTAGTTGTCGGTTCACCATAACGTACGAGGTTTTTAGGACAACCGGTTAATTATACCGGTATAATTTCAACCGGTATATATATATATATATATATATATACCGGTTGAAATTTAATTCACTGGCCAAATTGAAACAACCGAAAGAACTCGAAAAAATATTAAACACGTGTTTTTTCTTTTAATACCGCTCAGTACATTTTTTTCGAAATAACTCATCATCAAGTTGTCCTAAAAACCTCGTACGTTATGGTGAACCGACAACTACCCACTATATCCGCTTCTCTCTTATCAGTTAAGGTATATATATATATATATATATATATATATATATATGTTTTTTAAGAAATAATAATAAATATTTTGTTTTTGGCTAAAACTATCAATATGTACAGTTGACTGTAAAAGTGGATGGAGATCTCTAAACGAATATGGCGTGTACGTTAAATGAACGCAGCGTAGCTTCCAAGAATCCTTGTTAGTTTTGTTGCATTCAACTAGATGGCGTTGAAAACAGAATCAACACAAAAATAAATTTACCTTTAATTTCATTCCACTACCATTGGAACTTAACAAGTTTAATGACTATATTTATTTTATAGTATTTTTACTTATTAACTTACTAGTTACTTGCTACTTTTTGTTTTTTTTTTGCTTGTTACTTCTTGCTTGTTTTTGTTATTTCATAGGTTTGGCATCAGTTCATCAACACCTCACCGACAATTAACTATTAACAATTTAAAATAATTCAAAAACACAAATTTCCATTATCACCGGCTAAGATTTGATCTCGGAACCTTCTGCACAGTAACCGACTTATGAAACCTCCACACCAAATGGCCAATTGACTAGACCTACTAAATTTGTCATTAGTTGCGTCAACGCATATGAACTTCGTCCGCAACAGCACGATGACGAACTTGTTATGAGTGGAAGTGAAAGGGTAAATAAGAGCAATTTCATGCAACTTAGTAGAATTTGAGTTGTTATATTATAATGAATTAAAAATCAGATTGGTGTGACAAAGTTTTATCACTTAGGTTTTATATGACTGTTGACATCATGTGAACAGTTTTCGTATTATCCACGAAAACTTGAGAGGGTAGATTAGAAATTTATAAATTCCATTCCATACTATTTGAGATTTTACTCATTACCTACCTTACATAATATCTGCCTATTACCTACTTGTCATTTCGTTCATTTCTGTGTCTGGGTATCCTGTTCCTTGCTTTCTTGTTGCCTCTTTTTGTTTGTGTCTTTTATTAGAATATTACTTTTACTTCATAAATATTAATCAACTATGAGTGCTCATAGCAATATTGACGTAGTCAAAAGGTCCCAAATAATTGCGTTGTATGAAAAAGGGAGAAATATTTCAGAGATAGCTAGAGAAACCGGTAAGTATTTTTATTCGTTGTTTATTGATTTTTAGACGATAAATTAAAATAAGATTGTTACTTTAAGTTTAATTGCGTGTTTTTATATATTACAGTGGAAAACTGCTAGTTTGTGGATCCACCGATTCCAAGTGGAAGGGTCGTTGTGACACCGCCAATGGTCTGGCAGACCGAGCCTTATAGATTCCAAGCAGCGTCAACTCATGGTGAGAGAATATGAGGAAAATGGCTTCAAACCAACTAGCCACTATGCCCGTTTATTTGGCACGAGTGTGGACACGGTTCGTCGAGTGCTTCACAGTGAAGGTTTGCACAATCGCAGGCCTGCTGTCAAACCCCTGCTAACAGCAGATCACAAAACGGCAAGGTTAAAATTTGCTAAAGAACACCTAGACTACTACTGGAGTGGTGTCATTTTTACAGACGAAAAAACATTTAAATCCAGTCAACATGGACGTCGTAATTTATGGCGCCAAAATAATACACGGTACCAAAGCAACCACGTCGTGCCAAACATGGAGTCAGGCCGTATTTCGGCGAACATGTGGGGCTGGATGAGTGCAGCAGGTCCGGGGGAGCTCGTCAGGATTCCCAATCGAGCGAATATTATAGTGACAATTATGTGGAAGTGCTAGAGGACACGTTAATAAACTAAACTAAAAGCTAGCTAAGTATAAATTGGTTAAGGTTAAGCGTGCAAGCTGAGACCAGTATAAAGAAGTGCGTAGATATGCGTTTTGTAAGTGCTTCATCTCATTTGTTTTTTATTCGGGCAGTAAAATGTTTTTATTATGTGTTTATGGAAATAATGAACTTATGTTGATAATAGTCTAATTCCCTATCTCTTAAACATATTACAGTTTTTATTGCGGCAAGGTTTCAATCCTTTTCCAATCGGAAATGCAACTTAAGCCTAAGCCTCAATAAAATGTTGGGTAACCCGCCTTCCTTGTAATAAAAAATGTCGATTACATAAATACTTAGATAGTTGAAATCGTTGACGAAAGAGTAAAAAATAGTACGGTAAATTATGGGCAGTTTAATTGAAAAGTGAGTAATTTATTTACACTTGCAAAAACCTGATGTATTAGATTATTTTCTACACATTACATATACCGACATTTGGAAGTAAATTGCTAAAAAGATTTTGCTTCTTATTTTTTAGGCTTTCGATCAAAATGTGTTATTACGGCTATTCTCTGAAAATAATATCGTTTACCTGATTGTGTCATTGCCGCAATTCATTTAATACATTTTATAAGGAATTGTGACAATTAGACCAGAAATATTATTTAAGAACCTTGTATATTTTTGTGAACACACAAGAAAATAAAGATAATTATTAAAACAACAGTGTTTTATTCCTGGTCGTAGAATGTAGATGATTATAAGACCGATTCGATCGTCCAGTGGCTCCCTCTTTAGGGTAATTGTGTTTTCTAATAACCCAAGTTTTAAATACAACTTATAAAGAAAAAACTCGTAACAAAAATTCATAAAGGCACAAGTTGCACCGGATTTGAACTAGGGTCTGATATAGTTTGACTATAATAATAATAACTAACTAGAAGGGGTATTCTCTTTGTAATTTTTGCTTTTGTTCTTGGTAAGAATATTTTGTAGTTTGTGTTTTTATTCTATTTCTAGGTTTAACTTTAGTTTTAATATTGTAATATTATAACATGTTAATTATTTTAACAAAAACCGTTGCGAATTAAAAAAAAAACCGTCATGTTAAAATTTTGATTCGCATTATGTTAAAAAGTAATTGCAACTAACTAAATAATTGATACTTAATGAAAATAAACACTCTTGTAACTGAGGGCGACCACTGATTCGTTAGAATTTAATGAATTTCTTTTATATAACTAGGGAATTGTGTTTGACGGCATTAAGATTCCCTACTCTCTCCAGGTAAAGAACCTCGGTGTCATTATGGACCAGTGTCTCTCTTGGGCGCCTCAGGTGCGTGAGGTTAGCAGAAAAATGTTTGCCGCAAGTGTATCACTCCGTAGACTTCGAAATTTCTTGCCTTACTCCACTAAGATTGCGCTAGCTCAAACCCTCTTACTGCCCATATTAGACTATGCTGACATTTGCTATCTGGACCTTACGGAGGACCAGCTGAATAAGCTTGAGCGCCTCCAGAATCTCTGCATAAGGTTTATATTTGGCCTGCGCAAATATGACCATGTGTCACAATTCCGTTCTCAGCTCAAGTGGCTTCCTATTCGACTTCGCCGTGACTCTCATGTCCTCGCCCTTCTCTATGGCATTCTCTTTAACCCCGCTACACCACCTTATCTCAAAGAGCGTTTCAAGTATCTCTCTTCTATCCGATGTTCTCGGACTCATATTCTTGCTCCTCCTTCATCTACTTCAAAATTTTATAACTCCTCGTTTACCTTCCGGGCTGTTCGGTTGTGGAATGCTTTGCCAGTAGAATTAATAAATAAATAAATAAAAAAGCCTTTTATTTCTTGCATATTACAATGTCAAACGTGAATTAAATTTACAATACAATTTATTAAATGTTTTCTAATAGTCAGTTTTATTAAATGTTTGGTCACTTATGTTGTTATTTGTTTTTTTTTTTTACTAGGTGAATTAAGCAAGAACCCCCTCTCAGGTAAAGGCCTCCTCCAGAGTAAGCCAGTCGGATCTATCCTGTGCTATTTGTATCCAGTTTGTCCCTGCGACTTTTACTATCTCGTCTGACCATCGCGTGTATGGTTTGCCGCTGTTACGCTTTCCTGGTGGTCCTGGCCATGTCGTTACTTGTTTTGCCCATCTATTGGACTTCATCCTGGCGACATGTCCTGCCCATCTCCATTTTTGTTTTTTTGCGTATTTGAGCGCGTCTATCACGTTAGTTTTGGATCTGATAATACTGTGCTTGATTTTCTGGATTTTTCTAATATTTGTCATACTCCTTTCCATACTTCTTTGGCATGTAATTATTTTGTTTTTAATATTTTTGGTAAATTTCCAGGTTTGCGCGGCGTACGTGAGCGATGGTAGTAAACAAGAGTCCATGATTTTCTTTTTAAATTTAATAGGAATTGTGCTCTTCAGTATTTCTTTTTGGCTCCAGAATTTGTTCCACGTGATCTTGATTCGCCTGTCAACTTCATGTTCGCTATTTTTCATGTCAAATGAGATTTGCTTTCCGAGGTATACATAGTTATTAACGTACTCCATTTCGGTATCTTCAATATGCATTGGTTGTTGTGTACTATTCGTCATTATTTTTGATTTGCTGAAATTTATTTCTAGCCCTGTCACTCTACTGGCAGCCTGCAGGGTGAGTATCATGTGTTTTAGGTCTGAAAAGCGTTCTGAAAGCAAGACGATGTCGTCTGCGAATCTTAGGTGATGTAGGTAGCTACCGTTTATAGGCAATCCACGGCCAGACCAATTCAGCTTGCTAATTATCGACTCTAGCACTGCAATGAATATCTTTGGTGATATTGGATCGCCTTGCCTTACGCCACGTTCAATTTGTATTGGTGGGCCGATTGTTTCGAGTTGGACTCTACTCGTAGTATGTTTGTAGAGTTGTTTTAAGATATCAATGTACTGGAGCTCTACTTGTTGTTCTTTTAATGCCTCCCATATTGACGAGTGAGATAGGGTATCAAAGGCTTTTTGATAATCTATGAAGGCAATTAATTCCGGAGGCCAGTAGAATTAAGATTAGCTAAATCTCTCCTCATTTTCAAAAATCAGCTGAAAGTATACTTTTTATCTCTGCCTTAAGTTGCCATTTTATATATTGTATATATGTAAGTATAAATTATATATTATGTATATTGTATATTTATTTGTGTATTCGGTTTTGTTGTAATAGTTGTATAAGTAGTATGTAATATGTGTGTTTGTGTTAATTAGTCTCCATATTTCACTCCGTGCACTACTTACCTGTTGACTTTTGTTTGAGTTACTCATTTCCTGCTACCCAAAGGTTGTCTGGAAGAGATCGCTTTTTAGCGATAAGACCGCCTGTTGTTACCGGGTTCTATTGTAACACTAAAATTTCTTTGTAATTTTACATGTATGTAAGATGTATGGTTATTGGTGCAATAAAGAATATTTACTTACTTACTTACTTACTTACTTAACAAATCAAATTATTTTATAAAGTAATAAAATTATTCACCAACGGCAACCTACGGTACCAAAATTTGTCAACAACGCCATCTAGTTTCCTATTTATACACTACATCGTTGTTGCTACAGACGTTGTTATGCAAAAGTCATCCTAAGGCTCTCCATGCAATTCTGCAGCTGATAGTACCATCTAAACATATTCCTATACATCAACATCACAACTAAATGGAAAATTTTAATTAATTCAGCTGAAGAACAATTACAAATTTCATTGAAGAAAAATAGAAAACATATTTTTTTTTTATTACATACATGGAAAACCAACAGCTATAAACATTTCCAAAAACTAAAATAGATTCACAGAACCAATTACAGGTTCTCACTTATAAAAATTAAGTAGGTAAATAAAGAACAAATATAATCACAAATCAGTTACACACACAAGTTAAGCAACAGCACAAGCCAAGGTTCCTGTGTACAACTAGCTGCAAAACTGCATAGGCACATTAGGAATGGAAAACATTCATAAAGTGGCCATGCACTTCCACCGCCGACTGCACAAAACTTCAAGAAAAAACCGAAATACAGAAAATACAAATATATATACAATATATACAAGTGCACCCATGTAGTACTCGTATAACTTCAGTAAGCCAAGCCCGAACCCGCGCTAGAAGTATCACCCATAAAAAATGCAATTAATTTATTTCTTATTACCGATATGCTATCACTAAATACATCGAAGTCTAAATTCAGTAAAACTTTATTAAACTCATGCCTGCCCTGCACAAGAAACTGTTTTTTCTATATTTAGTGGAAGCCTGATTAATACTAATGGGACGAAAGTGCCTTAACCTTCTTAAGGGAACAGTGAAAGAAATTTTACTGAGTAAACTAGGACAATCGACATGGCCTTTAATAATATTTATTAAATACAAAATGTCAGCAATTTCACGGCGTTTAACAAGTGGGATTAAGTGATGTTTACAGAAATTACTCTCTATTTAGACTCTGTGTTGGTGTGTGTGAGTGTGTTACGGTAGTTTGAATGTGTGTGTGTGTCGGGAGGAGCTTTGCGGATTAGTTCCGGCAGTAGTTAAACAACAATCAACACACCTCTCACCACCGGGGCGACTGTGGGGCGGTGCGGGCGCTCCGGCCCCAGCACGAGCTCGTCCTTGACCACGTGCTCGTCGTACAGGCCGGCCAGCATGGCTGCCTCGCTCACGCCGCACCCCTCTGTGCTGTCCTCACACTCCTCCTTCACACGCGCCTCCTCATCCATAAATCCGGCTTCCTCCTTACTAAGGGCTGAAACAAAGGGTTGTAATTACCATTAGAGTTGTAAGTCAGACAAATAAGGACTGTATCGTTTATTATAAATACAAATCAAACCTGGTCTAACTGTTTGACGTGTGTATTATTTTGTATTACTATGGTCTTAAGGAATAATCTGGGGGTATTTTTAAGCCATATCTGATATAATAAGGATTTACATTTATTTTATTTTAGGGACTTTATGATGATTTTAATACCGTCTAGCAAATGTAATTTGGACAAGCCTATCGAGTTTAATTTGAGACTATTTCACGTACGATTTACGGTATCGGTACGATTTAAAGAAACAAAAGGTTAATATGCTGCCAAAATATGCCATCTAAGTGTCCTTTTCATGATTGCTCAATTGAACATCCACAGAATAAATGTGGTGAATTTTTATCTTTACATGAAAACGACTTATTACGCAACATTTTGGATTCCCGTCAATTTCTGACGCCAGCGAAATGAGGGAAACAGCTAAAAGAATCTACCGGAATCCAAAGACTAACGGACATTCACGGCGTTGAACCATGGCTAGAACAGGTCGATAGAAATGCTCCATGATGGTTATATTGTATACCAAAGTCGGGGTTGTCGTAAGTAACATGACATATTCTCTAAAAGGCCACCAAGCACAGATCCAAAACTTTTTTTCCAACTATAAGAAATGATTAGACTATGCCCAGATGTTTCGCTTTACGAATCATATGTAATTGCTGTTTACATAGTACGATTTTTTTGTGTAATAATCTCGTCTTATTCGCAAACCGTAAACTTTCTTGTAGTATTTGTCCAAAATCGTTGTAGTTACTCGGGAGGATTGGGTAAATATTGTCCAAACCATATGCTTTACGTGATCTCCCAGGACGAAATGTTACTTATTATTAAAGCACTAATTAAACTATACATATGTGTAATTTTTTAATAAAAATATAATACCAGAAAAAACGGCTAAGTAAAGTTGTATTTATAATAAACGATACAGTCCTTATATGGATGAATCAACATAGATTGTTTACAATGCTGCCTACATGTGTGTTCATTGAGACAACCAGGTCAACATTTCAATGTATAAATGAATAAGTAGTAATGCAGCTGACTAAATTCCAAAAGTCCACAGGTTTTGTATAAAAATGTACATTTTATCTGGTACCTCGTATTTTTGAGAATGTTTTATATGTTTAATAGATGCTCTTTAATATATTTATTAATGATATTGACAAATGTCTCCTGCATTCTAAGCTTCTTTGTTTCGCCGATGACATGAAGGTTTTCTTAAAGATCAAATCTGCTGCTGATATATTACTTCAGTCTGACCTTGCACGCCTTGACGATTACTGCCAATTATGTATACAGATTTTCCCTCTAAATGTTTTGCAATGACCTTCTCACGCCAACGTAACTTAATCGACACTAACTTATTTTGGAACAATCACAATATGCTGCCAAAATATGCCATCTAAGTGTCCTTTTCATGATTGCTCAATTGAACATCCACAGAATAAATGTGGTGAATTTTTATCTTTACATGACACAACACAATGTCACTGTGCCTACAAGTGTAGAAGAAAAGGAGAGTTACAGAGTCACCTGATGACTCACACAGGCGAAAAGCCTTTCTGATCTTCCGATAACACCATCCGGAGAAACAATCACGACAGGTAACATGAATAACAAGAAAATAAATTTCTGATCTTCCGATAAGACCATCAATCACGACAGGTAACATGAATAACAAGAAAATTATTTATTTTCTTGTTATTCATGTTACCTGTCGTGATTGTTTCACCGGATGGTCTTATCGGAAGATCAGCGCTGGAAGTCGCCAGCAACATGCTGAGGCGAGACCATTTCGTGGCACTCTCTCTTTTTTATGTTTTCTCTGTTCAGTATAAGTTTTTATTTTGTGTTTGTGCTCACGAATAAAATTATTTCTATTTCTAACTATGCCTTCCAAAAGGGCCAAACTCTTCAGAAAGTATCATGGAAGAGAGATTTAGGTGTCATACACGACTCAAAACTGATTTTTGATAATCACATTAACAGCATTATTGGTGGCTCTTATAAAGCACTAGGTTTCATAATGCGCAATTCTATTGACTTCACTCAGGTTAAGACGCTTAAAGTGCTTTATTGTTCCTATGTAAGAAGTAAGTTAGAATATGCCACTCAGGTCTGGAACCCTTACTACCGTACATATATTGACAGAATCGAACGCATTCAGCAAAGAATCGTACAGTTCTTCCAAATATCTTAAAATATATAAACACCATCACCTTGTCCCTTTACAAAAACGCCGTGAAGTAGCCGATATTACCTATCTCCTAAGTATTACTAATGGTGTAATCGCTTGCCCTGTGTTGCTAAGTGAACTGTGTTTCAAAACCCCCTGTCGTTCCAAAAGGTATCATCCCCCAATAGCAATCAAAAATACATCTTCCAAATACAGACAGAATAGTTATTTAATGCGCGCCAGTCGTAACGTAACCTAAACGAGTTGTCTAAAGAATTTGATGTCTGTAGAATCCCTAGCGGGAGACGTAATTTAGTGCAGAGATATTTCGAGTCTTTTGAGTGAGCGTGTTGTCGCCTTCTTGAATACCTACTTATGTATTATTAATATTTTTTACCTTAGACCTCATTATGTTACTTGTTAATTAGTATCTTTGTTAATTTCAAATTATCCTCATAAGATATAATTTGTATTGGCTTTGTTCACATATGTGGTTGCGATAGTGCGTAACCTTAGTATAAGTAGTACCTGTTAGTTTTGTATTATGTTACTACCTGTGAGTTTCTATAATTGGCTTCCTGTATCTACTATAATTTTCCATGTTAGTGTCATAGCTGTTGGATCTCCAAATAAAAAACTAAAAAAAGACGAAACCAATTAAATTGAAGTTATAATACAGTTTGAATGAACACCTAAGCCTTCCTCAAGAATCACTCTATTGATAGGTGAAAACCGCATGAAAATCCGATCAGTAGTTTTAGAGTTTATCGCGAATATACAAACACACAGACGCGGCGGGGGAGTTTGTTTTATAAGGTGTAGTGATGAGCTTACGCATTTCCGACCGGTCCGTCTGCCTCCTGCTTCACGCGCGCCGGCGACATGCTGCCGGCGTCAGCACTACCGTTGACAATTTCCGGAAAAAATCCCGTTTCTTTCCAAAAGGCTCGTTTTTTAATCGGATTTTTACGGAAAAAAAAACCATGAGATTTACCGCTTAAATTTTTCCGAAAAAACGATTTAAACAGGTTTCAATCGGTTATTGTATGGTACCGGTGAGTAGGTGAAGGATTATAGACTTACTTTGCCATCGACATTGGATTCGGTGTCAGTTCAGTTCAGTTGTCACAGTTGTGTCATTACGAATTGTCATTGTAATGACTTATTGGTTTTTTTCTTTAAAAATCCGATAAAAAACGAAAATTTCATAAATTCCCGAAAAAATCATTAGATTTTTTCCGACATTTTCAACGCTAGTCAGCACTTGTCTCCATCTCTCGCAATGGCCGCGTCACAACTGCCACTCAAAAGTTATACTATTGTCCGAGTGTCTTACTCAACTGTATTTATATGTATGATACTTATGATATTATTGAAACAATAAAATGTAAAGTAAAATCAATGACCACGCTAAGCATTATGCATTATCAACAATACTAACGATACTCACAATAGCATGAGTATTATCACACCACCAATACCGTCTTTACCATAAGGGCACACAGGGCCCCAAAGAACACACAGTCACAGTATATTTGATTATACTTACCCATAATAAATAGAACATCATAGCAGAAAAATGTTAGTTTACTTAATTCGCTTCCTTTACTTTCCAAAAGGGCCCCAAATATTTATTTGCCCAAGGGACCCAGCATGGTTTAAGATGCCTTGCCACAGACAAATTAAATACTTCATGTCTACGTGGATCCCTTACCTCGTTTGTTCCTTTTAGCTTTCCCAACTTTGGTGTTCCTAAGTTCCTCTACGCCAGGTTCCGGAACTTGTCTTTGGCTGTCTCCGTCTGTGCTCTCTGGGACAAGCTCACATGACTGCTTGACTTCAATATCTGTGTTGAAAGCTGAAAGCACCCGCAGATTAAAACAATTATTTACTCATAAATAAATTTTTTACTCATAAAAAAAAACCGTTGGACTGTGCGGACGTGTTTTTGATTCCTTCGCTGTATTTATTGAATTTAATTATTAATACGGCTTCAAAATGACACAACACTGTAGTGCGTGCGGTATCGATGTTACGGACAAACTAAAAATGCAGTGTACTCGCTTAAATTGCATGAAAGTGTACGACATCGAATGCCTTGGAGTGCAACCACTGGACTTCGAGTCATTTATGGAGGGTCTAAAACAACCGTGGGTATGCCCGGAGTGTGTTTGCTCGAAACCTACACGTATTGACTCCAACACTCCAGTACGAGGTACTCCAGAACATCGACAACAATTCCCGATAAGTACAAATGTAAATACTTACCGCGGTAACCGCATCAAAACAACACAACCATCACTAATACATGATCACGACGTAAACACCGGTCAAGACGGTATTTTGGCTGAGTTGAGAGAGTTACGATCCGAGTTAATTAGCCGATTAGACACTCAGACACACATAATTACAAACATCTACCAGGTATGCCAAGCTACGAGCGAGCAGTTGCATGATTTAAAGTCCACCTTGCAAAACAATACTACTGCTAACAAGACATTAGAACAACAACTAGATAAACTATCGATTACCACTCAGCAACTTGATAAGTTCATAGCAGAATCGAAAGGCATAGAAAAAAGTATTGGATCGTGTAACCAAAACAAGAAGTGCAATACTAACGGGGCGCGGATACAAACTGCAGGAGCAAGCGCAAGCGCAAGCGATTCGGCCGTGGCCAGTACCCACTGTATGCAGAATAATAGCGAGAGTTGGGCCACAAAAACGGCGGCGGCGGGCGTTACAGCTTGCGCGGGGGTCTCATTAACAGATAAGATGCAAACTACTGGGTTAAATACGTCTACATATATTAAAGATAAAAAGGAACTAATAAGCTCAAATACGTTACAAGTTACGCTAACTCAGAGTGACACGACTAGAAACAGAAAAACCCCTACATCCGTACAACCGTCAACTTGTTCCACCAAAGTACTATCGCACTCGTCAGGAAATGAGCATGCAAATAAGAATACTGGAACAAGTAACACTCAAGGACTCGAGACTCATAGAAAGGAAAAAGGTACATCTCACCTCAAAAATGTTCAAAGAGGTAGTAACAAGAGCATAACGGATATTATGGCTATGGAACGAATGAAATATTTGCACGTATGGCGATTACAAAAGGATACCACTGTAGAAAATTTAACTATGTATATTAAAAAATATGTGGCTCCCAAGTTAATTTAAAAGTAGATAAGGTAACGCAAAAGAAGGATAGAGGTTATGCTTCATTTATAATAAGTGTATCGGAAAGCGATTATGATAAATTAATAAACCCGGAAATCTGGCCTTTGAATACCGAGTTCAGCGAGTGGATTTGGTTTCGGAGAACAACGAGTAAAACAAAAGAAGGAAGATAATAGGATTTACATTTTTTACCAAAATGCACGAGGTTTACGAACTAAATTGAATCATTTTAGTAGTAATATAGATAGTTCAGGTGCAGATTTATTTGGAATCACGGAATCTGGGTGCAATGTCTCCATAGAAGATGCAGAAATTATCCCACCAGGGTACCAAATTATAAGGTGTGATCGAGCGGATGGGCGAAAACACGGCGGCGCGCTTCTCGTGGCCACACACCGGTTTGAGCTACGGCCGGTCGCGATGCCGAGTGACGTCAATATTTAGTCCGATAGCAATAACTTTTGAAGTTATAAGATTATTAATGTTGCTTATTTTTCACATATAGTTTCCAGACCACATACTAAACCTAATAATAATAATTTGTGTCATCCTAGGTATTTGCTTAGGTAGAAATTTAGGTATTTCTTTTTTTAAACAGCATTCGGTAAAAACAATATTCGAGATGAAATTATTTGTTTCCCTGTAAAAGCGAAGTGGCTTCCGACATACACACACATTTTGTGTCATTTTCATCCACGGGTATAATGACATTTAATAAATACCTAATAGTGAACCTAAAATGCCTAAAATAAAATTATAGTCGGTAAGTGAAGTGTTGTACTTCACAGGATATTATAATATGTTATTCAAACAAATGTGTGTCAAATTCATCCACCGCTTTTATTTTTATTTATTTTTTTCTTATAAAAATCAAATATCTGCCACAAAAAAAAATTCATGTTATTAAGTTTACGTCTACATTATTATAATGCCACATCGAGACAACATTCATGATTTGGGTCATTTTCAACCACGGTTTTTTACTATTTGGCAAAATAAAACTTTGCATGAACGGCGTACGCGGGGAAGGCTACCTACGCGGGTTGGGTGCTTGTTAGATGAACATTATGGCTTCTCTATCCGATGGGCCAACGCCGGCCACTCCAAGGAACGCAGCCATGCGGTAGAATGAGATAGCATTATCACTTGCTCCCTCTAACGCATAAATGCGTCCCTTGGAGTGGCCGGCATTGGCCCATCGTGTAGAGGAGCCAGTGTATTGTATTTATTTCATTCGGAGGCATCTTTTCATAGGCTCCTCATACTGACCAACATTCGTGAAGTTCGCAATCAAAAGGTACCACTTTATCCTTGCCATAAGGACTCGCTGACAGGTTATTTGTATAAAGATACAATAAAGTTTCGTCTTTATGGTAAACGACAAAGTGGTCCCTACCTTTTGAATGAGAATGTCACATCAGCGACTTTTAAAAATAACTTTTATTCGATATTTAGAACACTTTTTAAGATTATTTTAAGACGCAATGTATTGCTAATTTTGTGATGTATAAAGCCTGGCAAGCAACGTCAATTATAATGATGATTATAATGTACATCACATTGAATACAAGACTTCATAAATTGTAAAAGTTATTGAAAAAAAAGTATGTTCATTTGAGGAGCAGAATATAATTGTTTTAATTATTTTGGTGATATTACGGGCTCCACCGGGTTGGTATAATTCTGAGAAAAAATGTTGGCTTGCGATTATCGTTAGCCACGCCCCCACAACATAGCATGAATTGAATGCAATGAAAATATTTGCACTTGCATGTGCAACTATAATATGTACCTAGTTGATACATTATATAAAGACTGATTTTATTAATTTTAGTAAAATATATATTTACGATACCTTTTGGTTCAATTGGCGTAAAGGACAAAATGCTACTTTTCAGGAGACGCGAAAAACTGCATTTTTTAAAAATGTTTATAATATATTTTTGTGGTTTATCGAGCTATGTTTTTGATGTGTATTGGAAAAGTACTAAAAATGTTAGTCTCTTTAACCTGAATTAGCAATCATATCTATAAATTAAATACGAAAGAAGTTAATTTCCTTTAAAATTGGTCAAAAACACTATGAATGTCCTTTACGCCCATGAAATTTTTGATAATTTAGTGAATCTTGTTTATTAGGGGGACGTAAGAGACGTTATCAGACTATTTTATTCCAAATTCGGGGTGTATTAGTTACCAGTCACGGTACACATGTTAACTTTTCTCAGCATAATTTACTGTTACGAAGCTTAAAAATGTATCAAACGGTAGTTGATTATGCCAAGTATATCCCGATTAGAGTTATAATAGTATAGTATCTAAAATCATAAGAACTTTGTTTATTAAAATTTTCATACATAGTACATCTTAAAAATAATTACACAGTAACTATTAGTCAAACCCGTTCTTTATCGCTTCCGGTGCAAAAGTGCCCATAATACTCACGGCATTACCCCGCTGGATGGCTATGGACAGCCTCTGCACCAGAAAAGATTCAGAATGGGGATCCTCTCCCTTTTGCCTATGTCACGCACAAATTGTTTCGCGTCAGCACCCCAGCAGCCCGCAGTTTCCTCCGCAAAAGGGACGAAAATAAAGGGCAAGTTAAATAATATCAATATGTAGTATAATATGTCCTTTACGACCATATTGACCATACGAGATACGATATGAAAAATCATCAAGACAAATGAAGGGCTTAAAGGACGACAAAACACATGTAAGTCATTTACAACAATATTTATAGCGGTAACCTTTACGATAATATCCATATTTCTAATTTATAACTGGTAATTTTACATTGAGATAAGCTGTTTTTGCAAGCTCATAGTGCAAAAATTGGGTCGTAAAGGCAACTTTTTAAGAGATATCGAACGAAAGCGCTTGGAATTCTGAACAAAACTGTATATAACGACTACCGTAGGCTCAAAAGGGCGTAAGGGACAAAATTGCGAAAATGCAGTTATACTCAGTATTTTTTTTTCTATCGAATAGTATTATTTAACGTCTCGATAACTTGAAAAAAATGTCCGTTAAGCACTATGAAAAATCAATGCTTGAACACAATTTTCCAACGCATTTGGCCGTATCTGCCAATTCAAAAAAATTTTGTGAGACATTTTGGCGTAACTCCCAACTTTGTGTACGATTTGCGTGGATGTCTTTTGCATCGGAAATTTTATTAAATAAATATGTGGTAATTTTTTGTCCGTTACGCCTCTTTGCGCTTTTTGAGTGCTAAATGTACGTTACGCCCACAACTAATTATAATAATTCAATGTACGAGATACGCCCCCATACTATGTATAATTTCGGGTTTATAAATGTTGTTTTTTTGTGTTTAAGTGGGATGAGCTAGTTATACTTTCCTTGTGAATTTTTTTATTAAGTAGGTACTTGCATTACCTGCTCATGTGCTCATTGCTTTATTTATAGGGTTACTAAATTTTGACAATTTAAACTGAACTAGTGGGTACTTTTTCATCAGTTTTATGAAAATAATAAAACATGACTATATTCAAATGATAATTATGGCGTTTAATTAAGGTAAGACTGATAACTTTTAGTTTTGTTTGTGACTGGGTCATTGGTAATACCTATTGATTAAAACGTATCATTAATACTTTTTTGTTTAAACCCTAATTTACAGGATTACCCTTATGAAAGTTACTGTTTAGTTAAATTAACGTTTGCATTTAAATCCATAGAAGTACGTAAGCCTGGCCTTTTTCTACTCTAATGTAATGTCATAAATATGCGATCATATTCATTAAGTTTTACTGAATAGGCATATGAAATTTCTAAACTACTATTGTACCTAATAGTATTTTAGTATGTAAAAGTAAAATTTATAATCTAATTAACATTACAAACAGAAATAACGCATAATACTTTCTATAGTTAAATTAATTTGTTAGAAATTGTTGTATATCAATATATACATCAATGGTAGGACAGCAGTGATTCTGTTGAAGTAATATACCTAAACAAATAAATAGAACATTGTTTTAGTTGCTAAGAAAACTACCTTTTCCACGTTTAAGTATTCAAAATAACCAAAATGTGGAAAAACTTAACAGTGAATACTACATCTCTATATTTTTTCGGAACAAAAATGTAAATTATAGTAAGTACTTAGAAGTATAGTGTTCCCTAAATGCAAGTAGTAGCAATATTGGCAATTTTGCAACGAAATTATTGGATTTACGCCAAATGGTACTAAAACAGTTTAAAGTTTAGTACATTACGCCCTTTTTCTAATAAGATAAACAATAAAGAAGAGACGTAAGGGACGCCCTTCTTAAAAACAGTCGTGTTTTTTGGCGTAACGGACATGCTATTTTCGTTGATAAGCATTGTATTGTAAATTCAAGAAATCAGTTTAAAAGACCTCAAAAAGTTAGGAATAAGCCACATACAGGCATTAGTTTATTCAAACAAACAAAAAAGGTCAGATTTTTTTCCTCAAACAGAACTGTTTTTTGGCTCTCCTGAAAAATCGCGTTTTGTCAGTTAAGCCCTTTGAGCCTACGGTAGTCGATATAACTCATTTTCACCAAAATGTCCTTTACGCCAATTGTACCCAAAGGTAATTAGTATCCAAGAAGCTTGAACTATCAAAAGAGTTGGTAATTATTATTGAGGGTAAATATATAATAATAATACTTCAATTTAATTTGTTCAAATACTTCATAGTAACCTAGCTCTTGTCGGTGGAGTATTCGCCATTCCGTTCTTTTCTCTGCCACTGTTTTGAGCTCCTGATGCGTCACGTCACTACATTAATTTTCTCTTTGGCCTGGTCAATATATGCACGTCTCGGTCTTCCTCTGCCTCTCTGTTCTTCTATTCTGCCTTCAATTATAGAGTTTATGTAAGTATCGTGACGTATCATGTTTCCCCTTCGGTTTTCAATTGTTTTTAGCAGAGATCTCTTCTCACCTACCAAATTAAATTAAATTAATATACTTGAAGTTGTAATGAAACACGTCAGTATAAAACAGCAACTGTTTATTTCACATGAATGCGGGTATCATGTACAAATAATAACTACCCACAACATCTCCCCCAAAAGGTATACATAAGACCCAACACCAAAAAGTTATGCAATACAGTTAATTAAGTTAAGTTATCCATTTTACATTTCATAAACACGGCCTAGACATGAACATAAGAATGTAGATAGCAGTAGTCTTATAAAACATATATGTATACGATATTATATTTTGTTGCAGCTTGACTACCATCCTATCCTCCCCTTAAAATAACGTTAGGTACATAAGGATATTTATGTTTAATACTTATCTGTCTAGTTTACGCTATTTCCTACGTACGTACACACGATAACACTCTTAATCGATCATGACAAGACCTTATTTCATAGCAATAAGGTTCACAGACCATTGAATCAGTGAAACTTCGATGGTAAAAATTATTAATTATATCCATAGGAAGGCGACTATACTGATTCACTTGTTGTGTTCCTTTATTAGCATGTTAGATCTTTGTTGCTACCCAAAGATATGACATACTCGTACCTAACACACCTTTACATAATTTTATTTAAAATACTAGGTAAAAGGTACACAAAAGAAAAATTACAGACTATCAGAATAAAAATACTCAGGTAAGTATATGCGATCGAGACATAACGATTACATATTCATAACTCTTGTATTTTTAATTTTAATGAAATTAAAATGGGCTGTTTACTATATATCTAAATAAATATGTAATCGTTTATGTTCACTTAGTCTAGCTGTATGATTATTTTTGATTAATAAGTTTGGCTCGACTACGAGTCATTATAACAGTAGGCCTACTGCCGCTATCAACCTTATTGTCGACAGCATTAGGTTCAGTTTTACTTGTTTGACCTACTTCCTCGCACGCGTCCTTGAACTCGTCGTCGGCATCAGCTGACACTGGCTGCATCGAATCCGAGGACGGTGCATTAGTACTAGTTTCGCACTTAATTAAATGGCGTCGATTGCGCCTAAACCTACCACCTAGCTTATTTTCAATTATATATGAGCGAGGAGTCTCGGCGTTACCTACAACGGTAGCTCGAGTTCTCGTCTTTCCGTCTATACACACGACTTCATCGCCTGCGTGAAGCGAAGGAAGTGTCCTTGTGTGTTTATCGTAATATTCTTTAACCTTTATTTGATTACGCAACAATGTCGAATGTTCTGATGAGTCAATTGGCCGCGGGGTCAACAACCTAGGGTGCACCGGGAGCTTACATTTAAGTTGACGACCCATCAGAAGCTGTGCAGGAGAGCTTAAACCGTCCCTGGGAGTGTTACGATAGTTTAGCAAGGCTAAATAAAAATCGCCGTTTGTATTAATCGCTTTCTTAAGAAGAGATTTTACTGTCTGCACCGCGCGTTCGCTCTTACCGTTCGATTGTGCATAGTTTGGCGATGACGTCACATGATTGAACCCCCATTGTCTAGCGAACATTTTAAACTCTCGACTGCTATATTGAGTTCCGTTGTCACTAATCAGGGTTTCTGGGATGCCATGGCGAGAGAAAACTTCTTTCATGCTTTGTATTACTAAGTTAGAAGTTATATTTGGCAAATTACATACTTCTACATAGTTAGAGTAGTAGTCTACAATGATTAAAAAAATATTTCTTCTGTAACTCAAATATATCGGAGCCGATTTTTTGCCATGGCAGCTCAGGAATCTCAACTGGAATCAGTGGTTCTCTCGCGGGAGCGTTTAGACTCTCCTGACAGGTGCGGCAGCGCTTCACAAATGCCTCGATATCCTGCGTGATACCAGGCCAGAATACGACTTGCCTCGCGCGTCGCTTGCACCGGTCAATACCCATGTGACCTTCGTGAATAGTTTCGAGCATATCTGCTCTTAGCGCTCGCGGTACTAATACTAAGTTGTTTTTAAATATTACTCCATCCACTATAAATAGCTCTTCTCTAAATGACCAGTACAATTTTAATTCGCTCACGACCTCAGATTTGTGATCTGGCCAACCTTTATTTATGTACTCGCTTAATTTTAAAAAATCAGAGTCACGTTTGGTTTCTTTTTTAATGTGCGAAAGTTTGTTATTTGACATTGGTAAATTACCCACGAGTAATTTTACTTGACATATATTGTTTTTATGCACATCGTCACTGTAAAGATCCGGCAGCGAGGCACGAGACAAGGTATCTGGAATATACATGTATTTTCCTGGTTTATAAGTGACATGCAAGTCATAGTGTTGTAATCGCAGCAACATGCGCTGCAAGCGTGCTGGGACAGACATTAACGGCTTTTTAAAAATACTATCTAGGGGTTTATGGTCCGATTCTACGACTACCCTTTCCTTACCGAATATGTACTGGTGAAAGCGCTCGCATGCAAACACTATCGCCAAAAGCTCCTTCTCCACCTGTGCGTAACGGCGCTGCGCGTCGGTTAGGGTACGCGAAGCAAACTCCACTGGCCGCCCGCCCTGCATGATCACGGCGCCCAGGGCGTCACGCGACGCGTCAACCGACAGCAGCACCGGCGCTTCCACATCGTACAAAGCCAATACCCCTGCCCCACACACTACTTCTTTTAAGTCTTCGAATGCCTTTTGCTCGTTCTGCTCCCATCGCCAGTCATTATCTTTTTTTAACAAATTTGTCAACGGCGCCGCACGTTGCGAATGGTTTGGTATGAATTTAGATAGATAATTCACTGCCCCCAAAAACCTTTCCAAACTTTTCCTGTCGTGTGGCGTCGGCATCTCTTTTATTGCCCTAACCTTATTATCGTCAGGCCGCATTCCGTTTGCGTCGAAAATATGCCCTAAATATGTTACTGACTGTACCCCTATTTTGCATTTTTGTTTATTAAATTTAAGATTAATCTCTTTAGCTCTATTCAGAAGCGCGCCTAGTCTCTCGTCATGCTCGCGCCTAGTTTTTCCCCATACGATAATATCATCGATAAAGCTGTCTACTCCCTCTAAATCTTCTAGAAGTTGTCGCATCTTACCATGAAACACCTCACTAGCACAATTAATACCAAAAGGTAAGCGCAAAAACTGCCATCTACCGAATGGTGTAGCAAACGTACACAGGTCGGCGCTCTCGTCGTCTAGCTGTACGACCCAGAAGCCCGAGTTGGCATCCAGCACCGAGAAGCAGGTGGCGCCGCGCAGGCGCGTGGCCAGCTCGGTGAGCGAGGGCAGCTGGTAGTGCGCGCGTCGCACCGCCACGTTTAACTCGCGCGGATCAAGACATATGCGTATGCCGCCATTCTTTTTGGCAACTAAAACTAGGGGATGCACCCATTGAGTAGGATGCGTCACTCTCCTGATTACCCCCATCTTTTCCATGTTTTTGAGCTCGTCATACAGTCGATCTCTCAGGCCTAACGGAATCTTCCTAGTAGCGCTTATGACCGGCGGGACTGACTTATCTACAACTATATGGTATTTACCTGGCAGGCACCCTAAACCCGTGAATAGATCAGAATAATCATCTAGTTGTATGCTATTAATTCTTTTTACTAAGCCCATATCTTCACATGTCTCTCGTCCCAACACGCTTCCAACTTCCATATCGGCAATCGCAAACGGCAAGTTATAACTTTTTTCCTTATACCACCATATTAAGTTACACACACCTTTTATAGGAATTTTGTGTTTAGTAAACGATTCAAGATTTATTTTCGGTATTTTTAACATACTTTCGTCGAAACCTAGTGATATAAATTTATCAAAAGACATAACATTAAAATCTGCCCCCGAGTCGAGTTTAAATCGTTCAGAACCGTGTTCACAAAACAGAGTTTCCATCCAACGCCCTTTACCGCTCGAAGACGAAACCATGTCTATATAAAATGGTTCAAGTTCATCGGAATCGCTACTCACGGAACCATGTTTTTCTATTTCATACACTCGTTTCACTCCATTGTCATCGTTGATAAACCTAGATCTGCACATACGAGCAAAATGTCCACGGTGACCACAAGAGAAACATGTTACGTACTGTGCCGGGCATTCTTGGTTGGCGCAGCGCGTCCCGCCGCAGCCGGCGCACTGGCGCTGCGCCGCCGCCGGGCCGGGCGGGGCGCGCCCGCCGCCGCGCGCGCGCCGAGCGGCCCGAGCGCCGCCGCGCGCCCGTCGCCGCTCCACCGCATGTACCTGTGCACTACTGGAACCCTCACTCGCGACACTTAATTGTTTACCGCTTTCCTTGGAAGCTTCCTCGGCTTGACACATCTTCATAGCTTTGTCTAAATCTAAGTCTTCACAGCGTAGAAGCCTGTCTCGTACGGTGACGTTCCGAACGCCACACACGATGCGATCCTTAAGAAAATCGTCGCCCAGCGTACCGAAATTGCAGTTTTTACTTAACAGCCTCAGCGCTGTCACATATGCCTGAATCGATTCGCCTTCCTCCTGGTTACGTGTAAAGAATTTGTACCTCATTAGCGTTGTGTTTACTTTGGCGCCGAAATACCCGTCAAACTTTTTAATTATGGCTTGTACGTCGTCTTTTTCCGAGTCGGCGTCAAATGTAAATGTTTGAAATACATCGAAACCCTCTGAACCTATCAGATTAACAAGCAGGCTGGCTTGTACTGCGGCGGACTCGCTGCTCACACCGGAGGCCTTCACAAAAAGTAGGAATTGCTGTTTCCACCTTTTCCACGCATCGGCCCGCGTAACGGGACCGCCCTCCATGTTTAACTCAGGTGGTGGTCTGGCGTGTTCCATCTTTTAACTACGCCAATAACACTGTGTTACACAAAAGAACTTTGTTATCTGTAGTTGTCCGGTGTTTGGGCACTGCACTTCAACTTATTTGTAATCGTTGCACCACAAAATTATTTAAAATAACTAACACCGCTGTCACCATGTAATGAAACACGTCAGTATAAAACAGCAACTGTTTATTTCACATGAATGCGGGTATCATGTACAAATAATAACTACCCACAACAGAAGTAATATAAACAAATAAAAAAAACATTGTTTTTGTGGCTAAGAAAACGACCTTTTCCACGTTTAAGTATCCAAAATAACAAAAATGGGGAAAACTTGACAGTGAATACATCTCTATAATTTTTCGGAAAAAAAATGTAAAGTATAGTACTAGAAGTATAGTGTTCCCTAAATGCAAGTTGCCAATATTGCAAAGAAGAGGCGTAAGGGACGCCTTTTTAAAAATAGTCGTGTTTTTTGGCGTAACGGACATGCTATTTTCGTAAATAAGCATTGTATTCAAGAAATCAGTTTAAACGACCTCAAAAAATTAGGAATAAGCCACATACAGGCATCAGTTAATTCAAACAAACAAAAGTGTCTGATTTTTTTCTCAAAACAAAACTGATTTTTGGCTCTCCTGGAAAATCACGTTTTGTCAGTTAAGCCCTTTGAGGCTACGGTAGTGGATATAACTTATTTTCGCCAAAATGTCCTTTACGCCAATTGAACCCAAAGGTATTATCCAAGAAGCTTGAACTATCAAAAGTGTTGGTAATTATTATTTAAGGTAAATGTATTCAAAACATAAGACTAAACAGGTTTTAAATAACCTCAATACGTGTAATTAATAATATCTATTGTAAAAAAATGCTAAGAACAAAAAAATACATTAAAAAAATAATGTGCATTTACGTTAAGTATGGAAAGACTGGTTTGTGCTATTTATAATGAAAAAAAAATGTTTATATTAAAATTTATTAGTCCATATGTGACGTTATCTATGAAAAGAGACCTTATTGTCTATGGCGCTTACGCCATTATTAACCAAGCTCCGATATTGAATACTATGCCGCGCGACGCTGTGCGGCGTAAGCGCCATCGACAATAAGGTCCCTTTTCATAGATAATGCCCCATATAATTAAGATATCTTGAAGTTAGACTTGATTAGATAATTAGATATAGAAATCAAAATATTAATAACATTAATATAAATTCAGTTCAAGAAGTAATATTTTTATCAAAGAATGAAAGTTACCTCAAGTCACGGCATTAATAAGCAAATTTTACTCAAGTGGTACCTATTCCCTGTGATTGTCACAAGTATATGATGCGTAACCGTGAACACTAAAGTTTGTAAATTGCGAACTCTTTCTCTTTTACTCCAATTAGACGTAATAAAAGTGACAGAGAAAGATGTCCGCAATTTGCGAATTGCGATGTTCGCGGTAGGCCCTCAGGATGGATATTTGTTAATCAACATTACGTAACGAATGTCAAAGAGGAATTTCACATTCTCAATGTGTATAGATATAAACAGACCTTAATTCTCTTTCTTACTTACACACTTACAGTTATTTTGCTAAATGGTGACATAATGTACAATATCTATAAGTTCTCTTTGTAGTAGTATAACTTTGCATAAGTTGCGTTAATTTGGCGCGCAGGCGAAGTAAACATGCGTTGCGTACGCAACGTGTGGTTTTTAGAGAGAGGCCCTTACCCGCCGCCACGCCAAGGTCGCGCCGCGCCCGCCTCGCCCGCTCCCCGTGCACGGCCCGCGTTGCCCGTTAAGAGCCACCCGCTAACGTCGTATGAACGCGAACATTATTTTTGTATTATTTGTTTATGCAATGGATGAAACTGACACAAATTCATATTTCTTATTTATCCCGCCTTTTATATTAATAAGGTGTGAACTCTAGTAACCTTAATATTCTTTTGTTATGGTAATAGCCTGTTAGAACAAAATTATCAAAAATCTTATGAAGCTGTGCCTCAATAAGACACAAAAACATGTAATGTACATATTGATACGATTAAATGCGACGTCAGCAATTTATTTTAACTTTAATTATTTTTTGAGTCATTTTGAATAGTATGACATAGTATCCGATTGCAATGGACGTAATTGACACAAACTATGTTTTCACATTAAAAAAACTATCCTAAATGCGACACAGTTACATGTTTTCTCTCGAATATTCTTTTCTCCAAAATAATTCAAAATAAAAATAATTACCACAAATTATTAAATAACTTAAAAAGCAAATAATATCTGTGACACAAAACAAAATGTAAGATTAACATCTTAAAACAGCATTCGTAAGCGAAAAAAAATTTGACTTTAATATTACTTTAAGTTAGGGCTCAAAATATAGCCAGCGCTGCAGGACTAATTGATGACTGTGCGTTTGAGTTGGTAGGCGCTGCAGTTTATCTTAATAATAGATACTTGTTTTTATGTTGTGTGGTATATATCCCACCAAAAAGTAATGAACGCGAATATATGACTTTATTTAGAATTTTAGAACAATGGTGTGTTAAATATAAAAATTATATAATACTAGGTGACTTTAACCTGTATTCATGTTGTGATAATGTTAACAATTTCTTTGAATATTTTCGTATTTTTTGCGAGTTTGACCAAAAAAATAATGTACCAAACTGTAATGATCGGCAACTAGATTTAGTGTTATGTAATAGAGACATGTCGGACAGGGTGTCGGTGGAGGCGGCGGACGAGTCGCTGGTGCCGGTGGATGCCTACCATCCGCCGCTGGCGGTGGCCGTGGCCGTGCGAGGCGACAGTGCCGGGGTCCGCGAGGACTATACGCCTGGTTCCGTACAATACTCGCAGTCAAATATGGGTCAAAATTCATTGCAGTGGAATTTTGCAAAAGCAGATTTCAGTGCAATGTATTTATTAATCTCTAAGGTAGATTGGAATCCTTTGTTTGGGTTACGCGAGCCAGAGGATGCACTTAATTATTTTTACGATATAGTGGAGCGAATTATAGATAACTGTGTCCCTAAAAAGAAGCCAAAAATTGGCAACGGCAGGTACGTCTATCCTAAATGGTACACTATCGATATAATTAAGTGTATACATCAGAAAGCCAAACTACACAAGGCTTATAAATCGAGCGGATCGAGAGATGATTAATTGATTATGTTGCTTTTTCTACTTGTAGGGCTAAAGTTAAGAAATTAATAAATGAGGCGCACGATCAGTACCAGACACGGATGCAAAGTGAGATAGTAAAAGATCCGAAGTCATTCTGGAACTACGTCCGATCCAAACGGGGAGCGGGAAACCGTAAGACAGTTACGAAGAATGGAAGTAGTTTAAGGGATCCAGAATGTGCTAAGGAATTTGCTGACTACTTTCATTCAGTGTACGGGAAGTCACCGGCGAAGCTGGACGTGGAGGACGCAATACGGGAGAGCGGGGCCGGTTCGGCGCGCGTGTCGTTGCAGCGGCTGACGCTGCGTGAAGTGCGCGCTGCGCTCACTGCGCTCAAGCCAAAACGCTCGGCGGGACCGGACGGCATTCCCGCTTTCATTATCAAAGATTGCGGCAGAGCCCTTGAGGAACCGCTCCTGCACATATTTAATTTGTGTCTGGAGATGTCGCATTTTCCAAAACGCTGGAAAGTCACTCGGGTGATTCCTATACCCAAAGGGGATTCCGGGTCGGAGGTAAGTGGATTTAGACCAGTGGCAATATTATCTACGCCAGCAAAAGTTTTTGAGTCGGCGGTGCAGCGCAGCATTCAAGAGCAGGTGTCCGCTCAGCTGTCGGACGCGCAGCACGGATTCCGGAAGGCGCGGAGCACGACCAGCAACCTACTCGACGCCATGGCTTACGCGGTCCCTTATGTTGACGCTGGGGTGCAGGTGGACGCCGCGTACTTTGACTTCAAAAAAGCATTTGACATGGTGGATAGTGATGTTTTGTTGGCAAAGATGGCGGCGGTTGGCTGCACACCCAAATTACTGCAGTTTTTCGCAGACTATATGAGGGACCGCCAGCAGTATGTTGAGTATGCAGGGTACAAGTCTGAACCGTATTTTACCAGGACAGGAGTAAGTCAGGGAAGTAACTTGGGGCCGTTAGAATTTATAATCATGATTAACGATCTCCCGGAAGTAGTCAAGGAAGCTAGATGTCTACTATTCGCGGACGACCTCAAGTTGCTTCTGGCGGTCAAAGACAAGGAAGACTGCAAGCGACTTCAGAGTGACGTAGAGAGAGTGGTGGAGTGGAGCCGGAGAAACAAGTTGGAGTTTAATGTAAATAAATGCATGACAATTACATTCACCCGGGCCAAAACACCACTCTCCTACAATTATTTGATATCGGGATCGCAACTGAAACGAGTGAAATCAGTAAGAGATCTAGGAGTGGGTTTGAATGCGGACCTCAATTTCAGAGACCATATTGTAAGCACGTGCAAAAAGGCGTTCCGAATCCTGGGCTTTGTACTTCGGCGAGCAGTAGGCTTTACGAACTTGAAGGCCCTTTCGGCTATGTACAATGCCCTAGTACGAAGCCAACTGGAATGCAATGCTGCAATATGGGCTCCACATGAGTCGAAGTACAGCGTCATGATAGAAAGGATACAAAATAAGTTTACAAGGTACATCTATTGGAAACTGTACGGAGTGTATCCTTTCTATCCGCTGATGTATCCCACACTGTTCGTAATAGGTATGGTGGGTTATAATAAACTAGAAACACGTAGAGATCTAGCACTTGCGTGCTACTTAGTGCGGATCCTTCGCGGTAGCATTTACAACCCGGGGATCCTACAACAAATTAATATATGTGTGCCCGACAGGTACGTGGAGCGGAGGCGGCGACCGCGTCTGTTGGTGGAGCCGATCGGCAGAACCAACCTGCTTCGTAAGGCGCCTCTCAGTCGCACAGTTCGTACACTAAATTTAGTGGCTGATCAAACTGACTTGTTTGCATGTACTATGTCCGAATTTGTAAAAATCTGTTTAAATGTTTTGTGTTGTTATTATAATTAATATAATTTACATACCTAGTTAGTAAGGCACTATTGTATTAGGGTTAACCTTGTCGTGTATAAAAAATAATAATTTAAAATAGCGGTGACGTTATAGTGTATAAAAAATAATAATGTTTTAAATGTTTAAATAATTAATGGGAAAAATGCCTCGGATAAGATCCGCAGTAAAACATTGGACTATTGGAGTACAAGGGTCCTCTTGTTGTTCTAACCTGGTTAACGGGAACTTGGTAGGATATTGAAAAGATAACACCAAATATCTGACATGCAATTTAATATACCCCGCTAGATAATTACAAGGCACTCCGCTTTAGGGCGGGCGCTACTCAAAATACAATCTGTTTTTATAAACCGTTGGCGGTTATGGGGCGACACCATAGTAAACCTTAATCTACGATCGCGAGACGGGCGAAACGCGGAGTTTTGGCCAAAACCTAAAACGAAAGTCTAGTGCACTCACGGATACCGGGTGTAGCTTTCATCCTGGAACTTAGCGTAGCAGACAGATCGACGTAGGTCAGCGGCGGGCGTTCATCGAGCCCCAGCTGTGACAAGCTAAGGCGGGAACAATCCGCGGCGTTCGGAGTTTTACGGGAAGGACCCGCACGAAGACACCTTGGAGTCGTCGGACGGCAGCATAGCCATCCGACACACGGCCTGCAAGTCGAGGCCGCGTCCTACGGCGTAGAAGCAGCGTCAACATGACGCTCAGCAAAATCAGGGACGCGCAACAGCGCGCCAGGGAACACGATCACCAACCGTGCTCATGTCCATCGGCGACACGGGACGCACTAAGTAAATCACGCGCACAATTCACGCACAGCGATATACGCACTTTACAAATCGGTCTCCCACCAGCCGGACCAGGCGGCGGAAGGAGACGAGGCAATTCCTCTTAATCTTTAATTAGAAACCATCTACATCCTAGCGTATTCCCATTCCAAGTCCAAGTCAAGTGACGTGACAGTTCGAAAATAAAATCCTACCGATCACGTTGCGTTTCGATTCACATCAACACATTAAACGTCAAACCAACTTAAATCTTTTCTAAATCAAATGATTCTCGAAAAATGTCAATGCTCATTAATACTTGTAATATTTTAATTGGTTAATAATAATTACTAATAATTACATTTTTACCGTACGTTTCTACTTTGTTTCCTTTGGAATATATCCTTGCTTATGCCTGAACAAAACGCCTATATTCTTAGCTGTCACCGGGCTGTCAAACTTACGACTACCCAACGAAAGTCTTTTTTATGTTTTTATATAATTTCATAAATGATTCTAAAATACAAATTAAATTAGGATGTGACCTACTTGAGCAGTTAAAGTAGACCACGAGGATCGTTTTGATATGCATGAAGCCAGGTTTGGTCCAGCAATCTCTGCACAATCTGGGTGACAAGTTCCGTTCGAGTGGCATGCTCTTTGGACTTGTCTCCTCGAAGCCAGTTAGCCAGGAGGCAAGATATGTTAATCAACCTACAGCTGAGAAGGTACATTACAGCTTTACATAAGTGTCATACTCTGGTGTATGTTATTCTGTCCAAAATGCGACACTAATGTTGTACAGGTCACATTGTATGAGAAAGTACATGTTTGGTATAGGAAATTATGTAGCATCGCTACAACCTGTAAGGGTAGTTGCTAAGTGACAATAAATAAACAAAAATAAACAAAAAAAAATATTAGGGGACATCTCACACAGATCAACCTAGCCCCAAAACAAGCAAAGCTTGTACTATGGGTACCTGGTGACGATATATACACACGCACTTACACATACATACATACTTATACACATAGAAAACACCCATGATTCAGAAACAAATATCTGTGTTTGGTTCAGATCATACCGAACCGAATATTCAGTTGGGCTAAAACCGCACGTGTTTTTTAACCTTCCCTCTGGAAAGGCCAGGAATGTTTAAGAAAAGAAACCACGAAGTGCATCCGCGTCAGCTAGCAGACGCCCAAAAAAAGAATTTGTTTATTCGGTAAATATTCGGCAGTTCGAACCGAACTATTCGGCCGAATACGCACATTTAACCGAATATTCGTATTCGGCAAAGTCCATACTCGGCCCTCCCTCATCTCATAGTTGACCGAAGCATTAGCGAAGGTCTCCGTGTTGATTATAGTTAGATCCCACAACCGACCTGTTGGTGCGTGGCGCGCGCGCCGCTCCACTAGCACGGGGCCGAGCACGAGCTCATCTTTCACGTCGTGTTCGGAGTACAGCCCCGTCGCCGCGCTCACGCCAGCCGACTCGTCTTTTACACTCACATCTGAGTACGATGGCTCAGCTTGTATGTATACACATTCACGTTCGGACTCGTCCTTTACATACACATCATCCAGCGGCTCAATCTTCACAGACACTTCCGCGGACGTGGGCTCATATGTTATACACGCTTCCTCACAGCGCTGAACCTTTACGCAAACATTCTCTGTACCCTGTAACGCTGAAGACTCCATCGAAATAGGATATTGTTTCAAATCCATATAGAATATACTAAAACGTCTAAAACAGGAATTAAAGCTACACTACAAAGAACACTGGCTGGAACACTACGTTTTATAATACTTATAGGAGATTATTTGAGAATACTATTCTTGTTAAAATAAACTCAATTTGTTCAATTTTCCGCAGACAATTACTGCAAAGAAAAAGAATACAACCATATATATAAACAATGACAGCAGCAGTGATTGTGTCACGTGGTCAGCGTCAATTGAGTTTTTTTTAATAGCATCGCGCTCCTGGCGCATTCAGCCCATAGACTTATAATATATAAAGACGTAGTCTCAGCGAGCTGTCACTGTTGCCACTTTTGTTTAGTGTACGATTAACAATGAGGCCCACGTTGCTGTAGCCATGTCGATAAAGTCATATCGATAAACTATCAACATTTCTTGCAATTTTAATTTTACTTCAAAGGCTTAACGATACCTAAAATGACCAAAAACGCTTTTATTCTTTATTGTGGTTATCAGATCACAATTTTATAGTCACGCCCCAGCAGGGAACCAAGGGAAAGTTCAGATATTTAATTAAAATACATAAATACCTCCTAAAATAGGTATTCCGTAGTAATTGAATTATATTATTATATTATAAAATATTCATTATCCATTAGCATTTCAATTATGTTTATGTTTAACGAAGATATTGAAGCTTCAATTAATCGCTATTTCGTTCCGCCGTGTAGCGTTTATCGATATATAACATGATTAAAATCGACTTTTCACATCCCTAAAAGAGCACACATATACGCTTTTACGCACACATACACAGCCTGGGCGCATCAAGAAAGGCAACACTTGATTTGAAGTCCACCTTGTTTACAGTATGGTTGTCCTTTTTTGACAAACGGCATTTTAAAAGAGCGAGGAGAGAGAAATGATACTAGTTGCTGCGTTGTGAAAGAGAACAGAAAAGGTTGGGCCCTTGATTCAGCCAGACGAGTAAAGCAGGGAAGCGGCATTAAAGAGGAATAATTAAAGGATTACATTACAACGAATAAGACGGAATTTTGGAAAAGGATCGTAAGGTAAATAAAATTATAAACAGTTTAAGTTTAATGTCATGACGTAAAATAAATGAATACAATGATTTAAATATATATACAGAAGAATCATTAATATTTATTGTGTGTTATTCAAGGCCCCAACTTTTTGTGTTCTCTTTGACGGCGCAGCAACTAGTGTCATTTCTCTCTCCTCGCTCTTTAAAAATGCCGTTTGTCAAAAAAGGACAACCATACTGTTGACAAGATGGACTTCAAATCCAGGTGTCCCCTTTTTAGGTAGACCCAGGTTGTGTATGTGTCCGTAAAAACGTATATGTGTGCTCTTTTAGGGATGTGAAAAGTCGATTTTAATCATGTTATAAGTATATCGATAAACGCTACACAGCGGAACGAAATAGCGATTAATTGAATCTTCAATATCTTCGTTAAACATAAACATAAGTAATTGAAATGCTAATGGATAATGAATATATTATAATATAATAAATAATTAAATTATTACGGAAGACCTATTTTAGTAGGTATTTATGTATTTTAATTAAATATCTGAACTTTCCCTTGATTCCCTGCTTGGGCGTGACTATAAAATTGTGATCTGATAACCACAATAAAGAATAAAAGCGTTTTTGTTCAAGGTATCGTTGAACCTTTGAAGTAAAATTAAAATTGCAAGAAATGTCGATAGTTTATCGACATGGCTACAGCAAGGTTGTCCACATTGTTAATCGTACACTACACTACGCAAAAGTGGTCCCACTGACAGCTCGCTTGGGAGGTATCTCTATATATTATTATATCTATGGTGTTGTTACAGGGGGGCTACCGCGAAAACCGAAATTCGCAAATTGCGGGGATCTTTCTCTTTTACTCCAATGAAGGCGTAATAAGTGTGACAGAGAAAAATGACCTCAATTTGCGAACTTCGATTTTCGCGGTTATAGCACAGAATAAATAATAGTACTACCGTACTGAAAGGAAACTTCCTACAAAACCGAAGTTTGACAGCGGTTCAGGGTCGGATCATGCTATCCCTTTCTAATATATGACACTATCCCTTTCGGCTATTTAGGGTTGTCAAAATTCAAGTGATTATCTTATCTGTGGTCGTGCACGCAGAAGGAAGTCAAGTGGTGCCAACTCTAACGCTACGTCTTACGTAGGCGAACAACGCGCGAACGCGGCGCGGCGCGGCGCGGCGAAATCAATCCTTTGATGCCCATAGAAGTGTCCTACGTAAGCGATCTCGTTGCGAACGCGGTGCGGCGCGATTTGCACGCGAATGTCAGGCGGCGCGGCGCGGCGCGGCGCGGCGCGGCGGCGGCCGCTTCCGCCGCGCCGCGCCGCGCCGCGTTCGCGCGTTGTTCGCCTACGTAAGACGTAGCGTTATAATTGCTCGGAGCAATGCTGAGCCGAGCGGAGCCGAGTTTGACCGATCTCAGGAGTTTCGCACCCCTGGTTATAGCCCATAGGGGCTACCGCCAAAACCGAAATTCGCAAATTGCGGGGATCTTTCTCTTTTAGGCCAAGCGCACACCACGATTTTAATTTTTGCGACACGATTATAGAATCGCGCTGTAATATATCGCAAAAAAACCACTGCGCGCACTGCGACGAAAAAACAACAACAATAAAAAAAAACAAAAAACGAACAGAAAACGTTGGGGCCTTGGTAATTGGCGTCAATTTCCAATTTAGTCATCAATTTTAGATTTATGGTGATATTAGCGCCCACTAAATTGAAAAAATGCCCTAAAATAAAAATAATTCGTCACAAATTGATACCTATTCTTGCGTCTGCACTCCATTTTATCGGTAATATCGGTCATTATCGGCGAGCCAAATTGGCGTTTGCGTCCGCACTTCCTGATTCGATCGGGCAATTTAATCGGATTGGCGAAAAATTTACTGGTCTGGATAGGCCTTAATAGACAAGACTTGTATTGTATGGTCATATTCAAAATAAAAGTGGAGGCAGTATGGCTTAGAGCTTTAGCCTGTCCAGATGGACGAAAAAAAAATAAGTGGTTAGAACGTAATCTTTAAATATATTATATCTATGCTGGAAACGTAGTGATTATATTCCTTATATTCTCATAGTATTTATGGACGAAAAAAAAATCATAGTATTTCTCTTTGTTTGCAGTGATTTTCTGCGGAAAGTGCGGAAAATTGAACAAAATCAGTTTATTTTAACAAGAATAGTATCCTCAAATAATCTCCTAGTATTCTAAAACGTAGTGTTCCTGCCAGTGTTCTTTGTAGTGTAGCTTTAATTCCTGTTTTAGTATATTCTGTATGGATTTGAAACAATATCCTATTTCGATGGAGTCTTCACCGTTACAGGGTACAGAGAATGCTTGCGTAAAGGTTCAGCGCTGTGAGGAAGTGTGTATAACATATGAGCCCACGTCCGCGGAAGTGTCTGTGAAGTTTGAGCCGCTGGATGATGTGTATGTGAAGGACGAGTCCAAACGCGAATGTGTATACAGACAAGCTGAGCCATCGTACTCAGATGTGAGTGTAAAAGACGAGTCGCCCGGCGTGAGCGCGGCGATGGGGCTGTACTCCGAACACGCCGTTAAAGATGAGCTCGTGCTCGGCCCCGTGCTAGTGGAGCGGCGCGCGCGCCACGCACCAACAGGTCGGTTGTGGGATCTAACTATAATCAACACGGAGACCTTCGCTAACGCTTCGGTCAACTATGAGATGAGGGATGAGCCGAATATGGACTTTGCTGAATACGAATATTTGGTTCAATGTTCGTATTCAGCCGAATAGTTCGGTTCGAATTCGAACTGCCGAATATTTACCGAATAAACAAATTCCGTTTTTAGGCATCTGTTAGCTGACGCGGATGCACTTCGTGGTTTCTTTTCTTAAACATTCCTGGCCTTTCCAGAGGGAAGGTTAAAAAACACATGCGGTTTTAGCCCAACTGAATATTCAGTTCGGTATGATCTGAACCAAACACAGATATTTGTTTTAATCTACGGGTGATTTCAGCTTTCAACACAGATATTGAAGTCAAGCAGTCACGTGAGATTGTCCCAGAGAGCACAGACGGAGACAACCAAAGGCAAGTTCCGGAACCTTATGTAGAGGAACTTAGTAACACCAGAATTAAAAAAGCTAAAAGGAACAAACGAGGTAAGGGGATCCGTGCAGACATGTAGCATTTAATTTGTCTATGGCAAGGCCATCTTAAACTATGCTGGTTCCATTGGGAAGGGACTTGGGACCAGTGTTGCCAACTCGGATTTTGAAAAAATGCTAGACTAATGTCTAGATTATGCCAGATTTTTAAAATACCTATGCTATAAAAATGCTAAAATATCACTTGAAATTAGACACTTAAAACACATACATTTTTCAAATTTGCCGCCTTTTTCTACTGACAAGATCTGGTTGACCAACTTTATATTGTCCGTCGACGTCCATCCGTCCACGAAAGTCAAAATTCATAGAAAATTATGAACCACATAAGGCGATGGCGCATATTGTTGCTACCAAGTTGGTGCAAACTTGGCTGAGACTAAATTATGCTAAAAAATATGCCAGATGCTAAATGGAAAATTTTGGTGCCAAAGCGTGTGAAAATATGCCAGATCTGGCATCATTTATGCCAAGTTGGCAACACTGCTTGGGACCCCGGGATGGGTTGGTATTAGAATATACACCAAGATAAATTCAATTCATTCATTCAACCTGTATTATAACTGATTTCATCTCTTATACATATAAAACATTCTTGAAAACAGGTACCAGAGGAGAAAATGTACATTCTTATAAAAAACCTGTGGACTATTGGAATTTAGTCAGCTGCATTACTACTTATTCATTTATACATTGAAGTGTTGGCCTGGTTGTCCCAATGAACACTCATGTAGGGAGCATTGTAAACAATCTATGTTGATTCATCCATATATTTGTCTGACTTATAACTCTAATGGTAATTACAACCCTTTGTTTCAGCCCTTATTAAGGAGGAAGCCGGATTTATGTATGAGGAGGCGCGTGTGAAGGAGGAGTGCTCGGACAGGACAGACGGGTGCGGCGCGAGCGAGGCAGCCATGCTGGCCGGCCTGTACGATGAGCACGTAGTCAAGGACGAGCTTGTGCTGGGGCCGGAGCGCCCGCACTGCCCCACAGTCGCCCCGGTGGTGAGAGGTGCGTTGATTGTTGTTTAACTACTGTCGGAACTACTCTGCAAAGCTCCTTTCAGACACACACATTCAAACTACCATAACACACACACACACACACACACACACACACACACACACACACACACACACACCAACACACACACACCAACACACACACACCAACACACCAACACAGAGTCTAAATAGAGAGTAAATTCTGTAAATATATTTTATTTATTTATTTATTTACACAAAAGGTACATGCTCATAAACAAAATTTACAATATCGCCAAACTGTAACCAGTTTGTTGGCGAATGAAGCGCTCACTTAACTAATCGAATCATGCACCTAAACAAAACAATTAGTAACTTAAACAATAGGTAATCCTTATTATAATATAAAAAAACTAACATGCATAGATGCCTAACAAGTCTTCACATTGTTTCAAAGTTTAATTTTCTAAAAGGTATGTTTTTAATCTCTTTTTGAGGATCGGCTTACTTAACCTAGGTTTACCTCTTAACCACCCTATTTCGTTAAATAGCCTAGGCACTAAATATTTATTTAACCTTTTCCCATAATAATTAACCGCCGCCGGCTGTATTAACTTCCCTTCGCGTACCCTCCTCGTGTTGTATTTATTAAATGCTGGCCGTTTATACTCATCTAAGTAATAGTTTTCTAAAGCAATCAGGTATTTGATTTTTTTTTGTACAGGTAAAATTTTACAAAGTGGGAATAACTCGCTATAATCATTACACATATTTTTTATTTTACTGTCAACTAAATATTTAACTAATCTGATTTGCAAATTTTCTACATCGTTTATATAAGTACGTTTATGAAATTTGTAATCTTCAGCTGAATTAACTAAAATTTCCATTTAGTTGTGATGTTGATGAATAGGAATATGTTTAGATGGTACATATAGTTCTAGCCAAAAACAAAATATTTATTCTTAAAAGACATATACATATGTATATAGCAAAGTTTAATTTTATCCTCTAGTATGGCTTGCCACATAGATGCTAATTTTCAATTGCTTTACTCACATTGGCTATTGAAAGTTCACCCTACCGTTAAAGTTTAAAGTGATAATAATTAATGATTAATTTGGATTCGGTTTGTGATGTTTTATAGCTAGAGTTTCCTTCGCGTTGGTGAGGTAAATATTGTTTCACTTGGTAGCTAGTGTACCCCCATGCTTTAAAACTCTTGCTCGTTTTGAAGCATCTCAATTGTTATGGATCACCAGCTCATCTATTGTCGAGAATGAAGTATGAATGATAATTCTTAGTTAAATTAAAGAAACTTATGTAACGCCCTGCCACTGTTACATATTTATCAGGTTGGTATTTTGGATATTTGAGTATTATTTTGTTGTCTTACAGCACCCACTCTTGTCTCCTCTGCGGTGGTGTCGGGTCGGCGCCGCTCGTGCTCGGTCAGGCTGGAGCGCCTGCTGGTGGACGCGGAGCGGCGCACCTGCCGGGTCGGGCGCCGCACATACAAGCTGCACGCCACCGACCCCGCACCCACACCCCATGTCACCATCTATCAATGTCACCATTGCGGCAAACTGTTCTGGAGCAAGTCGGTTCTGAAGAAGCACGTACACACTCACTCGCCTTTACATAATTCAACCGTAGGGGATTATGGTTTAGAACGACATCAAATGCTACACGGTGACAAAAAACTGTATAAAAAGGCTCACATGATTTATAGTAGAAAATCTAATTTACGGACTCACGTGATTACTCACACAGGCGGAAAGCCTTTCAGGTGTACACACTGTGGCTACGAGAGTAGTAGAAAATTTAATTTACGGACTCACCTGATTACTCACACAGACGAGAAGCCTTTCAGGTGTACATACTGTGCCTACAAGTGTAGAAGTAAAGCAGATCTACAGAAACACCTGATTACTCACACAGACGAGAAGCCTTTCAGTTGTAGTCACTGTAGCTACAAGTGTAGAAGAAAAGGAGGGTTACAGAGTCACCTGATGACTCACACAGACGAGAAGCCTTTCAGTTGTAGTCACTGTAGCTACAAGTGTAAAAGAAAAAAAGACTTACAGACTCACCTGATGACTCACACAGACGAGAAGCCTTTCAGATGTAGTCACTGTAGCTACAAGTGTAGAAGAAAAACAGATTTACAGGCTCACCTGATGACTCACACAGACGAGAAGCCTTTTAGTTGTAGTCACTGTAGCTACAAGTGTAGAAGAAAAACAGATTTACAGACTCACCTGACGACTCACACAGACGAGAAGCCTTTCAGTTGTAAACACTGTAGCTACAAATGTAGAAGAAAAGCACAGTTACGGAAACACCTGATGACTCAGTGGCGGCGTAACTAGGGGGGGGGGGTTGGAGAGGCACGTGCCCCGGGCGCCATCCAAGGGGGGGGGGGGGGCAAAATGGGCAAAAGACTACCTGTCCGCCTTGCCAAAGGCACAGCAGGAAAACTTTTGTCAGTCGTATTTACCACCACTGTGAAGTGTGAAATACGGATGGTAATCTGGCCCACAGCCCACCTTCCCGCAGTGCGAATACTCTATGCCAGAAGAAACTTCTATCAAGCAGAGGGATATTCGGTGGGAGTTGCTAATATGCTTTCATTTTATAAGGCGAGCGGGCCGAGTACTCCAGAGTTGTGTTCTGTGTTAGCGCGTCTTTTCGGTCAGGGGTCTCCTGTCGGGAAGTTACCATCTTATGGACTGTCCAAGAGACTACCTATGCAAATGGATCGCTAGCCCTTTGTCCGGCAGGCGCATGTGAGCCGTAGTAGACGGAACCTACTCCAATAGCTGCTGCTGCATATCTGTGACATGGGATCATCCATTAATTACGTCACACGAATTTCTAGGTTTTTTGACCCCTTCCCCCGTCCTTGTCACACTTGGTCACATTTTGCAAATCCCTCCCCACCTGGTGTGACGTCACATTTTAGGCAATTTTGTTTTCAACGATATCGACATTATTAACTCTGCATTATTTTTTTTATAAAAAAATATTTTTGGTAAAAGAAATATTAGTAATTTTATAACACAAAACCAATTAGGAACGAAAATTACCTACTTCCAAAACCTCATTATTTAAATGTACAGCGAATAAAAAAATATAAATGAATTTTCGTTTACTGATGAATAGTGATGAAGTTAAAGTGACGTCACAATGTTTGTGACTCCCCCCTCCACCATGTCACAACATGTCACACTTTCTTGACCCCCTCCCACCCCCTAAACGTGTGACGTAATTAATGGATGACCCCCATGTTGTCTATCGGACGACAGTAGGTACTGGGGATTCCTATACAGGCTGGTTAAAAATACCTACATTCCCTTTGCCAGGGAGGTTTTCGGATTATACTGAGCAACTTTTACTACGGGACCAACCCCGAAATCGCAAAAAAAAGTGGGGGAGGGGGGGCGCAAATTTGGTGCCTGCCCCGGGCGCCATATCCTCTAGCTACGCCACTGTTGTTTTTTTCTGTCATAAGAAACTTCTCCTGACAATAACCAAACAATGTATGACAATGTATACAGGCAGAGAGTGTGGAACTGCATCTTACCGAGCATCTTGAATAGATTTTCAAAGGAATTACTAAAACTTATAGAAGGACGGACGAATAGGCAAGCAAGAAATATTATTAAAAAATACCTAATTAAAATAAGAGGGCAGTCTACCGAAATCACCGAATTATATGACCTATTATGCTATTCTATCTATCTAGCCCCTTTGTTCTGAGTTAAAGTATATCTCTTAGCTCAGTGTGCCGCTTGGCAAAGGCCTCCTCTAGCTCTTTCCATTGAGGTCTGTCGTGGGCCACTCTTCGCCAGTTCGGGCCCGCTGTGAGTCTGAGTTCGTCCTCCCATCTTGTTCGAGGTCTCCTCTGGCTCCGTGTACAGCCTCTTGGGTACCAATCCGTTACAGTCTTACACCATTTCTCCCGTCTCTCTCTCAGCATGTGGCCAGCCCATCTCCACTTCTGCTGGTCTATTTTGGTGAGTATGTCGGTCACTTTTGTTTTTTGTCTTAGGTCTTCGTTTCTTACTTTGTCCAGTCTGCGTGTTCCCGTCATACTACGTTCCATAGGCCTCTGGCAGTACTTAAGCCTATCTCGGTGTTCTTTGTTGAGTGCCCATGTCTCACATCCGTATGTAATGCAGGGTAAAATACATGTGTTGAACACTTTCCTTTTTATGGTAATGCTGAGATTAGTGGACTTCATAACTTCTTTCATGGACCAATATTTTTTCCATCCATTGGTTATTCTTGTATTTATTTCTTTGCTAGTGAGGTGTACCGGAGATATTAGTTGGCCTTTTATTATTATGCTATTATGTACCTATAAAAAAAAATACTAAATATGTATAAATATTTATAATAAGACTCCTTAACTCAAAAAATCTTGCTTAATATTATATAATGTGCATATTTTACTGATATGAAATAAACAGTTTAAATTATTATTATTTTTTTGTTTGAACAACTTTAAGACAAAAAGAATTAGCGAAATTGGTCCAGCCGTTCACGCGAGAGATGACGTGACCAAGAGAAATATGGATTCATTTTTATATTTTTCATTACATTTTTCGGTTACATATCAGAATACCGAAAACTGATTTACCTAATGTTGAATCACCTATGCTTGATTCACCTATTTTTAAATTACCTATCGATCATTTTACCTAAACATTAACTGACCTAAGTTTATAATACCTAAGCTCAAATAACCTAAAGGACGAAACACCTAATGCACGATATACCTAATGCACGTTTTACCTGCTGCACGTTTCACCTAAAGCTATTATGCCTAATGCACGAATCACCTATAGCTGATATACCTAATGGACGATACACCTAAAGCTGATATACCTAATGAACGATGTACCTAAACTTGATTTACCTAATGGACGAAATACCTAAAACTGTTAAACCTATCGCACGAAATACCTAAAGTTGATATACTTCCTGAACGAAATACCTAATGTCGATATGCCTAATGCACGGAATACCTAAAGTCTATATACCTGGTATCCATATCATTTTGCCGAATGATCCAGTGGCAACTCCACCCAAATCGTATGATTTCCCAACCTTACAGTAGAAACTGTTTGTTTGGATAACAACTTAAAAATACACTTTTTGAAACGCTACTTTTTAGGTAGTAGAATGATTTTATAAGTCTAATACAAAATTAATCTTATCTTATCTTATCAAAAACTAAATTTTTGTAAGTAAACATCATGACGATGAAATAAAAGTCGGTTTTGGCACTGTTTGGTCGCATTTAACCTAACACGCTCCTCCTCGCTTTGCTCGTCGTCGCACCTATCTCGAGTCTGGCAAATGACTAGACCTTATATTATAATAAAAAATAGTAAGCCAATTGAATGGTTTGGCTAAAAAAATTATACCAAATGTTGTATGTCCTAATAATATTCTACTAAACAATAATTAGATATATTTTTGATTTTAGGTACATATTTCGGTCATTAAATGCATCGACTTCAGGTATTTCGTGAATTAGGTGTATCGAATTTAGGTAGGTACTTCGTTCATTAGGTATGTTAACTTTAGGCAGTTCGATCATTAGGTATACCGACTTTAGGTAATTCGTGCAGTAGGTATGTTAACTTTAGGCAATTCGACCATTAGGTATACCGAGTTTACAGTGGCGGATTTGCAGTCTTTGCCGCCCTAGGCCCCAAGCCTTGTAGCCGCCCCTTTCTCAGCATCAGCACCCATCATAATGACTACATTTAGATCAGGCAACGGAAATATATATTATAGAGGGAAATGCTTGGGACACATTTTTACTTAGTAACTTTTTTGGTTCGTTAGGAGGTGAACATATCAAAAGTTGGGGGGTTTGGTTTGAAGGTCACATTTTTCGGTTTTTCGCTTATTATATCTTAGAAACTATACGTCCTTGTGACATGATCATAGGAACATAGGTTTTATGAAAAAAATAAGCAAATACTTATTCATTTTAAGTGACAGTTTTACCAATAACATTGACTTTCATGTACCTACAAAAACCTTAAAAACTATTTTCTTGAATAACTGCTAAACTATTTATCCTAAATTTATAAAAAAAAAAACGGAGATTCTTACAATGAGCTCTTTGATTTGATATGTAACACGATATAATTTGAAAAACTTTATTTTTAAATTTTCTCATTTACCCCCCAAAATATGGAGGCCATATTTAAAATTCATTTTCATCACACTCGCTCAGTAAATGTGGAATTGCACGTAGGCGTAGCGGGAGTTATAGAAAATACGTTTTCTCTAGGGAGTTATGAAGTTTCTAGTGCCATAATTAACAGTTTTTTGTCTTTAAACTTATTTTTTGTATCGCAAGTGTGATGAAAAACATTGTGTGTATCTAGGGGCGTAATAATATTGCAAACTCGAGCCTATAAATCTTACTCTCGTTTGTAATATTCAACTTACGCCCCATGTTGTACAATGTACTATTATTTACGTTACACGTCCATCTTTGGGTCACAAACTTACATATGTGTGCCAAATTTCAACTTAATTGGTCCGGCAGTTTCGGAGACCTCTCTCTTCCCCTGGCTCAAGGGCTACGGCCGGGGACTTTTGATATGTTCACCTCCTAGATAGTTCAGATAAAAATAGGTACAAAGTCAAAAATTGTGTTGCAAGCATTTCCCTCTATAGGTACTTTTTTGAGAATTTGTTGCCTGGTCTTATTTTGAGTTATTTTTTGTTATCATCACCGAATTTTTTGTCACAATTTGCCGCCCCTAATATCTTGCCGCCCTAGGCCCGGGCCTACTGTGCCTTATGGGAAATCCGCCACTGCGAGTTTAGGTATTTCGTGCATTAGGTATATCAACATTAGGTGTTTCGTGTATTAGGTATATTAGCTTTAGTTATTTCCAGAGATGTGACTTATTTGAAATACTTGTATTTAAAATGCAAATACAAAATGCAAAATACCTATTTTGTATTTTGTATTTAAATACCTTTTGAAGAAAACTATTTTGTATTTTATTTGAAATAGTTTTTGGGACCTATTTTCTATTTTCAAAATACAAAATACTTTATAGTAGGTAGGTAATATAAGTAGGAGTTATTGTTATCTCTTCTGATGTTACAATACTGGCAACTCTCTCATTATTTTAACATGGAACTGTTGAGTCTACTGTTTAGTAACGTCGCACATGACCACAAGCGTAGCAAGTGGTTAAAAAAGTGGAATCTTGAGTGTTGCGAGGGTTTCAAGGCACGAAAGGAGAACAAACTTTTTGCCCTGGTGAAACACAAACGAGGTGTTTTCATCACACTAACGAGAGGCATTATAATAGCTGTAAAACATTACAAATTAATGCTTTAAAAGTTGGCCATTAAAAACCATCATCCATACCTACATCCTACCGGTTAATATGAGAAAACGACTAGAAATTTGCACTTTAGATAGAGGATTGATTTCAAAGAATAAAGAGAGTCTTTTCAGCTCGGAAATTCCGAGTAATACTTTTTAATTCGGACTAGGTAGAGTACCTTTTATCGCAAAGTATTTGTATTTTAAAAAAGTATTTTGAAAATACCTATTTAGTATTTTGTATTTAAATACAAATTCAAAAACTATTTTGTATTTTGCATTTGAAATAGTATTATCGAGGAAGTATTTGTATTTTGTATTTAAATACTTTTTATAAAGTATTTTTCACATCTCTGGTTATTTCGAGTATAAGGTGTTTCAACTTTAGGTAAATCGAGCATAGGTATTCTGAGCTTAGGTAAACCAATTGTAGGTGAAACGTGCAATAGGTAATTCGTTCATTAGGTGTTATAAGGTTGGGTTAATTGATCATTAGGTATTTAAAAAAAATAGGTGAAACGAGCATAGGTGATTCAACATTAGGTAAATCGATTTTCGGTATTCTGATATGTAACCCATTTTTCATTATTTACTTGAGGAACGAAAGTGCGCACACAAGCGAGCGACGTAAAGTACTGCCGAAATGAACGATCGCCATCCACACGTAACGATAAAACTGTGCAGTTCGCATCGACAACGATTTTTCTGACATAATTTGCAACTGCCACCGATCAACGATTTTCGACAACGATATCTTTGTCATACACACCTCGGAGTAATTAACAATGGAGCCGCCATTAACAGGCATTCCCCTCTGTCGAAAATAGGCGGCCAATGGTCAACCATATGTATGGACTGACGTTTATCTGACATGACGTACCTATACATTTGATGTGCCCCTCCCCCGCAAAAAACGGCAGACTATTTTGTACCGAAAATTTTAGACATGGCGTCTCCGTTGTTAATTACTCCGAGATACACACGGCAGAAAAAACTGCGCAGTTCGGATTGCATAGTTTTGTCGCTACGATTTATCGTTACGTGTGTGGCCTGCATTACTCGTCTGGCTGAATGCGCCAAGAGCGCGGAGCGCGATGCTATTAAAAAAAAAACTCAACTGACACATTCACTGCTGCTGTCATTTTGGGTTATATATAATATTTAATATTATTATTATTTTCTATATGGTTGTATTCTCTTTGTTTGCAGTGATTTTCTGCGGAAAATTGAACAAATTGAGTTTATTTTAACAAGAATAGTATTCTCAAATAATCTCCTAGTATTATAAAACGTAGTGTTCCAGCCAGTGTTCTTTGTAGTGTAGCTTTAATTCCTGTTTTAGTATATTCTGTATGGATTTGAAACAATATCCTATTTCGATGGAGCCTTCAGCGTTACAGGGCACAGAGAATGTTTGCGTAAAGGTTCAGCGCTGTGAGGAAGTGTGTATAACATATGAGCCCACGTCCGCGGAAGTGTCTGTGAAGATTGAGCCGCTGGATGATGTGTATGTAAAGGACGAATCCAAACGTGAATGTGTACACATACAAGCTGAGCCATCGTACTCAGATGTGAGTGTAAAAGACGAGTCGGCCGGCGTGAGCGCGGTGACGGAGCTGTACTCCGAACACGCCGTTAAAGATGAGCTCGTGCTCGGCCCCGTGCTAGTGGAGCGGCGCGTGCGCCACGCACCAACAGGTCGGTTGTGGGATCTAACTATAATCAACACGGAGACCCTCACTTCGGTAACACTTTGGTCAACTATGAGATGAGGGATGGGCCGAATATGGACTTTGCCGAATACGAATATTCGGTTGGGCTAAAACTACCTGAAATAAGTTCATACAGGTCCGCGCTCTGCACTCCGCACGTGTTTTTTAACCTTCCCTCTGGAACGGCCAGGAATGTTTATGAAAAGAAACGGGACCGTCTCATGCCTATTTCCGCATCAGCTAGAGGATGCCCAAAAAAATAAAATAAATAAATAAATATTATAGCACATTCTTACAGAGATTGACTAAGTCCCACAGTAAGCTCAAGAAGGCTTGTGTTGTGGGTACTCAGACAACGATATATATAATATACAAATACTTAAATACATAGAAAACACCCATGACTCAGGAACAAATATCTGTATCATCATACAAATAAATGCCCTTACTGGCCTTAAATAATTTGTTTATTCAGTAAATATTGGGCAGTTTGAACCAAACTATTCGGCCAAATACTAACATTGAAAAATATGCCGAATACCGAATATTCGGCCCATATCTAGATCTACTATAACTTTGACGACTGGCCTAGCGTATAGTTGTGCTGTTCTCGAGAACAAGAACATTCTCCATAAAAAACAGAGAACATTCTCCAGATCGACACATCTATAGTCTGGCCTAGTGGGTAATGACCATGCTGCCTAAGAAGCTGTAGGCCCTGGGTTTGAATCCCTGTAAGAGCAATCTATTTTTGTGATGAACACAGTTATTTGTTCTTGAGTCATGTGTGTTTCCTATGTGTATAAGTATGTATACAGGGTGTCCCAGAATTCGACGTCAAGCCGTAAACGGATGATAGACCAAGTCATAACAGTTATCATAAAAATACAAAAAAAATCCAACTCATGTTCTTTAAAAATTATGGTCACTTTAAAAATTCACTAAAAACTCCACACCCTGTAATTATTCAAGATTACACAATAATAAAAAATTTTGAATAAATTATGGAATTTGTAGTAACAAGAGTTAAAGAACCATTATAGGGTGTGGATTTTTTAGTGAATTTTTAAACTGACCATAATTTTTAAAAACCATGAGTCGGATTTTTTTTTTGTATTTTTATGATAACTGTAATGACTTGGTCTATCATCCGTTTACGGCTTGACGTCGAATTCTGGGACAGCCTGTATATTGTCACCTAGTATTCTTAGTACAAGATTTGCTTGTTTTGGGGCTAGGTTGATCTGTGAGTTATTTATGAGTAAATATTTGTTTTAATCTGCGGGTGATTTCAGCTTTCAACACAGATATTGAAGTCAAGCAGTCACGTGAGCTTGTCCCAGAGAGCACAGATAGAGACAGCCAAAGACAAGTTCCGGAACCTGACGTAGAGGAACTTAGGAACACCAAAGTTGGGAACAAACGAGGTAAGGGATCCGTGTAGACATGTAGTATTTAATTTGTCTGTGGCAAGGCCGTCTTAAACCATGCTGGGTAGTGATGGGTAGGTCATCAATTTAAAATGAGTTTGTATGAGTACCTCATTTTCTAAAATGATTGTTACAATGTCTTACTTCACATGAGGTGAGGTACTAGCATATTTTCAGCGTCGACTATTCTATTAACTCCAACGGTGACAAAAATATTTAATTTATATACATATTTATGTATTCATCACTTCCTTTATAAATAAATAAATAATTATATTTAAGGAGTGCAATTCTGGAGGTTAAGAATAGAACTTTTAGAAGAAAGATATATGTGGGACACATAGCAACTTAATCTGCTGCTTTTATGAAACTTGTTCTAATTTAGCTCTTTTTTTAACCGACTTCCAAATCCCAAAGGAGGAGGTTATCAATTCGGTTGTATGTTTTTTTTATTTTTTTTTTTTATTTTTTTTTTTTTTTATGTTTGTTACTCCATATCTCCGTCATTACTGGACCGATTTTGAAAATTATTTTTTTGATTGTATGTATATGCATACAGATTGGTCCCGTTTTTGTCAAAATCCAGTTCTGATGATGGGATCCATGAGGAATCGACGGAACTCCTCAAATTTTAAAGGCATACATATGGTGATTTTTGTGTTTTTATCAACAAATCAAGCATATACATTCAAAAACGTGACATTTGATGAAGTGGAACTGCTGATGATGATCAGAACGGAACTCTTCAACGACGCATAGTTCACGTTTGGCGATTTGTCCTCTTCGTTATGTTTGTTAAGCAAGTTTAGTTTTTAAGCCACATTTCTGTCAAGCTCGAGTTCTGATGATGGGATCCATAAGGAATCGAGGGAACTCCTCAAATCTTAAAGGCATACGTATATAATTTTTTGTATTTTCATCATAAAATCAAGCATTTACATTAAAAACTGTCACATTTGATGAAGTGGAACTGCTGATGATGATCAGAACGGAACTCTTCAACGACGCATAGTTCACGTTTGGCGATTTGTCCTCTTCATTATGTTTGTTAAGCAAGTTTAGTTTTTAAGCCACATTTCTGTCAAGCTCGAGTTCTGATGATGGGATCCATAAGGAATCGAGGGAACTCCTCAAATCTTAAAGGCATACGTATATAATTTTTTGTATTTTCATCATAAAATCAAGCATTTACATTAAAAACTGTCACATTTGATGAAGTGGAACTGCTGATGATGATCAGAACAGAACTCTTCAACGACGCATAGTACATGTTTGGTGATTTCGAATTTCGATTTTGACTTGGACTGGGACCCGGACTCATACCCGGATCCGGTTCGGACCCGGACTCGGACTCGGACTCGGACCCGGACTCGGACCCGGACTCGGACCCGGACTCGGACCCGGACTCGGACCCGGACCCGGACTTGGACCGGGACTCGGACCCGGACTCTGACTCAGAGACCCGGACCTTGACCCGGAAAACCACTATGATACCTAAACTAAATAAACCACTATGATTACCTACCATAAAATGTGGGTATGATGATGCCAAACCCCTCCCGCTCAAACTACCGTACACCGCACCGCATGCGCCGTTAAGTGGGTTAGGTTAGGTTTGAACTGCGATCCTCACAGAACCGAACAAAAGTGGGTTAGGTTTGGTTAGAACTGCGAGTCTTACAGAAACGAAATGCTACTAGAAAAGTGGGTTTGATTAGGTTCGAACTGCGATCCTCACAGAACCGAACTGCTATCAGAGAAGTGGGTTAGGTTAGGCTAGATAACTACGACCCTTACGGAAACGAAATGCTACTAGAAAGTAGGTACTGGTTTTACCTCCTTTTCTACATAGTGCACCATCTACCATAATCTTTCACCGGGCCCCATAGAAGTCGGTTTTTTTTTCTTAAAAATTATATTGTTAGATTGTTTAGTCCTCCTCTTTGCTACTTGATATAATTCTAAATATAATAATCACTAGCGAGAGCGACACGCTCCGGCTTCGCGCGGGTTAGCAAATTATACATACACCTAAACCTTCCTCAAGAATCACCCTATTGATAGGTGAAAACCGCATGAAAATCCGTCCAGTAGTTTTTGAGTTTATCGCGAACATACAAACAAACACACATACAGACAGACGCGGCGAGGGACATTGTTTCATAATATGTAGTGATATATTTCATAAGTACCTATTAACCATAAAACTACCACATTTTTAACAAACTAAGGAGAACAAATTCAATATTTTCACTAGTCATTAATATATATAGAAGTGACTAACTTACCGCCTCAGATAATTTAAAAGTAATATCATCAATATGATATTAAAACAAAGCACCATTCGCGCGGCCGCCGCCGGCTACATTTACACTTCATTTTTTCATGGAAAAGGCACCAAGGAAGATCCGCGGGTAAATTTAATGGCTTAAACTATGTCCATAATTTGTTATTTTGGTATAATTATAAGAATTATCATTAGGTATTGGAGAACTAAAATTAGCTAGGTAGTGACCGAAGTACGAACAAAATAAATATAAATATGTCAAAATCATAATTTGTCAGTCCGAAGTCGTTTACAAATAATGTTAATAAAAAGTATTGCAAATTCAAATCGTTATAATTTACATCTACATGTTTATTTTACCTATGCAACTACTTACTTTTTATTTAATAAACTTGAAACTTATTGAAATGATCATATATTGTGTACGCTACAGTATTGTATTTCAGTAATAATTTAGTCACTAAAGGATTACTGTTTCTAAGCAAGCTTCGTAAATGCCTGTCTGGTATACAGAGTGCGTACCGCAAACCAAGTTCGTCATGTTGCCTCCCTGTCACACTTACGTACGAATTTACAAGTGCAACAGAGAAGCAACACGTCGAACTTCCTTTTGGTGACTGATTTCTCGCGCCATTTTGACGAATAAGTTAGGATCAAAAAGGTGTAAGATGTATGAAAGCTTGCAGCGCTTACGCTTGTTGTCTTTCGTGTTTAATTTTTAACGTATTTTCGGTGGCGACGCGAGGCGATATTGAAGTACGGCGCGTGTCTGTCTCACTCCCTCTTTGGGTATTTCTAATTCATTGTTTCATTTTGAAAGGATTTTTAAGGTATTCATGTCACAGAGAGGCAGTGAGTGGTACAAACTCAACGCATTTCTTGGTGGACCTTTTGTCGTTGCAATAAGGTTTGTAGTTCGGCAGGTGACAGTGTGGACCATTACTCGTTTCTTCATTTGAGACATTTTGAGTTTTGAATGTCGGCGAGCAGGCGAGCACCTAACGCCTCGTGTCATCCAGGGACTCTTTTGCGATTTGTGAGGAGTGTATGAGTTTTGACGTTCGCGAGATTACCATCCCTGAACGCACAATGTGATACATCCGGAGATGGTCCCCGCCAGGTGCAAAGACTATTGCAGTGCAGCACTTATGTGCTGCGATGGGAACTAAGGTCATGGACTATAGATTTGAATGTTGGATGGACTGGATACCGGCCTATGGGAGGAGATCAGCGGACATCTGCCGTGACAATCAGTCTCAAAATTGTAAAAGGCAGGTGGTAACTCGCCAACTCATTGAGTGGGCCCCGCAATGGCCGCACGCACAGTGCGACAACAGGGCAACACTTTGGAGTGGCTGTGAGGTTGTCGAGAGGTGAGTCTTCGGTAGCCAGATCCCGGTAATCCGTTCAGCAGGCCGCCGGCGTTATGACATTTTACACTTCCAACCTGGAGCATAGGTCCCGCTCTTGCGACTCCACTCTGGCTGGCCAATCAAGGCAGGCACAGAGGCGAGGGCCAGATGACAGGGCCCTCTGGAATAGGGGTCGCGGTGTCGCCACTCACCGTCAGCTCGCCACAAGCGGCCCCGCGGGGTATTATTATTATTATTCTGTAAGCAGGCAGGCAGCTGTGACAACTGATATTGCCTGTATCCAGTAATCATTGATAGTTATCGTTGACAAGTAGATGTATAGGTGTGTTTGTTGTATTTATTATGGGTATAATCAAATATACTGTTACTGTGTGTCCCAAAGGACACACAGTAACAGTATATTTGATTTGAAGCAATGAATAATGCTTAGCATGGTCATTTACTTTTACTTTAATTTTTAGGGTTCCGTACCCAAAGGGTAAAACGGGACCCTATTACTAAGACTTCGCTGTCCGTCCGTCCGTCCGTCTGTCACCAGAATGTATCTCACGAACCGTGATAGCTAGACAGTTGAAATTTTCACAGATGATGTATTTCTGTTGCCGCTATAACAACAAACACTAAAAACAGAATAAAATAAAGATTTAAATGGGGCTCCCATACAACAAACGTGATTTTTGACCAAAGTTAAGCAACGTCGGGAGTGGTCAGTACTTGGATGGGTGACCGTTTTTTTTTGCTTTTTTTTCGTTTTTTTTACATTATGGTACGGAACCCTTCGTGCGCGAGTCCGACTCGCACTTGCCCGGTTTTTTGGTTTTAATAATATCATAATTACCATTTAGAATTACATGCATATAATTACTGTTGAGTAAGACACTCGGACGATAGTATAACTTTTGAGTGGTAGTTGTGACGCGGCCATTGCGAGAGATGGAGACGAGTGCTGACGCCGGCAGCATGTCGCCGGCGCGCGTGAAGCAGGAGGCAGAGACGGACCGGTCGCAAATGCGTAAGCTCATCACTATACCTTATAAAACAAAGTCCCCCGCCGCGTCTCTGTGTTTGTTTGAATATTCGCGATAAACTCTAAAACTTCTGAACGGATTTTCATGTGGTTTTCACCTGTAAATAAAGTGATTCTTGAGGAAGATTTATGTGTAATTTGTTATCCCGTGCAAAGCCAGAGTGGGTCGCTAATAGAATATACACCGAGATAAATTCAATTCATTCATTCAACCTGTATTATAACTTCAACTTAACTGATTTCATCTCTTATACATATAAAACATTCTCAAAAACAGGTACCAGAGGAGAAAATGTACATTCTTGTACAAAACCTGTGGACTATTGGAATTCAGCCAGCTGCATTACTACTTATAATATTCATTTATACATTGAAGTTTAAAGTAATGATAATTACCTAATGATTAGTTTGGATTCGGTTTGTGATGTTTTACAGCTAGAGTTTTCTTCACGTTAGTGAGGTAAATATTGTGTGTTTCACTTAATAGCTAGTTTACACCCATGCTTTAAAACGTTTTGAAGCATCTCAATCGTTATGGATCACGAGCTCATCTATTGTCCAGAATGAAGTATGAATGATAATTATTAGTTAAATTAAAGAAACTTATGCAACGCCCTGCCACTGTTACATATTTATCAGGTTGGTATTTTGGATATTTGAGTATTATTTTGTCGTCTTACAGCCCCCACTCTTGTCTCCTCTGCGGTGGTGTCGGGTCGGCGCCGCTCGTGCTCGGTCAGGCTGGAGCGCCTGCTGGTGGACGCGGAGCGGCGCACCTGCCGGGTCGGGCGCCACACATACAAGCTGCACGCCACCGAGCCCGCACCCACACGCCATGTCACCACCACCGTCTATCAATGTCACCATTGCGGCAAACGTTTCAGAAGCAAGTCTGTTTTGAAGAAGCACGTACACACTCACTCACCTTTACATAATTCAACCGTAGGGGATTATGGTTTAGAACAACATCAAATGCTACACGGTGACAAAAAACTGTATAAAAAGGCTCACATGATTATACACTCAGGCGAAAAGCCTTTCAGGTGTAATTACTGTGGCTACGAGAGTAGTAGAAAATCAAATTTACGGACTCACCTGATGACTCACACAGACGAGAAGCCTTTCAGTTGTAGTCACTGTGGCTACAAGTGTAGAAGAAAAACACAGTTACGGGAACACCTGATGACTCACACAGACGAGAAGCCTTTCAGTTGTAGTCACTGTAGCTACCAGTGTATAAGAAAAGGAGATTTACAGACTCACCTGATGACTCACACAGACGAGAAGCCTTTCAGTTGTACACACTGTGGCTACAAGTGTAGTAGAAAATTAAATTTACGGAAACACCTGATGACTCACACAGACGAGAAGCCTTTCAGTTGTAGTCACTGTAGCTACAAGTGTAGAAGAAAAGGAGATTTACAGACTCACCTGATGACTCACACAGGCGAGAAGCCTTTCAGTTGTAGTCACTGTAGCTACAAGTGTAGAAGAAAAGCACAGTTACGGGAACACCTGATGACTCACACAGACGAGAAGCCTTTCAGTTGTAGTCACTGTAGCTACAAGTGTAGAAGAAAAGCACAGTTACGGGAACACCTGATGACTCACACAGACGAGAAGCCTTTCAGTTGTACACACTGTGGCTACAAGTGTAGTAGAAAATTAAATTTACGGAAACACCTGATGACTCACACAGACGAGAAGCCTTTCAGTTGTAGTCACTGTAGCTACAAGTGTAGAAGAAAAAGAGATTTACAGACTCACCTGATGACTCACACAGACGAGAAGCCTTTCAGTTGTAGTCACTGTAGCTACAAGTGTGGAAGAAAAAGAGATTTACAGACTCACCTAGGCGTCTCAAACCTGGTTTCACCGAAATCGAAAAAACCGGCTAAACTGGGTTTACAGCCTATTGCAAAAACCGGGTTTTCACTTGCGTAAAACCGGCTTTTTCGAGTTTTTCGATTTTACAGTTTTATATAAGTACATTATTTTGAAGAGCAAATAAAAAACAATACAGTACATTATACGCACAAATTGTATAAATAAACAGCTTTTTAGTCTCCAATGTAATATCTATTTGCGTTTTGCAGATAGACTGCTTAGGTGCTCCTTGAAGTTGAGGCTTCAATCCAGGAAAATGCTTCGAATATTTAGGAAGAAACTTGTGTCGGACAAGATTGCCCCTGAATTTTACTCTCAGTTCCTTGTTGGCCAGTTTGTTACACAGTGAAAGTGATAGTCATCTAATAGATCCAGGTCCTTTTCCAGGGTATGTTGTCCCATTTCAGTCTATTTTGTTTTCATCTTTTGAACTCTGACACCTCAGTTACTCTAGGCGCTAATGAACGAAGTGGTCCGAAATTTTGGATCTATTCTAAGGTTTCCGATTTCATTTACGCTTTTTTCTCTCTTTTTGTGCGTATAAGTGCTAGTATTTGTTTAATTTAGAATATTTTGTAAGTAACTATGAGTTCCTGTAATTGGCTTTCAGTTTCAATCTTGTTGTCTTTTGTAAGTTTAAAGCTGTTGATTCTCCTTAACGTAGATAAATAAATATATAAAGGAATCTAGTATGTAGTAAAGCTCATTTAAGCACTCACCAAAATATACACACTCTGATATAAAGAAAGGACGCTTAGCATAATGAAGTTCGAATATTGATCCGCCTGCTCTTATCTGTGTCGCACGGACCTGCTACTAGAAGAAATTAATATCGAGGCATCTATCCCACTGGGGCATCCATCCTGAAACTACCCTATTTCAGAGCGTTTCTTCTATTTTTTTTTTGCTATTTTTATATATTGTGACCTTTTTTGCCACTTTTGTGTTACTTCTACTCAGAATCACGAGCTCTGTCGATCCTAATGGGATAAAAAAATGTCCAGACCAATACTTTGAATAGCGGTAACAAAAAGAAAAGTTTGATAAATGTATGGAAATTTTAGGACACTTTTTTTTCTTCTACAAGGATGAAAAGGGCCCGCGATCCTGACTAGAAATAACAAAACAGTGGCAAAAAAGGTCACAATATACAAAATTGACTAAAAATTTAAGAAACGCTCTTCATAAGATGTTATTCGAGCTGCCGTGGTATATTCTAAAGAATATCTACTAAGCCAGGTACACGCGTGGCCTGGGTTCGAACGTATAGCCCCTTCCAGACTATGCGCGTGAATCGCGGGCGAAGCCGCGAACGCGAAGTGTGGAGTCGATTTCGCTGTCTGCGAAAATCGACTCGACGCGCACGAGTGTGGAGCGGGCTTAAGATGGCGGCGGCCAGAGGCACTGCGACCGGGTGACGTTGGCCGTTGGGATTACAGTGGAACCTGGATAATTGCAATCTCAAGGGACCGGCCATTTTTTGTCAATTAACCAGGTTTTTCATTTAAGCAGGTCGCGTCAATTAACGAGGTTCAAAAAATCGTTCTTATGTCAATAATAGAGGTTTTCATTAATAGAGGTTGCGTTCTGACAAATTTCTTTTATAGAGGTGCAAATAACCATTTAAAGTAGATTTACACGCTTACGTTCTGGGTTTCTGGTCTATATATTGCTTTTGTCTATACTTGCACTTTTACACTACATTAATTACCACTTTATTTTCTTATCATTTGGGTTTAAAAAATTCCCTTTAATTGTAAAAGAAAGTTTTATTAGAATGTAAAAAGCATACCTACTTTGTTTTTTATTGATCAAAACTATTTCACCTACTACAGGCTGTGATAGATACACAATAAATAAATTGAATTCTGGATGGATATATAAATATTGTTTCTGCTGTCTACAACTACATTATTTCAATTACAGAGGTAATAAGTAAGACTCGTTTCAATAATAGAGGTAAAAACAAGAGCAAAAATAACGGATTTTTTTAGCACAGTGTCAATTATAGAGGTCTTAAGTTGCGATGTGGTCAATTATAGAGGCAAAATTACGAAAAGCACTAAAATCTAAATTGCAATTATAGAGGTTCCAAAATTTCAATTATAGAGGCCTTTTGGTCTCAAGGGACCGGGACCGGACTTTTGGTTGCAATTATTGAGGTTTTCCATTTATCCAGGTGCCAATTAACCAGGTTTCACTGTAATTCGGTCTTATTCTAGAATGAGGTTAAAACTCACAGAATTAAAATAGTAACAACTGTTGCAGTTTCTTTGGACACATATCTATAGTAAATATAGATGGTCAAGCAAATCTTGTCAGTAGAAAAAGGCGCGAAATTCAATTTTTCTATGAGAAGATATCCCTTCGCGCCTACATAATTTAAATTTGCTGCCTTTTTCTACTGACAAGATCTGCTTGACCAACTTGATACATGTTTTTCTGCAGTGCACACAGACTGCACGTTTAGAAAGTTGTGCAACATGCACGGAACAGTTTGACTTTCGCGTTTTTCGAGCATTTGGCAAACCTGCGGGCTATCATATTCGCACGAACTGACAACGCTCTCAGAGGGCCTACCGCGAACCACGTTCGACGTTTTGCCTCTTTGTCGCACTTGTAAATTCGTACGCAAGTGTGATAGCGAGGCAACACGTCGGACGTGGTTCGCGGTAGGCCCTCAGTTCCCGTTCAATATCATAGGGACTACCGCGAAAACCGAAATTCGCAAATTGCGGGGATCTTTCTCTTCTACTCCAATGAAGGCGTTATAAGAGTGACAGAGAAAAATGCCCGCAATTTGCGAACTTCGATTTTCGCGGTTATAGCCCAGAGTCGTCGCGTCACTCAAATCATCGATCAGCACGTGACCCAAGTATTTAAGACGAAACAGGAGCTGAGTTTTAAATATTTTAGGTAAAGGGGTAAATATATACCTGTTTAGTTATATATTGATACCCGCATCATCCGTATATAACTACGTTTAGTTACAACCACGTTACGACATGCTACGTGCGTTTTGAAAATAAAACTGCGAAATTAATTATATAAATAAAGTATCTTAGTAAAAAAAGTATATACAAAATACTAAGATACCAACGGAAAGTAATCTATATACAAGTTACAAGATATTTTTTTTAAAGTATCTTGTATAAGATTGGTATACAAGATATACAATCTTGTATCGTATCTTAGGAGTGGATTCTAGACGGGGTGATCAAATCGACCGATTTGATCAGAAATGTAATTGACGTCAATTTCCCATTTAGTCACCAATTTTAGATTTATGGTGATATTACGCCCGCTAAATTGAAAAATGCCCCAAAATAAAAATACTGGCGACCCAAATTGGTACCTATTCTTGCTTCCGCACTACATTTTATCAGTAATATCGGTCATAAAAATCGGCGAGCCAAATTGGCGTTTTCGTTCGCACGGCCTTATTCGCTCGGACAATTTTTAATCAGATTGGCGAAAAATTGACTCGTCTGGCTGGACACGTCTGTCACATCTGTAACAACACTCCTGTATACAATAAATATTAATGATTCTTCTGTATATATATTTAAATCATTGTACTCATTTATTTTACGTCATGACATTAAACTTTAAGTTTATAATTTACCTTATCCTGATCCTCTTCGAAAATTCCGTCTTACCCGTTGTAATCCGCCTCCCTGCTTTGCTCGCATTGCTCGTCTGGCTTAATGCGCCAGGAGCGCGATGCTATTAAAAAAAAAAACTCAACTGACCCTACTGACATCATAGATTTATAATATATAAAGACGGTGTCTCAGCGAGCTGTCACTGTTGCCACTTTTGTTTAGTTGTAGCCATGTCGATAAAGTCATATCGATAAACTATCGACATTTCTTGCAATTTTAATTTTACTTCAAAGGCTTAACGATACCTAAAATGACCAAAAACGCTTTTATTCTTTATTGTGGTTATCAGATCACAATTTTATAGTCACGCCCCAGCAGGGAACCAAGGGAAAGTTCAGATATTTAATTAAAATACATAAATACCTCCTAAAATAGGTGTTCCGCAATAATTGAATTATATTATAATATATTCATTATCCATTAGCATTTCAATTATGTTTATGTTTAACGAAGATATTGAAGCTTCAATTAATCGCTATTTCGTTCCGCTGTGTAGCGTTTATCGATATATAACATTATTAAAATCGACTTTTCACATCCCTAAAAGAGCAAACATATACACTTTTACGCATACATACACAGCCTGGGCGCATCAAGAATGGCAACACTTGATTTGAAGTCCACCTTGTCAACAGTATGGTTGTCCTTTTTTGACAAATAGCATTTTAAAAGAGCGAGGAGAGAGAAATGATACTAGTTGCTGCGTCGTGAAAGAGAACAGAAAACGTTGGGCCCTTGACTGACATGCTACCAGTGGCCGATTTTATAAAGCTACAAGTTACAATTTACAAGCGGAAGTCTCGTTCTAACACGTAGGGTTAGAAAGAGACTTCCGCTTGTAAATTGTAACTTGTAGCTTTATAAAATAGGCCACAGGGGTGCGAAGCTCCTGATTTCGGCCTAGGGTTGCCAGATCGAAAGGCGCTATTATCGGGAATTCATATAAATATTTCGAGATTTTGGGACTTAGTCGGGAAAAAAACATTCAAATTAAAGTAATTGTGTCAAAAACAACGATATTTTACATTATTGGCACTACGTCAGCTGCTCTGCCCATAGACGTTTTTATATAAAAATAGTATAAATTATTTGAGATCTTGAACAAACAAAAAAAATGTCTGCTCATTATCTACCTTTATTATAATTTATCATACTTATACATACAGTAGAACCCGCTTAAGACGATTCTGAGGGGACCTAGCAAAATAAGCGTCTTAAACGGGAAATCGTATTAAATGTGAAATTAAAACTAGTATTATTTCATGTACAAACAGTGATAATGAGCGAATGATATCTAAGTGTAGGTAGGTATAAGTTCACGCGCGGCTAAATAATCTAGGAACACTAACGATTGTAACGATAGGCTCAACTATAAAGTCGTGGAGTAACTAACTGCAAATAAAAATCTGGGAGCGATAGCTTGCACTCCGTGGTCCCTAACCGTCAAGCAGATGGCATAGCATTCTTATGCCGATAAGGACCCGACAAAAGATATTAAAGACAAAACAAAAAACTTAAGGTAGGTAATAAACACATTAAAAATGTTGGGTAACGGCGTATTGCATAACAATACGACCGTATGATGGTTCTGGCAATAACACAAACGTGCAGATGGTTGGTAACGGGAATTTTAGATGGCGTATTAAGCGGGACGCGAGTCGTATTAACCGTGAAAAAATGTATGAAAACAGGCCTAAAGTTGCAGGGACCGGCGTAAAATGGCGTATTATGCGGGAAATCGTTTTAAACGTGATCGTATTAAGCGGGTTCTACTGTATTATATAGGTATCAATAAAAAAAAATGATGTAACTAATTTATTTCTTAGTTTGCCCTTGCCACATGTATTTTATGTTACTTTTTACAGATTTTACAATTTTTTCGCCTTTTTCACTATTTAACGTGAAGCTGTTTTTCGGGACAATTTTCACTTGGTCGGTAATCGGGAACACATGCTAAAAATCGGGAGAATCCCGCCAAATCCCGACCATCTGGCAACCCTACTTCGGCCTAACTCGGCTCCGCTCGGCTCAGCATTGCTCCGAGCAATTTTTAGGGTTGGCACCACTTTACTTCCTTTTGCGTGCACGACCACAGATAAGATAATCACTTAAATTTTGACAACCCTAAATAGCCGAAAGGGATAGTGCCATATATTAGAAGGGGATAGTATGATTCGACCCTGAACCGCTGTCAAACTTCGGTTTTGTAGGAAGCTTCCTTTCTGTACGGTAGTACAGTCTTAGGAAACTCCTATATAAAAAATAAATGTATGGAAACCTCGTCTCAGTTCAGCCAACCTAACAAGATAAATAATAAACTGGCAACACGAAGGCACAATTTGTCAAATACATACTTCAATTTTCAAAACTAAACCGTGATGAAAAGAAAATATTGTGATTCCGTGGTGTTTTACTTGTTTTCTATCATTCATTCGGTTTTCTCCATCTGAACAGTGCAGTGCGTCGAGTTGAGCAATTAAGTTCCTCCGTAGTGTTTCAGTTGTGTGATATTTTCCTATTCACAAACAAAAGACGTCGAGTTGAAGCAGTGTGCTCCTCCGTCCGCTGTTTTTGAGTAAGATTACTGAGATAGAGACTCATTATGGGTGGAAAGAGTAGAATTTGTGAAATTTGTGGCGTTAGAGAACGACACAGGCCGGGATTCTTTGCCAATTTCCCGATTGATGAGCAAAGGTATGTTTGTCATTATAAGATTTACAAGCAATTATTTACTAAATATATTGACTTGTCGGGTTTCACTTTCTGTCTTAGTTTGTCTGTAATATTCTTATGTAAAATTTCTTTCTCATTTTCCTAATCTTCATTCATGGCATTTATGACGATGCGTCATCTATCATGCATGCGTAAATCACACTAGAAGCACATATACTCCACAGCATATAAAAGTATTTAAGTATAAATAAATTTGACTCTGAGCATCTTACATTTTTTGGGGCGTCTCTGTATGGAGGTAGAGGAGTCGCCCTTGCACATCCTCACAGAGGTGGCGATCACAATAGATCAGCGATGGTTGTAGTGATACATAGACTTTAGAGCCTTATATAGCCCCTAACACGAACAAGAAGAAGATCATACATTTATCAGTTATTGGAATTGCCTGCCTGCTTTACAAGTACCTAATAATAAATAAAATATGAGCTGTAGACCGTTGATGACAATAATAAAAAAAACATTGTATTTTTTTAATCATAATCAGTTTTTTCACAAGTATCAGTTGCTTCCTTGCGCACAATTAATTGGTGCACTGTTGGGAAGTATCTATCTCATATAAATGAGCTATCTCAGGACTGTACTGATAGACTTAGCCCAGGCTAAATTGGTAGTGATTGTGATAGCCCTGACGGAGAAAATGTTAATTTAACATAAAACGTGTATGAGATTGACATTTAAATAACATGTGCACCGTCATGGCTATAAAAATCACAGTGAAGTTAGCTTTGGTCTAACTCTAGTTGAGTGGGCTAGGGCCTTCTGCGCCTGGCTTGCTCTAGTCTGCCATCTGTAATAACCACAAGAAAATATTATTTTTTATTGAAAACACAAAAACGGCTCCACTGATTGTGAATACTATTTGTTAAATTATGAATCTACTTTTATCATATTGATTTAACTTATTTATATTCCTCAATAAATTTCCCTCCTGTTCAAAAGTCTGCACTTTCAGAGTGATTATTTTCACAAGTGTGTATTCACAAATTGATTGATCTATTCACATTGTTTAGGGGCATATATGTCCAAGTGTCAGATAGGCTAGGTGTCATAATGTCCATCGTCAATTAGTCCAAATGTAATAATGTCCTGATGACGGAAAGTCCAGATGTAACAATACCCATTAGTCTATAAGTCCGGACGTTAGGATGCCCTAATGACAGAATGTCTAGGTGTCACAATGTCCAAACTGTAAAAAAGTCCACATGTCATATTACTCTTATGTTAAATAATCATGGTTTCAAATTGTCCAGATGTCATATTTCCTGTATTTCAGGAATTCCCATAGTTTCAAAAGCTTTTAGGGTTAAGGCAACGTTAGCAGAACTAATTGGCAATAAAATTGTATCATATTTTTCATTTTGATAATTACAGATAGGTTTCCAAGCCAAGTACATTGTATTTGCTAGTTATTTGTTCCCGGGGTCAATAATAAATGTAGTAAAAATTAAATATTTGTTTCACAGTTAAGTGGTAGTCAGTGCCATCTTTCTCATAAACATAAATATTTGGACCATTTCATAGGCATAGTAGGGCATCGTGAATCCGGTGTTTTGACACGTGGACATATATTATATGCCCCTAAACAATTAAAAAAGGGGAATGACCCCTGTTCTGAGTCATGGCTTGTCCAACAGGTCTCCATCGCCATACAGCAGGGTAATACTGCTAGTGTGATGGGGACCTTTGGACCCGGCATGGCTCAGATCAGGTTATAGTTTCTTAAGTTTTATACATACATAATATGTAAAATGTATCAGATAATGAAATAAATTTCACTTAAATTAAAAAAGGGTTTATACTAACTTTATTTGTCCCATGATGTACTGTCAGAATCAAATAGATACAGTGACAGCCAAAGTAGCATAATATTATATGTAATTATGTATACTAGCTTCTGCCTGTTAATTTGTCTGTGTAGAATGTTAATGATGATTGATAAAAACTATCCTATGTCCTTCTCAGGTTCTCAAACTATCTCCATAACAACCTTTCTATCCATCTGTCTATTATCTATCTAATTCAGTTTGAAATCATAGTCTTTAGAAGCCATTAACTTTGTAACAATTTAGAGCTCTATATCTAGTCAAGATATAATAATTAGAATTATGTTTTTTTGCAGGTGTAGAACTTGGGTTCAAATTGTTGGTAAAGAAGATCTAGTGCATATACCAATTGAAAAGCTTCACCAAGTACGTTTTGTTTGTGGAGATCACTTCATAGCAAAGGACTTCAACAAAAAAGGCAATCGCCTGAAAAAAAGGGCTTACCCTAAGCTGCACCTCTCTGCACAACCATTGAGTGACCATCAATTAAAAGATTTTCCTCAACATGTTGCAAGCAAAGGTATGTGTAATCACTAATCAATCAGTTAAAAAAACTATTTTTATAATTAATAATATCTGAGAGACCAAGCTTTGCTCGGATAACATAAACAAACTCAAAAATGCGCGTTTTCCTAGAGACAAGACCTAGCGAGATCGATTTTTCGCCCCCATATAGCAAATTTCATCAAAATCGTTAGAGAGTTTCCGAGATCCCCGAAATAAATAAATACACAACAATTGCTTGTTTAAAGGTATAAGAATTTAACTAATCATCCTTTAAAATCTAACCTAGATTAGAGAGCAAAAGCGTGTTTTAACTTTTACTTTTGGTCCTTGTTTTTTCTTAAATGAATTTATTGCAAAGTATTCATTATAATATTTTTATTAATATTTCAGCTTTGGCTCCTACACCCATGGTTGACAATATTGCAACAGCTGCAATTGCGTCGTCATCCAAAATGCAGAATATGGCAGCCACAACCCAAAATAGAATGAGTAAGTTGATCATTTTTAAACAAATATATTGAGGTAAACATCAGAACCCACTTACTCTTGTGCCTCTGGTAGCCTCACAATTTTAGGATTCCGTACATCTAATGGAAAAAACGGAACCTAGGATCACCCATATATAGGAGGCAACAGGCCGTCCGTCCGTCCATCTGTCTGTCTGTCAAGACCCTTTAGTTGAAGTAAAAATCATATACTCAGGTCTACAGTCCCTTAAAGCTATGCAAAAATCAAACTTCTAAGTTAACGCCCAAAAAAGTTATGGCTGTTTATGCCACAAAAAAAAACAATTAATAATATTTCGTCACTCTCAAGGGAGTCAAAATTTAAAGGGTACTCTCCGTTGATCTAGAAATTCTAGATTAAAACATCGTCTTTTACTACAAGTAAAGGGAAAAATCTAAAAGCTATAGATCTGTTAACAAATTAACTTGTCCGGTGTGTTTTTAATGCTGCAAGATGGAGACGAAGGAAGGACATATTTTGTCTAGCACTGACACTATTTAATATCAATATTTCAGAAGTAGTGGAAGTTTGTAATGGTTTTCATTGTTTACTTCTGACATATATGTTAATCTTTATTTCAAAGTAGGACTCCATACAACTCATAGAAGTTTTAGGTACATACATACGAGTACATCTAGGCTGTAAAACTTGTAAGCAATACATACATACATATATTTTATCAAATTGTAATGTAAGAATAATAAATAGGCCAGTACTTTTCTGCAATGACGTTTAATATGCTAAATAAAAATTGTCTTTGCTTGAACTATTAAGTGTACTGTATTTCATGTTTTTATAATCATTCAGCTTCAGCCCCAATTCCCATGGAAGAAGAGGTCCCTGCTGCACCTGTGCTGCCTGCGTGTAGCACAACTCCGCTGGCAAATGTCGAAGGTACCTAATTATTATTTTATTTTATTTTTATTATTGTGTAAGCAGGCAGGCAGTTGTGACAACTGATAGAAATACAATTACTTATAGAATCTTGCTCAAAATATGAGCTACTACCTGTATACATTTTACCCATACTAGCTAAAGCGCAACTTGCGAAAGTACCTCTATCCTTCTGTGTATTACGTTTTCACGGTAACCGTTACACCCAATTTTTTTTTAATTCGGCCAATAGTGTGACGAAAGGGAAAGCATAAAATGTGCATGCACATTTTAAAAATTATGTATCTACTAAACTCGGCACTCATTTAGGTATCAGTATGTTGGAACATATTTAACGAGACAGTAAAGTAAGTAGATAACTGAGAAAAAGGCACGGATCATATTCCACGCGAAGATCAGCTAGTATAAAAATAAACAAGTGAAAAGTATCTAGAACTAACAACACAAACATTAAAATCAGAATTAAAATTTTATTCATATTCATAATGGGTGGGTATATGAAAAAATTGCATAATAAATAAATAGTGTACTTTTACGAAGTCAGTGGCAAACAAGCATACGACCCGCCAGATGTTGAGCAGTCTATATTTTTTAACACCACTTCGGTGGCAAACAAGCATATGGCCCACTAGGCGGTAAGCAGTCACCGTAGCCTATGTTTTTTCTATACCACATCGGTGGCAAACAAGCATGCGGCCCGCCTGATTGTAAGCAATCACCGTAGCCTATGATTTTTTATACCACTTCGGTGGCAATCTGGCAAACAAGCATATGGCCCGCGTAATGGTAAGCAAGTAGCCACCATGGTTTTAATAACTACAAACAAGGTGCACAGCTCTCATGTCCCCCGCTCCCCCACCATGTACGTGACATTTGTCCCTGGCGTGCTCTGCGTGCGCCACAGTGTAGTGGGGTTTCGCATGCCACGAGCGCTAGCGTGTACGTCGGTGGGCGGCAATTCGAAACAGGCCACGCGTGCATTGCTGTGGAAGTATTTACCTACCTACTTCTTGGTAAGAAGCGTTTTTGCACCCACGCCACATGCGTAGTTCCATCGCGCCCAGCAGTAGGGCTTTATGCTAATGAAAAAAAATAGGCCTATAAAAAGTACATTTTACTACCCTAAAATTACCCATGCAAAGCCGAGGGAAGTCACTAGTAGGTATAACATAATATATCAATAGTTAAGTATATGTGACGTCCCACGGGTAAAGGTACCTTATGGCGGTTGGCGTTTACGCTATTATTAACGCCGCTCCAATATGATTGAGGAGCTATGCGACGTAAGCGGCAGCCGCCATAAGGTACCTTTTGCCGTGGAACGTCACATATAAATATATAAAAATATCCATACTCGAGAACAAATATCTGAGTAGGTATATACTTCGAGAATCGAGTAATTACATATTTATCGAATGCTTGTTTTGATGTATTTCAGCTTCAGCGCCAAGCCGCATAGAGGAAGTGGCGCCAGTACCACCTTCAGGTAGCAAAACGCCTCTTGCGCCATCCACAAAGCAAAATGTAATTGGTAAGTATTTGTATTTTATTCTTATGTGTCTTGTTTACTTATACTAGACTACTAATCTTCATCATCTTAGTGTGTTACAAATGCATTTTAATTCCAAAAATTGGCGCAGGCACGAATTTTAACTTAAGCTTCTGCTATTGACCTTTCACAATGAAAATAGGGCTTATTTGGATTAGTCTTAGGACTCATAGGCTTCTTAGGATATCGAACCGGAAATCATGTACAAGGCAAAAGTACTTACATATTATAATTTTCACATACGTAGGTCGTACTTCATGCACATGACTTGATACACTTTTGCAGGTTGAGTTTAGTATGATGTGGTATACTTATGACAATCTCAATTTTCTCATCTTTTTAGAAACATTTATTGATTTAACTTGCCCTGTTAGTATATATGCATGTATGTTAGTTATTGTGGGTCAAATCTAGGAAGCTAAGTTTGACCAACTTTACCATTACTGATTGAGCTGAAATTGTGCACATATACAAATGCATTTTAAATTGTAAAATTAATGGAATGACATGGAGCCGATTTGATGATGGAGAGGAGACAGGAGGTGGCCATTGGAACTTTGTGATAAAAAAACGCTAACTAATTGCTTTGAGGTTGTTAGAATTGTCTTGGTGAGTATTAGTTGCCCGTAGAAAGAAAAGTATCTGTACTTTGACAGGGGGGTGTCACTACGCAGAGGTACATTTGGCCGGCGCGCCTCCCGGGTAGGCGCATGGCAGTCGTGGGCTGCCGCTCGGCTCGCACGATAATCGTGTCGTATCACGTGGCGCTCGCGTAAAATTGAAAATACACAATGGCTTAAAAACCTAAATTTCGATCCGTATAAAAGATATATTATTGTTCTGTTTACGGATGTATGAATAAATGGAAGAACAAGGAAGCAGAATTTTTAGGGTTCCGTACCCAAAGGGTAAAACGGGACCTATTACTAAGACTTCGCTGTCCGTCCGTCCGTCCGTCCGTCCGTCCGTCCTTCCGTCCGTCCGTCTGTCACCAGGCTGTATCTCACGAACCGTGATATCTAGACAGTTGAAATTTTCACAGATGATGTATTTCTGTTGCCGCTATAACAACAACTACTAAAAACAGAATAAAATTTAAATTTAAATGGGGCTCCCATACAACAAACGTGATTTTTGACCAAAGTTAAGCAACGTCGGGAGTGGTCAGTACTTGGATGGGTGACCGTTTTCTTTTTGCTTTTTTTCGTTTTTTTTTGCATTATGGTACGGAAACCCTTCGTGCGCGAGTCCGACTCGCACTCGCCCGGTTTTTTAATTCCGGACGATATTGAAAGGTATTAAATAGTTTAAAAAACATCCTTAATTTATTGAGTATTGGCTGCCCATGCAGAAACAATATTAGGAACTGACCGACATACGGCGTGATTTGGGAAATGAATTAGATATTCCCTCAGACATGATGATAGATATTTCATATCTAGTGAATCTCTAATTCATTTCCCAAATCGCGCCGATATTTTCAAAGGAATACGGCTGTGGCATACCGACTTCCGTGAGAATCAGACATAATATCTTCGGAAAAAAATTATGTTTACAGAATCAACGTTTGTATTTCCTACATCATCATTATCTTCCTCGCTTTATCCCGGCATTTTTGCCACGGCTCATGGGAGCCTGGGGTCCGCTTGGCAGCTAAAGTAATTGGCGTGGGCACTAGTTTTTACGAAAGCGACTGCCATCAGACCTTCCAACCCAGAGGGTAAACTAGACCTTATTGAGTTTAGTCCGGTTTCCTCACGATGTTTTCCTTCACCGAAAAGCGACTGGCAAATATCAAATGATATTTCGTACATAAGGTCCGAAAAACACATTGGTACGAGTCGGGGTTTGAACCCGCGACCTCCGGATTGAAAGTCGCACGCTCTTACCGCTAGGCCAGGAGCGCTCTCGCTCTACATATTTATCTTAAAAATAATAAATCAGTAGGTACTACAAAAACTTGTCAAGTGACAACCCCGTGCCGACACTCACAGCTCGGTCATAAAATTGCGGCGCGCAAAGAAGATTCACGGTTCGTTCGCGGTTATAAGTTTCAATTTTGCTTGCAGGCGGAAGGCGGCTTGCATAATTTTATACCTAAATCTGACTTTTGTGAAGGAGTGAACTTTCTGTATTACTGTAGTACTATTATTTATTGTGTGGTACAGGCAGCGATGAAAGCTTTGCCATTAGAGAATTTTTTGCCAAAAACATTAATAAAGGTTGATGCGTACATTAAATTATTTGTAGTATTCTGCTCATTCTCTTCCCTTTCAAACTAAACCAAATTATAATTAATTATTATACTGTAATTTATCAATTTCAGCTCCGTCGCCCAATCCGATGAAGAAAAAACAGGCCCATGTGTCTGCGTTAGATTCTGCATCAACCACCACGCAAACAATAATGGGTAAGAACTATACTTACTCTACTGAAAAACCGGCCAAGTGCGAGTCGGACTCGCATTCCAATTCTAAGGGTACAGTTACAGAACTTCTGTACATTACCCAATTTTTCAATTTATTTTTTAGATGTGAATCGCAAGTGAATTACCTTTAAAAACCCGTAGAGGTTGGATCAAAAACTAAGTAATTAGTCCGACTCACGCCTGAAAGCATATTTCTAATAGGTATTCCTGTCATCTATAGGTAAATAAATATTTTTCCAATTATTTGGCTATTTTCTTAAATAACTTCTAAACTATTTGTTTTAAAATAACAAAAAAAAAAACATTATTTTAATTTTTTCATTTACCCCCAAAAGTGGCCTCCATGTTTAAAATTCATTTGTTTACGTAAGATGTCCGTCTTTGCGTCACGAATTTACATATACGTATGGACCAAATTTCAACTTAATAGGGAATATTAGGCAAAGCTCTGAGTAGGTGGCACCATTAGCACATACAGTAAACAAACCTCATTGACATCATCAATGTCACGTCATGCGTCACTAAGTCAATCACATGGCCTACCGTGAAACATGACAATCGAAAGTTCGATTTCTATCACTCTTGCTTATTCGATCGATGGAGAGGCAGATAAAGGAATTTAGATTTTCGCGTTTCGCGGTAAACCGCCTGTAAACAAACCGCCTGGGTGCATCAGCTGCTGGGGAGTAACGACCCCACGGACCCGAGTGCTCCCGAGAGTCGGTCAGGGTCTCCGTCTCCGGCGTGTCTTCGTCGGCCGGAGTGGACCCCAAGGGGACCCGCAGGACTCTCAGCTCTGGCTTGCCTTCATTGGCCGTCCAGAGAGGAGTCGTTAGAGCTATATGCTCCAGGGGTGGAAGTGTTAAAGGGCATAACGCCGCGAGTAACTTCGGAGAAAGCGCAGCACCACCTCTCGACACCCCTGAGCCGCTCACGTCGGTGTTGCACCTGGCCGTCTTTACGATGGCGCATCAGGTGCCCATCTAACGAGTGGCGAGTCACCACCTGTCTCGATAACTTGTGCAAACAGTGTTATGGCAGGTGTCCGGACTTCTTTGCAATAGCCCAGTCTTTTTCCACCCAAACTTAAACCATAGACCAGTATTCTGACCATATTCTTTACAATAGCTTCCAATGCCTGCTGAAACCGGTTCACGGATATTTATTGATGTACCCGTGAATGGGTTCCAGCAGGCGTTCTACATGACATCAAATCTCTCCAAACGGCCTCTACGTGTTGGATCCATATCCCCACGCACGCCTTATAAATGACCGGGCTCGAAAGACCCGAGAGTTTTAAAACGGAGATACAAATAATAATAATAATAAGCCCGCAGGGCAGCTTGTGGCGAGCTGTTGGGGAGTAACGACCCCACGGACCCGAGTGCTCCCGAGAGTCGGTCAGGGTCTCCGTCTCCGGCGTGTCTTCGTCGGTCGGAGTGGACCCCAAGGAGACCCGCAGGACTCTCAGCTCTGGCTTGCCTTCATTGGCCGTCCAGAGAGGAGTCGCTAGAGCTTAATGCTCCAGGGGTGGAAGTGAAAGATGCATAAGACGCGAGTTGGCACAGTGGCTGGTAACAGCCACTGGGTAGAAAGCGGCGCACACCTCTCGACACCCCTGAGCCGCTCACACCGATGTTGCCCCTGGTCGTCTTCGCGACGGCAGTTTCAGGGGCCCATCTAGTCAGCGGCAAGTCACCGCCTGCCTCGATAACTTGTGAAAACATTGTTATGGCAGGTGTCCGTACGTCTTTTTAATAACCCAGTCTCATAGTCCACCCAAACTTCAATCCATAGACCGGTATACTGTTCTCTTTTTCTACAATAGTCCCAATGCCTGCTGAGACCGGTTCATGGGTGTTTATTGTTGCACCTGTGAACGGGTTCCAGCAGGCGTTCTACATGACATAAAAGCTCTCCAAGGGGCCTCTACGTGTTGGATCTGTGTCCCCACGCAAGCCTATCAAAAAACCGGGATTATGGGCCCGTGATATCTAAGGAGATACAAATAATAATAATAATAATAAAATCGTTTATTTCGACCAACTTAGGATCATATTACATTGATATTAAAATTAAGATTAAGATTAAAATAACTTATTTACATTAAAATTAAAATAAATTAAATCATTACATTCTAACTTATACTAAAACACCAAACAATAAGAGCCCTTAGAGAGGCTTGGACACCAGCACGTGAATCATATGACAGTGATTCAGGTACTGGCAGTCAAACCTCTCTGCGAACGCCCTCAAGATGCCGTTGGAACTAGCCCGCACTCTGCGCACCAGGGATGTGCAGCGTTTCCTCATTGTGGTGTAGAAACAGTCTACCCTGGCCTCCGCGAACATCCCTGACGCACTACAAAAACGAGGTAGTCCCATCAGCACCCTGAAGGCGTTATTATATTGTATACGAAGAGCGTTGTACTGCTTTTGCGTATAGCAATGTCATAGTGAAAGCTTTTCAAAAAACTGTTTATAGTCTAACAAAAAAGAGTAGAAATGTAGTGTCGTCCTGTTTCCTTAGATTGATTTGAAATGGATTAGTCCATTAGTGTACTTAGGTACACTAAAGTAATATTGCCACTTTTTAATTTCTACTCTTTTTTTCTCAGACTAGTACTTATGTATAAAGTTGCCTACTCTATGGTTTACTAAACAAATTAGTGCTGCACTCTGGCGGCAGAACATTGCAGTAATACTCGCTATTGGAGCCCTAAAAAGGCGGCAAATACTAAAAATACGTTTGTATGTCATGACGTTTGTTAGGGTCCCGTAAATCAAAAGGAAAAAACGGAACCCTTATAGGATCACTCGTGCGTCTGTCTGTCCATCCGTCTATCACAGCCTATTTGCTCCAAAACTACTGGACCAATTAAGTTGAAGTTTGCTACACATATGTAAGTCTGTGACCCAAAGACGGATATGTAACGTCAACAAATAAATTTGAAACATTGGGGCTATTTTTGGGGATAAATGAGAAAATAAAACAAAGTTTTGCTAACTATGTCGTGTTATAGATCAAACGAAAGGGTTTACTGAGGGGGAAATATATTTGAAAATTTAAAATATATATTTTTTATAATTTTAGGATAAGCAATTTAGAGTATTAAAAAAAAAAATCAATAAATGACCATCCGGGACTTCCATCTCTAAAACTACTGGGATTAAAATTTAGAAAAAAATACATAAAATAGAAAAACCTATTAGAAATCTACAGTCAAGCGTGAGTCAGATTTAAGAACAAAAATGTTGTAAGTCTTTTTTCGGGACATAGCCGCAATGGCAGGCCTATGGAACACTCCGCGCGAACATTTGAAATAGGTAGCAATTATTTAATTTATTTTGGTAAATGTTTATTTAAACGACCGTAAGATAACTTTGCTCTGGTTAACTTATAATTAATTACCTGTATTCATGGGTTCTCTATTATTTCTCTTAATTATTATTATATTATATTGTTTATTACACTAGCAGCTGAAAGCTGATGCGTGTATATCACTGCACTTGTTTTTTTTAACGATTAATGTTCATTAATTGTATAACGTTAATCTGGTTTTAAATTACACGAAGTTTTAAAACTAATTCTTGCTGGGATTATTGTGCGGTTTACAAAACGGCGTAAACACTGCGGTTACTTCAGGGACATATGACCTTTTAAAATGATTATTTCGCAAATACTAACGCATAAACGGATTATTCGATATAATTTAATATTTAGATTTGCTTTTATTTCACTCCGCTGTTTAAGTAGGTATTTATTTATCATTCATTTCTAAGCGTCAGTAACCCTAGCGTAGTGCCGGTGCGCACGGTGCGGGGAGCGGCACTATTATATAATCTGTGCCAATGGTTTAAGTCAGCGGTCGGCAAAAGGTTGCTAAAAGGTTGCCGACCGCTGGTTTAAGTGAAACGTTGTGTAAACAGGTATTGCGAAGGCCCTAGCCCGATATCCGCATACAGCCGAAGGCCCGAAGCGTCCCAAATTGGCGTGCCTTTAGGTTCAAGCGTGAGTCGGTCTGAAGACAAAAACTAGTACTATTGATTGATTATGTAGGTACTTGTACTATTGTTAATTTGTTACGTGTTTAAGCACTATAGGTATTATCTCTTTTCGACCTTCGCTTTTAAAACACTTGCGGAAGTTATGGGAAGCGCGAATCCGTCGGACGCTCCGAGCTTTCAGCTCTACGCGTAGCTCGGCCTTCAGTCTTTGCACGTCTTAAAAAATGTATGAAATCTCTTTTTCGCACCTCATTTTTACAATAATCAATAAATCTAAAAAGTCAAACGTAAGGGCATAGATATGTTTCAAATGATATAAATATTTTCCATAATATGAATATCCAGAGAGGAAAATGAGGACTACTTTTGTATGAAGAAGCGGCCGTCCCATTTCCTCTTAATATGGGAAGGGTCAGGATACCTATTTAACATTAACGTTGAATTTTCAGTTTAATGAATCATCAGCATCACGATAAGGTTTTTAGATGAAACGGTTTTGCAACCTTATTACTGCAATATGCAAAACTGCAATTATGAAAAGTTTTCCGTCTCAGTAGGGCTATGACGCCCTACTGGGATGTATGCGCTTTATTATCATCTGCCAGTGCCACCATACCTGTAACGTTCTAATAAGTATGGAAGTGCGAAAGTGACGCATGACATGACAGGTGATAAAAATGCGACCATGATATCCGTACCGCACTAGTTCAGCTATGTCTTATTATCAGACATCATACATTTTCCAGCATTTTTGGTGCAGCTGAGTGGTGTTAATGGAATTGGTTTAGATAATTTCAACTGTAATGGTAAATTAAGGTTAATATCAACATAATTAACGCGAAGTAATCATTAGGGTTGAAATTATTTATACGAATTCCGTTAACACCTCTCCGCTGCACCAAAAATGCTGGAAAATATACGATGTCTGCTTATTATACCTTCGTTCCGTTTTATATATATATGATAATATGTTTTTCTTTGTTGCAGATTGGGATAAGTCTAAAGAAAAATTGATTCGACAACTGCAAAAAGTTAAATCTACCGTTAGGTCTCTGAAACGCAGTGCAAACCTTATAGACCGCCTCGAATCGCCAATGGTCAAGGAAATTGTGGAATTGGCGTTAAAAAATCAAAAACGTAAACCCAAAGGTCGCCGCTGGACGAAGAAATACAAGATAGCGTGTCTATCGATATTAAAGAGATCACCCAAGGCCTACAGCTATTTGCGGCACTTGGTGCCGCTACCGAGTGTTAAAACTCTCCAAAATATTTTAAGAAAGGTTCCCATGAACACTGGAATCAATCAAAAAGTGTTACATCATTTGAAGAAAATAGCACCTTCATACGGCGGCGACAGATATTGCTGTCTACTGTTCGACGAGATGGCAATAAAGCCCAGATTAAATTACAGTGTCGGCAGTGATCAAGTAGAGGGATATGTTGACATGGGGACTAATCAAAGAACACCCGAGTTGGCAAATCATGCCCTAGTTTTTATGCTTCAAGGCATAAGAAAAAAATTTAAACAGCCGTTGGCTTTTTATTTTGTAAAGGGCACCGTTTCTTCGGCCAAATTGGCCACCATCATAAAAGAAATTATCACAGCTGTGAATAAAACAGGATTCAAAGTGATAGCTACAGTTTGTGATCAGGGTCCCACTAATGTGGGCGCTCTGAAAATATTAAAAGAAGCTTCACCTACCGAACACGGCCCCCAAATAAAAAATGATTTTGTTGTAGATGGACGAAAAATATATATTTTATTTGATGTCCCACATTTATTTAAGTCAATCAGGAATAATTTCCTTAATAATGGGATCATTTGTTTCGGCGGAAAAAAGGCTAAATGGGAACATTTAATGCAGGTACACCAACACAACAAGAGCTTGGTGTACCTGAGCAGAGTGACGCAAAATCATGTCCAACCGAAATACAGAGCAAAAATGAAAGTAAAATATGCTGCTCAGGCCTTAAGCAACACAGTTTCGTCTGTACTGAAGCTCATGGGGCGGTGTTCGGAATATACGAAGGAACAGCAAGAACAGCTGACTGAGAGTGGAGAGGTCATCCACGATCTGGATCGCCTCTTTGATTTCACGAATGGCCCTTCTGGACCTAAGGACATAATAAAAGGTCAGAGGGAAAATGTATCCCTGAAAACAGAGCACTTAAAAGTGTGGGGCGAATACAGAAAAAAAATTGAAACACTTGCATTTTTCAAACCAAACGGCACGCGCGCGAAAAATGTAAGGTGCGTTCAGGGATTCCTCACAACCCTTTGCTCCCTTAGGGATGTATGGGAGGAGATGAAACGCCTCGGGTTTAATTATTTAAACCTGAGGCAACTTAACCAAGACGCCTTGGAAAACTTCTTCGGGGTCATACGGCAGCATAGCCCAACTAATAGAAACCCCACCGTTTCATCTTTTATGGCTGCTGTGAAGTCCACTATAATAACGGGCATGAGCGCTCCACACAGCAGAGGGTTCAACTGTGAACAGGATACCGGCGTGCTACTCACGGACCTCCAAAAATTTGTCTTTGGTCAAGAGGAGGAAACGGAAGCATGCGAAAACGAACCAGAATCCGTTGAAAATAAAAACAATGAAAATTTGGATGATGAGGTCGGTGTGATGCTGAGTATACCCGAAGATGAGGCAGACGAAGTGGAAACGAACCTTGTAAACATTGAAGGTCAACCCATTGTTTACATTAGTGGGTGGTTGGCTATGCGGGTATTGAAGTCAAATTTACAAGCATGTAATGACTGTAAGAAGAATTTAATAGAAGAAAATCCAGAAAATAACGATGTATTTTGTTACATAAAATTACGAGAATGGTGGGCTGACAAGACCTCACTGACCTATCCCAGTATTGCACTGTGCAACTTCGTCCAAAAGTGTGTAAATATTTTTGAAAAAGACGTCATGCCTGTGCTTCACCGCGATAATATTACACAATCAATAATAACCATATATATGTATGGCAACTACGGACTCGACATTCATCAAATGCGAATTGCATCGCAACAAAATGATTCAAGATATATCCTCCCGCCTGGCTGTTCTTTTAGTACGTAGGCAATGTCAAAGAATAAATCAAAAAATATCTGAACAAGAAGAAGAAATTGCAGACAAGGTTAAAATGGCACAGCAACAAGGCATTGCCAAATAGATGCAATTTATTGTATTAAAAAAAAAACAAAATATTACTTTGCTAATCCGCGAAAAGATAATGTGCTAGTCAATCAGTGCTAACCCGTTATACTTACTTGCGTATTTTTTACATGCAATTAATGTAACGAATGTAATTTTTTTACATGTAATTAATGTGGATTAAGTATAACGGGTTAGCACTGATTGACTAGCACATTATCTTTTCGCGGATTAGCAAAGTGATATTTTGGTTTAAATTAATATGGATTTCCGCAAAGTAACGCCTGATTCTAATCACAATTTTATGTATATAAACATAGATAGATTTATTGGTCTACCGTTTAACTGAGGTGGTTGGTAAGATATTATAGAATAATTCGTATTCTGTTAAGTAATTAAAGATGTTATATATGTGTCGCTTAACTTCAAACTCGGGTAAATCCATTAGACCCTCTCAGCAAATATCTACCCTATTACCTTTTCTTAATACCAAAATCGCATAATTTGACAGATGGATTTACCCGAGTTTGAAGTTAAGCAACTCATATAAAATTCTAGCTTCGCTCCGCGACTTCGTTTGCGTAGAATTAGTAGGTATTTCAATATGCCATTCTGCTTCAATGATGATTTCCCTTGAATTAAACTATCCGTAAAAATTTCTTCTAAATCGGTTCAGCTATCACAACCCGAAAGGTAATAGACAGACAGGCAGTGTTTAAGGATTTATAATATTTTGTATGGATTTTTTGTTCCAAAACTAAACTACCTACCTACATAACGTAACTTATTATTACTAACAGCCAATATTACCTATCACCTAGCAGCCCACTAAGCTAAAAAATCGAGCAGCAAGTCGTTAGAACTGCTCGGAAGCGTGAATATTTTAGAAAAATAACATGTGTTAAATATTTACTCAGCTGTATTATTTAATTGACACTCTGCGTGTATATGCAATCAACTCAACTGTTTGGGTGCAATTTGCATTTTGTAATGGTTCGTTTCATTTCTTTTATAAATTTCTAAATATGAAACTGAGTATGCATGTGGCTTATGTAGAGAAAAAAAGTGGAAACATCTTGTCAAGTGGGGGCCCTCCCTATTTCAGTTTTGTTCACCATTTTGTAGCTTTTCGATATTTTTAGAAAAACTATAGATAAAACAAAAAAACTACTTCCCTACCAGTAAACAATAGTTATTTACGATACAAGTGCGGAAAATAGGAAATTCGAAACGAGTAACCTATTCCGCATTACCTATTCGCACGTGTATCGTACAACGTTTTACAGTACATATGGCCCTTTAAACTTTACACATACGCATGCAAAGTCCTGTTTTACGCAACGTAGAAGTGCGGTGCAGTGCGGGAAAGTAATACCATATGTACTGTAAAATATTTTAACTAAGTATGTTGTTAGTACTTAACGTTTTTAAGTATGTATTGGCATTTTTGTTGTAACATCAACTATTTTACTAATAAGTGCGGTGCAGTGCGGGAAAGTAGGACCATATGTACTGTAAAATATTTTAACTAAGTATGTTGTTAGTACTTAACGTTTTTAGTGTGTATTGGCATTTTTGTTGTAACATCAACTATTTTACTAATAACAATTAAAATCTAATAGCGAAATTGAACACATGCTGAAATAATGAAAATGCCTGTTGACAAATTGTTTTCTCTTCGATTTTTTTCTTGCCTACATAAGCAACATGCATTGCTAGTTGCATGCTTTTTTCCGATACTTTGAGCTTACAGATGGAGACCAAATTGGAGTAGTTTTGTTGCATTTATTGTCTGCTTAAAAATGATATGTGGCTTTTGGCCTAATATAAGTTTTAGGTAGAAAAATTGTCCACATAATAAATAATGATTCCACGGTTTTTTCACTTCAGGCCTTTGACAGAAGCATTTTGTCACATTAAAACAAACCGCTCCATATTTAACGCAAGTTGGAATGTAGCAATTTTAAATATGCAATGTACCTAGCCATTTTATAATAGAATACATATAATGTTTTATAAACTCAAAAACAAATTCCGATGAAGTATAGTCATGAAAAGGTGTATTTAAAACTGGAAGACATACAGTTGTTGAATGTTTTTCATTTATAAACGTCCTTTTGAGCATCAGGAAACTGAACAGAGTTTTGCATTAGTTTAAATTGTTATAGTAACCCCTTTTTATTTGTATCCGGCTAATTATCGAATTGAATGTTTTTTTACACCTATAACTATTATTTTTGGAAAAAATTGTCATTGTAAACGATTAAAGATGAAAGTATTAAATAAAAAGTGATCTATTATTTCATAAATGTGGATAAATAAGCGAGGGCTCAAGGTACATGTAATCGTGTCTGTTTTACTGAGTTGTATATATTTTATTTATTGAGTACAGCATAATGTAATGACATGTCACTCATATACGAAGTCAACAGATTTTTAAGGTGTTTCTCAGCTCTCGCTTTGTTATCAAACTCCTAAAACCTGAAATCCTGAACCAATCAAGGCGACGCGTCCGTGCAATAATTTCATCGATATCGATAACAAGCATTTTAAATGATGGGCATCACTATTATCGAATTTTCACATCACTGTCGTTGACATCTGTCATGTGTCAGTGACGTTTAGCAATGGTAACACTCAATTTCCTTATGTTGGTAGTATTAGGAAATAACTCTCGTACTTTTCATTATTTCGCACAAATGTATGAAGTTCCGTCTCTTAAAACGTAGTGATTATATTCTCTTTGCGGTAGTACTATTATTTATTCTGTGATGCTACTGAGACAATCACTGCTGCTGTCATTTTGGGTTTTATTGTATGGTTGTATGCTCTTTGTTTGCAGTTATTTTCTGCGGAAAATTGAGTTTATTTTAACAAGAATAGTATTCTCAAATAATCTCCTAGTATTTATAAAACGTAGTGTTGCAGCCAGTGTTCTTTGTAGTGTAGCTTTAATTCCTGTTTTAGTATATTCTATATGGATTTGAAACAATATCCTATTTCGATGGAGTCTTCAGCGTTACAGGGTACAGAGAATGTTTGCGTAAAGGTTCAGCGCTGTGAGGAAGCGTGTACAACATATGAGCCCACGTCCGCGGAAGTGTCTGTGAAGATTGAGCCGCTGGATGATGTGTATGTAAAGGACGAGTCCAAACGTGAATGTGTACACATACAAGCTGAGCCATCGTACTCAGATGTGAGTGTAAAAGACGAGTCGGCCGGCGTGAGCGCGGCGGCGGCGGCGGCGGGGCTGTACACAGACCACGCGGTGAAAGATGAGCTCGTGCTCGGCCCCGTGCTAGTGGAGCGGCGCGCGCGCCACGCACCAACAGGTCGGTCGATCTAACTATAATCAACACGGAGACCTTTGCTAACGCTTCGGTCAACTATGAGAAATGATGGATGGGCAGAATATGGACTTTGCTGAATATGAATATTCGAATTTGTTTATTCGGTAAATATTGGGCAGATCGAACTAAACTATTCAGCTGAATACTAACATTGGAAAATATGCCGAATACCGAATATTCGGCCCATATCTAGATGTAACTATAACTTTGGCCTGGCCTGTAGTTGTGCAGTTCTCGAGAACGAGAACATTCTCCATAAAAAACAGAGAACATTCTCGAGAGTGACACAACTATAGTCTGGCCTAGTGGGTAATGACCATGCTGCCTAAGAAGATGAAGGCCCTGGGTATATCCCTGTTATAGCATTTATTTTTGTGATGAACACAGATATTTGTTCTTGAGTTATGGGTGTTTCCTATATGTATAAGTATGTATATATTGTCACCTAGTATTTTTAGTACAAGATTTGCATGTTTTGGGGCTAGGTTGATCTGTGTGAGATGTCACCTAATATTTATTTATGAGTAAATAATTGTTTTAATCTGCGGGTGATTTCAGCTTTCAACACAGATATTGAAGACAAGCAGTCACGTGAGCTTGTCCCAGAGAGCACAGATGGAGACAGCCAAAGACAAGTTCCGGAACCTGGCGTAGAGGAACTTAGGAACACCAAAGTTGGGAAAGCTAAAAGAAACAAACGAGGTAAGGGATCCATGTAGACATGTAGTATTTAATTTGTCTGTGGTAATGCCATCTTAAACCATGCTGGGTCCCTTGGGCAAATAAGAATTTGGGGCCCTTTTGGAAAGTAAAGGAAGCAAATTAAGTAAACTAACATTTTTCTACTATGATCTTCTATTTATTATGAGTATTAATCAAATATACTGTTACTGTGTGTCCTTTGGGGCCCTTCTGTGCCCTTATGGTAAAGACGGTATTGGTGGTGTGATAATACTCATGCTATTGTGAGTATTGTTAGTATTGTTGATAATGCATAATGCTTAGCGTGGTCATTGATTTTACTATACATTTTATTGTTTCAATAATATCATAAGTATCATACATATAATTACTGTTGAGTAAGACACTCGGACAATAGTATAACTTTTGAGTGCAGTTGTGACGCAGCCATTGCGAGAGATGGAGACGAGTGCTGACGCCGGCAGCATGTCGCCGGCGCGCGTGAAGCAGGAGGCAGAGACGGACCGGTCGGAAATGCGTAAGCTCATCACTACACCCTATAAAACAAAGTCCCCCGCTGCGTCTCTGTGTTTGTTTGTATATTCGCGATAAACTCTAAAACTACTGAACGGATTTTCATGCGGTTTTCACCTATCAATAAAGTGATTCTTGAGGAATATTTCGGTGTATAATTTGCTAACCCGTGGGAAGCCGGGGTGGGTCGCTAATAGAATATACACCGGGCTAAATTCAATTCATTCATTCAACCTGTATTATAACTACAATTTAACTCTCCACTTCCTCTATTAACCATATAAAACATTCTCAAAAACAGGTACCAGAGGAGAAAATGTACATTCTTATGCAAAACCTGTGGACTATTGGAATTTAGTACTTATTCATTACTACTTATTCATTTATACATTGAAGTGTTGGCCTGGTTGTCCCGATGAACACACATGTAGGCAGCATTGTAAACAATCTATATTGATTCATCCATATATTTGTCTGACTTACAACTCTAATGGTAATTACAACCCTTTGTTTCAGCCCTTATTAAGGAGGAAGCCGAATTTATGTATGAAGAGGCGCGTGTGAAGGAGGAGTGCTCGGACAGCACAGACGGGTGCGGCGCGAGCGAGGCAGCCATGCTGGCCGGCCTGTACGACGACCACGTGGTCAAGGACGAGCTCGTGCTGGGGCCGGAGCGCCCGCACCGCCCCACAGGCGCCCCGGTGGTGAGAGGTGCGTTGATTGTTGTTTAACTACTGTCGGAACTACTCTGCAAAGCTCCTTTCAGACACACACATTCAAACTACCATAACACACACACACACCAACACAGAGTCTAAATAGAGAGTAAATTCAGTAAACATATTTTCTATTTTTCTTCAATGAAATTTGTAATTAATTTTCAGCTGAATTAACTAAAATTTTCGATTTAGTTGTGATGTTGATGTATAGGAATATGTTTAGATGGTACGTATAGTTCTAGCCAAAAACAAAATATTTATTCTTAAAATATATGTATATAGCAAAGTTAAATTTTATCCTCTAGAATGGCTTACCACGTAGATGCTAATTTTCAATTGCTTTACTCACATTGGCTATTGAAAGTTCACCCTACTGTTAAAGTTTAAAGTGATGATAATTAATGATTAATTTGGATTCGGTTTGTGATGTTTTATAGCTAGAGTTTTCTTGGCGTTGATGTGGTAAATATTGTGTGTTTCATTTGGTAGCTAGTTTACCCCCATGCTTTAAAACTCTTGCTCGTTTTGGATCACCAGCTCATCTATTGTCGAGAATGAAGTATGAAAGATAATTCTTAGTTAAATTAAAGAAACTTATATAACGCCCTGCCACTGTTATATATTTATCAGGTTGGTATTATGGATATTTGAGTATTATTTTGTCGTCTTACAGCGCCCACTCTTGTCTCCTCTGCGGTGGTGTCGGGTCGGCGCCGCTCGTGCTCGGTCAGGCTGGAGCGCCTGCTGGTGGACGCGGAGCGGCGCACCTGCCGGGTCGGGCGCCGCACATACAAGCTGCACGCCACCGACCCCGCACCCACACCCCATGTCACCACCGCCATCTATCAATGTCACCATTGCGGCACACGGTTCAGGAACAAGTTGGTTCTGAAGAAGCACGTACACACTCACTCGCCTTTACATAATTCAACCGTAGGGGATTATGGTTTAGAACGACATCAAATGCTACATGGTGACAAAAAACTGTATGAAAAGGCTCACATGATTATACACACAGGCGAAAAGCCTTTTAGGTGTAAATACTGTTGCTACGAGAGTAGTAGAAAATTTAATTTACGAACTCACCTGATCACTCACACAGATGACAAGCCTTTCAGTTGTAGTCACTGTAGCTACAAGTGTAAAAGAAAAAGCGACTTACAGACTCACCTGATGACTCACACAGACGAGAAGCCTTTCAGGTGTAGACACTGTGACCACAAGTCGAGGACAAAACCACACTTACGGATACACCTGATGACTCACTCAGACGAGAAGCCTTTCAATTGTAGTCACTGTGACTACAAGTGTAGAAGAAAAGCACATTTACATAAACACCTGATGACTCACACAGGCGAGACGCCTTTCAGTTGTAGTCACTGTAGCTATAAGTGTAGAAGTAAAGCAGATTTACAGACTCACCTGATGACTCACACAGACGAGAAGCCTTTCAGTTGTAGTCACTGTGGCTACAAATGTAGAAGAAAACCACAGTTAAGGAATCACCTGATGACTCACACAGACGAGAAGCCTTTCAGTTGTAGTCACTGTAGCTACAAGTATAGAAGTAAAGCAGATTTACAGCGTCACCTGATGATTCACACAGGCGAGAAGCCTTTCAGTTGTAGTCACTGTAGCTACAAGTGTAGAAGTAAAAAAGATTTACAGCGTCACCTGATGACTCACACAGACGAGAAGCCTTTCACTTGTATTCACTGTGGCTACAAGTGTAGAAGAAAAACACAGTTACGGAAACACCTGATGAGTCACACAGATGAGAAGCCTTTCAGTTGTAGTCACTGTAGCTACAAGTGTAGAAGTAAAGCAGATTTACAGCGTCACCTGATGATTCACACAGGCGAGAAGCCTTTCAGTTGTAGTCACTGTAGCTACAAGTGTAGAAGTAAAAAAGATTTACAGCGTCACCTGATGACTCACACAGACGAGAAGCCTTTCACTTGTAGTCACTGTGGCTACAAGGGTAGAAGAAAAGGAGATTTACAGACTCACCTGATGACTCACACAGGCGAGAAGCCTTTCAGTTGTAGTCACTGTAGCTACAAGTGTAGAAGAAAAGGAGATTTACAGACTCACCTGATGACTCACACAGGCGAGAAGCCTTTCAGTTGTAGTCACTGTAGCTACAAGTGTAGAAGAAAAGCACAGTTACGGGAACACCTGATGACTCACACAGACGAGAAGCCTTTCAGTTGTAGTCACTGTAGCTACCAGTGTATAAGAAAAGGAGATTTACAGATTCACCTGATGACTCACACAGATGAGAAGCCTTTCAGTTGTAGTCACTGTAGCTACAAGTGTAGAAGTAAAGCAGATTTACAGCGTCACCTGATGACTCACACAGACGAGAAGCCTTTCAGTTGTAGTCACTGTAGCTACAAGTGTAGAAGTAAAGCAGATTTACAAACTCGCCTGATGGCTCGCACAGACGAGAAGCCTTTCAGGTGTAAACACTGTGCCTACAATGTGTAAAAGAAAAATCAGAATTACGAACTCACCTTAAGAGAAGCCTTTCATGTGTAGTGTAGTCACTGTAGCTACAAGTGCAGAAGGAAATTTGGCTGAAATTATATTATATAATAATTTGAAGTTACGGACTCACCTGTTGACTCACACTGGTGAAAAACCTTTCAAGTGCAAGTACTGTGACCACAGGAGCCGTCGTAAATTCGTCGTGTTCCTATTATTGTATTACTACATGTACACTTTTTGTATGATTCTTACATTTCGTTTTCATTAGGCGATTAAATGCATTGAATTTATCAACTTAGTGTATTGGCGCCTTTACATTTAATATTCTTTAACTGCATTTCAATCTGCTAAATTTGACTTTACTCTGTTTTCATTTTTTGAACTCTGACACCTCAGTTACTCTAGGTGCTAATGAACGAAGTGGTCCGAAACTTATGATCTATTCTAAGGTTTCCAATTTCATTCACGCTTTTTTTCTCTCTTTTTATGGGCACAAGTGCTAGTATTTGTTTAATTTAGAATATTTGTAACTAACTATGAGTTCCTGTAGTTGGGTTTCAGTTTCAACCTTGTTGTCTATTGTAAGTTTAAAGCTGTTGGTTCTCCTTAACATAGATAAATAAATATATAAAGGAATCTAGTATGTAGTAAAGCTCATTTAAGCACTCACCAAAATATACACTCTGATATAAAGAAAGGACGCTTAGCATAAATTAATTATGACGAACGTGTAAGCCATGTTATCTCGATTGCGCACAAAAAATATAGTCAGCTGGTAAGACAGAGTAAATACGATCACTATATTAATATTATTGCAAAGAGCCAAAATGCCTCAAAACAAAATCTATGTGGCAAATTGTTAACAAAGAGCGGGATCAAACGTCACTTCGCCCTCAGACTGATTTTACAGAGATCGTCGTGAACTCGAGCGGTGCAGGGTTTGGTTCCAAGCAGGCTGCAGCGAGCGCTATGAACCAACGGTTCGCGTGCGAGGTGGCAGCGTGCGGTGCGCCGAAAGCCGACTTGCCGCGAGTGCGAGTTGCGCTAAACCTTGCTTGTGCGACCGCTGACCGCAGCTTTCGCCTGCAGCCGTTCTCTGCAGAAGAGGTTTTTCATAGGATTACTAGAGTTATTCCACATAAAACTACGAAAGACCTCTACGGGATTTCTATGGAGCTTTTATACATCGCCGCACCTCCCCTGTCACCAGTGCTGGCGGGTCTGTGTAATCAATGTATCATTGAAGGTGTGTTTCCCTCCCCCTTGAAAGTGAGCAAAATCTCACCTCTTTTTAAGGGAAAAGGAAAAAGAGAAGACATTGATTCCTACAGACCCGTCTCCATTATACCAGCGGTAGCAAAAGTGTTCGAGAACGGCCTTAGTTCGCGCTTAACGGCGTTTTTGACTGCAACCGATGCCCTGTCCGAGCGTCAATTCGCCTACCGCGCCGGCCGCTCGACATGTGCGATGACGCGCGAGCTGGTGCGCCGTGTAATGGATGCTCGCGAACGTGGCCAACAGGTCGCAGTGTTGTGCTGCGACTTATCGAAGGCCTTCGATGTAGCTGACCACGGCGTTCTCGCTATTAAACTACGCCATTATGGTATCGAGGGCAAGGCTCACGCACTCGTATGTGATATGCTGCGCGGGCGGTCACAGGTGGTGGTGTCTGACGGACGCAGAGTGAGATCAGAGCCTATATCTACGACAATGGGCGTTGCCCAGGGGTCGTCGGTATCTAATATACTTTTCTCTTTGCTTCTCAACGATCTACCAGAAGCCATTGTGGAGGGAGAAGTATATATGTATGCCGACGATGTAGCCGTGGTAGTGTGTGCACCTGGCATTGATAAACTCGAGCAGTGTCTGAATAAGGTCGCAAACCAGGTGTCACAGTACTTCCGGAGCAATGGCCTGGTACTAAATCTCAATAAAACCCATTTTATTCACTTCTATCTCGGGGGTAAGGGCCCAAGAAACCTTGGAGTATTTGTGGATGGTACCCATAGTTGGTCAGGTTCAGACTGCCACATTGCTGGGTTTTGAACTGGACAGAGGGCTGCAGTGGGAATCGCACATAAGCGCGAAATTTATATTTACTATTGGACGATAAGCCTTCGCGCCTACATTTTTTAAATTTGCCGCCTTTTTTTACTTACAAGATTTGCTTGACCCACAGACATAAGATTCGCGCTCACGCTATTTTTTTATGATACTCAAAATTGAAAGAAAAGTAAAGCTGCGTTTCGTTACAACACGCTGCGTGCGTTTTGAAAAAAAAAACTGCGAAATTAATTATAAAAAGTATCTTGGTAAAAAAGTATTTACAAAATACTAAGATACCAACGGAACGTATCTAAATACAAGTTACAAGATAAATTTCTTAAAAGTATCTAAGATGGATATACAAGATACGTATCAGTTAATAACATATACTAATCTATGATACGTATCTTAGGAGTGGATTCCAGACGGGGTGATCAAATCGACCGATTTGATCAGAAATGTAATTGGCATCAATTTCCAATTTAATCACCAATTATAGATTTATGGTGATATGAGCCCCCTTTAAATTTAAAAAATGCCCCAAAATAAAAATACCGGCTTCACAAATTGGTACCTATTCTTGCGTCCACACTCCATTTTATCGGTAATATCATGGTAATATCGGTCATAATCGGCTAGCCAAATTAGCGTTTGCGTCCGCAAGGCCTTATTCGATCGGACAATTTAATCAGATTGGCGAAAAATTTACTCGTCTGGCTGGACACGTCTGTCACATCTCTAACAACACTCCTGTATACAATAAATATTAATGATTCTTCTGCATATATATTTAAATCATTGTATTCATTTATTTTACGTCATGACATTAAACTTTAACTGCTTATAATTTACCTTATCCTGATCCTTTTCCAAAATTCCGTCTTACCCGTTGTAAAGCCCGCTCCACACTCGTGCGCGAATCGCGGCGCGAAGCCGCGAACGCGAGTCTGGAGTCGATTTCGCATATCAGCGAACTAGACTCCACACTCGCGTTCGCGGCTTCGCCCGCGATTCACGCGCATAGTCTGGAGGGCGCTTAATGTAATCCTTATGCTGGCTACATACGTAACGATAAATCGTAGCGATTAAACTGTGCAGTCCGATTTGCGCAGTTTTATCTGCCGTGTGTATGACAAATCGTTGTCGATTATCGTTGATCGGTGGCAGTTGCAAATTATATTAGAAAAATCGTTGTCGATGCGTTTGCACAGTTTTATCGTTACGTGTGGATGGCGATCGGTCATTTCGGCAGTACTTCACGTAGCTTGCTTGTGTGCGCACGTTCGTTCGCCAAGTAAATAATGAAAAATGTAATGAAAAATATAAAAATGCATATTTCTCTTGGTCACGTCATCACGCGTGAACGGCTGGACCAATTTCGCTAATTCTTTTTGTCTTAAAGTTGGTCAAGCAAAAAATAAATAAATTTAAACTGTTTATTTCAGTAAAATATGCACATCATATAATATCAAGCTTAACTACTAATCTTAACTTTAAAAGATTTTTTGAGTAAAGGAGTCTTATCTTCTATATATTATAAATTAAATTAAATTAAATTAAATAATTATTTATTTCAGAAATTAAATTTCCATAATATATTAGTAGCTTATTATTATTACTCTTAAACCTATGTTAGTGACTACCTATGTTATGTACTTTATTTAGATTTAATAGACATGTAGGCTACTCCAGTACTCCCAGAAAGCGCCATCAATCCTGTCTGCTACAGTGGCTAGGAGACTGTTGGCGCTGCCGCGTACGCGCCGCACCAGCGACGCCACCCGCTTGCGCATGATGGCGTGGAAGCCGTCGGTGCGCGCCTCCGCGAACATACCGCTAGCGCTGCAATAGCGCGGCAGCCCCAACAGCATCCTAAAAGCGTTATTATATTGGACGCGTAGGGCGCTGTAAGTTTTTTGAGTAAAGTTGATCCATAGGCTGCAGGTGTAAAATGACTGGCAGTACGCCTTAAAAAGGGTGATTTTAACGTTGCTAGTACACCTTGCGAACCTACGAATCAACATATTACTTCTTACTGCCAGCGCCCTACGCTCCCTTTCCACGTCTACGTCATCTTTTAGCGATGCGGTTACCCAGTGTCCCAAGTACTTAAATTCTCTTACTACTTTAAGAGGAGTGCCATTCAGTCTCACTGGAGGTAACATTTGGTCGTCTAATTGGACTGTTCTTCCCCTGAAAACCAGCAGCTCGCTTTTAGAGACATTGTACTTGAGACCCTGGGCCTCCGCATACCGCTCACAAACACCTACTAGTGTCCTAAGGGCGTCGATCGATGGGCTCAGCAACACCATGTCGTCCGCGTAACTGATGTTATTTACGAACGTTCCATTTATTGAACATCCGACCATAGTGTTGCTGAGCTCCTCGATCAGCCGATTGACATATAGGCTGAAGAGTGTGGGCGACGTAAGCCCCCCCTGCCTGACCCCGCACTCCAACCTATACTCATCGGATAGCGAGCCCGCCCACTTAATGACATTAGTTTGGTGGCCGTACCAAAACCTGAACAGTTCCACCAATTCCCCGGGTAAAGACGTCTCCTCGTACAGTTTCTGCCAAAGTCTGTTATAGGACACCAGATAGAAGGCTTTTGAGAGATCAAGAAAACACGCAAAAACTGGTGTTTTCCTGTCTGAGTAATATCGGACAGTGTGCTTAAGACAAAGGACTGCTGCCGTCTCGGTGGATAAGCCCGGCCGAAATCCAAATTGTGCGTCATGAAGCACCGTGTGCTTTTCCAACTGTTTGTCAAGCACACTGTCCAACACCTTTGCTACAATCGTAGCCAACGAAATGGGCCTATAATTTTTAATGTCCGAGGTGTCTCCTGTACGGTTTTTGATAATTGGTACTACCACGGTTCTCATCATGTCGCTCGGTATATAAGTATGGCTGACACAGAAGCTGAAGAACATGGCGAGTACTCTAGGTAAGTGTACCCCTGCATGCTGCAGGTGCTCAATGCTAAGGGAGTGGTGTCCTGGTGACTTTCCTCGCGTCATGTTCTTCACCACCGATGCCACCTCCTTAGCTGTGATTCTCTCCAGCGGCCCCGAAGGCACACACCTATTTGGAGGTGGGCCCCCGCAGGGCCCCAAGGGAGACTCAACCTTGAAGTGCTTCTGAAACAAATCAGCTATCTCCTTAGGCTCACTAACACCCTCTACACTCACAGGGAGGCCCGCCCTCGGTCTCAATTTATTGGTTTATTATATTATATATTATATATATATATATATATATTATATCTATATATATAAATGCAAGTGTCCTGACTGACTGATTCATCAACGCAGAGCCGAAACTACAAAAGCCAGAAAGTTGAAATTTGCACACCAGATTGCATTTATAAAGTGTACAAGAGATAAGAAGCGATTTTGAGAAATTCAACCTATAAGGGGGTTAAAAAGGGGATGAAAGTTTGTATGGGGTTAAAGTTTTCTTTTAAGCTAGGAATTTGAAACTTCGTAAAAAGATATATTATTAAAATACAAGAAAACTAATTTCGGCGTTTTACAAAATTCATCCCCTAAGGTGGTGAAAAAGGGGTTGAAAGTTTGTATGGATATCAAAATTTTTTTCGAGTGGTGGACTTGAATCTTTGTATTTAGGGATATTATTAGAAGACAGGAAAAGTAATTTCAGCGTTTTGTAAAATTCATCCCTTAACAGGGTTGAAAAGGGGTTGAAAATTTTAATCCATTACAAATGCTTTGAAACTTCTTAGAAAGGCATAATAGCCGATTACAAAAAAAAGTTATTGCAACGTTTTTGGAAATTCAACCCCTAAGGGGGTTAAAAAGGGGATGAAAGTTCGTCTTCAGGTGCAAATTTTATTTGAAGCTAGGAACTTGAAACTTTGTAAAAAGGTATTGAATTAAAATACAAGAAAACTGATTTCAGCTTTTTTGAAAATTCATCCCCTATGGTGGTGAAAATGGGGTTGAAAGTTTGTATGGATATCATACATTTTTTCGAGCGCGGGATTTGAATCTTTGTATTTGGGGATATTATTAGAAGACAATAAAAGTGATTTCAGCGATTTGTAAAATTTATCCCCTAACAGGGTTAAAATGGGGTTCAAAGTTTGAATCCATTACAAATGCTTTGAAACTTCTTAGAAAGACACAATAGCCGATTACAAAAAAAAGTAATTGCAACGTTTTTGGAAATTTAACCCCTAAGGGGGTTAAAAAGGGGAAGAAATCTTTCTTCCACTACTATGGTGTCTCTCGTGTCCGTCAGCTTCGCTCTTCTGGCAATCTTTCTCTGTCTATACCATCTCACCGAACTGGTTATATGTCCGATTCCTTCTCAATTCAGGCAGCTCGCCTTTGGAATAGTCTCCCTGTCAAAATTAAACAGTGTCCGAACAGATTTGCTTTTAAAAAATCCTTAAGTGAGCACTTTGCGGGCAGTACTGGAAAATCTTGAATGTTTCTGTTTTGTAAGTTCATCTGATTTCATATGTATGTATGTATGTATATGTATATGTAAGTAGGTATATGTATTTGTATCAATATTATTTATATTTATGTATGTTTATATTAGTGTATTTATTATGATTGTATTGTGTTCGTACAGGTACCTAATTGTATCATCTACTACATGTTTTTGCACCGCCTACAACTTATCTGCTTTGCCTAAAGGTTGACTGGTAGAGAATGCCTTATGGCATTAAGTTCGCCTTTTGTACAGTGCATTTCCTTATGTGCAATAAAGATTAAATAAATAAATAAATAAAGTTCGTCTTGGGGTGTAAATTTAATTTTAAGCTAGGAACTTGAACTTTTTGCATAAAAAAAGGTATTGAATTAAAAAACATGAAATCTAATTCAAGAATTTTTGAAAATCATCCCCCAAAGTGGTGAGAAAGGGGTTGAAAGTTTGTATGGAGATCAGATATTTTGTGAGTGCGGAACTTGAATCTTTGTATAAGGGCATAACTAGGTACCTATTATGAGAATACAAGAAAAGTAATTTCAGCAACCAACATCAAAATCCACTTGACTTAAAACTTCATACAACTTGCTAAAAAAGAAAAGTACTTAATTTGAACATTGCTTGGATATGAAAATTATATGTACTAAAGATGTAAAATGTTGAAGATAAGATTCCACGCGGACGAAGTCGCGGGCAACAGCTAGTATATATTATATATCTATATATATAAATGCAAGTGTCCTGACTGACTGACTGACTGACTGACTGACTGACTGATTCATCAACGCAGAGCCGAAACTACAAAAGCCAGAAAGTTGAAATTTGCACACCAGATTGCATTTATAAAGTGTACAAGAGATAAGAAGCGATTTTGAGAAATTCAACCCCTAAGGGGGTTAAAAAGGGGATGAAAGTTTGTATGGGGTTAAAGTTTTCTTTTAAGCTAGGAATTTAAAACTTCGTAAAAAGATATATTATTAAAATACAAGAAAACTAATTTCAGCGTTTTTGAAAATTCATCCCCTAAGGTGGTGAAAAAGGGGTTGAAAGTTTGTATGGATATCAAAAATTTTTTCGAGTGGTGGACTTGAATCTTTGTAATTAGGGATATTATTAGATGACAGGAAAAGTAATTTCAGCGTTTTGTAAAATTCATCCCCTAACAGGGTTGAAATGGGGTTGAAAATTTTAATCCATTACAAATGCTTTGAAACTTCGTAGAAAGGCATAATAGCCGATTACGAAAAAAGTGATTGCAACATTTTTTGGAAATTCAACCCCTAAGGGGGTTAAAAAGGGGATGAAAGTTCATCTTCGGGTGCAAATTTTATTTTAAGCTAGGAACTTGAAACTTTGTAAAAAAGTATCAAATTCAAATACAAGAAAACTAATTTCAGCGTTTTAGAAAATTCATCCCCCAAGGTGGTGAAAAAGGGGTTGAAAGTTGGTATGGATATCAAAAAATTTTTCGAGAGCGGGACTTGAATCTCTGTATTTGAGGATATTATTAGAAGACAATAAAAGTAATTTCAGCGTTTTGTAAAATTAATCCCCTAACAGGGTTAAAAAGGGGATGAAAGTTTGTATGGGGTTAAAGTTTTCTTTTGAGCTACGAATTTGAAAATTCGTTAAAAGATATATTATTAAAATACAAGAAAACTTATTTCAGCGTTTTTGAAAATTCAACCCCTAAGGTGGTGAAAAAGGGGTTGAAAGTTTGTATGGATATCAAACATTTTTTCGAGTGTGGGACTTGAATCTTTGTATTTAGGGATATTATTAGAAGACAGGAAAAGTAATTTCAGCGTTTTGTAAAATTCATCCCCTAACAGGGTTAAAAAGGGGTTGAAAGTTTGAATCCATTACAAATGATTTGGAAACTTCTTAGAAAGGCATAATTGCCGATAACATAAAAAAGTAATTGCAACGTTTTTGGAATTTCAACCCTTAAGGGGTTAAAAAGGGGATGAAAGTTCGTCTGCGGGTGCAAATTTTATTTTAAGCAAGGACCTTGAAACTTTGTATAAACGTTTTAAATTAAAATACAAGAAAACTAATTTCAGCGTTTTTGAAAATTCATCCCCTAAGGTGGTGAAAAATGGGTTGAAAGTTTGTATGGATATCGAACATTTATTCGAGCGCGGGATTTGAATCTTTGTATTTAAGGATATTATTAGAAGACAATAAAAGTGATTTCAGCGATTTGTAAAATTCATCCCCTAACAGGGTTAAAATGGGGTTCAAAGTTTGAATCCATTACAAATGCTTTGAAACTTCTTAGAAAGACATAATAGCCGATTACAAAAAAAAGTAATTGCAACGTTTTTGGAAATTCAACCCCTAAGGGGGTTAAAAAGGGGATGAAAGTTCGTCTTGGGGTGTAAATTTAAATTTAGGAACTTGAACCATTTGCAAAAAAAGGTATTAAATTAAAAAACATGAAAACTAATTCAAGCATTTTTGAAAATCATCCCCCAAGGTGGTGAGAAAGGGGTTGAAAGTTTGTATGGAGATCAGATATTTTGTGAGTGCGGAACTTGAATCTTTGTATAAGGGCATAGGTACCTATTATGAGAATACAAGAAAAGTAATTTCAGCAACCAACATCAAAATCCACTTGACTTAAAACTTCATACAACTTGCTAAAAAAGAAAAGTACTTAATTTCAACATTGCTTGGATATGAAAATTATAGGTACTAAAGATGTAAAATGTTGAAGATAAGATACCACGCGGACGAAGTCGCGGGCAACAGCTAGTATATATATAAATGCAAGTGTCCTGACTGACTGACTGACTGATTCATCAACGCAGAGCCGAAACTACAAAAGCCAGAAAGTTGAAATTTGCACACCAGATTGCATTTATAAAGTGTACAAGAGATAAGAAGCGATTTTGAGAAATTCAACCCCTAAGGGGGTTAAAAAGGGGATGAAAGTTTGTATGGGGTTAAAGTTTTCTTTTAAGCTAGGAATTTGAAACTTCGTAAAAAGATATATTATTAAAATACAAGAAAACTTATTTCAGCGTTTTTGAAAATTCATCCCCTAAGGTGGTGAAAAGGGGGTTGAAAGTTTGTATGGAAAACAAAAATTGTTTCGAGTGGTTGACTTGAATCTTTGTATTTAGGGATATTATTAGAAGACAGGAAAAGTAATTTCAGCGTTTTGTAAAATTCATCCCCTAACAGGGTTAAAAAGGTGTTGAAAATTTTAATCCATTAGAAATGCTTTGAAACTTCTTAGAAAGGCATAATAGCCGATTACAAAAAAAAGTGATTGCAACGTTTTTGAAAATTCAACCCCTAAGGGGGTTAAAAAGGGGATGAAAGTTCGTCTTCGGGTGCAAATTTTATTTTAAGCTAGGAACTTGAAACTTTGTAAAAATGTATCAAATTCAAATACTAGAAAACTAATTTCAGCGTTTTAGAAAATTCATCCCCCAAGGTGGTGAAAAGGGGTTGAAAGTTTGTATGGATATCAAAATTATTTTCGAGCGCGGGACTTGAGTCTTTGTATTTGGGGATATTATTAGAAGACAATAAAAGTAATTTCAGCGTTTTGTAAAATTCATCTCCTTACAGGGTTAAAAAGGGGATGAAAGTTTGTATGGGGTTAAAGTTTTCTTTTGAGCTAGGAATTTGAAACTTCGTTAAAAGATATATTATTAAAATACAAGAAAACTAATTTCAGCGTTCTTGAAAATTCATCCCCTAAGGTGGTGAAAAGGGGGTTGAAAGTTTGTATGGATATCAAAAATTTTTTCGAGTGGTGGACTTGAATCTTTGTAATTAGGGATATTATTAGATGACAGGAAAAGTAATTTCAGCGTTTTGTAAAATTCATCCCCTAACAGGGTTGAAATGGGGTTGAAAATTTTAATCCATTACAAATGCTTTGAAACTTCGTAGAAAGGCATAATAGCCGATTACGAAAAAAGTGATTGCAACATTTTTTGGAAATTCAACCCCTAAGGGGGTTAAAAAGGGGATGAAAGTTCATCTTCGGGTGCAAATTTTATTTTAAGCTAGGAACTTGAAACTTTGTAAAAAAGTATCAAATTCAAATACAAGAAAACTAATTTCAGCGTTTTAGAAAATTCATCCCCCAAGGTGGTGAAAAAGGGGTTGAAAGTTGGTATGGATATCAAAAAATTTTTCGAGAGCGGGACTTGAATCTCTGTATTTGAGGATATTATTAGAAGACAATAAAAGTAATTTCAGCGTTTTGTAAAATTAATCCCCTAACAGGGTTAAAAAGGGGATGAAAGTTTGTATGGGGTTAAAGTTTTCTTTTGAGCTACGAATTTGAAAATTCGTTAAAAGATATATTATTAAAATACAAGAAAACTTATTTCAGCGTTTTTGAAAATTCAACCCCTAAGGTGGTGAAAAAGGGGTTGAAAGTTTGTATGGATATCAAACATTTTTTCGAGTGTGGGACTTGAATCTTTGTATTTAGGGATATTATTAGAAGACAGGAAAAGTAATTTCAGCGTTTTGTAAAATTCATCCCCTAACAGGGTTAAAAAGGGGTTGAAAGTTTGAATCCATTACAAATGATTTGGAAACTTCTTAGAAAGGCATAATTGCCGATAACATAAAAAAGTAATTGCAACGTTTTTGGAATTTCAACCCTTAAGGGGTTAAAAAGGGGATGAAAGTTCGTCTGCGGGTGCAAATTTTATTTTAAGCAAGGACCTTGAAACTTTGTATAAACGTTTTAAATTAAAATACAAGAAAACTAATTTCAGCGTTTTTGAAAATTCATCCCCTAAGGTGGTGAAAAATGGGTTGAAAGTTTGTATGGATATCGAACATTTATTCGAGCGCGGGATTTGAATCTTTGTATTTAAGGATATTATTAGAAGACAATAAAAGTGATTTCAGCGATTTGTAAAATTCATCCCCTAACAGGGTTAAAATGGGGTTCAAAGTTTGAATCCATTACAAATGCTTTGAAACTTCTTAGAAAGACATAATAGCCGATTACAAAAAAAAGTAATTGCAACGTTTTTGGAAATTCAACCCCTAAGGGGGTTAAAAAGGGGATGAAAGTTCGTCTTGGGGTGTAAATTTAAATTTAGGAACTTGAACCATTTGCAAAAAAAGGTATTAAATTAAAAAACATGAAAACTAATTCAAGCATTTTTGAAAATCATCCCCCAAGGTGGTGAGAAAGGGGTTGAAAGTTTGTATGGAGATCAGATATTTTGTGAGTGCGGAACTTGAATCTTTGTATAAGGGCATAGGTACCTATTATGAGAATACAAGAAAAGTAATTTCAGCAACCAACATCAAAATCCACTTGACTTAAAACTTCATACAACTTGCTAAAAAAGAAAAGTACTTAATTTCAACATTGCTTGGATATGAAAATTATAGGTACTAAAGATGTAAAATGTTGAAGATAAGATACCACGCGGACGAAGTCGCGGGCAACAGCTAGTATATATATAAATGCAAGTGTCCTGACTGACTGACTGACTGATTCATCAACGCAGAGCCGAAACTACAAAAGCCAGAAAGTTGAAATTTGCACACCAGATTGCATTTATAAAGTGTACAAGAGATAAGAAGCGATTTTGAGAAATTCAACCCCTAAGGGGGTTAAAAAGGGGATGAAAGTTTGTATGGGGTTAAAGTTTTCTTTTAAGCTAGGAATTTGAAACTTCGTAAAAAGATATATTATTAAAATACAAGAAAACTTATTTCAGCGTTTTTGAAAATTCATCCCCTAAGGTGGTGAAAAGGGGGTTGAAAGTTTGTATGGAAAACAAAAATTGTTTCGAGTGGTTGACTTGAATCTTTGTATTTAGGGATATTATTAGAAGACAGGAAAAGTAATTTCAGCGTTTTGTAAAATTCATCCCCTAACAGGGTTAAAAAGGTGTTGAAAATTTTAATCCATTAGAAATGCTTTGAAACTTCTTAGAAAGGCATAATAGCCGATTACAAAAAAAAGTGATTGCAACGTTTTTGAAAATTCAACCCCTAAGGGGGTTAAAAAGGGGATGAAAGTTCGTCTTCGGGTGCAAATTTTATTTTAAGCTAGGAACTTGAAACTTTGTAAAAATGTATCAAATTCAAATACTAGAAAACTAATTTCAGCGTTTTAGAAAATTCATCCCCCAAGGTGGTGAAAAGGGGTTGAAAGTTTGTATGGATATCAAAATTATTTTCGAGCGCGGGACTTGAGTCTTTGTATTTGGGGATATTATTAGAAGACAATAAAAGTAATTTCAGCGTTTTGTAAAATTCATCTCCTTACAGGGTTAAAAAGGGGATGAAAGTTTGTATGGGGTTAAAGTTTTCTTTTGAGCTAGGAATTTGAAACTTCGTTAAAAGATATATTATTAAAATACAAGAAAACTAATTTCAGCGTTCTTGAAAATTCATCCCCTAAGGTGGTGAAAAGGGGGTTGAAAGTTTGTATGGAAAACAAATATTGTTTCGAGTGGTTGACTTGAATCTTTGTATTTAGGGATATTATTAGAAGACAGGAAAAGTAATTTCAGCGTTTTGTAAAATTCATCCCCTAACAGGGTTAAAAAGGTATTGAAAATTTTAATCCATTAGAAATGCTTTGAAACTTCTTAGAAAGGCATAATAGCCGATTACAAAAAAAAGTGATTGCAACGTTTTTGGAAATTCAACCCCTAAGGGGGTTAAAAAGGGGATGAAAGTTCGTCTTCGGGTGCAAATTTTATTTTAAGCTAGGAACTTGAAACTTTGTAAAAATGTATCAAATTCAAATACTAGAAAACTAATTTCAGCGTTTTAGAAAATTCATCCCCCAAGGTGGTGAAAAAGGGGTTGAAAGTTTGTATGGATATCAACTTTGATGACTGAGTATATGTATAAATATTTAAAAAACAGCTAGTTTTAAATATTTATACATATACTTGGTCAAGCAGATCTTGTCAGTAGAAAAAGGTGGTAAATTTGAAAAATGTAGGCGCGAAGGGATAGTGTCTCATAGATAATTTGAATTTCGCGCCTTTTTCTACTGACAAGATTTGCTTGACCATCTATAATTAATATTTTTTATAGGTTGTACATAATAGCATAATAGGTCATATAATTCGGTGATTTCGGTATACTGTCCTCTTATTTTAATTAGGTATTTTTTAATAATATTTCTTGCTTGCCTATTCGTCCGTCCTTCTATAAGTTTTAGTAATTCCTTTGAAAATCTATTCAAGATGCTCGGTAAGATGCAGTTCCACACTCTCTGCCTGTATACATTGTTTGGTTATTGTCAGGAGAAGTTTCTTATGACAGAACAAAATAAGAAAGTTGCGCGGAACATTAGAAAATTTAACTACCATATTAACTTTGATGACATGGATAACATGTTTCTTGCGTGAGCTTCTGCGAGAACTGACGATCGACGCCGATATCGGAGGCGTGTGGAGGCACTAGGAACGTTCGATTTATCTGCACAGTCGGACTGCACAGTTTTAAGCTGGAAACAAATTATCGGACGCGGCTGACGGGCGCGACATAAAAGTGTGCACAGTGTTCGGGTCATTAACACGCACTTTTTGGTAACTATTATTTTCAAAAGTCCGGTTTTCTCGTCGCCAATTTGTTATATATTGAGGTGCCGGAGGTGGACGGTAATTAATTAATACACTACACTTCCAAACACTGGAATATATTTTATTTCAATTAAACTATCGCTACTACATGATGTTACTAGCTAAACAGATCTGACGAAAGAGAGTGAGTCAAAGAACGAACATCTTAACTAAGGCGCGAATAATTAAATCATGAATACTGAATGTACTACAAGTAGCAAAATGATTTGACTGTGATTCCGCCATTTTGAGGATGTTTGAGGTAATATCACCGCGTGATCGTGCAAGTCGACAACTTAAGTTTTATTCTACAGGAATACACACAGGTCCTGTTATTCTAATTTCTAAACCCTTCCTGGGATAAAACAGTACCTTTTATAGTCTCGACCACTAACCTTTCAGCAAAGTTGAATGAGCAGGAAGGTTTTCTAATGGTGGCGGACACAAATCAAACAATCCTCTGTCATGCACAATTATTATATTAATATATTCATGGTATGGTACTATGATCACACAACAACTGTGAATTCGGGGCTGAAAATTAAATTATATTCATTAAAATTATTTAGGACGACACAGCTGACTTACAGCCAGTGCCGGATTTACCACTAGGCTGAGTAGGCTGAAGCCTAGGGCGGCAGATTTTAGGGGGCGGCAAATTTAGGTCGAAATAATATTTTATTTGCTGTTCAGATAGGGTTGGCCATAATTTTGCCGCTCCCCTATTTATTTGTAAAATTTAAATAACAGGCTTTATTTGTCGATTTTGCCGCCCTCTGTCATGTCAAGACCCTTTATATTGAGACAGATAAACGGCCGGACGGACAACAAAGTGATCCTATATGGATTCCGTTTTGAAGCTTGGAACCCTAAAAATGTACCATGTTCTATGAGATTGCGCTATTTCTACCGAAAAAATTTCGCGCTCGCTGCGCTCGCGTTTTTATTTAGGAACATTACTGATGGGCCGCAAACAAAGCTAGGCAAAGGCCTCCCTCCTCTTCTTCCACTCGTCCCGGTTTTGAGTTACATCTGGCCAGTCTCTCAAAAAGGAGTCCAAATTATCCCGCCATCGCCGACGAGGTCTACCGGTTCCCCGGTTTGACTCGTGGGGCACCCACTTTGTGGTTAACTTGGCCCACAAGTTGTTCGGCATGCGGCAGACTTAACCAGCCCAGTCCCACTTTAGCTTGGCCGCTTTTGGAGCTACATCTATTATCTGAGTTTTAGAGCGCAGCGTGGTGTTCCGGATGCGATCAATTAGTTTCACACCTAATATGCTGCGCTCCATAGCTCTCTGTCAAACCCCGAGTTTGGACTCCTGAGCTTCCGTCAAAGACCAAGTCTGAGCACCATAAGTGAGGACTGACAGTAACACTTAAATATGTACCATTTTCTATCAAATTGCGCTATTTCTACCGAAAAAATTTCGCGCTCGCTACGCTCGCGTTTTTATTTGTGGCCCATCAATATAAGCCATTTCTATAGCATAGTCCCTCGAGCACTCGATGCCAGACCCGACCAAACTCCTTAGCTATATCCAGCCTGACTGCCAATGCCTCACCATGATTCTCAATGGCCAAAACCCAGCGGTACCCACCGGTAGTGACATCAACTTATATGCATTTTAATATGACTATGGTGTGTTGTACTATTAAATTAAACGCCTCTGATTGGAAAGTACTATAAAAAGCTATAAGCGAGGTGGATAGGGGCGGCAAAATCGGCATAGCCTACGGGCGGCAAATGTCTAAATCCGGCACTGCTTACAGCTAAAGGCGGAATAGATATAAAAAAAGAAAGAGTCTATGGTCACCCAGCTTTTTATAAGGAAGGAGCATAGACAAGAATGGTTTTTTTTTTCTAACAGTGAGTCATCAGGTGAACCCGTAATTGTGCTTTTCTTTTACACTTGTAGGCACAGTGAGTACACCTGAAAGGTTTATGGTCTGTGTGAGTCATCAGGTGACTCTGTAATTCTCCTTTTCTTCTACACTTGTAGCTACAGTGACTACAACTGAAAGGCTTCTCGTCTGTGTGAGTCATCAGGTGAGTCTGTAAATCTCCTTTTCTTCTACACTTGTAGCTACAGTGACTACAACTGAAAGGCTTCTCGTCTGTGTGAGTCATCAGGTGACTCTGTAACTCTCCTTTTCTTCTACACTTGTAGCTACAGTGACTACAACTGAAAGGCTTCTCGTCTGTGTGAGTCATCAGGTGAGTCTGTAAATCTCCTTTTCTTATACACTTGTAGCTACAGTGCCTACAACTGAAAGGCTTCTCGTCTGTGTGAGTCATCAGGTGACTCTGTAACTGTCCTTTTCTTCTACACTTGTAGCTACAGTGACTACAACTGAAAGGCTTCTCGTCTGTGTGAGTCATCAGGTGACGCTGTAACTCTCTTTTTCTTCTACACTTGTAGCTACAGTGACTACAACTGAAAGGCTTCTCGTCTGTGTGAGTAATCAGGTGAGTCTGTAAGTCTTTTTTTCGTTTACCCTTGTAGCTACAATGACTACAACTGAAAGGCTTCTCGTCTGTGTGAGTCATCAGGTGACGCTGTAACACTCCTTTTCTTCTACACTTGTAGCTACAGTGACCACAACTGAAAGGTTTCTCGTCTGTGTGAGTCATCAGGTGACGCTGTAAATCTGCTTTACTTCTACACTTGTAGTTACAGTGACTACAACTGAAAGGCTTCTCGTCTGTGTGAGTAATCAGGTGTTTATGTAGATCTGCTTTACTTCTACACTTGTAGCTACAGTGACTACAACTGAAAGGCTTTTCGCCTGTGTGAGTCATCAGGTGACTCTGTAACTCTCCTTTTCTTCTACACTTGTAGGCACAGTGAGTACACCCGAAAGGTTTCTCGTCTGTGTGAGTCATCAGGTGTATCCGTAAGTGTGATTTGGTTCTAGACTTGTGGTCACAGTGTGTACACCTGAAAGGCTTATCGTCTATATGAGTCGACAGATGAGTCCGTAAATTCGATTTTCTACTACTCTCGTAGTTACAGTATTTACACGTGAAAGGCTTTCCGCCTGAGTGTGTAATCATGTGAGCCTTTTTATACAGTTTTTTGTCACCGTGTAGCAGTTGATGTCGTTCTAAACCATAATCCCCTACGGTCGAATTATGTAAAGGCGAGTGAGTGTGTACGTGCTTCTTCAAAACCGACTTGCTCCTGAACAGTTTGCCGCAATGGTGACATTGATGGATGGTGGTGGTGACATGGGGTGTGGGTGCGGGCTCGGTGGTGTGCAGCTTGTATGTGCGGCGCCCGACCCGGCAGGTGCGCCGCTCCGCGTCCACCAGCAGGCGCTCCAGCCTGACCGAGCACGAGCGGCGCCGACCCGACACCACCGCAGATGAGACAAGAGTGGGCGCTGTAAGACAACAAAATAATACTCAAATATCCAAAATACCAACCTGATAAATATGTAACAGTGGCAGGGCGTTACATAAGTTTCTTTAATTTAACTAATAATTATCTTTCATACTTCATTCTCGTCAATAGATGAGCTGGTGATCCATAACGATTTAGATGCTTCAAAACGTGCAAGAGTTAAAGCATGGGGGTACACTAGCTACCAAGTGAAACACAATATTTACCTCACCAACGCGAAGAAAACTCTAGCTATAAAACATCACAAACCGAATCCAAATGAATCATTAAATATCATTACTTTAAACTTTAACGGGTAGGGTGAACTTTCAATAGCCAATGTGAGTAAAGCAATTGAAATTAGCAGTGGCAAGCCATACTAGAGGATAAGATTAAACTTTGCTATATACAATATATATATATGTTTTTTTAAGAAATAATAATAAATATTTTGTTTTTGGCTAGAACTATCAATATGTACCATCTAAACATATTCCTATACATCAACATCACAACTAAACGGAAAATTTTAATTAATTCAGCTGAAGAACAATTACAAATTTCATTGAAGAAAAATAGAAAACATATTTACAGAATTTACTCTCTATTTAGACTCTGTGTTGGTGTGTGTGAGTGTGTTATGGTAGTTTGAATGTGTGTGTGTATCGGGAGGAGCTTTGCGGATTAGTTCCGGCAGTAGTTAAACAACAATCAACACACCTCTCACCACCGGGGCGACTATGGGGCGGTGCGGGCGCTCCGGCCCCAGCACGAGCTCGTCCTTGACCACGTGCTCGTCGTACAGGCCGGCCAGCATGGCTGCCTCGCTCACGCCGCACCCGTCTGTGCTGTCCGAGCACTCCTCCTTCACACGCGCCTCCTCATCCATAAATCCGGCTTCCTCCTTACTAAGGGCTGAAACAAAGGGTTGTAATTACCATTAGAGTTGTAAGTCAGAGAAATAAGGACTGTATCGTTTATTATAAATACAGATAAAACCTGGTCTAACTGTTTGACGTGTGTATTATTTTTAACCGACTTCCAAATCCCAAAGGAGGAGGTTATCAATTCGGTTGTATGTTTTTTTGTATTACTATGTCCTTAAGGAAATAAGGAATAATCTGGGGGTATTTTTAAGCCATATCTGATATAATAAGGATTTACATTTATTTTATTTTAGGGACTTTATGATGATTTTAATACCGTCTAGCAAATGTAATTTGGACAAGCCTATCGAGCTTATTTTGAGACTATTTCACCGATTCCTTGGTACGATTTAAAGAAACAAAAGGTTAATATGCTGCCAAAATATGCCATCTAAGTGTCCTTTTCATGATTGCTCAATTGAACATCCACAGAATAAATGTGGTGAATTTTTATCTTTATATGAAACGACTTTTTACGCAACATTTTGGATTCCCGTCAATTTCTGACGCCAGCGAAATGAGGGAAACAGCTAAAAGAATCTACCGAAATCCAAAGACTAACGGACATTCATGGCGTTGAACCATGGCTAGAACAGGTCGATAGAAACGCTCCATGATGGTTATATTGGGTCTCTATTGTTTCCCAAATAGTTTAAAGTCATAATGTATTGTTTGTCCGAATTTTCGTTAGTCATAATTGGTTTTTCTCAGAAACGCGTAACTTTTCAGGATTGACATAAAACAAACCTAACCTAACCTAACCCATCTATAGAATAACCTTACGAAAATCCTGAAAAGTTAGCCGTTTCAGTTTTATGACTAACGATAATATGACAAACAATACATTATGACTTAAAACTTTATGGGAAACAAAGGGACCCCGGTTATATTGTATACCAAAGTCGGGGTTGTCGTAAGTAACATGCCATATTCTCTAAAAGGCCACCAAGCACAGATCCAAAACTTTTTTTCCAACTAAAAGAAATGATTAGACTATGCCCAGATGTTTCGCTTTACGAATCATATGTAATTGCTGTTTACATAGTACGATTTATTTGTGTAATAATCTCGTCTTGTTCGCAAATCGTAAACTTTCTTGTAGTCATCATCATCTCAGCCATAAGACGTCCACTGCTGAACATAGGCCTCCCCCTTGGACCTCCATACGTGCCAGTTGGAAGCGACCCGCATCCAGCGTCTTCCGGCGACCTTAACAAGATCGTCGGTCCATCTTGTGGGTGGACGTCCTACGCTGCGCTTGCTAGTCCGTGGTCTCCACTCGAGCACTTTTCGACCCCATCGGCCATCTTCTCTGCGTGCAATGTGTTTCTTGTAGTATTTGTCCAAAATCGTTGTAGTTACTCGGGAGGATTGGGTAAATATTGTCCAAACCATATGCTTTACGTGATCTCCCAGGACGAAATGTTACTTATTATTAAAGCACTAATTAAACTATACATATGTGTAATTTTTAGGGTTCCGTACCCAAAGGGTAAAACGGGACCCTATTACTAAGACTTCGCTGTCCGTCCGTCCGTCCGTCCGTCCGTCCGTCTGTCACCAGGCTGTATCTCACGAACCGTGATAGCTAGACAGTTGAAATTCTCACAGATGATGTTTTCTGTTGCCGCTATAACAACAAATACTAAAAACAGAATAAAATAAAGATTTATATGGGGCTCCCATACAACAAACGTGATTTTTGACCAAAGTTAAGCAACGTCGGGAGTGGTCAGTACTTGGATGGGTGACCGTTTTTTTTTGTTTTTTTTTTTGCATTATGGTACGGAACCCTTCGTGCGCGAGATCGACTCGCACTTGCCCGGTTTTTTAATAAAAATATAATACCAGAAAAAACGGCTAAGTAAAGTATTTGTAATAAACAATACAGTCCTTATATGGATGAATCAACATAGATTGTTTACAATGCTGCCTACATGTGTGTTCATTGGGACAACCAGGCCAACACTTCAATGTATAAATGAACTAGCTGTTGCCCGCGACTTCGTCCGCGTGGAATCTTATCTTCAACATTTTACATCTTTAGTACCTACCTATAATTTTCATATCCAAGCAATGTTGAAATTAAGTACTTTTCTTTTTTAGCAAGTTGTATGAAGTTTTAAGTCAAGTGGATTAATTTTGATGTTGGTTGCTGAAATTACTTTTCTTGTATTCTCATAATAGGTACGAGGTACCTCTATGCCCTTATACAAAGATTCAAGTTCCGCACTCACAAAATGTCTGATCTCCATACAAACTTTCAACCCCTTTCTCACCACCTTTGGTGATGATTTTCAAAAATAATTGAATTAGTTTTCATGTTTTTTAAATTAATACCTTTTTTTGCAAAAAGTTCAAGTTCCTAGCTTAAAATTAAATGTATACCCCAAGACGAACTTTTATCTCCTTTTTAACCCCCTTAGGGGTTAAATTTCCAAAAACGTTGCAATTACTTTTTTTTTGTAATCGGCTATTATGTCTTTCTAAAAAGTTTCAAAGCATTTGTAATTGATTCAAACTTTGAACCCCATTTTAACCCTGTTAGGGGATGAATTTTACAAATCGCTGAAATAACTTTTATTGTCTTCTAATTATAGCCCCAAATACAAAGATTCAAGTCCCGCGCTCGAAAAAATGTTTGATATCCATACAAACTTTCAACCACTTTTTCACCACCTTAGGGGATGAATTTTCAAAAACGATGAAATTATTTTTCTTGTATTTTAATTATATATCTTTTAACAAAGTTTCAAATTCCTAGCTCAACAGAAAACTTTAACCCCATACAAACTTTCATCCCCTTTTTAACCCTGTTAGGGGATGAATTTTACAAAACGCTGAAATTACTTTTATTGTCTTCTAATAATATCCCCAAATACAAAGATTCAAGTCCCGCGCTCTAAAAAATCTTTGATATCCATACAAACTTTCAACCCCTTTTTCACCACCTTGGGGGATGAATTTTCTAAAACGCTGAAATTAGTTTTCTTGTATTTGAATTTGATACTTTTTTACAAAGTTTCAAGTTCCTAGCTTAAAATAAAATTTGCACCCGAAGACGAACTTTCATCCCCTTTTTAACCCCCTTAGGGGTTGAATTTCCAAAAACGTTGAAATTACTTATTTTTGTAATCGACTATTATGCCTTTCTAAGAAGCTTCAAAGCATTTGTAATGGATTAAAATTTTCAACCCCCTTTTAACCCTGTTAGGGGATGAATTTTACAAAACGCTGAAATTACTTTTCCTGTCTTCTATCAATATCTCTAAATATAAAGACTCAACTCCACCACTCGAAAAAAATTTTGATATCCATACAAACTTTCAACCCCTTTTTCACCACCTTAGGGGATGAATTTTCAAAAACGCTGAAATTAGTTTTCTTTTATTTTAATAATATATCTTTTTACGAAGTTTCAAATTCCTAGCTTAAAAGAAAACTTTAACCCCATACAAACTTTCATCCCCTTTTTAACCCCCTTAGGGGTTGAATTTCTCAAAATCGCTTCTTATCTCTTGTACACTTTATAAATGCAATCTGGTGTGCAAATTTCAACTTTCTGGCTTTTGTAGTTTCGGCTCTGCGTTGATGAATCAGTCAGTCAGTCAGTCAGGACACTTGCATTTATATATATAGATAGATAAGTAGTAATGCAGCTGACTACATTCCAATAGTCCACAGGTTTTGTATAAGAATGTACATTTTATCCTCTGGTACCTGTTTTTGAGAATGTTTTATATGTTTAATAGATGCTCTTTAATATATTTATTAATGATATTGACAAATGTCTCCTGCATTCTAAGCTTCTTTGTTTCGCCGATGACATGAAGGTTTTCTTAAAGATCAAATCTGCTGCTGATATATTACTTCAGTCTGACCTTGCACGCCTTGACGATTACTGCCAATTATATATACAGATTTTCCCTCTAAATGTTTTGCAATGACCTTCTCACGCCAACGTAACTTAATCGACACCAGTGCCGGATTTAGACATTTGCCGCCCGTAGGCTATGCCGATTTTGCCGCCCCTATCCACCTCGCTTATAGCTTTTTATAGTACTTTCCAATCAGAGGCGTTTAATTTAATAGTACAACACACCATAGTCATATTAAAATGCATATAAGTTGATGTCACTACCGGTGGGTACCGCTGGGTTTTGGCCATTGAGAATCATGGTGAGGCATTGGCAGTCAGGCTGGATATAGCTAAGGAGTTTGGTCGGGTCTGGCATCGAGTGCTCGAGGGACTATGCTATAGAAATGGCTTATATTGATGGGCCACAAATAAAAACGCGAGCGTAGCGAGCGCGAAATTTTTTCGGTAGAAATAGCGCAATTTGATAGAAAATGGTACATATTTAAGTGTTACTGTCAGTCCTCACTTATGGTGCTCAGACTTGGTCTTTGACGGAAGCTCAGGAGTCCAAACTCGGGGTTTGACAGAGAGCTATGGAGCGCAGCATATTAGGTGTGAAACTAATTGATCGCATCCGGAACACCACGCTGCGCTCTAAAACTCAGATAATAGATGTAGCTCCAAAAGCGGCCAAGCTAAAGTGGGACTGGGCTGGTTAAGTCTGCCGCATGCCGAACAACTTGTGGGCCAAGTTAACCACAAAGTGGGTGCCCCACGAGTCAAACCGGGGAACCGGTAGACCTCGTCGGCGATGGCGGGATAATTTGGACTCCTTTTTGAGAGACTGGCCAGATGTAACTCAAAACCGGGACGAGTGGAAGAAGAGGAGGGAGGCCTTTGCCTAGCTTTGTTTGCGGCCCATCAGTAATGTTCCTAAATAAAAACGCGAGCGCAGCGAGCGCGAAATTTTTTCGGTAGAAATAGCGCAATCTCATAGAACATGGTACATTTTTAGGGTTCCAAGCTTCAAAACGGAATCCATATAGGATCACTTTGTTGTCCGTCCGGCCGTTTATCTGTCTCAATATAAAGGGTCTTGACATGACAGAGGGCGGCAAAATCGACAAATAAAGTCTGTTATTTAAATTTTACAAATAAATAGGGGAGCGGCAAAATTATGGCCAACCCTATCTGAACAGCAAATAAAATATTATTTCGACCTAAATTTGCCGCCCCCTAAAATCTGCCGCCCTAGGCTTCAGCCTACTCAGCCTAGTGGTAAATCCGGCACTGATCGACACTAACTAATTTTGGAACAATCACGACAGGAATAACATGAATAACAAGAAAATTATTTATTTTCTTGTTATTCATGTTACCTGTCGTGATTGTTTCACCGGATGGTCTTATCGGAAGATCAGCGCTGGAAGTCGCCAGCAACATGCTGAGGCGAGACCATTTCGTGGCACTCTCTCTTTTTTTATGTTTTCTCTGTTCAGTATAAGTTTTTATTTTGTGTTTGTGCTCACGAATAAAATTATTTCTATTTCTATTTCTAACTATGCCTTAAAGGGCCAAACTCTTCAGAAAGTATCATGGAAGAGAGATTTAGGTGTCATACACGACTCAAAACTGATTTTTGATAATCACATTAACAGCATTATTGGTGGCTCTTATAAAGCACTAGGTTTCATAATGCGCAATTCTATTGACTTCACTCAGGTTAAGACGCTTAAAGTGCTTTATTGTTCCTATGTAAGAAGTAAGTTAGAATATGCCACTCAGCACCTCTAGCACAACTGGCCGCGACAGGCGCGAGAAGTGACAGATCCGCGCGACTTGGCAGCTTGTCGCGTGTTGGCAGCACAACTCACGCGCGAGAGCCGCGACAAACTCGCGATCAGCACCTCTAGCACATCTTGCATCCGCGACTTAGACCGCGACTCGAGTCGCCATTCCCGCGGCTGTCAAATCTGTCGATTTCCGTAGCATAACTTGTACCCGCGACTGCAACAGCCGCGTAGAAAACTCAAAGTCGCGGCGCGACTCGTCAGTGTTACCCGGCGAAATCAAAGTCTAAACAAATCGATATTTGCAAGTGGCAACACTGAATCGGAAACCAGGGATGCGCTAAATCATTCGTTCTTTAGTGGTAAAAAATCTAGTTTTTTGTCGATGGTTAAGTTTTTCCTGTCAAAGTCAAGGAACTTTCAAATTTTGTCAACATTTAATTACGGGAAAAAATATGAAAAAATGTAAGTAATAGAGCCTTATATACTTAATATTGATAATATTCCTTAAAATATATATTGTTTAAAAATTTCTGTTTAATAATCCTTTTAAATAAAATATTTTTGTAAGTAACTATAATAATGGAATTGCTATTATTGGTTTTGTTCTCATATTCCTGTTGTAAATAGTGTTTTTTTTTTTCAGAATAAGTTCAGCATTATCCTAGACACGATTGATATCCCAGCACCCAAAGGAAAATATTATTAACAGGAACGTGCCAACGGGACCCGAAGTGGAGATTCAGGAAAAGAAACACACTAGCCAAGCTTGTAGGTTTCAAACGCGGAGCTGTCCCCTTTTCTAAATTAACTAAGATGTGAGAAGCGCTTTAGCTTTAAGAACACCACCGAGGAAGTGAACTAATAATAACCCTAATGGTTATGGCGTACCTATCTAAGCTGCCACAGTAACTCTCAAATAAGTTTCATATAGTTTTTCTTGTGCCAATAATGGATGGCATGTATTGTGTGTGTACTGTGTACCTAAGTGTTTATGATTTGACAAATTGATATGAAAAACTTATTTCATAGTCCTCGATGAAGTCATGACCATATTTTATTGTCTTGTTTACAAACCAATTTTCTTTCCAGGGTGATATTTAATTGTCCTGCCGCATGTCGAAGAAAAAGGAAGAGAGAAAATACTTTTCAAGGGTAATAAAGAAGATTCTTACAATTTCTCTATAGTGGTTCTAGATGTTAATATATATTAGGTTTAATAATAAGAAATATATAAGGCAAAGCAATATACTATTAATTTTAATATTGTTTTTTTCTCCTGTATTTTTACCTGAAAAGAAACAAAAATAAAGTAGGTAGGTAAGTACTTAGAACTCCTAGAAGCCATTATTAATTAGCTCCCCAAGGCCCACTTCATACCTAATGTTGACAGCAACGTATCATAGCATGATCGTATCAGGCCCTGTCAAACATGAAGTGAAACATCTAGAACACGGGTATGATCTAGAGGAGTTTCAATATGGTAGACCATATGATAACCGTACCTATGCTACCTACGCAGACTATGACATGAGCGTAATAACGACTCCTTCAAAATATTATTGGTCGGCTCGGTCCAGTCACGTCACGGTATGGTGTTGGCAGGGGACGGAATGGTTTAGTGGGTGTTGACTGATAATATTTCATACAAAGCATGATTTTGAGCCGGACATGATCCTGTTATAGCCACGTATTACATCATTCTGTTACAGTACGATGCAGCGGGCACAGGCCACATGTACCTACGTAACAAAACATACCTATGTTTTGTTGAAGTCGAGGAAGGTTCCAAACGGTACCTAAATAGTAAGAGATTGTTGAAATTAGACATCTAACCGTGATCCTAAATATTACTACTAAGACTATGGCTTACTTAAGAGATTGTTGAAATTAGACATCTAACCGTGATCCTAAATATTACTACTAAGACTATGGCTTACTTAATAAGTTGGACAGTTTGTTTTGAACATTTGTACCTACCCACCTCATCGGCTTCATTTATGTACAAGCAAGCGGGCTCCGTTGTTAGGTTGATGAAAGTTTTGTGTAAGGAAGTCTTAGGATTACTTTTACAAACTTACGAACCTGAATTGAAATTTAAAAATCCTACATATGTACCTAATTACTTAATTGAGTACCTACAAGCTAGCTGTTTGAAATTAAAGTTGTAAACATGATGGGTGTGTTGTGGTACTTGTAGGTATCACCGTGCATAATCGATATAAGAGTGCGTAAAGCGCATTTAGTGATTGTTCCATACTTCCTCATTCCTTAGGGCAATAAGTAATTATACAAATTATATTATTACATAATATATGAAACTTGTTTTTAAGTTATAATTATCATGAGTTTAGTTAAAAATGTACAAGCAAACCACCCGCGAGAGCGAGTCGCGTTATAAAGTCGCGTAGACTTCGACTCGCGGATTGACATAAAGACGAGAGAATATTTTGTCTCAAAATAGGCAGTTGTGCTACGGATTTTAGTTCAAAGTCGCGATCGTTGTCATTTTCTGACAGTGACATCTGATCGCGAGTTTGTCGCGGCTCCCGCGCGTGAGTTGTGCTGCCAACACGCGACAAGCCGCCAAGTCGCGCCGATCTGTCACTTCTCACGCCTGTCGCGGCCAGCACCTCTAGCACATCTTGCATCCGCGACTTAGACCGCGACTCGAGTCGCCATTGCCGCGGCTGTCAAATCTGTCGATTTCCGTAGCATAACTTGTACCCGCGACTGCAACAGCCGCGTAGAGAACTCAAAGTCGCGGCGCGACTCGTCAGTGTTACCCGGCGAAATCAAAGTCTAAACAAATCGATATTTGCAAGTGGCAACACTGAATCGGAAACCAGGGATGCGCTAAATCATTCGTTCTTTGGTGGTAAAAAATCTAGTTTTTTGTCGATGGTTAAGTTTTTCCTGTCAAAGTCAAGGAACTTTCAAATTTTGTCAACATTTAATTACGGGAAAAAATATGAAAAAATGTAAGTAATAGAGCCTTATATAATTAATATTGATAATATTCCTTAAAATATATATTGTTTAAAAATTTCTGTTTAATAAACCTTTTAAATAAAATATTTTTTTAAGTAACTATAATAATGGAATTGCTATTATTGGGTTTGTTCTCATATTCCTGTTGTAAATAGTGTTTTTTTTTCAGAATAAGTTCAGCATTATCCTAGACACGATTGATATCCCAGCACCCAAAGGAAAATATTATTAACAGGAACGTGCCAACGGGACCCGAAGTGGAGATTCAGGAAAAGAAATACACTAGGCAAGCTTGTAGGTTTCAAACGCGGAGCTGTCCCCTTTTCTAAATTAACTAAGATGTGAGAAGCGCTTTAGCTTTAAGAACACCACCGACGAAGTGAACTATTAATAATAACCCTAATGGTTATGGCGTACCTATCTAAGCTGCCACAGTAACTCTCAAATAAGTTTCATATAGTTTTTCTTGTGCCAATAATGGATGGCATTGCAACAATATATAAGGCAAAGCAATATACTATTAATTTAAATATTGTTTTTTTTCTCTCCTGTATTTTTACCTGAAAAGAAACAAAAATAAAGTAGGTAGGTAAGTACCTAGAACTCCTAGAAGCCATGATTAATTAGCTCCCCAAGGCCCACTTCATACCTAATGCTGACAGCAACGTATCATAGCATGATCGTATCAGGCCCTGTCAAACATGAAGTGAAACATCTAGAACACGGGTTTGATCTAGAGGAGTTTCAATATGGTAGACCATATGATAACCGTACCTATGCTACCTACGCAGACTATGACATGAACGTAATAACTCCTTCAAAATATTGTTGGTCGGCTCGGTCCAGTCACGTCACGGTATGGTGTTGGCAGGGGACGGAATGGTTTAGTGGGTGACTGATAATATTTCATACAAAGCATGATTTTGAGCCGGACATGATCCTGTTATAGCCACGTATTACATCATTCTGTTACAGTACGATGCAGCGGCCACAGGCCACATGTAGGTATGTTTTGTTGAAGTCGAGGAAGGTTCCAAACGGTACCTAAATAGTAAGAGATTGTTGAAATTAGACATCTAACCGTGATCCTAAATATTACTGCTAAGACTATGGCTTACTTAATAAGTTGGATAGTTTGTTTTGAACATTTGTACCTACCCACCTCATCGGCTTCATTTATGTACAAGCAAGCGGGCTCCGTTGTTAGGTTGATGAAAGTTTTGTGTAAGGAAGTCTTAGGATTACTTTTACAAACTTACGAACCTGAATTGAAATTTAAAAATCCTGCATATGTACCTAATTACTTAATTGAGTACCTACAAACTAGCTGTTTGAAATTAAAGTTGTAAACATGATGGGTGTGTTGTGGTACTTGTAGGTATCACCGTGCATAATCAATATAAGAGTGCGTAAAACGCATTTAGTGATTGTTCCATACTTCCTTATTCCTTAGGGCGATAAGTAATTATACAAATTATATTATTACATAATATATGAAACTTGTTTTTAAGTTATAATTATCATGAGTTTAGTTAAAAAAGTACAAGCAAACCACCCGCGAGAGCGAGTCGCGTTATAAAGTCGCGTAGACTTCGACTCGCGGATTGACATAAAGACGAGAGAATATTTTGTCTCAAAATAGGCAGTTGTGCTACGGATTTTAGTTCAAAGTCGCGATCGTTGTCATTTTCTGACAGTGACACCTGATCGCGAGTTTGTCGCGGCTCTCGCGCGTGAGTTGTGCTGCCAACACGCGACAAGCCGCCAAGTCGCGCCGATCTGTCACTTCTCACGCCTGTCGCGGCCAGTTGTGCTAGAGGTGGTTGTGCTAGAGGTGCAGGTGTCACTGTCAGAAAATGACAACGATCGCGACTTTGAACTAAAATCCGTAGCACAACTGCCTATTTTGAGACAAAATATTCTCTCGTCTTTATGTCAATCCGCGAGTCGAAGTCTATGCGACTTTATAACGCGACTCGCTCTCGCGGGTGGTTTGCTTGTACTTTTTTAACTAAACTCATGATAATTATAACTTAAAAACAAGTTTCATATATTATGTAATAATATAATTTGTATAATTACTTATTTCCACAAGGGATCAGGAAGTATGGAACATTCAAAACAAACTATCCACTTAGTAGTAATATTTATAATCACGGTTAGATGTCTAATTTCAACAATCTTTTACTATTTCGGTACCGTTTGGAACCTTCCTCGACTTCAACAAGACATACCTACATGTGGCCTGTGCCCGCTGCTTCGTACAGATCGTACTGTAACAGAATGATGTAATACGTGGCTATAACCGGATCATGTCCGGCTCAAAATCATGCTTTGTATGAAATATTATCAGTCATCACCCACTAAATCATTCCATCCCCTGCCAACACCATACCGTGACGTGACTGGACCGAGCCGACCAACAATATTTTGAAGGAGTCGTTACGCTCATGTCATAGTCTGCGTAGCATAGGTACGGTTTTGTCGGTTATCATATGGTCTACCATATTGAAACTCCTCTAGATCTACCCGTGTTCTAGATGTTTCACTTCATGTTTGACAGGGCCTGATACGATCATGCTATGATACGTTGCTATCAGCATTAGGTATGAAGTGGGCCTTCGGGAGCTAACCTACTTTATTTTTGTTTCTTTTCAGGTAAAAATACAGGAGAAAAAAAAAACAATATTTAAATTAATAGTATATTGCTTTGCCTTATATATTCTTGCAATATTCGACTTCTTATTATTAAACCTAATATATATTAACATCTAGAACCACAATAGAGAAATTGTAAGAATCTTTTTTATTACCCTTGAAAAGTATTTTCTCTTCCTTTTTCTTCGACAATTAAATGTCCTGCGGCGTAGGACAATTAAATATCACCCTGGAAAGAAAATTGGTTCATAAACAAAATAATAAAATATGGTCATGACTTCATCGAGGACTATGAAATAAGCTTTTCATATCAATTTGTCAAATCATAACAGTTACACAGTATTACACACACATGCCATTATTGGCACAAGAAAAATTATATGAAACTTATTTGAGAGTTACTGCGGCAGCTTAGATAGGTAGGTACGCCATAATAACTATTAGGGTTGTTATTAATAGTTCACTTCCTCGGTGGTGTTCTTAAAGCTAAAGCGCTTCTCACATCTTAGTTAATTTGGAAAAGGGGACAGCTCCGCGTTTGAAACCTACAAGCTTGCCTCGTGTGTTTCTTTTCCTGACTCTCCACTTCGGGGCCCGTTGGCACGTTCCTGTTAACAATATTTTCCTTTGGGTGCTGGGATATCAATCGTGTCTAGGATAATGCTGAACTTATTCTGAAAAAAAAAACACTATTTACAACAGGAATATGAGAACAAAACCAATAATAGCAATTCCATTAATTATAGTTACTTACAAAAATATATTATTTAAAGGTTTATTAAACAGAAATTTTTAAACAATATATATTTTAAGGAATATTATCAATATTAAGTATATAAGGCTCTATTACTTACATTTTTTTCATATTTTTTCCCATAATTAAATGTTGACAAAATTTGAAGTTCCTTGACTTTGACAGGAAAAACTTAACCATCGACAAAAAACTAGATTTTTTACCACCAAAGAACGAATGATTTAGCGCATCCCTGGTTTCCGATTCAGTGTTGCCACTTGCAAATATCGATTTGTTTAGACTTTGATTTCGCCGGGTAACACTGACGAGTCGCGCCGCGACTTTGAGTTCTCTACGCGGCTGTTGCAGTCGCGGGTGCAAGTTATGCTACGGAAATCGACAGATTTGACAGCTGCGGGAATGGCGACTCGAGTCGCGTTCTAAGTCGCGGATGCAAGATGTGCTAGAGGTGCAGGTCTGGAACCCTTACTACCGTACATATATTGACAGAATCGAACGCATTCAGCAAAAAATCGTAAAACACCTTTGCTTTAAATTGAAATATCCCTACAGTTCTTCCAAATATCTTAATAGTATTTTATGTAACAGTTTTATAAGAGGGGTCAAAAAATGTGAGTGGCGTGGGTAACAATGTGAGCCGAAGGCGAACATTGTTAATAAATACGCCATGAGCATTTTTTGACTACTTATACAACGTTGCATACATAGATATAAGAATATATACAGATGCCTTCCAAGCGAGCTGTCAGTGGGACCACTTTTTGTTTAGTGTACGATTAACAAAGCGACCCACTTTGCTGTAGCCATGTCGATAAAGTCATATCGATAAACTACCGACATTTCTTGCAATTTTAATTTTACTTCAAAGGTTTAACTATACCTAAAATGAACAAAAACGCTTTTTTTCTTTATTGTGGTTATCAGATCACAATTTCGTAGTCACGCCCCAGGAGAGAACCAAGGGAAAGTTCAGATATTTAATTAAAATACATAAATACCTATTAAAATAGGTGGTCCGCAGTAATTGAATTATTTTATTACATTATAATATATTCATTATCCATTAGCATTTCAATTATGTTTATGTTTAACGAAGATATTGAAGCTTCAATTAATCGCTATTTCGTTCCGCTGTGTAGCGTTTATCGATATATAACATGATTAAAATCGACTTTTCACATCCCTAAAAGAGCACACATATACGTTTTTACGCACACATGCACAACCTGGGTCGCCTAAAAAGGGGCCACTTGGATTTGAAGTCCATCTTGTCAACAGTATAGTTGTCCTTTTTTGACAAATGGCATTTTAAAAGAGCGAGGAGAGAGAAATGATACTAGTTGCTGCGCCGTCAAATAGAACAATAAAGGTAGGGGCCTTGGTTGCATACAATGCTTTTTCTATGAGTAGGCAATATTAAATAAAATACAAAAAATTATAAACAAAATTTTATTTATGAAAATGTCAATGTAAATTTTGGATAGTAGGTATTACTATATGTATGTAACTGTTGTCTGCGACAAGCACCCAAAATACTAAATATTACTGCAACCTGTAACAAGAAAAAGGAGAATTAAATAATATTCAGTTTCAATGCAAAAATATAAAATGTACATAAATATAGCTCGTTGTACTGTGTACCCTAAATCAAAATTTTTTGTAACATATACCAACCTTGCTTAAAAGATAAATCTGATCCGGTGCTTCCAATTAGTCTTTGAAAATACACCAAAGACGTTTTCAGAGAATGGCGAAGTTTTGTGCTCCAATCTCCACGCCATAAACTTCTCGTAAGATTTGTCGTATAGGTGCTGCGATTTAGTATTTAGGCAACAAATTTTCGGTCGCTGCTTGTGCTGCAGCGGATATTTCTTCAGGTGTAGAAATAATGTTGTCCTCTTTGTCCATTTTCAATACTTTTTATGAACGCAAAACAAATAGTAACGCAAAGTACTCAAAGAACAAGAAATTACCGGGAAACGAGAAACAAACGAATAATGTCTATGGTTATGTTTTTTTTAAAGCCGTTACACACTACCGCACCGCACCAGGGTCGTGGTGCTGTAGGGTATAGAAGTATTTTTTATTATGTTGGTAGCAATGAACTCAGTACAAATTTGTTTCTTTTTTAATAAAAACCGTATGCATTCAATCGTTTGTCACGTTGGTAGCAATGTACCGGTATGTGGCACCTGCTACCCTGCACTAGCTTACCGTATCGTAATGTCTCTAAAACGATACAAGTGCTTTTTTGGGCAATAGACTATAGACTTTTAAGGAGTATTAATAATGTATGCCCTTATATGTTCGTTCGTGACTATGTAAATGACAGATAAAAGTACACGAGTAGAAAAAATATATAAACACCATCACCTTGCCCCTTTACAAAAACGCCGTGAAGTAGCCGATATTACCTATCTCCTAAGTATTACTAATGGTGTAATCGCTTGCCCTGTGTTGCTAAGTGAACTGTGTTTCAAAACCCCCTGTCGTTCCAAAAGGTATCATCCCCCAATAGCAATCAAAAATACATCTTCCAAATACAGACAGAATAGTTATTTAATGCGCGCCAGTCGTAACGTAACCTAAACGAGTTGTCTAAAGAATTTGATGTCTGTAGAATCCCTAGCGTGAGACGTAATTTAGTGCAGAGATATTTCGAGGCTTTTGAGTGAGCGTGTTGTCGCCTTCTTGAATACCTACTTATGTATTATTAATATTTTTTACCTTAGACCTCATTATGTTACTTGTTAATTAGTATCTTTGTTAATTTCAAATTATCCTTATAAGATATAATTTGTATTGGCTTTGTTCACATATGTGGTTGCGATAGTGCGTAACCTTAGTATAAGTAGTACCTGTTAGTTTTGTATTATGTTACTACCTGTGAGTTTCTATAATTGGCTTCCTGTATCCACTATAATTTTCCATGTTAGTGTCATAGCTGTTGGATCTCCAAATAAAAAAATAAAAAAAGATGAAACCAGTTAAATTGAAGTTATAATACAGTTTGAAAGAACACCTAAGCCTTCCTCAAGAATCACTTTATTGATAGGTGAAAACCGCATGAAAATCCGATCAGTAGTTTTAGAGTTTATCGTGAATATACAAACACACAGACACGGCGGGGGAGTTTGTTTTATAAGGTGTAGTGATGAGCTTACGCATTTCCGACTAGAGATGGGTAACTCAGGAGTGATAGATAAAAAAGATATATATCTTTCTCGTTTCATGAATCACTCTTCTTGTCTTTACGAATCCGAATGTATCAGTATATCCGTACCGCTCACTCCCTCGGCAACGATTTACTAAAGCGAAAGCGATGTCTCGGTCGCGCGTCGACCGAAGTACACGAACGAGCGACAGCGGTCGTTCAGGCGGATTCAGACGCGTCATTCGCTATTCCGCGGGAACGAGAAGTAGATAGTATAGTATTTCTCGCTCGCGCAGGATGCAATGCAAATTGCAATGATTAGTTATTAATGTTTTGAACCTCCTCCTCCAATTGAGGGGGGATTTAAATCTTCTCGAGGCCGAGGTGTACGGTTGGAGCCAGTAAAGGTTTATTTAACGTTCATAAGCGCATTGTAATATGCCTACTTGAATAAACTATTTTGTATCTTTTTTTTATCTTTTATTAAGAATACGAACCAAATCAAGCTTCTTTGTGAATGTACCAATCTATATCCATCATGATACAAAATGAAAATGTCGCCACTTTATAATAACAATTCTGTCTTTCTCTCATTCATAAGATGACACAAAGTGAGTAAGCGTCGATACAGTTATGAGTGGGACAACTGATACACACGGATATAAAGATATAAAAGAGTGATACATATCCCAGTGGTAAAAAGATATATATCAATCTTTTCCCTCTACTGACACATTTCTCCCATCTCTATTTCCGACCGGTCCGTCTCTGCCTCCTGCTTCACGCGCGCCGGCGACATGCTGCCGGCGTCAGCACTACCGTTGACAATTTCCGGAAAAAATCCCGTTTCTTTCCAAAAGGCTCGTTTTTTTACGGAAAAAAAAATATGAGATTTACCGCTTAAATTTTTCCGAAAAAACGATTTAAACAGGTTTCAATCGGTTATTGTATGGTACCGGTGAGTAGGTGAAGGATTATAGACTTACTTTGCCATCGACATTGGATTCGGTGTCAGTTCAGTTCAGTTGTCACAGTTGTGTCATTACGAATTGTCATTGTAATGACTTATTGGTTTTTTTCTTTAAAAATCCGATAAAAAACGAAAATTTCATAAATTCCCGAAAAAATCATTAGATTTTTTCCGACATTTTCAACGCTAGTCAGCACTTGTCTCCATCTCTCGCAATGGCCGCGTCACAACTGCCACTCAAAAGTTATACTATTGTCCGAGTGTCTTACTCAACAGTATTTATATGTATGATACTTATGATATTATTGAAACAATAAAATGTAAAGTAAAATCAATGACCACGCTAAGCATTATGCATTATCAACAATACTAACGATACTCACAATAGCATGAGTATTATCACACCACCAATACCGTCTTTACCATAAGGGCACACATAGGGTTTCTGGTTTCTCGGCCTTTTTGATTTCTCGAGGCACGGGAATTCTCGACCAGGATTTCTCGAGTTTCTCGAGTATCTCGAGAAATTTTGAAAGTTGTAAAAAACACCATGTTATTTTAATTTTTTTGCTTTTTTACAAATACGACTCACGTGAATCGTAGGTGAGATCAATAATCAAACGTATGGTAAATTTTTAGTCACCATAAATTGCTCTTTTCAATAATCACAAATTCAACAACAAACAATAACTATACTACTATAGGTGCAGGCGTGCGCGACGGCGATGTGATATGCTAATATAGGTAGTGTATATCTTTAAAAAAAAAACTTGATGTGACAAACTTACAGAAGTTTTACTACGTAATATTAATACTTACTGAACAGTGAAAGTAACAATTGAGATATTTTGCTAATAGGAATATATCGGGATGATTTAATTTATCAATAGTAATTTATTTTTGAGGTTTTTGTTAATTAGGATTGTTCATTTTTTTTCAAATGTTCTATTTCGAAAACCATTTCGAGATATAAGGTTTTTAAACAGTTTCCGACATTTGCTGCGATATAATAATTGAGGATTGAAGATATTTCAACAAATATCCTTATGACCTTAGTTTGACCTTCTCCTGGGCTGAATGTAAAGTCATTGCATAATAAAAGTTATCGAACCATAGTAAATTAATCCGTCACTCACGTATTGTCAAAGTTATCATTGTCATCGATTGTCATAACAAAATTTTTCAGTTAAACCGCTGCGCTTGTTTGTTACAATTTGATTTATAATTAATACCTAAACAGTAGATTTCATTGTTTAATAATATATCAAAAACCTTGTTCCTATGTGTGGGAATGATTCACAAAAATAATAGTTCGAATCCACGAAGACCTACGACGTGAAAGATGGTGCCGTGAATTAAACTTGGAATACCTACCTACTTCACGTGTTACACACAGTATTGCTGTGAGAATCACGTTGATGTAAGTATAAAATTAATATTAATTTACTACAATTAAGTATTTAAAAGCTCACTTTATTGGTAGGGTCGTGGTATCTATTTATTTTCTGTGGTAATGTAGCCAGAGTATCTAAAGGCAAACCGTTAAACAGAGATGGTGCCTACTAGAAAGAAGGAATATACAAGAATACATAGCCATACTCAAAATTCAGCCTAAACTGCTTTAAAAAGATATAATTTCTAATTTCCAGGTACATGTTGCAGTTCAAGCTGCTGATATTATGGTGGACACTCGGAGTAATTAACAAGGGAGACGCCATGTCTAAAATTTTCGGTACAAAATAGTCTGCCGTTTTTTGCGGGGGAGGGGCACATCAAATGTATAGGTACGTCATGTCAGATAAACGTCAGTCCATACATATGGTTGACCATTGGCCGCCTATTTTCGACAGAGGGGAATGCCTGTTAATGGCGGCTCCATTGTTAATTACTCCGAGGGTGGACAAGACTTAATAAAGAGTTGTGAATAATAAAACATGTTTTTGTTTACCTACTTTTTTATTAATTTGGGAAATATTTATATATGTTTCCAAAAAAAAAAGTAACTTTACATTAAATGTATGTTTATCATGTTCTGCACGAGCATCTGACAATGATGGCTTCTTGTTGACCATCCAGAAGAGAAGTGTATGGTTTGTTATTTACTCTGTTCCCAGGCATTATTTACGGTCGTAAAGTATTACGACTATTAATAATTAATATGACGTTCGTTTCAATACAAAATGCTCAACTTTGTTCTGGGCCCAAGTGCAGTTACATATCTCACAGCTGTATCTAAATAGGAATCACGATGACCTGAAATAATGGCATGTTCCTAATATAGTAGTATAAGTATGTAGTACAATATCCAAACAATGGTGACAAGCCGGCAGAAAGCACCCACTGGGTGCTAAGCTACCTTTAGCAATGGACGCTTGTAACGATTTTATGAATCCAATCTTCTTACAAATCGAATCAGTTAAAATATATATGATGTAGCTAACTTACATTTGTATTTTTGCTCCCTTGATTTCAGCCAAGTTATGGTTGGAGTTGGATGCTATATGGATACATACTCCAATAAAAGTTATATTATATAACATACAGAGAGACAGATTATAGGCAGATTTCTGGAATCAGCTTTCTCAAATTTATAGCGTAGGTATTTTGAAATTAATGATTCAAAATAAACGAGTTTTCCATTCCAGACGATTGTTATTTATAGAAACTCGTGACACTGACATTGTCGACAGGTGACATTACAATCAATTGACAATGACAACTATTTTTTTAATGCTTGTTGTTGCTTGTGCATTATCCTAATCAGCCGACGACATGTAATTTACGAGAAGTCGTATCTCATATTTTCAATAAATTATAAATATTCAACCGAGCCACGAATTACTAAATCATTCAAATTGGTATCTTAAATTAACCTATATTTTCAGAAAATTTAATAAAAATGGGGGTCTAAAAAAAATGAACAATCCTAATTAACAAAAACCTCAAAACTAAATAATACATCCTAGGTCCTATAGGCAATTCACTTTTGCATTAGAAAGAAGATACGAGATCTTGACGTCCTAAAAAAAAGTTATGTATTGAAAAACACTTTTGAAAAATAAATCACGGCAAATGTGTAACAATTAACAAATCATAGACGATATTTTATATTATTTTGCTTTCATAAGTAATATTAAAAAAACTTAATTGCCTCTTTACAGTAAAAACACACGTCATGAATGTCACGATAGTTTAAAATTTTATAACGGGACGGATCAAGGCCGTTTTTTATTTGTTTGGTTAACTACCTAATAAATGGTTTAAGTACCTGAAAATGTAAAAAAAAAACATTGTTTACATTAATTTAACTAGCTAAAGAAATACACTATATACACACCACGTGTTATACGCGTTTTCTTTTTACTTATCCCAAGATATTTATTTCTCGAGTTCTCGAGGCATAGAGAATTTTTTTCCCGTCTCGACTTAGGACAAATTTCTCGAGATTTCCCGCCTCGAGAATTCTCGAGCAGAAACCCTAGGCACACAGGGCCCCAAAGAACACACAGTCACAGTATATTTGATTATACTTACCCATAATAAATAGAACATCATAGCAGAAAAATATTAGTTTACTTAATTCGCTTCCTTTACTTTCCAAAAGGGCCCCAAATATTTATTTGCCCAAGGGACCCAGCATGGTTTAAGATGCCTTGCCACAGACAAATTAAATACTACATGCACGGATCCCTTACCTCGTTTGTTCCTTTTAGCTTTCCCAACTTTGGTGTTCCTAAGTTCCTCTACGCCAGGTTCCGGAACTTGTCTTTGGCTGTCTCCGTCTGTGCTCTCTGGGACAAGCTCACATGACTGCTTGACTTCAATATCTGTGTTGAAAGCTGAAAGCACCCGCAGATTAAAACAATTATTTACTCATAAATAAATATTAGGGGACATCTCACACAGATCAACCTAGCCCCAAAACAAGCAAAGCTTGTACTATGGGTACCCGGTGACGATATATACACACGCACTTACACATACATACATACTTATACACATAGAAAACACCCATGACTCAGGAACAAATATCTGTGTTTGGTTCAGATCATACCGAACCGAATATTCAGTTGGTCTAAAACCGCACGTGTTTTTTAACCTTCCCTCTGGAAAGGCCAGGAATGTTTAAGAAAAGAAACCACGAAGTGCATCCGCGTCAGCTAGCAGACGCCCAAAAAAAGAATTTGTTTATTCGGTAAATATTCGGCAGTTCGAACCGAACTATTCGGCCGAATACGCACATTTAACCGAATATTCGTATTCGACTAAGTCCATACTCGGCCCTCCCTCATCTCATAGTTGACCGAAGCATTAGCGAAGGTCTCCGTGTTGATTATAGTTAGATTCCACAACCGACCTGTTGGTGCGTGGCGCGCGCGCCGCTCCACTAGCACGGGGCCGAGCACGAGCTCATCTTTCACGTCGTGTTCGGAGTACAGCCCCGTCGCCGCGCTCACGCCGGCCGACTCGTCTTTTACACTCACATCTGAGTACGATGGCTCAGCTTGTATGTATACACATTCACGTTCGGACTCGTCCTTTACATACACATCATCCAGCGGCTCAATCTTCACAGACACTTCCGCGGACGTGGGCTCATATGTTATACACGCTTCCTCACAGCGCTGAACCTTTACGCAAACATTCTCTGTACCCTGTAACGCTGAAGACTCCATCGAAATAGGATATTGTTTCAAATCCATATAGAATATACTAAAACAGGAATTAAAGCTACACTACAAAGAACACTGGCTGGAACACTACGTTTTATAATACTTATAGGAGATTATTTGAGAATACTATTCTTGTTAAAATAAACTCAATTTGTTCAATTTTCCGCAGAAAATTACTGCAAACAAAAAGAATACAACCATATAAACATATAACCCACAATGACAGCAGCAGTGATTGTGTCAGCGTCATAGATATAAGAATATATACAGATGCCTTCCAAGCGAGCTGTCAGTGGGACCACTTTTTGTTTAGTGTACGATTAACAAAGCGACCCACTTTGCTGTAGCCATGTCGATAAAGTCATATCGATAAACTACCGACATTTCTTGCAATTTTAATTTTACTTCAAAGGTTTAACTATACCTAAAATGAACAAAAACGCTTTTTTTCTTTATTGTGGTTATCAGATCACAATTTCGTAGTCACGCCCCAGGAGAGAACCAAGGGAAAGTTCAGATATTTAATTAAAATACATAAATACCTATTAAAATAGGTGGTCCGCAGTAATTGAATTATTTTATTACATTATAATATATTCATTATCCATTAGCATTTCAATTATGTTTATGTTTAACGAAGATATTGAAGCTTCAATTAATCGCTATTTCGTTCCGCTGTGTAGCGTTTATCGATATATAACATGATTAAAATCGACTTTTCACATCCCTAAAAGAGCACACATATACGTTTTTACGCACACATGCACAACCTGGGTCGCCTAAAAAGGGGCCACTTGGATTTGAAGTCCATCTTGTCAACAGTATAGTTGTCCTTTTTTGACAAATGGCATTTTAAAAGAGCGAGGAGAGAGAAATGATACTAGTTGCTGCGCCGTCAAATAGAACAATAAAGGTAGGGGCCTTGGTCAGCGTGGTCAAAGTCAATTGAGTTTTTTTTTAATAGCATCGCGCTCCTGGCGCATTCAGCCAGACGAGTAAAGCAGGGAAGCGGCATTAAAGAGGAATTAAAGGATTACATTACAACGAGTAAGACGGAATTTTGGAAAAGGATCATATGGTAAATAAAATTATAAACAGTTTAAGTTTAATGTCATGACGTAAAATAAATGAATACAATGATTTAAATATATATACAGAAGAATCATTAATATTTATTGTGTGTTGTTCAAGGCCTTTTCTGTTCTTTCTGTTCTCTTTGACGGCGCAGCAACTAGTATCATTTCTCTCTCCTCGCTCTTTAAAAATGCCGTTTGTCAAAAAAGGACAACCATACTGTTGACAAGATGGACTTCAAATCCAGTGGCCTATTTTATAAAGCTACAAGTTACAATTTACAAGCGGAAGTCTCGTTCTAACACATATGGTTAGAAAGAGACTTCCGCTTGTAAATTGTAACTTGTAGCTTTATAAAATGGGCCACAGGAGTTTCGCACCCCTGGTTATAGCCCATAGGGGCTACCGCCAAAACCGAAATTCGCAAATTGCGGGGATGTTTCTCTTTTAGGCCAAGCGCACACCACGATTTTAATTTTTGCGACACGATTTTAGAATCGCGCTGTAATATATCGCAGAAAAACCACTGCGCGCACTGCGACGAAAAAACAACAACAAAAAAAACAAAAAACGAACAGAAAACGTTGGGGCCTTGGTAATTGGCGTCAATTTCCAATTTAGTCACCAATTTTAGATTTATGGTGATATTAGCGCCCACTAAATTGAATAATGCCCTAAAATAAAAATAATTCGTCACAAATTGGTACCTATTCTTGCGTCTGCACTCCATTTTATCGGTAATATCGGTCATAATCGGCGAACCAAATTGGCGTTTGCGTCCGCACTTCCTGATTCGATCGGGCAATTTAATCGGATTGGCGAAAAATTTACTGGTCTGGATAGGCCTTAATAGACAAGACTTGTATTGTATGGTCATATTCATATTTGTGTAGAGTCTGCGCGGAAAGAGAAGAGTCGTGAAATGTAGGGGAGCCCAAACATTTTATACATTCTACGACTCTTCTCTTTCCGAACAGACCCTAATTAATAAACGGGTCTCTATTGTTTCCTAAGTTTCAAGTCATTATGTATTGTTTGCCTGCATTGTCGTTAGTCATAATTTATTTGGTTCAGAATTACGTCATTTTTCAGGATTGCCATAAAACAAACCTTTTTTTTAAACCTATCCTATCTATAGGATAACCTTACCAAATTCCTGGAAAGTTAACGGTTTCAGAATTACTTTTAATAATTATGTCAAACAAGGGGATCCGTTAATAAACACTCTAAATAATGCACATTTATTTATTTTCATTGTTATACATGTTTGTAAAATGATATCGTTTTATTTACAAATGTATTTGATACAATATAAATATTTACATATAATACATCATAATTGTAAAATTATAGCTGCCTTTGAATGATTCAGTATGAAAATACCGTTAACTTATCGGTTTACCGGTAATTTCTGTGCAACTTTTACCGGTTTGCATTCCCCAATAATTATCTACTTATCAAGACGACTCTAATGGGCCCAAATTCATCGTAACCACAGAATAAAAGTACCAGGTACAGACAGGGCCGGATTAAGCATGTCGGGGCCCCTAGGCAGTACGAGGCTCGGGGCCCCTCACAGACTGTGAATCTTCTGTACCGTACAGAAGATTCACTCTAATAAAACGCGTCTATTACGACAGATATGACCGCTAGGTGGCGCAAGCGCGAGCAAACCGTTCCGTAGCGGTGCGTGGCAACTACTATGGCTATAGTTCGTTTTTTTAGCATTAAAAAATCTTGATGTGTCTTTTAAGTGAAAAACACGTTTTAAAAATAAGTCACGGCAAATATGTAACAATTATGAATGTAATCATCATCATCATTAGGCCTTGTGCATCTTTACAGATGATTTAAGCAGCATCTATGACTTAATTATTAACTAGCGACAGCGTCGCTCGTGGCTATACCCGATCCTTGAACGGCACAGTCGTCCACATTTGTGACAAATAAAAGTGCATTGAGGATAGGGTTACCAGATACAAATTTATAATTTCCTGACACAATTCCTGATTTCCTAATATTTTTCCTGACATTCATATTTTTAACCGCGACGACGGGGGGGGGGGGGGGGGGGGAGGTTCTAGCCGTTTGTGCGATGGCCACCCGATAACAAATCTTTGCAAATGCGAATATTATAGTCATTATTTCGATGTAAGTTTAGTGGATCTCATTTATTATTTTATTGCAATGTTTTTGGATTGATTTAAGTAAATAAAAAGGTACTTAATAAAAAAAGTCTATCAATTCAAAAAAATCCTGACATTTTCGTTTTCCGCCCCCATTCCTGACAAAAGGCCATAATTCAGGAAAATTCCTGTCATCTGGTAACCCTAATTGAGGATCCGCATCGAGGCGACCCTCATCGCGCATGCGTTTTATTGCCCGTTTTCGGGTCAAGTCTTGAAACCAGGACCTATCATGGGTTTCGCGACCTCTTAGAAGGCTGTTCCTCCACTCCACGCGGTTTAGAGATATAATTTATATTCTTCTGTTTTCATAAATGATAGTTACTGATTTTTAATAAGCGTTTTTCAATTAAAAGACATGCTAAAATCACTTACCTTCTTCCAAGTTCTTTCTAGTACTAAAAAAACGAACTATAGCGACCAGTCCATTCCGTAGCGGTGTGCGGCAACTGCTATGGCTAGACACCAACATTGGTGTGGGCCGCGTGTACTTGTAGCGACGCGACGGGCAGGGCTCGGAACCGGTATTGAAATACCTGTTAATAGCGTTCCAAAACCATTATATTATTTCGTTCGTTAAAAAACCGGTAAATTGATGGAACGCGAACTAAAACATTACGCTCTCTCCTAACCGGTAAGAACAGGGAACAGAATTTTATGGTTCGCAGGGAACGATATAATACCGGTTACTCTTGGCTTTCGGAGACTCTCGGTTAAACTCGTTATCATACGCAAAAGAGATAGCAATACTTACTCGTTCTACCTCGCTTCACTATTTTCAATTTCACCGGTTAATTTCGTTTCACAAAAACGGAAGGCGAACGAAAGTGGCATAAATCAGTTTCTCAATAGAACAGTTCTTTAACCGGTAACCGCAAACGGAAACGAAATCCAGATGTTAAATAAATGTATTTCTTCTTCTTCTTAAATCCTTTTCGTTCCCGGGTGAATGAACGAAACCGGTTTGAAAAATAAAACGGTTTCCGAGCCCTGGCGACGGGATCGAGTGAGCCACGCCCGTCGTGCTAGGGCTTGCGTCGCGGCCGGCGCTCCGGCGCGTGGTGCATCAGCTTGACGTGGGTGCGGAGGTGAGGGCCCTGCTTGAACGAACTGTCGCATAGCGAACATTTGTATGGACGCTCGCCGGTGTGGACCTGCGGACAACGTATAATTAAAAAAAACCGGCCAAGTGCGAGTCGGACTCGCACACGAAGGGTTCCGTACGTACCCCGTACCCCGCCCGACGTTGCTTAACTTCGGTCAAAGATCACGTTTGATGTATGGGAGCCCCACTTAAATCTTTATTTTATTCTGTTTTTAGTATTAAATTTGTTGTTATATCGGCAACAGAAATACATCACCTGTGAAAATTTCAACTGTCTAGCTATCACGGTTCGTGAGATACAGCCTGGTGACGGACGGACGGACGGACGGACAGAGGAGTCTTAGTAATAGGGTCCCGTTTTACCCTTTGGGTACGGAACCCTAATAACCGAAATAACTCACTCTATTTTTATTTAAACTTTATTGCGCAAAACACAAAAATAATGTACAATTGGCGGACTTAATTAGCCTAATGACATTCTCTACCAGTCAACCATCGGGCCAAACAGCGACATGTAAAAATGGTGCAAGGAGAAAAGAGGAATTTATGTTAATTTTTTTGTTAGTATTTAATATTAAAATATTAAGGTGGAAACAACCATAGAGAAATATAAGTAAAAACCGAGCAAGTGCCATAATGCAAAAAAAAAAACAAAAAAAAGCAAAAAGAAAACGGTCACCCATCCAAGTACTGACCCCTCCCGACGTTGCTTAACTTTGGTCAAAAATCACGTTTGTTGTATGGGAGCCCCATTTAAATCTTTATTTTATTCTGTTTTTAGTATTTGTTGTTATAGCGGCAACAGAAATACATCATCTGTGAAAATTTCACCTGTCTAGCTATCACGGTTCGTGAGATACAGCCTGGTGACAGACGGACGGACGGACGGACGGACGGACGGACGGACGGACGGACAGCGAAGTCTTAGTAATAGGGTCCCGTTTTACCCTTTGGGTACGGAACCCTAAAAATGAGTGGTAACTCCATACGACACTGGTCCCACCGCGAGCTAGTAAGCTATGAGCTATCGGCTATAAACACGAACAAAAGATAAGCACTCCCGTGTAAATAAAAGAGACACGGCGATATTTATAGTTACTCGCCCAGCGGTGAGCTATAAATATCGCCGTGTCTCTTTTATTTACACGGGAGTGCTTATCTTTTGTTCGTGTTTATAGCCGACAGCTCATAGCTTACTAGCTCGCGGTGGGACCAGGGCCTTACCAAAACGCGAGTTATTTCGTGGTCGACATCTAACGTCAAGTAGTGGAACTATCAGTACCGCTACTCAACACCAGATGTCACAAGTTTCGCTACTAACGGAAAATGTACTACTTAAACAATTTACAACTAATATTGTAAGAAGGAGTTGAAAATAGAGTTCCGGTTAATCCGGTGCAACTCAGCTGAAACGTCGGAATTTAAGGTAGAAGCAATGAAACTATATTGCGGTATACCCGTTTGTGTGATAAAATATAGTATACACAACTTTGGGAACAAATTAAAATTTCTAGCAATTTCGACGTTTTAAAGAGTTTGTCGTTAAATCGAGTGACGTTATAAAGTGATTACACTGTATCTAATACCTTTAAGCGAGCAATTCTTGTTTATTTATTTATACATATATTTCGGGGATCTCTGAAACGGCTCTAACGATTTCGATGAAATTTGCTATATGGGGGTATTCGGGGGCGAAAAATCGATCTAGTTTTCGAGTTATTATATGGTTTCCAAGCAAAGCTCGGTCTCCCAGATATTTAAATTATAAACTGATATAGATGTCATATATTAAAGAAGTGACGAAGCCCTCCAGTGCTGAAGGCCGGGTGCGAACCGGCGTCTTTAGCAATCCGGGCTCACGCCTTGAACCCCCGGGCCACCCGCCACATCTACATAAATAAATATTATAGGACATTCTTACACAGCTTGACTAAGTCCCTCAGTTCCCTCAGTAAGCTCAAGAAGGCTTGTGTCGTGGGTACTCAGACACCGATGTATATAGTTAAATACATAAATACATAGAAAACACCCAAGACTCAGGAACAAATATCATCACACAAATAAATCCCCTTAACGGGATTCGAACCCAGGACCGCGGCTTCACACGCAGGGCTTCACCCACTAGGCCAGACCAGTCTTCAGATATCAGTTTAAATTAATATCGTATGTCTTTTGTTACCCGGCTGTGGAGTTGCAGCGCCACTTTCTGCTTGAAGGTCTTCGGGCACGCGGAGCACGCGTACGGCCGCTCCTCCGAGTGCACCAGCTGGTGACTCTGTCCAAGATTATGTATGTATGTATGTATGTTACCCGGCTGATCAGTTGCAGCGCCACTTTCTGCTTGAAGGCCTTCGGGCACGCGGAGCACGCGTACGGCCGCTCGTCCGAGTGCACCAGCTGGTGATTCTGTCCAAGATTATGTATGTATGTATGTATGTTACCCGGCTGATCAGTTGCAGCGCCACTTTCTGCCTGAAGGCCTTCGGGCACGCGGAGCACGCGTACGGACGCTCGTCCGAGCGAACCAGCTGGTGATTCTGTCCAAGATTATGTATGTATGTTACCCGGCTGTGCAGTTGCAGCGCCACTTTCTGCTTGAAGGCCTTCGGGCACGCGGAGCACGCGTACGGTCGCTCGTCCGAGTGCACCAGCTGGTGATTCTGTCCAAGATTATGTATGTATGTATGTATGTATGTTACCCGGCTGTGCAGTTGCAGCGCCACTTTCTGCTTGAAGGCCTTCGGGCACGCGGAGCACGCGTACCGCTCCTCCGAGTGCACCAGCTGGTGATTCTGTCCAAGATTATGTATGTATGTTTGTTACCCGGCTGTGAAGTTGCAGGGCCACTTTCTGCTTGAAGGCCTTCGGGCACGCGGAACACGCGTACGGCCGCTCCTCCGAGTGCACCAGCTGGTGATTCTGTCCAAGATTATGTATGTATGTCACTTTATTGCACATAAACAGGTTTACATAAAACGGACAAAAACAAAATAAAAATGTCATGTACAAAGGCGAACTTATCCCTAAAAATGATCTCTTCCAGCTAACCTTCGAGAAAATCCGAAAGGATCAAACACTAACAGGTGAAAGATAATTTAATATGGACTAATAAGCATTATGAGATTTTTTAATACACATGAAGGAAGACGAAAGCAATAAGTAAAGAGAAAAACCTGTACTACATATTTATAAATACACAAACATAGAACATACATATTTATTATTATCATATTTGTTATTTATTTATTCAGCAAATAGGCCACAAGGGCACTTTTACACGTCAACATTGAATAGGGAGTATTACTGCAATGTTCTGCCGCCAAAGTGCAGCACTAATTTGTTTAGTAAACCATAGAGTAACTTATACATACTAGCCCTTAAACAGTTTTTTGACAAGTTTTCACTATGACATTGATGCGTTGGCACCAAGGCGTTTTGTTTACAGATGGCCTAACGCGAAATCTCTTTATCTGCCTCTCTATCGATCGAATAAACAAGAGTGATAGAGAGGCAGAAACCGATCGCTGGCCCAATATTACAGGGTTATATATTATGTAACATTTTCAAGATAGTCGAAATTCGACTTAATGTCACTATGACAATGTTCAAATTTCATTTCGATAAAAGTGAAACATAGAATGTAGTTATTATTTTTATTTTATTTTTTAGTAGCCTATATTATGTCCCACTGCTGGGCAAAGGCCTCCCCTGTCTATCGCCACTCGTCACGGCTTTGTTTATGCTCCCAGTCGCCACAGAATGCGTCCAGGTCGTTTCGCCATCTCATTTTTGGTCTGCCTCTGCCTCGGGTGAATATATATGTAATTATATTATAAATAAATGAGTACGATTATATTTTTGATAGGATCCATACTTACTATGAGGGCCTGCGGCATTGTGAAGGACTTGGGGCACTGCGCGCACTTGTAGGGCCGCTCGCCCGTGTGGGAGCGCTGGTGGTACACCAACGCTGCGTTCGACTACCAACAAAGAGAATTAGAAGTAGAGAGTTACTGCATGTCATGGTAAATTATGTAGCTACAGTTCATTTACTGCCATCTTTCGACAGAAGATTAACACTGTTTGAACGCTGCGTTCCTTTGATCCTTATTCTTTCACTGATATGTGTTAACTTGTTAAATCTTATCGCTGTAAGCGATCTCTTCCAGACAACCTTAGGGTAGCAGGATATTATAAAGAACATAAAGTTAGGTATAGTTTAAGTATATACTACGAAAATTATATGTTCATCACATTAAAGGATATAACCATATGTATGGAAGTAAAGTAGAGAGAGAGGTATATATCTTGTTGACCTCACCTCGCACGCCTTGCCGCACACCTCGCACATGGCCTCCTTGCGCTTGGGCGGGTCAGTGTGAGTGCGCCGCGCTCGCTGCACGCGCGACTTGCGCTAACCATATGTAAGGAAGTAAAGTAGAGAGAGAGGTATATATCTTGTTGATCTCACCTCGCACGCCTTGCCGCACACCTCGCACATGGCCTCCTTGCGCTTGGGCGGGTCGCTGTGAGTGCGCCGCGCTCGCTGCACGCGCGACTTGCGCTAACCATATGTAAGGAAGTAAAGTAGAGAGAGAGGTATATATCTTGTTGATCTCACCTCGCACGCCTTGCCGCACACCTCGCACATGGCCTCCTTGCGCTTGGGCGGGTCAGTGTGAGTGCGCCGCGCTCGCTGCTCGCGCGACTTGCGCCAGCGCACGTTGAGGTGCACGCGCTGGTGGTGCACCTCGTACGATTTAGAGCTGGCGAATGTTTTGTCACACTGCAATAATATAAAAGCTTTATTTTGTCTATACCACAAAATAAATAATAGTATGCACCAGTGGCAGCGCTACAAACATATCAATAGGCAAGCCGGGGCTAATTTGGCTTACATATTTCCTTTACAACTCTGCTCAAACGTCCAAAAACAGGCAAGCCGGTGGGAATCGGCTTTTATGGACGCGCCGCCACTGGTATGTACTAGGTACGTACGAACGCAATATTCTGAAAATGAAACTAAAGGATAAGATAAGACATAGTGATATTAGAGCAAAGACAAAAATAATAGATGCGTTAGAATATAGTTTAAAGTCCAAATGGAAATGGGCAATGGGCTAGAATGCACACCAAAAGATGGACTAAAGTGGCCACGCTGTGGAAAGGGCCAGACGGCAAAAGAAGACACGGCAAACCAAACGCCAGGTGGTCAGATGAACTCCGTGACATAGACAAGGACTGGCCCAATACTGCACAAGACAGAAAAAGATGGCAAGAGCTGGAGGAGGCCTTTACCCGTGAGGGGTCCTAACCAAATTGTATACAGTGGAACCTGGATAATTGCAATCTCAAGGGACCGGCCAATTTTTGTCAATTAACCAGGTTTTTCATTTAAGCAGGTCGTGTCATTTAACGAGGTTCAAAAAATCGTTGTGTCAATTATAGAGGTTTTCATTAATAGAGGTTGCGTTCTGACAAATTTCTTTTATGGAGGTGCAAATTTAACCATTTTAAGTAGATTTACACGCTTACATTCTATATATTGCGTCCGTCTATACTTGCACTTTTACACTACTTTAATTACCACTTTATTTTCTTATCATTTGGGTTTAAAAAATTCCCTTGAATTGTAGAAGAAAGTTTTATTAGAATGTAAAAAGCATACTTTGTTTTTTATTGATCAAAACTATTTCACCTACTACAGGCTGTGATAGATACCCAATAAATAAATTAAATTCTGGATGGAGATGTAAATAAAATGATCATTGCTATTAAAATATTGTTTCTGCTGTATACAACTACATTATTTCAATTACAGAGGTAATAAGCAAGACTCGTTTCAATAATAGAGGTAAAAACAAGAGCAAAAATAACGGATTTTTTTAGCACAGTGTCAATTATAGAGGTCTTAAGTTGCGATGTAGTCAATTATAGAGGCAAAATTACGAAAAGCACTAAAATCTAAATTGCAATTATAGAGGTTCCAAAATTTCAATTATAGAGGCCTTTTGGTCTCAAGGGACCGAGACCGGACTTTTGGTTGCAATTATTGAGGTTTTCCATTTATCCAGGTGCCAATTAACCAGGTTTCACTGTATTTATATTATAGTTATAAATACTAGTTTAAGTGTACAAAATACAACTCTAAGAATAGAGTTTAAATTACCTTTTTTAACTAGATATGTAAATTTATTTTGTTGGTTATGGAATAAATGGGCTTTTTATTTTATTTATTTAGGTACAGAAGGTTCTCTCAAAACGCGTCATCACGACAGCAAGCGCGAGCAGGCGTCCGTTCCGAAGCGGTGCGCGGCAACTACTATGGCTAGACACCAAAATTGGTGTGGGCCGCATGTACTTGTAGCGACGCGACGAAATCGCGGAGAGAGCCACGCCACATAATAAACGCTATATAATGCTTTCAAAGACCGCTAACTACGCCCTGCAAGCCAGCATACAGATAAACAGTTAGATAGATAGACAGAATTTTGAACGCCAGAGTGCGAAGGAATATGCCGTGCCACGGACGCCAGGATATCGCAATTATTTAAGCGAAATTGCACTTTACGGAGTCCCGCGTAAGTCCCTATTGCATATGGTGCACCGCCTACAATATTTTCTGCTTGGCCTTAAGGTTAACTGGTAGAGAATGCCTCATGGCATTAAGTTCGCCTTTTGTACATTAAGTTATTCTTTTGTGCAATAAAGTTTTAAATAAATAAATAAATAAATGGTGCATGCTAATTATGCTATTAGCACAGAATAAATAATAGTACTAGGTACAGAAGACTCACTCTAATAAAACGCGTCTGTTACGATCAGCACAGATATGGCCGCTAGGTGGCGACAGCGCCACGCGCGGCTTATGGCTTACCCCAAAATTGGGGTGGAACGGATGTACTTTTAGCTACCTGTAGCAAAGCGACGAAATCGCGGAGTGAGCCACGCCTGCTATTAGCAATCAAATTTAATTTCGTATCCCCTTGGGTAGAACATAGTTGAACAATTTTCCTTTTTCTACCATCACATGCAATATGCATTGGCGAAGCTGACGGCTGTTGGCGTCATTGGAAAGACTCCGATGACGTGCACAGCCGTCTGTGGCTGTGAGAGGGTTAACAACTCTTACCTGTACACATTTGAATTGATCCATGCTGTGTCGTTCCTTGGCGTGTGCTTGTAATTCATCTTCTGTCGACAATGTCTCGCCACACACCAGACAGGGTCTGCCGACGTTAAGACGAAACAGGAGCTGAGTTTTAAATATTTTAGGTAAATATACCCGTCTCGCTAACGGAAGCGGCTCCTAAAACTAGTGCGATAAGGACAAGGCGAAAAATCTCGCGTAAAAATATCAAAACTCGACTGTTTCCCCCTCCAAAACTTAACCAATCGTAACCAAATTTGAAAATCTAAATGATTATGAAATTATCAGTGTCGGACCGTTTTGCTTTTTTGGCTAATTAATATCAGTTTTGAATACTACGCCTCTCATTGCGGCATAGTCAATTAGGCCATTTTTGAAGGGCCTTAAAAAACAAAAAATCAAAAAAAGCAAAACGGTCCGACACAGATATTGACAATATTAATCTGTGTTAAAAAAATCATTGCTCTAGCATCAAAACCCACTCCCCCTCTATACTACTCGTATCTTTTCTCTTTGGTAGTACTCAAATAACTTTGAATACCCTAAGGTAAAAAAAAGTAAGGATCTTCGACGATCTGGCCTAGTGTGGGTAGTCATGAAGCCGATGTTCCTGGGTTCGAATCCCGGTAAGGGCATTTATTTGTGTGATGACACAGATATTTGTTCCTAAGTCATGGTTGTTTTCTATGTATTTAAGTATTTATATATTATATGTATCGTTGTCTGAGTACCCACGACACAAGCCTTCTTGAGCTTACTGTGGGACTTGGTCAATCTGTGTAAGAATGCCCTATAATATTTATAAAAAAACCGGGTAAGTGCGAGTCGGACTCGCGCACGAAGGGTTCCGTACCATAATGCAAAAAAAAAACAAAAAAAAAGCAAAAAAGAAAACGGTCACCCATCCAAGTACTGACCCCTCCCGACGTTGCTTAACTATGGTCAAAAATCACGTTTGTTGTATGGGAGCCCCATTTAAATCTTTATTTTATTCTGTTTTTAGTATTTGTTGTTATAGCGGCAACAGAAAACGGTTCGTGAGATACAGCCTGGTGACAGACGGACGGACGGACGGACGGACGGACAGCGAAGTCTTAGTAATAGGGTCCCGTTTTACCCTTTGGGTACGGATACGGAACCCTAAAAATATATACCTGGCATGTGGGTCGCAGGGGGTGTGTCTGGTCAGCGCCTCCGCGCTCTCGAACTGCGCGCCGCACTCCGCGCAGCGAGACTCCGCCTTCACCACTGTCACCTGACACACGAAGCATAGGGCATAGTCTAATAAAACATGGTCTTCTCTTCCCAGAGTGACACAAGCCTACGTCACAATAACATTGCCACTTTATAATATAGCGCTATCGCATATTATCATATAGCGCATGATGACGTAGGCTTGTGTCAGTCACGTGACCAGGAAAAGACGGGAAGAGAGTACCAGGCGGAGTATATTATTATACCATGAACATAGGGTATACCTATACTCTGTATCTGTAGGTAGTTAAATAAAAGTCAACAAATAATTTGTAAATTTTCGGGTAGTTATAATATTGATTGATTAACCGACCAAATCCAAAACCGTCTGGATCTGTCACTGAACGAGCTGACTTTAAACGTACATTATTTGATCATGTAATGTTTTCATCTACCCTCAACCACAGAATAATTAATAGTACTATCGTACAGAAAGGAAGCTTCCTACAAACACGAAGTCTGACAGCGGTTCAGGGTCGAATCATGCTGTCTCTTTCTAATATATGGCACTATCCCTTTCGGCTATTTAGGGTTGTCAAAAATCAAGTGATTATCTTATCTGTGGTCGTGCACGCAAAAAGAAGCCAACCCTAATAATTGCTCGGAGCAATGCTGAGCCGAGCGGAGCCGAGTTTAACCGACCAGCCGAGTTTCGCACCCCTGCCTCACCTGGCTTCAGGAGCCATTTGAGGGTAGATTTTGTTTACTTTTATTTAAATACCTAAAGATACAGACCACGAGTATATAGGGTATATGATACAAGATCGGTGACCGGTTTTTAGTGGCCGACAGTGTACGACGAAATGGGGTTGACCGGTATAAGTATTTAGCAGATGGAGCCAGCATAGCTTGCCTTGTCAATCCCTAGAATTGTCCCAAATATTTTTTTTTAATGAAATGATATGCCCTGGATGCCAGCCCTTTAAGCCAAATTTCAAAGAAAAAGAGGCCAGCTATTATGGCGCCATCTATGCAAACCTTTCACAGTTACCAGCCCCACTGATGCAATTTAGCCATAAGGATCCTTCTATTTGTCATTTAAATCAATGACTTATCGTTTTGATAGAAAGTCTAAATTCTATTGACAGATTTTTGTGGATCCTTTCTCCTATAACCTACAAATCTGCGAACGAAGGTTTCTGATATATATACGTCTAGCGTATGCTTACATGTGTGCGTGGCTGCGCCCACCACGACACCTATCTGTCAATAAACCAGTGCATAACTAGCTACCGGTTGTTTCACTTGTGCCCATATCTACGTATCTAACAGTTTCCCTTTGAGTTTGGGCAAAAATGCTTTACCAGTAGGTAGGTAGATTAATTGTGCAACCCTCACTATAATTCTAAGTTAAAATTAACTTTAAAATTAGATAATTACTATAGGCTAAATACAAATTATATTGAACGGTGCCTTTTCTAACATAATACATATAGCGGTATCCAGAGCCTGGATTCCAGACGGGATGATCAAATCGACCGATTTGATCAGAAATTAAATTTTAGATTTATGGTGATATTATTAGAACCTAAATTGAAAAAAAATGCCCCAGAACGAAAATACTGGCGTCACAAATTGGTATTCTCGCGTCCGCACCTCATTTTATGGGTAATATCGGTCATTATCGGCGGTTGAATTCGGCGAGCCAAATTGGCGTTTCCATCCGCACGTCCTGATTCGATCGGGCAATTTAATCAGATTGGCGAAAAATTTACTAGTCTGGATACACCTTTTCTCAATGTCGAAATCTTGTTGCATCATGCTCAACTAAGAGCTTTGCATGGCGACCCTGCCATGTGCCAATTACCTGATGCGCTCGTGACTTGTGTTGTAGTAACCCCAGTCGTCCCACGAACGTCTCGCCGCACACGTCGCATGCCACATTCATCGCAGGATGCTGGAGCCGCACGTGCGACAAGTGTGTCGAGCTAACTCCCTCACATGGCGACCCTACCTGGTGTGCTCGTGACTTGTGTTGCAACAGTCCCAGTCGTCCCACGAACGTCTCGCCGCACACGTCGCATGCCACATTCATCGCAGGATGCTGGAGGCGCACGTGCGACAAGTGTGTCGAGCTAACTCCCTCACACGGCGACCCTACCTGGTGTGCTCGTGACTTGTGTTGCAACAGTCCCAGTCGTCCCACGAACGTCTCGCCGCACACGTCGCATGCCACATTCATCGCAGGATGCTGGAGCCGCACGTGCGACAAGTGTGTCGAGCTAACTCCCTCACATGGCGACCCTACCTGGTGTGCTCGTGACTTGTGTTGCAACAGTCCCAGTCGTCCCACGAACGTCTCGCCGCACACGTCGCATGCCACATTCATCGCAGGATGCTGGAGGCGCACGTGCGACAAGTGTGTCGAGCTAACTCCCTCACACGGCGACCCTACCTGGTGTGCTCGTGACTTGTGTTGCAACAGTCCCAGTCGTCCCACGAACGTCTCGCCGCACACGTCGCATGCCACATTCATCGCAGGATGCTGGAGGCGCACGTGCGACAAGTGTGTCGAGCTAACTCCCTCACACGGCGACCCTACCTGGTGTGCTCGTGACTTGTGTTGCAACAGTCCCAGTCGTCCCACGAACGTCTCGCCGCACACGTCGCATGCCACATTCATCGCAGGATGCTGGAGCCGCACGTGCGACAAGTGTGTCGAGCTAACTCCCTCACATGGCGACCCTACCTGGTGTGCTCGTGACTTGTGTTGCAACAGTCCCAGTCGTCCCACGAACGTCTCGCCGCACACGTCGCATGCCACATTCATCGCAGGATGCTGGAGGCGCACGTGCGACAAGTGTGTCGAGCTAACTCCCTCACACGGCGACCCTACCTGGTGTGCTCGTGACTTGTGTTGCAACAGTCCCAGTCGTCCCACGAACGTCTCGCCGCACACGTCGCATGCCACATTCATCGCAGGATGCTGGAGCCGCACGTGCGACAAGTGTGTCGAGCTAACTCCCTCACATGGCGACCCTACCTGGTGTGCTCGTGACTTGTGTTGCAACAGTCCCAGTCGTCCCACGAACGTCTCGCCGCACACGTCGCATGCCACATTCATCGCAGGATGCTGGAGCCGCACGTGCGACAAGTATGTTGAACTCTTGCTATAGAAAAAAAGTTATTACAAGCATTTATTTAATAATCAATCCATATGGGTCAGTAGGGAGAAGTCAGAAGTCACGCGATTACATAAAGAATATTGACCGATTCGATTCCCGGTTATGTATGAGAGTTAAAAAAAAGTGTGAATGTCATTATTATTAAATCTAAAATCGAAGCCATGGTTCCTAAGAACAGATATCGCTATCTCTCATAGTTTCTGATTTCTCCCTACTGACCCATGGGGATTGATCACTGTATATTCGAGTCAAATCTTGCAAGCGAAATTAGTACCACTTCCCATTATTCGATTGAGCTGAAACTTCACATAGGTACTTGTAAAAGTTGGATCACAATGCAATATTATGTAACCATCAAGCTGATCTGATGGACACCGAAGGTGGCTATAGGAACTTTAGGGGTAGCAATGGCTCTCTAAAATTTCTGAAATTTTCTGCCCCCCCCCCTTGAAGAAAGCTTGCCCACCACCGAACGGCGAACTAGACACTCACGTAAAACTGGCACCGCAGTGTTTGCAGACGTGGATCTTGCCAGAGTGCCACTCGAAATGCTTCTTCGCTTGATACCTGCAACAAAATAATTTTTAAGAAAAAAAAACCGACTTCTATGGAGCCCGGTGAAAGATTATGGTGCACTATGTAGAAAAGGAGGTAAAACCAGTACTTTCTAGTAGCATTTCGTTTCCGTAAGGGTCGTAATTCTAGCCTAACCTAACCCACTTCTCTGATTGCAGTTCGGTTCTGTGAGGATCGTAGTTCGAACCTAATCAAACCCACTTTTCTAGTAGCATTTCGTTTCTGTAAAGCCCGCAGTTCTAAGCAAACCTAACCCACTTTTGTTTGGTCTGTGAGGATCGCAGTTCAAACCTAACCTAACCTACTTAACGGCGCATGCCGTGCGGTGTACGGGGGTTTGAGCGGGAGGGGTTTGGCATCATCATACTATATACCTATATTTTATGGTAGGTAATCATAGCGGTTTATTCAGTTTAGGTATCATAGTGATTTTCCGGGTCAAGGTCCAGGTTTCTGAGTCCGAGTCCGGGTCCGAGTCTGGGTCCGAGTCCGGGTCCGAGTCCGGGTCCGAGTTCTGGTCCAAGTCTGGGTCCGAGTCCGGGTCCGAGTCCGGGTCCGAGTCCGGGTCCGAGTCCGGGTCCAAGTCCGAGTCCGAGTCCAGGTCCGGTTCCGAACCGGATCCGGGTACAAGTCCGGGTCCCAGTCCAAGTCAAAATCGAAATTCGAAATCACCAAACGTGTACTATGCGTCGTTGAAGAGTTCTGTTCTGATCATCATCAGCAGTTCCACTTCATCAAATGAGACAGTTTTTAATGTAAATGCTTGATTTTATGATGAAAATACAGAAAATTCTATACGTATGCCTTTAAGATTTGAGGAGTTCCCTCGATTCCTTATGGATCCCATCATCAGAACTCGAGCTTGACAGAAATGTTGCTTAAAAACTTAACTTGCTTAACAAACATAAGGAAGAGGACAAATCGCCAAAGGTGAACTATGCGTCGTTGAAGAGTTCCGTTCTGATCATCATCAGCAGTTCCACTTCATCAAATGTCACGTTTTTGAATGTATATGCTTGATATGTTGATAAAAACACAAAAATCACTATATGTATGCCTTTAAGATTTGAGGAGTTCCGTCGATTCCTCATGGATCCCATCATCAGAACTGGATTTTGACAAAAACGGGACCAATCTGTATGCATATACATGCAATCAAAAAAATAATTTTTAAAATCGGCCCAGTAATGACGGAGATATGGAGTAACAAACATAAAAAATAAAAAAAATAAAAATAAAAAAAATAAAAAAAAACATACAACCGAATTGATAACCTCCTTCTTTGGGATTTGGAAGTCGGTTAAAAAGTAGCATTCTTTAAAAATAATGCTAATTTTCCTTTATTAGAAAAAGGTACGCATTTGACCACAATCTCACCTGATGGTAAGTGCCGATGCAGTCTAGGATGGAACATGCTTACTTAAAATATGTCTGTTCACTCTCGATGTAAAAAATTCCAAGTTATAGTGGACTGGGAATAGATTTGCAGGCAGTGAATTCCACTCCTTAGCCGTTCGCATGATTAAGCTTTTTTCCATAAAGATTTAAGTCATAATATATTGTTTATCCGAATTTTCGTAAGTATTGTTTATCATAATTTGGTTTATCTCAGGAACGCGTAACTTTTTAGGATTGCCATAAAACAAAGGTAACCTAACCTAACTATAGAATAACCTTGCAAAAATCCTGAAAAGTTAACGGTTTCAGAACTATGATATGACTAATGATAATCTGACAATCATTACATTAACTATGATTTTCAATAATCATGTCAAACAAAGAGATCCGAAGTGGATGCATAGCGTTTATATAGTACGAATCAGTGGCATTATTAAGAAGCAAGCAACAAGTGACACTGTTGACAATATAAATAATAACTCATCATCATCATCATCATCATCATCATCATTATCAAATAATAACTGACCTGTTCCTAGATACGAAGCTGCACTCCTTGCAGAGGAACTGGAGCCGGTGCAGATCCTGGTGCTCCTGGCGGCGAGATTGCCGCTTGAACCGCACCAGGCAGATCTCGCACCCATGCTCTGTTACAAGACAGGCGCAATACGGTATGAGATGAATAACCGACCTGTTCCTAGATACGAAGCTGCACTCCTTACAGAGGAACTTGAGCCGGTGCAGGTCCTGGTGCTCCTGGCGGCGAGATTGCCGCTTGAACCGCACCAGGCAGATCTCGCACGCGTGCGCGCCCATGCTCTGTTCAAAAAGGCAATAATAAATAGAAAAGACTGACGACCCCCATACAATAGTTTCTGGTGAATAATAGACGGTAATTGTAATTGGGGTTATTCGCGGATGGTCTAGAACGCAATATGACTAGTGTAACATTTTGCCTATATCGCTCTTAGTCTACCTACATCGCGAACGGTCCAGAACGTTAGCGGTGCCATTGTCAACGGAGCCCCGCTGCCGCGGGGCACCTATTCTGTGCGGTTTGGCCTTCGGCCATTTGAAGATAACTAACGAACCTAACCTACCTGTGCGATATAAAAAAGTGGTAATGTTGCGTTCTAGACCGTTCGCGATGTAGACTAAAAGCGATATATACACTGAGAGAAAAATCATCACCAGGAATTAAAAAACAGTTCTGTACTGGGGGAAAAAATTAAGTTTTAGTAATAATTATGGACGTTTCACTATTTCTGTAAAGTTTATTTATTTCTACAAATAGCTCAGTAATCCCAAATATAATTTCAACAAACAGATAATAGAAATTGCAAGAACTAATAGAAATTGCAAAAGTCAATTTGTTCCTATTAGTTAACTCTCCTTGTCCCCGGATTAAGTTTATTTTTGTAATTCTAAGTGTATTTTTGTTGTACATACTTTTCTCTCAGTGTAGGCAAAATATTACACTAGTCATTTTGCGTTCTAGACCGTCCGCGTCTATACCGGTAATTGCCGTAAAATACGGCCATTAGCCGGGTCCACAGAGAGAGCATACGCGCGAGGCAATTTTCTCGCGCACAAAACGGCCAGTGTAGAAGTTGCCTCGCGCGTATGCTCTGCTCTATGTGGAACCGTCTAGTGGCTGTACATTTTATTAAAAAAATCAAAGTCAAAGTGTTTTTATTTGTGAGTATATGTCAAACTGATTACAGTGGCGGTAAAAACATGGAATACGCAGGGCCGTCTTAAACTATGCTGGGGCCCCTGGGCACAAGAATTTGGGGCCCTTTTGGAAAGCAAAGAAAGCTAATTCAACTAACATATTTCTACTATGATCTCCTATTTTTTTTACAAGCTTTTGTTTACTTTCCCCTGATCGTTGTCTGTCTGTCTGTCTGTCTGTAATCAAATCTTGCAAGTTAAATTTGATCCACTTCCCGGTGTCCGATTGAGCTGAAATTTTGCATACATACGTAAGTTGGGTGACAATGCAATATTATGGTATCATCGAGCTGATCTGATGATGGAGACCAGAGGTGGCCGTAGGAATTCTGTGATAAAACAATGAAACCTAATTGTGTTTGGGGTTTTTAGAATTGTCTCGATGAGTATTAATTGCCTGTGGAAAGAAAAGTACAGTCAGTAATAAAAGCTTGTACCAAAAATGAAATTTTTGCCAAAAACTTATTTAGCATGGGTAATCAAATATACTGATACTGTCTGCCCTTCGGGGCCCCCTGAGGATGGGGGCTCTAGGCACGGGCCCCGTGTGCCCGCATGGTAAAGACGGTACTGGGAATACGGCAGCAGTTCTAATGCCATTAGATGGGGACATAGACTAGGAATCCTCTAGACCGAGTTTAGAGCAATTATTTTATGCAACCGATGATGCCAAAAATGCGGGGGTGCGCGGGACGAGGTGAGCGAAACCCCGTGCCGTGATTGGTCCGTTCAAAGACACGGACGTCACACAAATACAGTTTCGACTCGAACATGGAGTAAAATTATCGTATGCGTGGCAGAGGGGATAGCGCGACTATGCTCAGTCTGGAGGATGTTTTGTCTGTGGATGGGGACGAAACAGGATTGATCGATAAGGTCCCTTACCGGGCTGTGCCGTATCTTGTGGTTGTTATAAGCGTCGTTGGCCATGAACCCCTTCCCGCACTCCTCGCACTTGTACGCCGCGTACTGGTAGTTGGCGCTCTGCTTGCGCGCCCGAATCTCCTCTAATTGTTGCTCCTGAAACATCACAATTATTAAACCCCGTCTCCATATCGCGCGGCAAACCATCGAACATTGGCTCGGCAGCCGAGCGCAATAGACACCGCGGGCTGCCGCGCGAGCCAATGTTCGATGGTTTGCCGCGCGATATGGAGACGAGGCCTTAGAGACTAACTTCTGCTCCCGACTTCGTCAGCATGGAAAGATGATGATGCTTTGATGAGAGCGAATCGCCTAGCGTGGTACGGGCATGTGATGCGGAAGGACGAAAGTCATGTGACGAATAAAATATTACGAATAAATGTGGAGGGAAGTAACGGGAGAGGAAAACCGAGAAAAAGGTGGATGGAATGTGTGAGAGATGATATGAAATGAACCCCAGGTAATGATGAGATGACGGGCGGGAGAGGTATGGAAGAAAAAGACATGCTGCGCCGACCCGAAATGAATGGGATAAGGGCAAGCGAATGATGATGATGTCTTTTCTCGGACCCTAAACTATCTTTATAACAAATTTCATCTCAATCATTTCAGTTTTAGCATGAAGAAGTAAGACTAAGAGAGTTACTTTCGCATGAAGGGTTCCGTATCATTACGCAAAAAGCGGTAAAAAGTCACGTTTGTTGTATGGGAGCCCCTCTTAAATATTTATTTTATTCTGTTTTTAGTATTTATTATTATAGCGGCAACAGAAATACATCATCTGTGAAAATGTCAACTGTCTAGCTATCATGGTTCGTGAGATACAGCCTGGTGAAAGACAGACAGACGGACAGCGGAGTCTTAGTAATAGGGTCCCGTTTTTACCCTTTGGGTATGGAACCCTAAAAACATCTTTTGAATCTTACCTTTGTTAAAGCAATAATTTCAACACTATAACTACTTTCAAACTTGGCAAAATCGAAATCTGGCAAATAATCATTATCTGACGTCCTCTTCTTTATCTTCTTTTTTACTCTCTTCTCTTCTGCTTTCGTTTTTTTCTTCCTTCCCTTTCTAACTTTTACATCTCTCACCGGATTGGTGGCTACAAATATCTGTTCTGTATTATCATCACTGAAATCTCCATTGTCTATGCCTTCATCTATTTTATCTTTGATTTCATATTCTATTTTCAAATCATCAGACTCTGGGATGAAATTGTCTATGTCTGACTCTTCTTTTTTTACATCCACTTCAAGGATATCTCTATAGTCTGTGGTCTCGACTCTTGTTTGTGTTAAGTAGATGAGCTGGTGAGAGTGGCGGTCTATGGTTCTGATATAGTCTGTGGTTAGCTGAAAAATTGGTAGGTATAAAAATAATTAGATACTATAGTTTGTCAAAGGGCTATCTCATTTCATTCATAGACAGAGAGAATCATACTATCTTTGTCTTATACTAGTACGAGCACCCAAAAGAAAAGGATGAATATGGTTTTCCTGGTTCTTACTGACTGACAAATTGGTTTGACCAACTATATTTATAGGACTTAAAAGTTACTTTTTACATTTAATGCAGTGCACACTGCTTTTTGACAAAGTAAAAATAAAGTCAGCTACAGCCTTAGTATTATTGTAGAGAAATAAAATAAAGTGTTACCTCAATTTGCAAAGGGACTGCCCTAAGGCAATGCTGTGCACGGAGGCTCCGGGCCCTGAACACTCTGCATTTGAGCAGAGTGCTACGACAGTAGCTGCATAAGTGCTGCGGCAACCCGTCTGATAAGAGCACCTACAAATGACATAAACATTAGAATAGAATAGAAGATGCTTTATTCAATAACGCTTAATTTAAACTTAACAACTACTAACACATGATGATATAAAGAAGGTTCCTGGACCAACTTGGAGTCGGGAAGCGTGGGAGAGAGAGCGCTGGAAGGTTTTAGAGGAGGCCTATGTCAGTGGACAAGCTAAAAATAATTAAAAAATAGAGGAAATAAAATAAAACATGTAACTACAAATAATACCTAGCAATAAGGCTATCTTTATCTTTAATAACACTGACATAGATTGGTTATAAAGCGTTTCTGAAATGGTCTCCACTCAGCATCATGTTGAGGCACCTTTGAGGTCCCCGATGCTGGTCTTCCGTGGAGACCCTTTCGAGAGAGTGCAACTTTAAGCTATACCAATTAAATATAACACTACAGCTATACAAATCAAATATAATTTAAAATAACACTCTCCTATGTATCCACTAAAATCAAAACTCTTATTTTTAATGGTGCATCTACTATATTTTCTTAATAACTTTCAATAAAACATTGCTTTATCATTTGATGAGACTATCAACATCCTTTTAATTTAAGATTATTGACTTAATTAACAATATTTATGTAAATAATATGATTAAGTAGTGTAAAATTATAAAATATGATATCTCCAGCATGTTGACATTGAAAATCACAATAATTGCATTTAACTAGAAGGTAACACTTACGGGACTCCCTGTGATATGAGCAAAAGCTTCAGCGAGTTTGTTTTCGTATATATTAAACAATTTAATATCGGTAGCTAGGCAAGCTCGACAGCTTAGCAGCTTTAACGAAGGATTAGAGGTTTCTTCTTGAATTGTATTCATGTTGCAAGCTTAGTATCACGTCGCATGTATAAAGAACTGTACGCAAAACTAGGAAATTGGGGTTTATTTCTTGTTTTTGCAACAAAATGCGATAATTCTTGAGTAATAAGCGGACAGTGATTGATGTATTTCTGAACTGTCAAACGAGAGCCGTTCGGATACAATCATCACCGCTTAGCGACAGGTCAAATGTTTGAGAAGTTGTTCGGAATCCTTTTTAGTAGAATTTTATTTTCTTACATTGGCAACATTCAATTTAAACGTCAAAGTTATAATTCATAGCTGCTAATTTCCTTAATTTTCTTTTTTTTTATTCATATAAATAAAAAGAATAGTCTTTACCTTAACAAAATAAAGCTTATTTTAGAAAATTATTTGTTTTGTATGCCTTAAAAAATAAGTAAATTGGCGATATACATACTTTGCAGGTCAATAACGCCGCCCGATGATGCTGATATCTTTTATTTACATTTTTATCAGAAAACCGACTGAAGATAATCATTTAATATGATAAACACATGTTAATAAAAGCGATAAAATGGCTGCAGTCAAGTCAGAAGCGGCGGAAGAGCTGCGCGCGTGTAGAATATGCCTCGCTACGGAAACCAAACTGTTCGGTATCTATGAGCAGCGGTTAGATGAGGCTTTTATCGATATTATGGGCACTACGGTACGTATTTTGGTATTAACTTTATTCCTCAATCACCAGTCGTACTATTTGCTTTTATACTTATCTATTTTTTAGATAAATTCTAACTGTTTCAAGTTCTCTTTCCGTCAAGGAATGCTAATTAAAATCCTTGTTTTTTGTCCGTCATTAAAGCTTTTTTTGGCCAAGTTCAGTAGTGTACCTATGTAGTCCAAATGAGGCCAATGGTAAATTCAATTAACCATATAATTTTTGTTGATTCTGCCTTAGAAGGGACTTGTAGTTTGATTTTTCATTAATATTATTATTTAATAATTTGAGGGCCATGTACAGTTGCTATCGGATATATCGGAGCGGCCGATGTGCTTAAATATCTGAACACGCCTCTATTGTCAATGCGTTAGAATGCATGTTCAGATATTATTGCGCACCTTGGCCAGTCTGATATATCTGATGGCGACTGTACAAAGACAAATAGACTTTAGTCATTGATCACATCAATGAATGATTAATTGATTCGTTTTTAATCTAATTTTTTTTTATTATTTCATATTCAGACTATGGTCTCATTAGCTCACCTACCATTTCTCAATCTGTTTCGAGCTTATATTACTTTCATAGCACAAGACCGTGAAAAATGGACATCTTTGGAAGAGGCCTTCACCTAACGGGTTCCTACAAATTAAATCAACAAAAATATATTACAAACTTATGTATAACAAAAGGAAATAAAAGGCTTTTTATTTTATTTTTATTTTTTATTTTATTTATTTATTACTTTCATAGATAAGATTAGGGCCGTATATCTAAGCAAGCATTCAAATATATTTATTTTGATTTTCAGCTTTCAGTGTGGGATGGATGCCCGCAACACTTGTGTGCGTTGTGTGGCACGCAGCTCATCAAGGCGCAAGCGCTGCGCGCTCGAGCGCACCGCGCCGACGCGCTGCTCAAGCAAGCTCTCATGCAGCAACATATTGTAAGTAAATTAATATACTGACACTCGTCCCATATTTGATTACACAAACGCGTCCGTGATATAATTTCATCGAAACAATACCGGAGAATCGAATATCGATACAATGAAATTATATCAGGTAGACCCGTTTGTGTAATGAAATATGTGTACAAAACGCGAGAGTTTAAAGCGTTATATGTCCCATAATGTTTTTTCTATTCATCCATTGGTGAGGAAGTGCTAGGCCAGGCTATTGCTAGATTTGCTGGCAAAGAACAGGGGCAGCTGCCATAAAACAAATACAAATACAAAGAAAATAATGACATAGTTACCGCGCAGTTCAGTGACCAACCCTAAGGGCCCCCCCACATCTGGCGTCTTTCGAGCGTCGGCGTCTACAATTCTATGGCCGACGTCGACGCAACGTCGACGCAGCGTCGACGCAACTGCGCAGCGACGTCATTTTCCATAGCGCTGGACCGACGCCGACAGACGCCGACGCTCGAAAGACGCCAGATGTGGGGGGGCCCTTAACTGCACTAGTATTAAAGATTACAATAAAATAATATACAACATCTTATGATTTTTATGAATGAAGTAAGCTACATCTGTTCCACGGTCTGTATTAAACTGTATCACGGTGGAAACAGGATTCGCCCAAAACCCAAATATTTATCTATATGGTCCCCAGATTGGATCTAAAATTTGAGAGAGCCGTCACCTCACCTAGTATAAAAATTCTGTGTTATAGCACATAATTAGTAATAGCACTACCATACAGAAAGTAGTAGTAGTAGTAGTAAACACTTTATTGCACAAAACAAGTACATAACACAGAGAGAATACAATAAATGTGTACAAAGGCGAACTTATCCCGTTAAGGGATCTCTTCCAGCTAACCTTTAAGTAACTGAGAGATACATATGAAATGGTAGTCAAACTAAGATAAAATGTACATGACGGCGAGACTTAAAAGAAGTAGCTAACCCTAGGAACATAACTTAATACAATGTGATGCATTAGGTGCAAAGGCATATACATATATAGATATACGAAACAATTACATGTCCATAAAAATATTAATACTAACTTCTAAATAAATAAATATATACATATATATAAATACATACAAATATATATAACCGCACAATCCTACCTACGTGTCCTTCAATTGACATTTTACTTCAATTGACAAAGGACACTTCCTAGAAAATCGAAGTTTGACAGCGATTCCGGGTTGAATCATGATATCCCTTTCTAACTTATGGCACTATCCCTTTCGGCTATTTAGGGTTGTCAATTAAATTCAAGTCATTATCTTATCTGTGGTTGTGCGTGCAAAGGGACGTCAACTTGTGTCAACCCTAATAATTGCTCGGAGCAATGCTGAGCCGAACGGAGCCGAGTTTGCCCGAAGTCAGGAGTGTCTCCCCACTGCTTATAGGCTATAAGGCGCCATTCATTTATTACGTAAGACAATATTTGCAGTTTTTGACCCCCTTATGTAAGAAAAAATGAGTATAATGTTGGCGGTTGACCTTTGTCTCCCATAAAGTTTTAAGTCATAATGTATTGTTTGTCATATTATCGTTAGTCATAAAACTGAAACCGTTAACTTTTCAGGATTTTCGTAAGGTTATTCTATAGATGGGTTAAGTTTGTTTTATGGCAATCCTGAAAAGTTACGCGTTTCTGAGAAAAACCAATTATGACTAACGAAAATTCGGACAAACAATACATTATGACAACTATTTGGGAAACAATAGAGACCCAAGTTGGCGCCTAAGCTTCAGTATGGATATTTAGGGTCATAATGTTTGTTTTACATTCCCCACAGATAACAACAAGCTACCTGGCGACTCTAGACCGCGTGTCGCAGCGGCTCGCCCTCTGCCTGACCATCCACCATCCCACCATCTTGGAGACAACTCACGACGAGACCAAACAGGAGATGGACGATGACGACTTTGACCTCTATCACCCGGGTAAGATCAGTGGTAACTCTAACTTTGTCTAGGGTATTTATTGACTTTAAAGCCGGGTATTCATAAGGCAGAAGAGGCAGAGGCAGAATACCCACACGCTGGTTTGATGCCATTGAGGCAGTCACACGCGTCAAGTTCCAGGGCTCTATGCGGAAGGCAGAAGATCGGCCAGGTTGGAGAGCAATCCAAGAAAACGCAACTTATGGCGGTCACGACCCTCAGTCATGAGGTTACGACGAAGAAGAAGAAGATTCATTAGGCAACTTTTGTTAATAAACTGTTTATGAATTTGATCATCATGTTTTGCAACAAGTTTACCGTAAACACTGTTTCTGAAACTTAGCAGTTCACACTAGTTTAGTTGTTGCTAGGATGTCGCCCGAGGAGGTAGTATGCTCTGTGTGTTGGACCACACTATTTCCATGTTTTTAAACACGTCCACACTCGATGACATCTGTTTATAAACCGAATGTTTCGTCTTGCTCTCCACCTAGAGTGGGGAGCACAGCAACATGTTTATGCAGCAATATTTCATCATCCTTGTTTATAAACATGTTTACAGAGATAATGAAACATCGTGCAACACTGTTTATAAACAGTCATTAAACAGTGTTTATTAACAAAAGTTGCCTAATGAATACCCGGCTTAATATTCAAACCAGCAGAATATAAGTGCAAGATTATCAAAAAAAAATATCTTCTTCTCTTCCTCAGCGAGTATGCGCCCACTGTTGGGCATACGCCACTCCAAATCTCCTCCAAGCAGCCCTATTTGCTGCTTCTCTCCTCCAGAGTGGGCCTGCAATCTTTTTAATATCACCCTCCCATCTTGTTGGAGGTCTGTGATCTGGTCTTCTTGAACGAGGCCTCCACGCTAGGACACGCTTGCTCCATCTCCTATCATCTCTGCGACATATGTGCCCGGCCCAGGCCCATTTCAGAGTAGCAATTCGTCGGCCAATGTCTACTACTTTGGTCCGTCGCCAGATCTCCTCGTTTCGGATTCTACGCAGAGAGATATACCGAGCATACTGCGTTCCATCGCTCTTTTATCGAAAAAATGTATACATACCTATAGTTCGTTTTTTTTAGCATTAGAAATAAGGTAAACAATCTTGATGTGTCTTTTAATTGAAAAACACATTTTAAAAATACGAGTAAGTTACGGCAAATATGTAACAATTATGAATCTAATACGATCATTTATATTCTTCTGCTTTCATAAGTAATAGTTACTGATTTTTAAAAAGCATTTTTCAATTAAAAGATATGTCAACATCGCTTACCTTCTTGCAAGTTCTTTCTACTGCTAAAAGAAACGAACTATATCTCTATTATTTGATAGTAAAAGAGCCCATATCACATTTTTAGGGTTCCGTACCCAAAGGGTAAAAACGGGACCCTATTACTAAGACTTCGCTGTCCGTCCGTCTGTTTGTCACCAGGCTGTAACTCATGAACCGTGATAGACAAGACTAGACAGTTGAAATTTCCTGAGATGGGGCTATTCATAAATTACGTCATTTCAAATGGGGGGGGGGAGGGTCTGGACATCGGATTATCATCGGAGGGTCATTCGAAGCATGATTTTTGGATGATTTTAGGGGGGGGGGGTCCAAAATCGTCAAAAATAGATGACGTGATTTATGAACAGCCCCGATGATGTATTTCAGAATTCGACGAGCCCATCATCAACCTTAAGAACAGTATGTTGCTGGAGAGTGCGAAAGAGACGGAGCTACACGCGGACATCAAGACGGACGTGAGCGAGATGGAGATAAAGGAGGAGGAACCTGCCAGAAAGAGAAAAGACAAAGTTAGAAGAGAGAAGGTGAGTTTTATTGAAGTTAAAGATTCACTTATTATGTTTAAGATGTGAAAAGTCAAAGACAAATTCTTCCAATTTGACGGCTAATGTAGTGTGAGGATGGGACCCAGGACAGTAGTAAAACACAGGAGTGCCGAGTAAATACTGTAATTTATTGTTTTAAAACCTAGAATATACACCGTGTTTTTATTGAATTCCGTTAATTTCGGGGTATGGTTAAGAACGTTTAAGTGAACTAATTGGCATAGTTAATTTTCAAAAAAAAATATTTTTTTGCTCTTTTTTAAAGAAAAAATAAGTTTAAAAAGTAATTAAATGTAGCATATAGCGTTGTTGTTACACGGGCATTACATTTAACTCAACCAAACAATTGAAATCTGTGACATATCAATGTCATTTCGAACATCGATCGACCGATATTGTACTTAAGTTTAGTAGCAAATGTATGAACTCATTCTAAACACTAACCAATATGTAAACCAGCCCTAAGGCAAGTGTACACGCTTGTAGAGGCCTTATAGGAAAAAAATAAATTATTGATTATCTCCGAAATGGAGTTAATTAGAATATCGGTGTCTTTGGGAAAGTTACTTAATTTAAGCTCAGGAATGCACCCTTGAAATTAACGGAAATAAAAAAAAACACGGTGTATAAACTTGGGAATAATGGGAATTTAGGTCACACGTGTTTAGGTGGGGAGCTTTAGGGCCCCCCACATCTGGCGTCTTTCGAGCGTCGGCGTCTGTCGGCGTCGGTCCAGCGCTATGGAAAATGACGTCGCTGCGCAGTTGCGTCGACGCAGCGTCGACGTTGCGTCGACGTCGGCCATAGAATTAGACGCCGACGCTCGAAAGACGCCAGTTGTGGGGGGCCCTTACACGTGGAAGGTATCCAGTTCAGGTGTCCAGTAGCTTGACCTAAATTCCATTCCTTATATATAGAAGAGAGTCATCTTACATGACTCCCCGTATATGGACTACATTCCTAACCTAATATGGAGTAGAGTGATATTACATGCCTCTCCTTATATGTACCTACTACAATAATAGATTATGTTACTTATACCTACATTCCAGTAGATGGCGCTGTACGGCTTAGTACATTAGATAGATAGATAGATAGATAGCGTTTATTGGTAAAAAGTAATATTTTACATGTCAACAGTTCATCAATATTTACATAGTGCGGTAAATTTCATCTCATTATAATAATAATTATAAGTAAGTACTTTAATCAAGAAAAGTCATATACTTGTATACATTTAAAACAAATTAAATTATTGAAATAATATATGTCATAATATTTATAAATTAATTATCTATTTGTCAGTTTACAATTTAGTTTAAAGATGTTGGTTGTTCCCTGTGAGGAATTCATCGGTAGTGTAGTATTAAGCTTTTTCTAGGAGCAGCTTTTTTAAATTACGTGCAAATATTTGGTCACTGGCGGAATCAACTATTACTTTAGGTAGTGAATTATATAATTTGGGTCCCATGACACCCAGCGACTTTCGAAACTTTGCTAGCCTATATCTCGGAACAAGTAGCGGGTTTTGTCGGCGAGTGCTTCTAACATCAGTCCTAGTGAGAGTTATGTAATTATGTAGATTTCCCCTTACATGTGTGCAGGCTATTTGTATATAAATACTTGGTAACGTGAGTATTTTATGCTTCCTGAACAATTCTTGTGCCGGGTAGTCTAATGGTTTGTTATTAATTAGGCGTAATGCGCGTTTTTGTAATTTAAATAGTCTGTCTCGGTCGGCTGCTGTTCCCCATAGGTCTACGCCCTGAATAAGTATGGAATGGAAGTAGCCGTAGTACGCCTTTTTCAGGTTTTCAGTAGATAGGCTGTTTACAAGTCTGGAAAGTGCGTAATTGGCCGAGGCTAGTTCGTCGCAGCACGCGTCAATGTGCGCACTCCACGTTAGGCCAGCGTCGATAATGAAGCCTAAGTACTTGACTTGACGTACTTGAGGGACCGTTACATTATTTACTTCTATATTTAACTCGTCAGTAGCAGCAGTGCGTAGTTGAAAATGAATTAAATTGGTTTTTTCGATGTTCAAAAGCATGCCGTTGGCTGTGAACCATTTGGTTATTTCGAGCATTGCTTTGTTGACGTTATGTTTCAATGTTGTAAGATTTTCGGCATTAACAATAACGCAAGTGTCATCCGCAAACATGACATACTCATGTTCGGGGCAGGCTGTTGTAATATCGTTTACTAGAATTAAAAAAAGATTATTCCCCATGGTAGATCCTTGAGGAACAGAACAACCACTGATAGTTTCGGGTTGCGATTTTGAGTTTAGGACGTAGGTTGTTTGTTTCCGATTTGTTAAGAACGAAGCAATTGCGTCGTATATTTTACCTTTAAAACCGTAGCGTTCGAGTTTCTTAAGTAGCAGCGAGTGGTCGATCATCTCGAAGGCGCGCGAGAGGTCACAGAATATCGCTGCGACCTGCCGCCCCCCCTCGAGGTGCGTAAGCACACGCTCCACCAGGTCTCGCGCCGCGTGTGTGGTTGAGCGCCCAGCTTGGTATGCAAACTGCTGTTTGTTCAATAAGTTGTTTGAAACAAAGTGTTTCATTATCTGAAGACTTAACATGTATTCAAAAACATTAGAAATTATAGGTATTAACGATATTGGTCGAAAACATTTAGGTAGATGCATCTATCTATGCATTAATAAATAATAATAATAAATTCGTTTATTTCGACCAACTTAGGATCATATTACATTAAAATTAAAGTTAAATTATACTAATTTATACATTACATTACATTACATTATGCGGTATTTTTGAGTCATTAGTCGAAGCTTCACAATTTAGTTACTAGAAAACATATGGCACCATATAATTCCACCTACTTCAGCTGTCAAACTCGAGGCACGCTAGGGTTCCGTACCCAAAGGGTAAAAACGGGACCCTATTACTAAGACTCCGCTGTCCGTCCGTCCGTCCGTCCGTCTGTCTGTCACCAGGCTGTATCTCATGAACCGTGATAGACAGTTGAAATTTTCACAGATGATGTATTTCTGTGGCCGCTATAACAACAAATACTAAAAAGTACGGAACCCTCGGTGGGCGAGTCCGACTCGCGCTTGTCCAGTTTCCTTAGACTTGACACCTCTACTATCATTTCAATTTAGTCAAATCTATTCATTCTAATTTGACAGTTTATTTAAGCGCGTTTCTTTAAATTTTTTCCATTTTTATATATTGTGACCTTTTTTGCCACTTTTGTGTTACTTCTGCTCAGAATCACGATATCTTTCGATCCTAATGGGATAAAAAATGCCCCTGAGTTTTTTTCCTATTGTGTTACCATTTCCCCATATACTTTGAAAGGTGGTAACAAAAGAAAATTTTGAAAAATGTATGGAAATTTTAGGACTCTTTTTTTCTCCTATAAGGATGAAAAGGGCTCGCGATCCTGACTAGAAATAACACAAAAGTGGCAAAAAAGGTCACAATATATAAAAGTGGCAAAAAATAAAAGAAACGCTCTTATAATGAACATTTGACCACAGGTAAGAGTGAAAAGAGACAAGAGTATAAAGACGAAGAAGAAAGTCCAGAAGATAAAAGAAGTAGAAGAAGAGAAGGAACCAAAGTACAAGCGGAAACTGAAGGGGTTCAAGAAATTCTTTGCTAGTGAGGACGATTATATCAAGTTTGAGAACACTTACAATATAGGTCAGTATGATATCAATGTAACAAAAAATATATAGTGGTACCACTAAAGTAAATTAATAACTATAGTTCGTTTTTAGGGTTCCGTACCCAAAGGGTAAAATGGGACCCTATTACTAAGACTCCGCTGTCCGTCCGTCCGTCACCAGGCTGTATCTCACGAACCGTGATAGCTAAACAGTTGAAATTTTCACAGATGATGTATTTCTGTTGCCGCTATAACAACAAATACCAAAAAGTACGGAACCCTCGGTGGGCGAGTCCGACTCGCACTTGTCCGGTTTTTTAGCATTAAAAAGAACTTGAAAGAAGGTAAGCGATCTTGACCAGTTTTTTAATTGAAAAACGCTTTTTTTTAATCAGTAACTATTACTTGTGATAGCAGAAGAATATAAATGATCGTATTAGATTCATAATTGTTACATATTCGCCGTAACTTATCTTTAAAATGTGTTTTTCAATTAAAAGACACATCAAGATTGTTTACCTTATTTCTAATGCAAAAAAAAACGAACTATAGCCTAAAATAGGGCCTTGAGGCATTTTACCAAGGATGCTGGTGGCATTTCCTCGCTTTATCGCAATACTGATACGTTGTGCGAGGTAGCCGCCAGCTCTTCGGTCACCAGTTACGTCAACCAGACGCTTCGCGATTTTTGCGAACTTGTGCGCGCTGGAACGCGACATAGTACATACTACCGCCGTACAGAAAGGAAACTTCCTACAAAACCGAAGTTTGACAGCGGTTCAGGGTCGAATCATGCTGTCCCTTTCTAATATATGGCACTATCCCTTTCGGCTATTTAGGGTTGTCATATGATACAAAATTTATTTTTACAGTATGTATCAGAACGAAAGGCCAAGAAAGAGACCCATTAATATTTAGGTCATACTGAGCAACTTTTACTATGGGACCAACCCCGAAAACGCGGAAAAAAAAATTGGATGTTTCATACATTTTGCTGGTCTGATGTTGAAATTTCCTATGGGAGAGTTAATTTTTTTTCCGCGTTTTCGGAGTTGGTCCCATAGTAAAAGTTGCTCAGTATGACCTAAATATTAATGGGTCTCTTTCTTGGCCTTTCGTTCTGATACCTGCTATATTATTAATTTTTCTTTTACTTTACAGAGATAGTAAAGTTATCAGAAGAGGAACAGCAAAAAGAGCTAGACGCGCGTAAAGAGTCGAGCAACTACCTCCGCTCGGCGTACCGCTGCGAGAGGTGCTTCAAGGGGTTCCTGTCTCACACCACCTTCGAGAACCATCAGAAGAAGACACACGACCCGGTAACACTGACTCATTCGTTGATCGATCATCAAAATTATTTACCACTTCCAGATGAGTTAGGAACTTGAAAATTGGTATGCTAGTTACTTATACATTGCAACTAAGGATAAACAATATAAAAAAGAAAATGGCGGACTTACAGCCTAATATTTTATTTTCTTTATTGGGGAAATAAACAGGCATAGGCGGATAATACAAAAAGAGGACATAGATTGATACATTGATAAGTGCAACCTACATCCTGAGACAATTCCCACTAAGATTTGTAAACCAAGGATATTTGAGTGGCATTGTCATCGGAGTGAGGTGTAACATGTGTGGTATAGTACTATAGTAGATACTAAACTAATATTGGTACACTAAGGGTCTCCCCTAATATATCGACGCGCATTCGGCAAAAGCCGATAGGAAAAAGCTTTATGTCCACGCAATAAGAGCGAAAAACCGGTCGACGCGTCCGGCGTCGTCGGCCGTCGCGAGCCGAGCCAAACGACGACTTTTTCGCTCTTATTGCGCGGACATAAAGCTTTTTCCTATCGGCTTTTGCCGAATGCGCGTCGATATATTACGGGAGACCCTAACGATAATAATAATCATTACAGTGCTGACAAGATTCGATCACATAACATTCGAACACATAATAAAACATATTAGTCAACTATAGGGCTAAATATACATGTGAAAATGGTAAAAATTGAAAAAATATGTATTATGTCCGCAGAGCAACGGCCGAAACGAGTGTGTTCTATGCGGCGCGCGTTTCCGTCACCCGGCGGGTCTTAGGAAGCATTTTGAGTCCCACACACTCAAGTTTATATGCAAGATCTGCCAGTTCATGACGAGGCATCGGTAAGCACATATTATACATATACATATTTATATGTAGCCCTTTAACACGCTACAATTTTTTATTTAACTTGCAATGTTAGTATATATGTGATCGAAATTGTCAAAATATTACCTTTAATGGTATCTAAAATTTGACTTACGTACTTGTTATCAGTGACAATGCGATGTTATTGTATGTCACTATGGTTTTTTTTTAGGATTAGAAAAAAGGTAAACAATCTTGACGTGTCTTTTTATTGAAAAACACTTATTATGTAACAATTATGTATCAAATACGATTATTAACATTCTTCTGCTTTCATAAGTAATATCATCAAACTGCACAACGGGACTTAATCGCGTATTTAAGTTTTAAGATTTACCTCCGACGTTTCGAGGACGGCGTTGTCCCCGTGGTCTCGGAGAAGACTGGCTCAAGTTGATATCAACATCTAGCCGCGCGAGTTTTTCGAACTACCCGCACTTGGTCTTGTTTATCAGTTTGAACGTTTGCCGTTGTGCAGTTTGATGATGTTTAATAATCGTGAAAGTTTAAATCAGTGTTTCATAAGTAATAGTTACTGAATTTTAAAAAACCGGGCAAGTGCGAGTCGGACTCGCGCACGAAGGGTTCCGTACCATAATGCAAAAAAAAAAAAACAAAAAAAAAGCAAAAAGAAAACGGTCACCCATCCAAGTACTGACCCCTCCCGACGTTGCTTAACTTTGGTCAAAAATCACGTTTGTTGTATGGGAGCCCCATTTAAATCTTTATTTTATTCTGTTTTTAGTATTTGTTGTTATAGCGGCAACAGAAATACATCATCTGTGAAAATTTCAACTGTCTAGCTATCACGGTTCGTGAGATACAGCCTGGTGACAGACGGACGGACGCGGACGGACGGACGGAAGGACAGCGAAGTCTTAGTAATAGGGTCCCGTTTTACCCTTTGGGTACGGAACCCTAAAAACGTTTTTCAATTAAAAGACACTTCAAGATCGCGTAGTCTTTTTCTAATGCTAAAAAAAGAGCTATAATCTTAATTAATTTTAAGATTTGTTGTACTACTAACACTTACTTACTTACTTGGTTGGCGCTGTGACCCACAATGAGTCTTGGCCTCCAACACAAGAGCACGCCACTTTGATCGGTCCAGAGCGGTATCCCGTCAGCTTTCGCCGACGCCGAGCTCACGGAGATCTGCCTCCACTCTATCTGCTCAACGGTATTTAGGACAACCAGCAGGACGGCGTCCAGTTGGTCGACCCAAGTAGGCCCTTTTGGCTGCCCGATCTTCACCCATCCTTTGAGATAGCCAAGCCAGCGGAGACGGTGCGCTTTGGTCTCACCTATTATATTCGGCTCGGCTATCAGATGTTCTCTATTTCGGCACTACTAACACTGGTAAGACTATCACCGGGGTAAGTCTATCACTTGTATGGAATCCTCATATTGTTTGTCTTGCCCGAGCAAAATAAACTATGTTAGTCTTACCCAACCTTAACTTATATGGATTCGAAATAAATAAATAATTGAATTAATTTGTTATTGCATGGCACGTTGTAAAGGAGTATGGCGGTGATGCACGCTGACTTCCATTCGGGAAAGACCTTCGTTTGCAAGTACTGTGGCCTCACTTTCAAGTTAGTATTACGTATTCCATACATATCTTTATGACATGTTTTTACATTGTTAAATTGTACAACGGGACTTGATCGCGTATTTAAGAAAACGTTCAAACTGATAAACAGGATCAAGTGCGGGTAGTTTTTTAATAAGTAATTTCGCGCGAAAAGATGTCGATGTCAACTTTAGCCAGTCTTCTCCGATGCCACGGGGACAACGACGCCGTCCTCGAAACGTCGGAGGTCAATTTTAGAACTTAAATGCGTTATTAAGTCCCGTTGTACAATTTACTAATGTGTAAATATCGTGAAAGCTTTAATCGGTGACATGTTTTTAATATTAAAACTTGTTTCCATTCAATATCAAATAGTGCTTTAGGAATAAAAAACTAAAATTAACTAAAGCTAAAAAATTAAAATACCTATCAAAATTTTGCGCCCTTGGTAGGGTGCCCATCACGCAGGCAGCGTTCCCGCGCTGGATTGCTATGGCCAATGTTTGCGCGAGGGTCACCTGTGGCTTCCCTTAGGGGTTTGCTGGGCGCCGCGTGCCCCCCTACCCGTTTTTAATGGTTTAATGTCATATGCCAATGTGTGTTTTTTAAAAGTTCAAAGAATTCCGAATCACTTCCGAATTCTAAAGTCAATTTACGGAACTACCCGACATTCAGACATAATTTCCCAAAAATACTTTATATTGTCACTATTTTAAATATTAAATCCATTGAGGAGCATAATATGTTCTATTAACAAAAACCGGACAAGTGCGAGTCGGACTTGCCCGCCGAGGGTTCCGTACTTTTTAGTATTATTGAATTATAGCGGCAACATGCTGCCAGAATGCATGCATGCATGCTGTAGGCAGAATGTGCTGTTCAAAAATTGTTTTATTACATCTTTATTGTACCGCATTCAAGAAATAAATAAATGATTATGATAACAGAAATATATCTGTGAAAATTTCAAATGTCTATCATGGTTCATGAGATACAGCCTGGTGACAGACAGACGGACAGTGGAGTCTTAGTAATAGGGTCCCGTTTTTACCCTTTGGGTACGGAACCCTAAAAAGCCCAAACGTAATAATGTCATAAGCGTCACTCCACTGACATAAGTCGTCTTATTTGTGGAATACCGTCCTCATATCCTTATACATATAGGTACAGTCGCCATCATATATATCGGAGCGGCCAAGGTGCTCACAAATATCCGAGCACGCCTCTATTGTCAAGGCGTTAGAGTGCTTGTTCAGATATTGTGAACACCCTGGCCGCTCCGATATATGTGATGGCGACTGTACCTACTGACCTTGGTGTATATTTTTAATTAAATTAAACTACGGGACTTAATCGCGTATTTAAGTTTTAAGATTTACCTCTGACACAAAGGACGTAGTAGAGTCGCCACCAGATATATCGGAGCGGCCAAGGTGTTCACAATATCTGAACAAGCACTCTAACGCCTTGACAGTCGAGGCGTGTTCAGATATTTATGAGCACCTTGGCCGCTCCGATATATATGACGGCGGCTGTACAATTTAATAATGTGTAAAAATCGTGAAAGTTTAAATCAGTGTATCTTTTTATGTTTTTATTTGTCGTACAGCAAACAAACTACGTTCAACACGCACACACGTGTGCAGCACCCGTTAGAGAACGCCTCGGCGGGCACGTGCGACGTGTGTGGAGAGACCTTTACCGGCAAGCGCGGCCTGCAGCAACATAAGGCCATAGCACATAAAAAGGTCAGTAAATAGATAAATAAAATAATAACGTATTTAAAATGAGTACATTTTTATGTACTTATTCAGCAAAAATAGTACAGTATAATGACTATAATGAGTAACATCAAAAAGATTAAAAACTACCTAAAATAAAAAGATAAACTAATCTAAATTAAAATAAATCTAAAAAAGGCCCCCGCGGCATTGTGCCAAAGATCCTGGCAGCATTCCCTCGCTGAATGGCAATACTAATGCGTTGCGAGAGAAAGCTGCCAGCTCTCTGGTCACCGGTAGTATAGATAAACTGTATTTTTGCAAACAAATGACTGATTGATTAATATAGAATCCCACCAAAAACATAAATGTAAAAAAGGAGAGCCAAGTTCAATACAAAAATTATGCTTGGCTGTGGGGCTCGCCGCAAAAAGAATGGAGATCTAAATGAGTGCCACTGCCAAGTTCTATGCAAAATCCAAATATGTATTTATAGGAACAAAATAACATTATAAACAAGTATTAAACTCTATTTCTTTGCTTTATTGGATACCTATAACAATTGCTGTTATTTAAAAAAATGTGAGATCTTAAAGTAGGTTAGATTTGACTTGGCCAGTTTTCATTATATCAATCATTTTATATATATTGTAATTCTGATAAAACCTGGCCAAGCTAAATGTAACCTACTTTAAGATCTCACATTTTTTTAAATAACAGCATTTGGTATAGGTATCCAATAAAGCAAAGAAATAGAGTTTAATACTTGATTATAATGTTATTTTGTTCCTATAAATACATATTTGGATTTTGCATAGAACTTGGCAGTGGCACTCATTTAGATCTCCATTCTTTTTGCGGCGAGCCCCACAGCCAAGCATAATTTTTGTATTGAACTTGGCTCTCCTTTTTTACATTTATGTTTTTGGTGGGATATCAATACTTTTTGTAAAGAAAACTAGGCAGGCATTGAGATTTAATGTTTTTTCTTGTGTTTCCGCTGTATGGTTTTTACTTCTGTTCTTTGTATAATTATGTGGTGCCTCGCGCCGCCGACGACACACCGTTGGCCGGTTGTTTAGAGCGTATTACAAGTTTTTTATATGGGGACACCACTTATTTATTGACTAAACTTTATTTTAATATAGCAAATATAATAATACATATATTGGGGTAGTTTCAAATATCTGCTTGTAACGGTTCCAACGCTACAATAAAAAAATATTTTTTTGTATGGGGACCCCCCCTATTTTTTAACTTTTTTTTATTTTTAGATTTTTCCTACGCTTACACACAATTACCGAGCTGGATTCCAAATTTCATCCTTCTAGGTCATCTGGAAGTAGGTTAGGTTTAGGTACTTATAGGTATGTCAGTCCCAATAAAAAATGGTTATTTTGTATGGGGACCCCCCCTATTATTAAACTTTATTTTATTTTTAGATTTTTTCCTACGGTTACACACAATAACCGAGCTGGATTCCAAATTTCATCCTTCTAGGTCATCTGGAAGTAGGTTAGGTTTAGGTACTTATATGTCAGTCCCAATAAAAAGTGGTTTTTTTGTATGGGGACCCCCCCTATTTTTTAACTTTATTTACTTTTAGATTTTTTCCTACGGTTACACACAATAACCAAGCTGGATTCCAAATTTCATCCTTCTAGGTCATCTGGAAGTAGGTTAGATTTAGGTACTATAAGTCATAAGTCAGTCTTAAAATTTACGACTTTTTGACCTTCATACCTTTATAACCGTTTGAGCTAGCTTCATGAAATTTGGGCTTCTAGATATCCTTATGGATGTAATTAAACACACGTAGTTTTATGTGTTTACGTCAAAGATGTTTTGAGTTATAGAAGGGTCAAAAGTGGCACCAAGTGGTTCGTGTAATATTACACTCGGCGCTGGCTAGCCAGTCCTTTGCTTGAACTTGGCTTGACACGCTGCCGCGTGTCTAGATATTACGCGAAACTGTGCATAGGAGGCGCCACTGCCACTAACCGTCACAATCTGGGGATCTACCGCGAAACAAGAAAATCGAATTTTCGTTATCTAACCTCTCTATCACTCTTGCTTATTCGAGCGATAAAAAGGCAGATAACTAAAGCGAAGCGCTGGTGGCCTAGTGGTAAGAGCGTGCGACTTGCAATCCGGAGGTCGCGGGTTCAAACCCCGTACCAATGAGTTTTTCGGAACTTATGTACGAAATATGATTTGATATTTACCAGTCGCTTTTCAGTGAAGGAAAACATCGTGAGGAAACCGGACTAATCCCAACAAGGCCTAGTTTCCCCTCTGGGTTGGAAGGTCAGATGGCAGTCGCTTTCGTAAAAACTAGTGCCTACGTTAATTCTTGGGATTAGTTGTCAAAGCGGACCCCAGGCTCCCAAGAGCCGTGGCAAAATGCCGGGATAACGCGAGGAAGAAGAAGAAAGAGGCAGATAACTAAATATCGATTTTCGCGATTCCCGGTAGGCCCTTGTTAACAAACCGCCTTGATGCACCAATGTCATATTTTATTGTCTGTGAAAACTTGTCGAAAAACAGTTTTAGGCACAGTATGTATAAGTTACTCTATGGTTTACTAGAGTCATAGTGCTACACTCTGGCGGCAGAACATTGAAGTAATATCCCCTATTGAGTGGAAAGAAAGCAGTGAAGCGGTTGAAGCAGTGGTGGCCGAGTGGATATGACGTCTGACTTTCAATCCGGAGGTCGCGGGTTCAAATCCTGGCTCGTACTAATGAGTTTTTCGGAACTTATGTACGAAATATCATTTTATATTTACCACTAGCTTTTCGGTGAAGGAAAACATCGTGAGGAAACCTGCATACATCTGCGAAGAAATTCAAAGGTGTATGTGAAGTCCCCAAACCGCATTGGCCTAGCGTGGGGACTATAGCCCAAGAGAGGAGGCCTGTGCTCAGCAGTGGGACGTATATAGGCTGAAATGATGATGATAATGATGATTTATTTATTTATTTAATCTTTATTGCACAAAAGAAAAATCTTATAATACAAAAGGCGGACTTAATGCCATAAGGCATTCTCTACCAGTCAACCTTAAGGCTAAGCAGATGATGAGTGGAAAGTGAACTGAAATGTAATTTGTTTGTAGCTGACGACGCCGGAGCTGAAATGCCGCTCGTGTTTAGTTCAGTTCGAGAATGTGGACGCGAAAACACGTCACAAGGTCAACAACGTCTGCGACACCAAATTAAGGTAGGTACAATATACTCTAAAATTTAGCTTTTTAGCAAAGAGAGTAGAGTGTATAGAGGGTTGTTGTCATAATAAATTTTGGGTCTCTATTGTTTCCCAAATAGTTTTAAGTCATAATGTATTGTTTGTCCGAATTTTCGTTAGTCATAATTGATTTTTCTCAGAAACGCGTAACTTTTCAGGATTGCCATAATACAAACCTAACCTAACCTAACCTATCTATAGAATATCCTCACGAAAATCCTGAAAAGTTAACGGTTTCAGTTTTATGACTAACGATAATATGACCTCCCTTGCATCGGTTTACTCATCACTGAGGGTCGTGGCCACTTCTAAGGAACAGCTTCTCTTTGACAACTTGCCGCCACCTCTTTCTGTCCGTCGCCGAATGTAGGGCACCGTGGAGCGTTGCATCAAGGGCTGAGCGAATTTGGTCTGTCCACCGCATTGGGCTCCTGCATCTAGGTTTATCGCCTTCGATTTTACCAGTGATTACCAGCTTTTCCAGGTTATCACTGTCTTTCCTGGCAATGTGGCCAAAATACACAAGCACTTTGCGTAAGCACATAGTAGACAGCCTGGTTGTGATGGTCAGTTCATCAAGGATCGATGCATTAGTGCGGCGCGCTGTCCAGTGTATGTTCAGCAGCCTCCTCCAGCACCACATCTCAAAGGCATCAATTCGGTTACGGTCAGCTTTCCTAAGGGTCCATGTCCATGATAATATGAAAAACAATACATTATGACTTAAAACTTTATGGGAAACAAAGGGACCCTGTAAATTTTGTAGTCAAAGTAAATTTACTGCCATCTTTCGACACAGGATTAAAACTAAAAATAAAAAAGGAACAAAATATCAAAAAGAATATGTACATAATTTTTTTAAATATTTTTTATTGTTATTCTTAGAACACCATATGACTGACCCATGTTCTTTCATTGACATGTGTTAAAATTGTTAAATATGTATCGGTGTCGCCATCTACCCGAGTATATGCCAAAGGTATGGCGCCATTTATTCAAACATATATTTTTCTGGATTTTCCGAGGCACGTTTTTAGGGTTCCGTACCCAAAGGGTAAAACGGGACTCTATTACTAAGACTTCGCTGTCCGTCCGTCCGTCCGTCTGTCTGTCACCAGGCTGTATCTCACGAACCGTGGAAGCTAGACAGTTGAAATTTACACAGATGATGTATTTCTGTTGCCGCTATAACAACAAATACTAAAAGCAGAATAAAATAAAGATTTAAGTGGGGCTCCCATACAGCAAACGTGATTTTTGACCAAAGTTAAGCAACGTCGGGCGTGGTCAGTCCTTGAACGGGGGACCGTTTTCTTTTTGCATTTTTTTTCCGTTTTTTTTGCTTTATGGTACGGAACCCTTCGTGCGCGAGTCCGACTCGCACTTGCCCGGTTTTTTACTTAGACTGGACCATAACGCGCGAAAAATAAAGAGAATTGCGGATGTTTTATTCTGTACTAACTTTTCATTCCTTCTTATATGATGAATTCCGGGATTGTTTGATTTATTTGTCATCCAATTTTCTCTAACACTCTGTTAACATATGTAAGGTATCTATCTACATCTATTAACTCATTTCCGTCAAAATGTAGAGTCAAAGAATTTAATTTACTACCCATTTTGTACCTTGTCACAGTGACAATAGTATGAGGTCCCTAGCGACTTTCATATTTATTGTCACTGTGACAAGGGGGCTTCATAAATTACGTCATTTCAAATTAGGGGGGGAGGGGTCTGGACATAGGATGACGGTAGCATGACGTAGGAGGAAACGGGGTCATTCGAAGCATGATTTTTGGATGACTTTAGGGGTCAAAATCGTCAAAAAACGATGACGTAATTTATGGACAGCCCCAAGGTACGAAATGGGTCGGAAATTAAATAAGTTGTTTGACTATACGTGTGATGTGTATACGTACCAGGCCGTGTGCGGCGTGCGGCGAGCGGTTTGAGGACGAGGAGACGGCGAAGAAACACTACCAGGACAACCATGTGAAGGAACACTACAAATGCGACCAGGTACACTACTACACATATTTGCGTTAGATTCGAAAGAAGAAAATGCTTTTTACAAGCTTATACAGTGTGTTTTCTGTAACAGGAGCAATAAATTAAACTGTAGGCTGAACACCTCAAACTGACCAAAATTTGTTCAGCAACTTTTGAAAATAACTCATGTTTTGATTTTTATTACACTTTAAAGTTTATTCTTAGATGCAATGTATTGCAAATTCTATTATGTTAAAAGCGTGACAAGTAACGTCAAACACACTGATGTCAACGTCCATTGAAGACAATATTTATGTTGTATGAAAAAGAGGAAGTCTAAAGGATTCATAATTTTTAAAAGTTGCTGAACAAATGTTGGTCAGTTTGAGGAGTACAGCCTTTAGTTTAATTTATTGCTCCTGTTACAGGAAGCACCCTGTATTTAGTTTCACCTGTCCCGTTGTCTGTGTGTGGGCTGTAACTAATTAAATCTTGCAAGTTACATTTGACCCATTTCCCGGTTTGACGGCTGAAAATTTACAATTTTGCATACATATGTAAGTCGGGTGACAATGCAATATTATGTTACCATCGAGCCGATATGATGATGGAGACAGGAGGTGGCCATAGGAACTCTGTGATTAAACAACGAAACCTAGTTGTGTTTGGGTTTGTTAGAATTGTCTCGATGAGTATTAGTTGACCGTGGAAACAAAGTACAGTCAGCGATAAAAGTTTGTACCAAAAATGACCTCTATTCTTGTGTAAACATTTTTAGGGTTCCGTACCAAAAAGGTACAAAAGGCAGTGGCGGATTTGCCCTATGGCCAAGTAGGCCCGGGCCTAGGGCGGCAAGTTTTTGTTTTTGAGTTTTTGACCTTCTGGGCGAGCTCGCTCCATTGTAGGCCACGTCTACGCCTCGGCTAGTCTGTGGTCATGAGTAAGCCCATTCATAATAATAAAAAAAAAAGACAAAAAATTCGCTGATGATAACAAGAAATAACTCAAAATGTAGTCAATATGATGGGTGCTGAGAAAGGGGCGGCTACAGGGCCTGGGGCCTAGGGCCGCAAAGACTGCAAATCCGCCACTGACAAAAGGAACCCTTATGGTGCGACCCTGTCTGTATGTCTGTCACTTTGCTAAATATATCGAGAACTACTGAAGCTATCGATTTGATATTTGGAATGAACAACGCGAACCCAAATACATAGGGAGTGTAATTTTTTTTTCACCACACCAGCTCGGAAAGGCTTACTTTGCACTTCAAAAACTGATAGCAAAGTTGCATTTTATTCACATGTGAGGCAAAGTAATCAAATGCAAGTTTTGAGTTGTTTTCTTATGTTTGCTGGTAGAATTGGCTTTTAAATGATGATTTTGGATGATAAATATTTAATAACATTCATTTGGATTTGTTTTAGTTTGATTTTGTTTGATATTTTACATTTAATATTTGCTTCAGGTTGATGTGGTTGAAGAATTTCGTGTTTCACTCGGGGGAAAATTTTGTTTAACCCTCGTGCTTTGAAACCCTCGCAACGCTCAAGATTCCATTTTTGGAACCACTCGCTACGCTCGTGTTTCAATTTCAATTTTGGAATCTTTCGCTTGCTTGGGTATCACGAGCGGTTAAACAACAACTTTGCCCCCTTGTAAAACAAATAACTATTGTTATTTGTTTTACAGCGAGCCAGCGAAAGATTCCAAAATTGAACCACGAGCGTAGCGAGTGGTTCGAAAAATGGAATCTTGAGCGTTGCGAGGGTTTCAAAGCACGAGGGTTAAACAAAATTTGCCCCCGAGTGAAACACACAATTTTTCACCACACCAACCAGAAGCAAATATTAAATGTAAAATATGAAACAAAATCAAACCAAATCAAATTCAAATGAATGTTTTTAAATATTTATCATCCAAAATCATCATTTTTAAGTCAATTCTACCAGCAAACATAAGAAAACCACTCAAAATTTGCATTTGATCACATGTGAATAAAATGCAACTTTGCTATCAGTGTTTGAAGTGCAAAGTAAGCCTTTCCGAGCTGGTGTGGTGAAAATAACTATTTGTCTATGTCCAGTGCGACACAACATTCGCGAAGAAATCCTCCCTGGCCGTCCACTTCGAGCGCGTCCACCTCAAGATCAAACCCAAGAAGCCGGCCTTCTACAAGTACCACCAGTACGGCAAGGGACGGATGAAGATACGGAACGCAGAGATCTGTGAGATCTGCGGGAAAGGGTACCCGGTGAGTCCCTCTCTGTCTCTCTCTCGTCTCTTTTTTTTTTGACGCAGGGGTAAATACGCATTAGATATGAGCGCCGCGCCGGCGCGCCGCCGCCGCCGACAAAATTTTCACGCCGCCGCTGCCGACGCTGCGCTATCGGCGTGGCATCGGCGTGACCTTGTAAGATACTACTACCTTCAGAATCAGATAACATGTATTTTATCTAGTTTAGATCTTTAACGGCGCCAGTCTGAATAGCGTATAGACATACAAAAGGTATTTTATGTCCATATAATTCAGAAATATCGAAAATTTTCTGTTTGGTAACCGCGCTACTAGTGTTAGGGCAACGAAATTACTAATTTTGCCAGCTGGCTAGCTCATCCGTCATTCACCGCGAATTTAACCACTGCAAGCATAGTTGAATGTCTTTAAAAGGTGTAAAAGGGGGTTTATTTCAGATATTAAGCATTTTCACGCCCAAAGGTCCGGCCATTGGCTTCGCACGGAAGGCGTCGGAAACGGAATCGCGTCTCATTTAAGCTTGGCCATTGTTCAAATTTCAAGCTTTGCTCTCTCGCAGCCCAATTGTTGTCCTCGCTTCGCTCGCATAGAAGTAAGCCGCTATCTGAATCTCCAAGTTTTCGGCCCTGGTTGGAGCCTAAATTTCGACCTATCTTTTAAAATGCTTGGTTATTGGTTCTTCTCCGATCTTAGCTTCACTACCAGCACGGCCTTTGGCCACGCACGAATACACCTGCAGGAAAGCTCCAGGTTTAAAACTATGGCCTCGGTTTTTATCGGCCTTCGGACTTGCTTACACTGGACCAATAGTTCAATTCCAAGCTCTGCTCTCTTGCAGCTTGGCCTTCGGCCTTGCACAAAAGCGCGCCGTAATCGGCGCTCCGCGCATTCGGCCGTCAGCCAAGCTTACACTTGGCGTTCGATTCTAAACTGTATGCTTATCTGCAGCTCAGCCTCTGGCCTCGCATAGAAAGGCGTCGGTGTTAGGTTGAGCTCGGCCTTGGGCCTCACTTTTTGACATAATGAATCGGTTTGTTGGGTCAATATTGGTTAGTGACGGGGGTTGATTTTCCTCACTTCGGCTCTTTGGACTGTCGACCAGACGTTTCCCTGTTACAGTCAATCTGCTACTTTTTACTTAGCACAAAAGATAAGGGCCACGCAAAGATCTTCCGGCCAGGCTCTCTCCAAGATTAATTAAGACCGCCTCTGATGCCGCGGTTTTATATAGTATATAATAGTACATTTCGATGCTAGTGCGGAAGGTATGTCATTACTTCACGAGTACCGAGATATCTTGCCACGAGCCGCAGGCGAGTGGCAAGACTCGGGACGAGTGAAGAATGACATTTCCGCACGTGTATCGAACGACGTTTTTTAATACAGTTGCGAAAAAATAAGAAAAACATTGTTAATCGTACACTAAACAAAAGTGGTAACAGTGACAGCTCGGTTAGACGTCGTCTTTAAGTATATTATATCTATGGGCGTTTGGCAGCTATTCCGTTCCATTCAGTCAACTTATTAAGAACGGAATTTTCAATATTGAATATTAAAAAATAAACGTGTTATAATGATGAAGAGGTAAGTAATTAAATATGAAATATGTAATATTTTTCGTATTTTTACATTAACGGTAGGTTTTTATGCTGATTACGACGTTTAAAGGAACCTAATATTAACACTCATCAATAAGTAGTCGTGAATTGGAACAAGTATAAATTTAAAAAAATTGGAAAAGTGAAAAGCACTAGTTCGAGATAACCAACTTTCCGCACGCTAAACAGCTACGTAAAGTAGCACTTTTTGAGCCTCTATTCAATAAATTTTGCTTGAAATTGAAAAATGCACTTAATTTATAACTTTCTTACAGTAAAAACACGTATTTTCGGTAAAATATTGGTTTGAATTCTTTTTTCATTAATCAAAGGTGTTTCAAGGCCACGCCGCCGATTCGCCGCCGCCGCCGACCGATTTTGACCAGCGCGCCGCCGCCGGCTAAATGCCTATCGGTGCTCATATCTAATACGCATCCATCCCCGGCTATAGTTCGTTTTTTAAGCATTAGAAAGAACTTGAAAGAAGGTAAGCGATCTTAACATGTCTTTTAATTGAAAACGCTTTCAACAATCTTGATGTGTCTTTACTTTAAAAAACACATTTTAAAAATAAGTTACGGCAAACATGTAACAATTATGAATCTAATACGATCATTTATATTCTTCTGCTTTCATAAGTAATAGTTACTGATTTTTAAAAAGCGTTTTTCAATTAAAAGACATGTCAAGGTCGCTTACCTCCTTTCAAGGTCTTTCTAATGCTAAAAACGATCTATAATAATTGCTCGGAGCAATGCTGAGCCGAGCGGAGCGGAGTTTGCCCGAAGTGTCTCCCCACTGGTCAATATGTTGTATGTCGGCAGGACACGACGTGGCTGCGCTACCACCAGCGCACGCACACCGGCGAGCGGCCCTACAAGTGCGCGCAGTGCACCAAGAGCTACATGACGCCCGCCGGCTTGCAGGTACACAATGGTTATTTGTTTCACAAGGGGGCAAAGTTGTTAATCAACATATAAAAACATATTACAAAAACACGTAAGTACATTAAACTTATGCTAACGCAGGTATCGTCTTGGGTCGTCCTATTCGTTTTTCGTCAAGTTCTTAAATTAGTCCTATTCTGCTTTCGTCACCCATTCTACATTCGTCGAAAATGGAATCTTGAGCGTTTCGAGGGTTTTAAAGCACGAGGGTTAAACAAAATTTGCCCCCGAGTGAAACACAAAATTTTTCACCACACCAACCCAAAGGAAATAATAGAAGTAAAATATCAAACAAAATCAAATCCAAAAGAATGTTATTAAAAATTTATCATCCAAAATCATCATTTAAAAGTCAATTCTATCAGCAAACATAAGAAAACAACTCAAAATTTGCATTTGATTACTTTGCCTCACATGTGAATAAAATGCAACTTTGCTATCAGTTTTTGAAGTGCAAAGTTAAAGTAAGCCTTTCCGAGCTGGTGTGGTGAAAAATAATTTTTAATACAGTTGCTCAAAAAGTGCTACTTTACGTAGCTGTTTAGCGTGCGGAAAGTTGGTTATCTCGAACTAGTGCTTTTTACTTTTCCAATTTTTTTAAATTTATACTTGTTCCAATTCACGACTACTTATTGATGAGTGTTAATATTAGTTTCCTTTAAACGTCGTAATCAGCATAAAAACCTACCGTTAATGTAAGAATACGAAAAATATTACATATTTCATATTTAATTACTTACCTCTTCATCATTATAACACGTTTATTTTTTAATATTCAATATTGAAAATTCCGTTCTTAATAAGTTGACTGAATGGAACGGAATAGCTGCCAAACGCCCATAGATATAATATACTTAAAGACGAAGTCTAACCGAGCTGTCACTGTTACCACTTTTGTTTAGTGTGCGATTAACAATGTTTTTCTTATTTTTTCGCAACTGTATTAAAAAACGTCGTTCGATACACGTGCGGAAATGTCATTCTTCACTCGTCCCGAGTCTTGCCACTCGCCTGCGGCTCGTGGCAAGATATCTCGGTACTCGTGAAGTAATGACATACCTTCCGCACTAGCATCGAAATGTACTATTATTGACAGTACTTTAGATTCAAGTCTGGTTATCCCTGTTGTTTTTAGCGTTTTTTTGTTTATAACTGACACTGACATAAATAAATAAAATATTGGGGACTTCTTACACACATCAACCTAGCCCCAAACTAAGCAAAGCTTGTACTATGGGTGCTAGGCGACGATATACATACTTATATAGATAAATACATACTTATATACATAGAAAACACCCATGACTCAGGAACAAATATTAGTGTTCATCACACAAATAAATGCCCTTACCGGGATTCGAACCCAGGACCATATCCGATCCATACATATCGGGGCATGTAGTACGAGCCCCAATGCATATGTTTTCGGCAGGAGACCCCATTTTTTGAGGTTCTCGCGTTTGTTCAAAACTAATGTTTTTGTTTAATAATTACTAATATTAAATGCTTATACTAATGTAATTTAATTTTATATGGTAATACTCTGCAATAACTAAATCCAAATACAAGAAATACCGTTTGTACTGAAAGAAAAAAAAAATGTTTTTTTTTGACGGGTATTAGGATTACAACATATGTGAAAAGGGCTATTACCAGGGAAAGCAATAGGGCTCTGCCAATGTACTGACAATTTTGTTTCGAGCCCATGCATGCAGCAGTGCTGTAAGAGAGGACAATATGATTTGGACAACGTTTTTGAAAAGTCCTTTTTTTTCAGCAATAAAAGTCTCATGCAATTTTATTATACGATCAAAATAAACTACATTAAACATTGCTATTATGGTTCCCATCACTGGGTCATTATATGTTCATGTGTAAAATTTATTAAAATAAACAAAATTGTTGCGCGGAACTAGACGAAATCATTTGCATCGGGGCTCGTATTTGACGTATCTCATTGTTCGAATACGGCTGTTATACGTTTCAGCGTCACGTGGTGATCCACACGGGCGTGCGGCGCTGGCAGTGCTCGCAGTGCCCCAAGACGTTCCTGCACCAGTCCTCCATCTACACACACAAATTGGTAACTTATGATGATGATGCATTCCTGTTACCCCTCATTAGGGACATAGGCAGGCGTGGCTCACTCCGCGATTTCGTCGCTTTGCTACAGGTAGCTAAAAGTACATTCCACACCAATTTTGGTGGCTAGCCATGAGCCGCGCGTGGCGCTGTCGCCACCTGGCGGCCATATCTGTCCTGATCGTAACAGATGCGAGAGTGAGTCTTCTGTACCTAGTACTGTTATTTATTCTGTGACATAGGACTCGCAGAAGAATCCTCCATTTGTCACGATCTTGAGCGGCTACTTCCAGCTCTTTCCAGTCGAGTCCAGTTGAGCCAGCCTCTTTCTCAACTAATCACCTCCTTGGTAACTTATACATCGCCAGGTGACAAGCAAAAGTCAGTAAGTACTATCAAAAAATTAAAGTAACAATGCACTTTATTACACTTGTAACACGGTTTATTTTCCAATAATTTCAATGGTGTTAGTTAGTGACTTTTGCTTGTCACCCGACGACATACAGTTAATAAATTATTCGCTTTAGCAAAGTAACTGCATTATCTTGCTATGCTCAAACTTCCGTGCTGATACGCTACACTTGAGATACTATTCTGGAATCCATGGTTTCGCTGTCTCCTTTGACAAAATATTGTATTGAGCTCCTTTCTAATACAGTATACTACAGAAAATAAATGCCAATAAAAAAGGGGCCACGCCAAAAACGCGCCTTAAGACCAGTGTAAAATGTTGCATAACGCGGGTATTAAAACTTACTCTATATACTGTTTCTACTTAAATGAATGCAAATCAAAATAATTTAGATATAATTTGACCAAATATATATAATTCTAAATGAGATTTAGCCTGTGCCCAGCAGTGTGGCAGTGTGATAGGCTGCATTATTAAAATTCTAAATTAGTTTCATTTACATTCTCTCTATTTTATAATTATGATTTCCCAGGTACACACGGGTGAGAAACCATACGTCTGCCAAATCTGCAGCAAGGCGTTCACTCAATCAGGCTCCCTACAAACTCACGTGAAATACGTCCATATGAAACTAAAACCTCCTCCGCGACGCCGCCGACAAGAACTCTATAAGCCACCCAGCTGAACTCCGTTAGTAATTTAAACTAATGTCCACATGGGAGAGAAAACATGCGCATGTAAGATCTGCAGTAAGTTTATATAATATTTTAAACTTTCGCGTTTTGAACACATATTAACTCACTGCAGTAAGTTGTTCACATGATGTTCAAATCATCTGCAACAGGAGGTGGACAACTCGCCTAGTTGAACCACCGGATACATAAGCTCAATAAAGTGCACATACACCACATGGAAGAAATCATACGCATGCAAAATCGCAGAAAAGCAAGAACTTTGGTGTGGCTAGACTAAACTATTTAGTTTATTAAGAAACTAACAAGCGATTGAATTAAAGCTATTGGGGTTCAATAAAAATAACTCATTAATTCTTGCCTTGAAACGTCTATACTGCAAAACTTAATTCAAGACCAAAAAAAGACAGTGTTGCCACTGCAATAATTGGTTTGTAAAATAGTAAATTCCTTTTGATGCATAATCACGCTAAGATAATTTATTTATTAGTAATTTTACTCCTGCGATTTAAAAAAGTACTTTTATTTACTTATTTTTACATAAATACAAATGCGCTAGTAAAAAGAAGCAATCTTACTTTGTTTGGTCTTGAATAACGTTTTTACTAGTATAAATTACTCCATATGCTATTTGACATGTACTAGGAACCAAGAGAAAGATCTGTTGTAACATGAATTCTAAAATACTGATGCTTCCATATTGGAAATGCTGTCTACCACATAGAATAAGGTGTGAAAGTATGTAGAATATTTGCTGCAAAATGTAGTATTTTAAGTATTTATAATTACGAAATAAAACTATTGAAACGGATTATATCGCGTATATAATATTCAATTCATGCTACATCCCGATGTTTCGAACCCTTTATAGCGTTCGTGGTTAACGGGCGACTGAGGAAAAACTACACTGCAAAAACTACCCACTTACAAAATAATTAACCATCATAAACTATAAATTTTAAGGCCAGTTATACATGAAATATTGGTTCATAAGGCTAGTTCTACATTACAACTATTTTCAAGTAAAGATAACGCTATGACGGCTCTAACCCTACACCTCTGACCCGAGAAGATTTAATTCCCTCCTAAATTGTAGGAGGGTATCCCAATATGGGACCTCAAAGAAACTCGTATAATCCGTTTCAATAGTTTTATTTCATGAGTAACTATCGCGGTAACCGAAGACTATTAGGGGTCATCCATTAATTACATCACACGAATTTCTAGGTTTTTGACCCCTCCCCCCCTCCTTGTCACACTTGGTCTCATTTGGCAAACCCCTTCCCCCTAGTGTGACGTCGACGTCACATTTTTTCTACGAAATCGCCAAATCGAATTAATTAAGTACCTAACCCAAGTAACACAACGTAGCTGAATATTGTTTGAATAATAGAGCATGCCGTACTTAATGCTGAATAAGGTAGCTGTATAACAGCTGAATAAGCGTTATACAGACGTTATACAGAAGGTTTGGGCGCAAAGTGGGCAGTGCCCACGCCGCTTATTTCTGAATAACAGTAATGTAATAGCTATATAAGTGTATGCCCACACATTGAATCGCTGAATAACACTTGTATAGAGGCTGTCAAAAACTTATATACCGCTTTTAAACCAAAGTTATCCAGCTTTGTACACAATGAATCAGTTATTCACACGTTATGAAGCTTTTGGTTCCAAAGTGCATTTTTACAGAAAATATATTCAGATATTTGTGTTAAATCAATGATTTGTCTTCCATTTTAATTTGTGAACTCGTGTCAAAGTGTAGTTTCTGCAGTGAAAGCTTACAAAATAAGGAGGACATCACCCATATATTTATTTGATGTTTACATAACTTCAATTTCATTGCGCATGCGACTTTACTGTTAATATATATATGCATTTTATTTAAAATTTTAAAGCGCCGCGTAAATAATGCACCGTTTCAAAAGTAAATATAGAAAATTTACTACTCCACATTTAAATTTGTAATTTTTCTACGGTGTTTAGATGTTTTAGTGATAGAAAATGTACTTTAACAAGTTATGCTACGATAAAACTAGTATTAAAAATGAATAAAATGGGTTTTTCAGTTCATTTTCAATTCCTATATAATTGTAGAGGTTAGAAAGTGAGCAACCGTAATGGCGTCCGACTGTGCTGAATATAAGCTGCTGCCACAGCTATTATTGTGCTAATTTCTAAATAAGCATTCACATTATTCGCGTTACTAAGCAACATGTTAGATAATAATGGTCTTAACACAACAAGTTTTGAATAACATCAGTATAATAGTAATTGTTTTCTCAATCTTAAAGCCTATTAGGGTTCTATACACAAATAGTAAAAACCACATAGATCCTCACTACTTTGATGATAAAACATTATAGGTATGTAACATGTAACACGGGCAATATTCAATCCTACTTCCCACTAATATTATAAACGCGATATAATATATAAGTTATATGATAAATCTGGGGGCACGGCAGTTTACACAGTTATTTTTTCCGTTATCAGTTCCGACAAATATGTAGTAGGTAAAGGTAACGCAAAGATGTACGACGTGAGTACGAAGATGTATATAGTATGAGTGGTATGGTTACGAGTATGGTATGAATATGAATATGGTATAGGTGCGAAGGTGAGGGTATATCATTCATTCATTCATATTAGTAGCGGGTATCACGGGTATGAGTACAATTAAGTATAGTTTGATATGGGCAGTATTGTTTAGGTATGAGTACGAGTACAGTGTGGGATGGGTATGAGTAGACCCACTTGAAAACTAAAAACAGTCTGTTCAAAATCGACAGGAGAATCGATTTCGCTATGAGGGTGATTACTTTATTTTTCTCATACCCAGTCCAGTCTGCAACTTTTTAATGCAACAATATGAATAACTAGCATTTGACACATTGTTTGCCAACTAACAACAACCTTAAATGGCCATTGGTAAACTTTATCTCGTTGCAATAAGGTATGAAAATGGTCAGTTAACAATGTTTACGATGGTAACTAGCAATTGTTTTACGTCATTAAAAGTAGAGATGCAACGGATAGTTGTTTGGCCGGATTCCGGATATCCGGCCTGGACACTGGCCGAATATCCGGTATCCGGCCGCCGGATATTCGGCCGGCGGAACTATACCTACATTTCGGTTTTTCAGGTGCGCATTCTGCAGGTTTGACCTGTTTCCTAGTAAACGTTCGCGGGGACTCATTTCTAGGTTCGAAATGAGTGCGCGTGCAAGTCAGTGGAATGATTAAATTGTTTTAAAATAATAAACAAGTACGATTATGACCGTGTCTGTTTCTTAAATCCAATTTGTTTACTCCGAAATCATGCAATGTTACTATCCGGTATCCGGCCGAATAGAAGGTCACTATCCGGTATCCGGCCGGATAGTAAAATAGTGGCCGGATAGGCCGGATAGTAACCGGATATCCGGTGCATCTCTAATTAAAAGGACTATGCATCTTGTGTAAAATAACCAATCGAAGAGAATTGTTAAGAAAACTAAACCTCGATTTTTTAAATAATGGTTGGATTAAAAATATGCGTATTTATTCTTGATGCGTTCAAAATAAAATAAAAACACGCTCAAGCTCAAAGCAATCAGACTCAAGTAGCACTGTTGACCGTGTATAAAGCTACGGAACCCTCTCCACTGCGCACTTGTTGATACTAAGCAGTAGTTTGAATAGCGCTTCTCATTGCGTTCATTTTGCAGCTTTTAGCAAGAAAATATAGTATATGTGTACTAAAATCGCTATAACTTAAGTATAAGTGTTGTTTTAGTATTTATTATTCAGACGTTATGCCAATAAAAGCCATAATTAACCCATATATGCAGCTACTGAATAACAAATAATATGTGGATTTTATTACAGCTTCCAGTAATAGCGTCCACCTTTATTCAAAAACTAGCGTTAAAACAGAAACTGCAACCGCTTTTATACAGTTGAAAGTCTTCACCGACGCTTCTTTTCAGCATTTAGTAGCCACTATCACATTTTTCTTAATATTGTGTGCTTAAAATCATACAACACAGAATATATACAGCTAATTGCTGCTAATGCTGCTATTATGCAGCTTTTAGTAACCACAAATGCTTTAAGCTGAATAATGTCTAAGTAACTGTGTAAGAAATAAGTATTATTCAGCTTTAATATGCAAAACCGATACTATGCAAAATTTATTCGGCATTTATTGGTATAAAGGCCCCACTAGGCCCATATATTTTCTTATTCCGAATTTAGTAATTTCCACCGCATATACACAAAATTTATGCAATCTTAATTTGAATAAGATGATAATTTTACTCTATTATCCTGCTTGTGTGTTACTTGGGAAGTATTATTAATATTTTATCAAAATATTTTTGACGATATAATTATTAGTAATTTTATAACCCAAAACTGCTTAGGAAAGAAAATTAAGCGAATAAAAACGATTATCGTTTTAAAAACTTGTTATTTAAATGTACAGCGAAGAAAACAATTTAAATAAATTTTCGGTTACTGATGAAGTTAAAGTGACGTCACAAAGTTTGTGTCTCCCCCCTCCCCCATGTCACAATATGTCACATTTTCTTGACCCCCTCCCTCCCCCTAAATGTGTGATGTAATTAATGGATGACCCCTTATTTATAATTACGTTTAGCTCTGCCTATGGTCAGTGTGAAAAGACGCGAATATAAAAATAAGCGTAGTAACCGTCATTGGACTAAATTAATTTTTTTTTTACTGATCGGATAACCAATCGCATGTACAGATGTAGTGCATAATTATTTTCCATCGTATTTTCTCGGAAACGTTCGTATTTGTCATGCTAGTTCAGTCAATGTCACTACTTTTTGTACCGAGACTGACTGAAATAGCAAGATACGTTCGTATGTTTCCGTGAAAATACGACGGAAAATAATAAAATTATGCACTACAATGTATATGTCGGCGGTCGATCGTAAGATCATGTAAATCGTGAAATTCCTAGGCATATCGTGAAATGTGAAAATCTTTGACACGTTCCCCGAGTCGACGGAGCCCCGCTTAGCGGGGCTCCTATTTCTGGGCAGTTTGCATTTCGGGCATCTGAAGCAACCTAACGAACCTATCCTACCTATATATTGGTTTAATGTGACTAATCGTCAAAACATTACACAGGAACATTACGATCTGCCTGATCTTACGATCGGCCGCCGACATATACACATACATAGACTAACCTAAAATAAATGTACTAGTGTTTTGTTACATATTTTTCCATACTGTAGTCTGATCTGCTTTATATGATGATTTTTTTGGCAGGCCGCGATATGTATTTAGTAAAATTTGTGTGATATATTGAAGTAATATTTTTATATTAGAACGAGCAGACTGTGACAGGATTCAATTCATAATTTATTTTTACCTCACAAAGGATACATTCAACAATATGTACAAAACTTAAGAAACTAAAACCCGTTCTGAGCCATGCCGGGTCCAAAGGTCCCCATCACACTAGCGGCGCCCCGCTGTGGCGACGGAGACCTGTCGGACAAGCCAAGACTCAGAACAGGGGTCATTCCCCTTCTCCTTGAGGCGCTTGCCAAGCTCTCGGAAGAGCTCACGTGCCTCCCGTCCCCAGGGCCCAGCTGTCTCGACTATGTGAGTCGCTCAAACTCGGGTAAATCCATTTGTCAGATTATGCCATTTTGGTATTAGGGTAGATATTTGCTGAGAGGGTCCAATGGATTTATCCGAGTTTGAAGTTAAGCGACACATGTAGGTATATCATTTTTGAAGAATAATATAAACTAAAATTCGGGGGAAAGAAATATCGAATAAAACCTACAAAGTCAGTTCTAATAATAAAATTAGACTCCCATGTTCTATAGTATAATGTATTTTTAGTGAAAGATTAATCGTGTAAATATAATTTATTGAAATCAACACTTTTTTATAATTTTTACGCCTTAGCGAATACCTAGTGGGAGCATTTACAATAAAACATTTTCATAGTCATAATAGTAGTTTATGTGACTGCTACATAATGAAAGGCATTAAAATACGAGTGTGGGTTTAAGAAACGAACGAAGTGAGTTTCTTAAAAGGATCACACGAGTGTTTTAATGCCTAATTATGTACAGTTACATACACTACTTTATCTACACACATATTATTACCTTCTATTATATATTCACTAACCTCATATTTCAACCGACATCCATCGTTGCTGTCTGACTTTAACTCGCAGATTTGAGAGGTGGCGGCTCCTAAATATCTTTTTATCACTCATTTTACACGATACTTTTGCTTAAAGTTTGTTTAAAAACAACTATCAAATCAATTTTATAACCTAAAAGTAATTAAAAGATGAAACTGTAAGTCAAATGGCGGTAAATGAAAACTTTTTTTCACAAATGTCACGCATCCGTAGTTTTTTTTAATTCATAGACAAAAGAATGAAGTCCCTATTCTCATGCCACACGACATCAAATGTCGTACGGTTTATATTAAAAAAATATACCGAATTGACGTTTCGTATCGATAATTGTTTTAATATCTATGGATACTAGAATAGACACCCACTTGAGTTTTGACAGCTGTTCCAAATTTAAAACTCATAACTAGTGATGTACCGACTATTGATTTGGCCGACTAGCCGACTAATCGGCGCTCGAATGGCCGATTAGTCGGCCGACTAGTCGGCTAGTCGGCCAAATCATTAGTTTCGTTTAAGTTCAGGTGAAAAACAATAGTTTTGCTCTTTTGGTTGCGCTATTCATATATTAGCTTGGCTAAAAGGTATTCTCGACAGGTTCAAAGACCTATCACAAGAATCCTCGTTCAATTTCTGTCTTTCTTTTATTTTGCGATCCTGAGCAGACCGTCAGTAGGTACAACTTGTAGGAGGTATTTCCAAGGCTCTATTTCTCGTACGTAGTTGCCAGTTAAGAACCTATCCCCTGTGGTCAGCGTCTTTATGAGCAACGTGCCCTGTTTATAAGTCTCTAAATTTTGCAATTACATTAACCACCACCACCATGGCTCCACCATTAAAAAAAAAACAAAAACTGAATTATAATAAAATCATTTAAGTATAAAACTTGGCCATAAAATTACACGAGAATCAGTTGAGATCGACCTGTAGAGGAATACACCAGCCCACCACCATACGATAACGACCAAACGGTCAATTATATGAACAACAGTTTTCACACCCTGAATAGGTATTTTGGTAAAATAGACATAAAACATATGGTAAATATTGACTGTTGGTTTCTTTTTTTCTGTTTTTCTTTCACTTAGAAAGTGCCGACTAATCGGCTATTTTTGCCGACTAGTCGCCGACTAATCGCCGACTACAAATATGGCCGGATAGTCGGCTTTCCCGACTAGTCGGCGACTAGTCGGTACATCCCTACTCATAACCTTACAAAAATCTGTAAAGTTATAACTTTAAAGTACAAATTTTACCTACTACCACAGATAAGAAAGTTCTCATAGTAAAATTGGTTGTGATAATGCTGGTCATTTCCTACGGTTTCTGAATGCATTTTAGAGCAGTAATGATATGTGCGTAGATAAAATGTATTAACTTAAATCATGGTACGTTTAATAACCAATAACATATAGTATTTCGGATTCCAGCATTGAACTATTATTACTAACCATATTATTGCGCCATGAGTTGATGTTGTTTTGACAACAAACCATAGAAGCGGAGCGTGAATCTCGCGACCTAAACGCGTAAGCGCCATGAATTGTACAGCGTTTACGACGTTATGGTCACGTGGTACAGGTTGCGATTGCGACAATTTCTTAGTTTGGTTGGTATGGCTTCTCTATAGCAAAAAGAAATTTACAATACAATACAAATACTCTTTATTGCACACCTCATTACAGAAAACAATACAAATAATACAAGAAGAAGAGGTTAAACAACAGGCGGTCTTATCGCTAAAAAGCGATCTCTTCCAGACAACCTTTAGGTAGCGGAAATTAATAAATTTATGTCATGTCAGTAGGTAAATTAAAATAGAATTACTGTCATGGTAAATTATGTAGCTACAGTACATTTACTGCCATCTTACGACAGACGATTAAAACTGTTATTCTCTCTCATCTACTCGAGAGTAGGCTGAAGGTTATGGCGCCATCGCTCGAAAAGATTGCACCATACCTTTGGCCTCTCGTCGAGTAGATGGCGTTAATATTAATATTTAATATGTTAACACATATCAGTGAAAGAATAAGGATCAAAGCCAAATGGCGTTCTAACAGTTTTATTTTCTGTCGAAAGATGGCAGTAAATTTACAGTGGCTACATAATTTACTTTGACAATCCGTCTCTATACAATCTATTCTCTTTGTCTATAGTAATAATAACTCAATGGATTCCAGTAATAGTTGAAATATTCTCATTCCTTCTGCCGTCGTCGCTTGGGCGGCGGCAGTCGCAGATGCACCGTGTTCACGTGCAGTTTCCGAGTAGAAGGTGTGGAGAAGTACTTGCCGCACTGCGCGCACTGCACGCGCGTGTCGATGCCCAGGTGCACCTGGAATTTACATGCATAAGTTAGTTGTCTGGAAGAGATTGTTCGAATAAGCGCGCTTGTTAAAAGTGTTCTAAAGTGAGATCATTTTGAAAATGGCAAACATCTATAGTTCGTTTTTTTAGTATTAGAAAGAAGGTAAGCGATCTTGATATGTCTTTTAATTGAAAAACGCTTTTCAAAAATCAGTAACGATTACTTATGAAAGCAGAAGAGTATAAATTATCGTATTAGATTCATAATTGTTACATATTTGCCGTGACTTATATTTGAAATGTGTTTTTTAATAAAATGACTTACCAAAATTGTTTACCTTATTTCTAATGCTAAAAAAACGAACTATATAAAACCAGAAGTGCTCTAGCAATACTTACGCTTAGCAAGGCATTTTGCTGTTTTTTTTATACTACGTCGGTGGCAATCAAGCATACGGCCCGCCTGATCGTAAGCAGTCTATGGACGCCGGCAACTCTAGAGGTGTTACATACGCGTTGTGAAATAAACGTGTTCTAAGTTTAAGCCTTGTTATCCATATGCTGCTTAAGTCACATTTTTATATTATTGTATTGTATGGGTAGGTATAGCTGGTCAAGCAAATCTTGTCAGTACAAAAAGCCGCGAAAATCAAATTTTCTATGAGACTATATCCCTTTGCGCCTACATTTTTCAAATTTGACGCCTTTTTCTACTGACAAGATCTGCTTGACCAACTATAAATCGATTTTCAGATTCAGAAAATAATATATTTCACAAAAAATCTACTAACTTTATATGATTTTTCTTTTTGAAACACACATTTTCATACTTAATGCTATTTGTGATCGATTTCATGAATTTTAAGGCGTATCCAGACTAGTCAATTTTTCGCGTCTGATTAAATTGCCCGATCGAATCAGGACGTGCGGACTCAAACGCCAATTTGGCTCGCCGAATTAAATCGCCGATTATGACCGATATTACCGATAAAACGGAGTACGGGCGCAAGAATACCAATTTGTGACGCCAGTATTTTCTTTTTGGGGCATTTTTTCAATTTAGGGGTACTAGTAATATCACCATAAATCTATTGATATTTTTGTTCCTGAAAATAATCAATTCTACCAGCAAAATTTGCACTTGATTACTTAGCCTCACATGTGGATAAAATGCAACTTTCTTATCAGTTGTTGAACAATCACGAGAGCCTTTAAGCGGTATCCAGACGGGATGAACAAATCGACTGATTTGATCAGAAATAAAATTGGCGTCAATCTCCGATTTAAGGCGTATTCAGATTAGTCAAATTTTCGCCAATCTGATTAAACTGCCCGATCGAATCAGAGGCCGCCAGAGGCGTATAGATAACTACTAGGTATACTATCAAACTAAATAACACCGTCATGTCAAGGTAACAAGTCTCATCTTGCCACGACTATTATAATAAACATGATGGTGGATGTAACGTCAAAGTGCCAGTGCAAGTGTCAACTTGGGTGCGTTCACTGCGTTCCTAAATAATACGAATTGCAGAATTAAACTTGTCCAAAATTCGACTAGCTTAAAAAGTCACAAAAATTGCCTCATGATCGAAAGTCACGCACATGTCACACGAGAAGGCCAAAACTCACGAAAAATGTGACTTTTGTGACCATCTGGCAACACTGACAACAATAATAATAAACGGTTTTCTTTTCGTCAAATTCAAAATCGCAAATAAATTACTCCATTTGACCGCGTCCTTCTTGTATTATTTATTATTTATTTATTTATTTTAAGAAAACATTTTAAGCTCTACGCGGACGCATTAGAGTTCTAAATCTATTGCATAAAATCATATTCGTAAAAATATTAGTGAGTGACAACTTAAACCGCGCCGATCGGCCGAGCGGACCTATCCGAATGGTTCCGAAGATAGCCGAAAGCATCGCAGAGCGAGAGCGAGCGAGCACTGAGTGCGAGTGCGAGCGAGATAACAAAGCAATGATGGCATGGCATGGCGAACAAACATGACACTATCACATGTGACATTACACATTACGCGCTCCGTGCGTAGACTTGAACTGACCGTTCATATCGGCGAGTCAATGTATTTGGAATTGAATCCATTTCGCGCGCTTCGGCCGGTCGTTGGCGCTCGCGCGCTCGGTGCGGCTCGCGTGATGCGTGATGTTTGAAGTACTGGTTGATTTCGCGGAGAGATACGTAATGCCATATTACGTGTTCGAGAGATATCTCATTTGAGATATTACGAGCATTACTTACACATGTCTAATAATATCGTCGGGTGACAAGCAAAAGTCACTAAGTACTATCAAAAAATTAAAGTAACAGTGTACTTTATTACACTTGTAACACGGTTTATTGTCCAATAATTTCAATGGTGTTAGTTAGTGACTTTTGCTTGTCACCCGACGATATAACTACCTGAATTTTGATAACCCTAAATAGCCGAAAGGGATAGTGCCATATATTAGAAAGGGACAGCATAATTCGACCCTGAACCGCTGTCAAACTTCGGTTTTGTAGGAAGTTTCCTTTCTTTACGGTAGTACTATTATTTATTCTGTGCCCACACTAGCGTCTTTTGATCGTCGGCGTCTATTCAGCGCTATGTTGCGTCGAGCAGCCATAGAGTTGACCTGGACGCTGACGCTCGGGAGACGCTAGTGTGGGGTGGTAAGCCCTAAGTTATCTTATCGTCGCGTGGTGCCGCTTGAGCGCGCCCGCCTGCCTGAACTGCTGCGGGCACTGCGAGCACTTGTGCGGCTTCTCCCCCCCGTGTAGCGTCACGTGCAGCTGTATATAGACTATATACGTAGTGCCGGTCTGTCTGTCTGTTCTTGCCGTCGCGTGGTGCCGCTTAAGCGCGCCCGCCTGCCTGAACTGCTGCGGGCACTGCGAACACTTGTGCGGCTTCTCCCCCGTGTGTAGCGTCACGTGCAGCTGTATATAGACTATATACGTAGTGCCGGTCTGTCTGTTTGTTCTCACCGTCGCGTGGTGTCGCTTGAGCGCGCCCGCCTGCCTGAACTGCTGCGGGCACTGCGAGCACTTGTGCGGCTTCTCCCCCGTGTGTAGCGTCACGTGCAGCTGTATATAGACTATATACGTAGTGCCGGTCTGTCTGTTTGTTCTCACCGTCGCGTGGTGCCGCTTGAGCGCGCCCGCCTGCCTGAACTGCTGCGGGCACTGCGAGCACTTGTGCGGCTTCTCCCCCGTGTGTAGCGTCACGTGCAGCTGTATATAGACTATATACGTAGTGCCGGTCTGTCTGTTTGTTCTCACCGTCGCGTGGTGCCGCTTGAGCGCGCCCGCCTGCCTGAACTGCTGCGGGCACTGCGAACACTTGTGCGGCTTCTCCCCCGTGTGTAGCGTCACGTGCAGCTGTATATAGACTATATACGTAGTGCCGGTCTGTCTGTTTGTTCTCACCGTCGCGTGGTGTCGCTTGAGCGCGCCCGCCTGCCTGAACTGCTGCGGGCACTGCGAGCACTTGTGCGGCTTCTCCCCCGTGTGTAGCGTCACGTGCAGCTGTATATAGACTATATACGTAGTGCCGGTCTGTCTGTTTGTTCTCACCGTCGCGTGGTGCCGCTTGAGCGCGCCCGCCTGCCTGAACTGCTGCGGGCACTGCGAGCACTTGTGCGGCTTCTCCCCCGTGTGTAGCGTCACGTGCAGCTGTATATAGACTATATACGTAGTGCCGGTCTGTCTGTTTGTTCTCACCGTCGCGTGGTGCCGCTTGAGCGCGCCCGCCTGCCTGAACTGCTGCGGGCACTGCGAGCACTTGTGCGGCTTCTCCCCCGTGTGTAGCGTCACGTGCAGCTGTATATAGACTATATACGTAGTGCCGGTCTGTCTGTTTGTTCTCACCGTCGCGTGGTGCCGCTTGAGCGCGCCCGCCTGCCTGAACTGCTGCGGGCACTGCGAACACTTGTGCGGCTTCTCCCCCGTGTGTAGCGTCACGTGCAGCTGTATATAGACTATATACGTAGTGCCGGTCTGTCTGTTTGTTCTCACCGTCGCGTGGTGTCGCTTGAGCGCGCCCGCCTGCCTGAACTGCTGCGGGCACTGCGAGCACTTGTGCGGCTTCTCCCCCGTGTGTAGCGTCACGTGCAGCTGTATATAGACTATATACGTAGTGCCGGTCTGTCTGTTTGTTCTCACCGTCGCGTGGTGCCGCTTGAGCGCGCCCGCCTGCCTGAACTGCTGCGGGCACTGCGAGCACTTGTGCGGCTTCTCCCCCGTGTGTAGCGTCACGTGCAGCTGTATATAGACTATATACGTAGTGCCGGTCTGTCTGTTTGTTCTCACCGTCGCGTGGTGCCGCTTGAGCGCGCCCGCCTGCCTGAACTGCTGCGGGCACTGCGAGCACTTGTGCGGCTTCTCCCCCGTGTGTAGCGTCACGTGCAGCTGTATATAGACTATATACGTAGTGCCGGTCTGTCTGTTTGTTCTCACCGTCGCGTGGTGCCGCTTGAGCGCGCCCGCCTGCCTGAACTGCTGCGGGCACTGCGAGCACTTGTGCGGCTTCTCCCCCGTGTGTAGCGTCACGTGCAGCTGAACAGACAATACACATGGATTAAAACCTGGAAACATGTACTAAATGTCCGTAAGAAAACAGTTGTGGATGTCATCTAGGCTACTATGAAATAACCTAAACGTCAAACTATATTTACTAGAATTAGTAGTAATCACTTTATTGTATACAACGCAGGACAGGTTCACATATAATTTACAGCAATAGAGGTACAAAGGTGAACTTATCCCTATAAGGGATCACTTCCAGCTAACCTTCGAGTAGTTGACTGGAAAACTAGTCAGACAAACTAACCAAAATATTAGCTGTATATTATATATTCCGACTGTCATTGGTCCAAAAGAGAGAAAACCAAAAATTTAAATTATAGTTGCTCAAACCAAATTTGTCAGTAAATAAGATCAAAAAAACTATACTCATCCTTTTCTTTCGGGTGCTAGTACTAGTGTAAGACAAAGATAGTATGATTCCCTCTGTCTATGTTTGAAATGAGACAGTTTGACAAACTGAAGTTGACATTACCTGCAGCCCCTGCCTGGTGGCGCACATCTTGTCGCAGGAGGGACACTTGTACGACTTGCCGCTTTTCTCTCGCTTGCACTGCCCGAGCTGATGCCTCTCCAGGGCCGCGTTAGACTGAGACAAAAGACAACACTTGTTTTATCATTTAATATTGTAACGTAACCGTAATTGGAATATTTTTAGGGTTCCGCACCTCAAAAGGAAAAAAACGGGAACCTTATAGCGTCACTCGTGCATCTGTCTGTCTGATCATCCCCCCCCCCCCCCCCTTTATCTCCATTTTTCATCTTAAAGGCGTAAGTGTTGGCTAAGTAATAAAATAATTATGTTTTTCTGTAGGTACTGAACAAATAATTTTTCTTTTTCACTCACCATGAGTTTCGCTCCGCATATTTCACAGACGACCTGCGCTCGAAGTCGCGTCCTTTCTTTTATCTAAAACACAGATTTTTTGTTAAAATATAGCTTTAACCGAAAAAGCTCGGGGTACCGCAGGGTTCAATACCAGGCGGCGTAGCACGGTGGCGTTTTTATCCCTTGTCACCATACCTGTCACGTTCTAACAAGTATGTAAGTGCGAAAGGGACGCGCATAGTGATAGTCGATAAAAATGGAACCGTGCTGCGCCCGCAGGACCTGTTATTTTCCTCCGTCTATTTACACAAACACTATCCATACATTACAGTTACCTTCTGTAGTACTCTTTGTTCATTTTTAGGGTTCCGTACCCAAAGGGTAAAACGGGACCCTGTTACTAAGACTTCGCTGTCCGTCCGTCCGTCTGTCACCAGGCTGTATCTCACGAACCGTGATAGCTAGACAGTTGAAATTTTCACAGATGATGTATTTCTGTTGCCGCTATAACAACAAATACTAAACACAGAATAAAATAAAGATTTATATGGGGCTCCCATACAAATACATGGCTCAAAAAACAGGTATTTTATTCTTTAAACGAGTTCCTCCAAATCTAGTAATATTAAGTAGAAATTATAGTTGTAATGTAAGTAAACAATGTAATAAATTAAGACCACCTGCGTATAGCTTTAACCCTTTGACCGCCGTTGTCCGGTATAGAAGACAACGATAGAACGATACGCTGGCGCCGTCGTCTTGTATACAAGACACAAATTCAACCACTGAGTTAATGTGAAAATAATAACAATTGCAATTTCATTTACACTCGTGTTCATATTTAAGGTCTTTGTTTTTTCATTTATTTGCTTTTTAAGCCGCTATATAAATCCCTTCTTTTATAATAAGGCATTTAAAAAAATTGCTCCAATTTTCAACAAATTTCATGTTCCTCGTCGCCGTTGTCTTGTATAAAAGACAGCTAGGGATGGGAATGTTAACTCGATATGGGAATTTTTAAAGTAAATATAAAGTCAGAAATATGTTTTTATCTAAGTATTTGAATACTTGTTAATCGCCAATTTTTTTTAACGAATAGTAGGTAACTACTTACTAGAATACGTAGAACGAGAGTCAGATAGGCATAACTATATTTAAAGTTCAGGTAGCTTCTTTAGCTCTATAAAGTAGAGCCAGACAAGTAAATTTGCCATTGTAGATTGTGGAGTATTTAATTGCAGAAGAGATAAATAAAAAAAATAATAGTAGTGTGTTTGTGCCGCTTTTGGACCAGAACTTTTCCGCCAGAGGGCGACAGTATGTATGCGTAAGGTAGTGACAATTTAGTTCACCCTACTCCCCGCTAGATGGCGCCACTGTCTATGCGCAACGTTAGTTCCAAAGGTCTCCGCTAGATGGCGCCACTGGTTAGTTCACTCTACTCCCCGCTAGAGGCGCCACTGTGTATGCGCAACGTTAGTTCCGAAAATATCCGCCAGCCCCGCCGGAGGGCGACAGTATGTATGCGCCGCTGGTTAGTTCACTCTACTCCCCGCTAGAGGCGCCACTGTGTATGCGTAACGTTAGTTCCAAAATTATCCGTCAGCCCTGCCTGGGGGCGACAGTATGTATGCGCAAGGTTAGTTCTAAAAATCCCCGCCAGCCCTGCCTGGGGGCGACAGTATGTATGCGCAACGTTAGTTCCAAAATTATCCGTCAGCCCTGCCTGGGGGCGACAGTATGTATGCGCAAGGTTAGTTCTAAAAATCCCCGCCAGCCCTGCCTGGGGGCGACAGTATGTATGCGCAACGTTAGTTCCAAAAATATCCACCAGCCCTGCCTGGGGGCGACAGTAAGTATGCGCAAGGTTAGTTCTAAAAATCCCCACCAGCCCTGCCTGAGGGCGACAGTATGTATGCGCAACGTTAGTTCCAAAAATCCCCACCAGCCCTGCCTGGGGGCGACAGTATGTATGCGCAACGTTAGTTCCAAAAATCCCCACCAGCCCTGCGTGGGGGCGACAGTATGTATGCGCAACGTTAGTTCCCAAAATCCCCACCAGCCCTGCGTGGGGGCGACAGTATGTATGCGCCACTGGTTAGTTCACTCTACTCCCCGCTAGAGGCGACAGTATGTATGCGCAACGTTAGTTCCAAAAATCCTCACCAGCCCTGCCTGGGGGCGACAGTATGTATGCGCAACGTTAGTTCTAAAAATCCCCACCAGCCCTGCGTGGGGGCGACAGTATGTATGCGCAACGTTAGTTCCTAAACCATCCGCTATGAAATGAATAGATGTCTCCACTTTGTATGTGAGTTTGAATTCTGCCAGCCCCGCCAGAGGGCGACAGTATGTATGCGCAACGTTAGTTCCAAAACTGCAGTATCATAGGAGAAACGCAAAAAGTGACGGGGTGGTCTCCAGTGGCGAAGGTCGGATTCGAACCAGCGCATCTTTAGCTAACCGGGGCTATCGTCACCACACACTGTATGAACCTCTAGGCCACCCCGTCACGGTAGGACCAGCCTCAATTTCTCGACTACATTCTCATAATTTCTCGGGGATATGCTAAATTAGCGTGTTTGTGGACTGTTATACAATGTATTCTAGAAGTCATGGAATAGAATAAATATGACGTCATCCGATTTCTCAACTATATCTCATTGCGCAAGTAAATGGCTGCATTTGACATCGCTCGACAGAGATTGTTCATCACTAAAAGTTGAGGTAAGTATATATTTATTTTTTACAAAACATTGTACTTAGTTTTCTTTACTGGGTTCACACGTTTCTTTGCCATAATCACCTCGCCCCCTACACCCCGCCCCCTTCCCCCTGCCCCCTACACCCCGCCCCCTACACCCTGCCCCCTACACCCCGCCCCCTTCCCCCTGCCCCGTACACCCCGCCCCCTACACCCTGCCCCCCCTGCCCCTACACCCCGCTCTCCTATGCCGCGCTCCCTACACCCCGCACTCCTATGCCCCCGCTCCCCTCCACCAGGTTTATAAAAGAGCATGTTCAGCCATAGTAAACAGTCATTTCACCGCATTCTCACTAGAGTGTCACTACAATTATCGTGTTGAAATAATATTCTACAACAATGGATCCACAAGCTTCATCACATACCAAATGTAAGTTTCTTTTCAAGTATAGTCGTATCATACTAATTTTTTGAGTATATGAACTCTGTTCTGTCTTTGTAATTAAAAACTTCTCAATTAGATACACTTTTTGCTTACTTTTAATATAAACAATACCTAATTTTTATTACATCTTCCCCAGCTGACATTAACAGTACCATGACCGCTTGGTGCTGCCAGTGCTGGTTGTCCACGACCACAGGCGGCGGCTGTGACGGTGGATGCAGCAGCTCCACTTCACACTCACCACCCGCACAACCGATGGCAACAGCGAAAGCACAAGACGACGGGGGCAAGGAAAAACACACCAATCCCTTGTACTACGGCCACGAGAGCGATTCCAGCAACGAAGTGAAATCTTTTCATCAACAATGTAAAAACGAGTGGATGGAAGCGTTCCAAAAGAATACATTGATTAATAGATGGCGCGTGCCCATGCCATTACACTCGTTTAGAGCAGAAGTGGCGAGATTGTTGAAAAGTTTATATGTCGAAGGTCACCGTGACGATTGTCATATTTACCGTTTAATTGTAATGTGGGACGATTTAAACGATGAAGCGGAAGAAATAGTGGGAGACGCCCAAATCAATTTTCAAGACTGGATTGACTTGTTAGGTGGTGTTACAGCGGAACTTTTTTCACGCGCAGTGTGCAATGTGGAATCTTTTACATATTTAATTAATGTCATATTTTGTGTGGTAGGTCCAAACATAATAGATTCTGGTGATTATTAATGATGGTGTATTTTTGTTTCCTTTTCATTGTTTACTTTTAAATTGCTAGCTCACTGCACATGTATTATAATTGTACACGTATAGGTATACTAATAATAATTAATAACAATAAATATATATAATATTTCTGAATATAGAGATGTTTTATTGAATGAAACCTCATTGATTTAGAGTAGATAAATGTTTATTGAACATAATAATAGTTAGACAATGTTATCTTTATCTATCCAACTTTTTTCATTTAAGCCGAGCCATTTTACATACACTTTATTTCCACGACGTTTCAACACTTTTTCCACTAGATAAATGTCATGGTGTTTAGTTTTCTGCAACTCTTGTTCATAGAAACATCCAGAGATGGGTTGGTGATTAGCGTCTTGAAGTAAATATGTCACTGGATTAGTAGTTTGCACTCTAGTTATTGTAAATATCTCCGTAGTCCAATTGCCGGTGTAGCCTTTGGCGAAGGTGGATTTATATTTACTAATTCTCACATGTTGACCCACCTTGAACTTGGCCCGTGGTTTAATTTTAATGTTATCGTAGACTTTATGTAACAACTGTTTAGAGTTGTTTTTATTCACACTCGCCGGCGCCATACCGATAGTACGATGCGGTTTGTTATTGTAATAATGCTCCACTTGGCTTATCAGTTGTACCCATGTGTAAGAACCATTCAAGCTAAATTGCTTCCAAATCCAATGTTTTAAGGTTCTAATTAGTCTTTCCACTATGGAAGCTTTCATGACGCTATAGGTAGAGTAGTGGTTGATATGATGACGTGTCATGAGCGATTTAAACTTGAGATTGAAGAATTCCTTGCCGTCATCTGACTGAATATTCTTGGGCCTTCTCCCGCCTTCACTCAAAATTTTGCTCATTGCCCTTGTAACATCGTCAGCGCTCTTGGATTTTAGCGGCTGCATCCAAGCGTATTTCGAAAAAGTATCAATGCACACTAGAATGTATTTATAGTTGTTATTATCCTTGGAGTACTTTTGCATATCAATCAGATCAATCTGCCATGTGTCATCGAGCCCCCTCTGAATGAATCGTCGACGTGGAAATGTCTTTCTCGCATACTTGTGTATCTCGTCGACTACTTGAGCCTTACTCATTTTTCTTCAATGCAATGCGCTTTCCTGGAACTGTTGCCGCTGTCGATGGTGGTGTTTGAGGTTGTGACGGAGTTGGTGCAGTAATTCTTTCTGATAATTTTTCAAGCTTTACCCGTAAATCTTTTATATCTTTAATATTCGCCTTTAGCTTTGTGTTTAAAAATACTACTTGTTCATCTAGTTCAGCTCTACAGATGGCATCAGTTTTGAGGAAAGACTTGTGAATTCCTGCCACTCGTCTATTTTCAAAATTGACTAAATCTCGTTCCACTTTTATATCGTCACGGATTGTAGATTCGCTGCCCAAGTATTGTCCAAACTTGTTAAGAGGCATTGTGAAAGTGAGCGATGGAGGGAGCCTTCATCAGTATTTATAACAAGGTAACCAGGGAGAAACAGATCGGTTTTACCGGAAAACAGCTTTTAAAACAACAAACAGAAGCGGGTCTGTTTTCTTACTTTAAAATTATACCGCTCTCAGTTAGTTCCTCAACGATTGCATTGATCTCGTTCGAATGAGAGGTGTTGCCAGCGTTTTGTGATGCTATCAAAAGCTGTAAACGGCTCACCAGCTCGTTCGGGTCATCCCAATAGATGTAATCGGTTTTTGGATAAAAAGTTTTAGTTGTTAATATATCTCTTTTACCAGAGTTCAAACACCCACCTTCTTTATGTTTCTTTGATTCTTGTGGTTGTTTAATGTAGCGCAGATACTTTAAACTTCTATCTCCACTCAATTGGCCGTTGGGTGAGAATCCTCTACGATGAGCGTTTGTCATGTCTAAAATCTTATTGTAATCATCTACATCTTTTTTCAAAATTACATTCTTGTTTGGTACTCGTTTAAAGATAAGTTCCAACAGTCCAGGAGTCATGTTGAATCGTGAATCTTTAATATACAACACGTCATCAATGATTCTAACTCGACTATTACCAATATGCATTTTATCATCCTCGAGATAAACACCAAATGGTATCTTTGGTGTTTTAACAAGATGTTTAATATATTTATTTTGTAGATCATCAATACTACTATTACCACCTTCATCAATTTCAAGAGCCGATTTCATATCTTCATCATCATCGCTAAGCTCTTCATCTCCCTCTGTTTTTTTCTCTTCATCTCCCTCTGTTTTCTTCTCTTCATCGTCATCATCATCATCATCATCATCATCGTCATAATCATTAGAATCAACATCATCATTATCAATCTGGTGTGTTTTTGTTAAAGGATGATTACTCCACTTGATCAGTTTACTATTGGGTTCTTCGGTTTTGATCAGATATTTCCTTTTACGCGAACGTTGTGGCAATGGTGTGGAGGTTTTTATCAAGGGGCCATGAGGTTTATTCATAACTGCTGGTTTAGCATTGTCATCGTCATCATCGTGATTCTTATTACCCTTGGATTCCAAAGCTTTATTCATTAAAACATTGAGCGGTTTTGTGATTGGTTCAAAGGTTTGCGCTAGCGAAGTGTCAAGCGATGTCTTATCTGCTCGCAACGCCTTTACTTTTCTCTTTACACTCTCAATTGAATTTACGAGTTTCCGTTTCAACTTTTTATTACCAAACATGTTTGCTTTTGTTATTTTAGATAAAGAGGTTGTTCCTCAGTAGCTGACAACATAAAACTGATGATAAACCGGAGATGACACTAAATTTTATACAATAATGTAAACGTCAAATCCTTTACGATATCGACCCTTGTTAATGTCTCTCTCCTTGTCGATTGTTAAAAAAGTGTACTTTTTCTGCCAACACTCGCGACAAATTCCCTTAAACATTTCCCAACTCATGTCGGTGTTCACGTGATCGTCATAGGCATGTTTTAAATTCAACTCGTCCTGTTTGAATAGCAATATAAGATTGGCATTGTCACGTACCAACTGTTTAGGTATCCTACTATATGTCTGACACAAGTAGAAACAATCCAACCAACGATGCCGTCCCATTGCAAAGTACTGACGAATGGCATCTTGATCTTCCAAAGCCACATCATCGAATACAATGACGCTGTCCTCGGCGGCTTCCTCCGGTGGGACGACTTGACTCTTATCATTGTACGTGTGAAACGGAATGTCACCCGCTTGCTCTAAAACTTTACTCAGAAACTGGTATTTGGGTTGATTCAATGATTTCGAATAAAGATAAACATTATGAAACTTTACACCGTTCGGATGTAAGAGTAGAGTCAATAGAACATTTGTCTTGCCACAGTTGGAAGGTCCACAGATGAGACATCTAATGTTATTCGCCAGCAACGAGCCGTGTTTAAAGGAGCGATGAGTCACTGTTTGTTTCACATTATCATCCAGAACAACACTCCAATCTTTAATAGCGAGCGACGTGTTTTGTTTTTTAAGCTTCATTTCACTGTGACATATCAAATCATTAGGACGTGTATTTTATACTCACACATATACACACACAAATATTAAATATATATAAGCATACTTTATACTCACGTACACAGTCAAGTATAGGTACTTGAGATGATAACACACATTGGCGGGGTTAGTGTTAAACATAACCCCAAACTACGTAGACGTAGACGTAGACAGCAGCATCACATAAGCGGCGGTGGTATTATAAATAGTTTAATTAATAATCTACCATTCGAAGCGCACATACCCGGTTACAATTATTGCGGTCCCGGTACTAGATTGAAGGAGAGATTGGCTCGCAACGATCCCGGTGTGAATCCGCTCGACGAAGCTTGTAAATTACACGATATTGCCTACTCGCGTGACAAGTCATTGGAGGGACGTCATCAAGCAGATTTACAATTGGCCAAAGCTGCTGAAAATCGTTGGCGTGGTCACAATCCAATTGGTGAACGCATTGCCGCGTTAGCGGTAGATAAGATTATGAAGTATAAAGTTAAACACGGTATGGGCATGGTCCCCATATCAAAAGTCATAAAAGCAAGTCGTGACGCTGTAAAAAAACACATTGCGAAAAGGAAGGATACAACTGCTAATAAACTACTCAAAGTGGGCGTAAAAGCGGCAAAACATTTTGTTAAAGGGAAAATTGTCAAGGGACATCAGAAACAGCGAGTCATCCCAATACCTAAGAGAGGCGGTTTCCTACCGGCTTTGATACCGCTACTGGGTGCATTAGCCGCCACGGGAACTTTGGCCGGTGGTGTTACCACTGCTGCTAAAAATATTTATGAAATGGTAAAGAATAGAAATAATAATAATAATACCGAAAGCAAGATTGTCGGTAGAGGTTTATATTTAGCACCTTATAAACGTGGAATGGGACTCTACATTACACCGGCTAATGGAACAGTAGCGGCAGCAACTGCAAAATTGATGAAGAAAAGAAAAAAAAAAACAAGAAAATAAATTTACCTCCAATGTATAAAGCTCTCACCGATTTGGACATTGTGAGATTTGCACGTAGAGAGAAAATCCCCTACTTTAGAGGTGTTTTCATGCGAGATAATCTCCCAAAGAATCCTCACTATTATGAAACTGGTATCATTAATTTAGACTCTCAGCGTGGTGAAGGTACACATTGGTGTGCCTATGCGAAAAAGGGTGATTATTGTCTATATTTTGATAGCTTTGGTGATTTGAGACCACCTCGAGAGTTTATTGATTATATAAACGGTGCCAAACTACAGCGCAACATGCGAATAGAGTATAATTACAATCGCCTACAGAAATTTAATACTGTAAATTGTGGACACTTGTGTTTGGATTTCCTGTGTACCAATGCTAAGCGTTTGTTTTAAATAAATATCATGAGCATTACATGTGTAGTTTCATTCTTACATTAAACTTCTACCCGTCAGCAGCAGCAGCAGGTATCATGTCCATGACATCATTCACAATAAGTCTGAGCGGTAACGAGTCTGTGTTGAATGTAGACTTTCAACCGGCTCTAGAATTGGACAATGATGGTTTTTACGAGTGTGCTCTCGTGTACTTTAAGACTTTCAACACTATTCCCAATGTTGATAAGAGCAATAATCTGTTTCACTATGGAGATGATGTAATCGCGATTCCTGAAGGTTCATACGAGCTCTCCAGTATAATACACCTCTTGAAGGAGGAAATGACCAAGAGGGCTAAAGGCCCAGAGGGTGAAAGAATGGCGGTGGCAGATATCTTTGTAAACAACAATACCTCCAAGTGTATGATATTCTCGCCAAAGTATGATATTCACTTTGACAAACCAAACAGCATAGGATCATTGTTTGGTTATTCACCGAAAAAGCTTAAAGCAAAATCATCACATTGGTCGGATAAAACAATAAACATAATCATAACAAACACTATAAGAATAGAGTGCAATATTGTGGAGGGTTCATTCGTAAACAACAAGCCGTCGCATGTTTTACACGAGTTTTCACCCGACGTCCCGCCCGGCTATCAAATTATTGAACAACCTACCAACATTATATATTTACCTGTCAAGAAGAGTAACAATCGCATACAAAACATTGAGTTGCGCATTGTAAACGAGCACGGTAATACGGTGAATTTTCGAGGTGAAAGCATTGCACTTCGTTTGCATATTCGTAAAAAGTAAAAAATAAAAAGAAATGATTATTCATAACAATAAAAGCCTTGGTAACAACACTTCTACAATTAGTCGAGATCTTGCTCTCGTGGGGGCAAGTACTACTCGTCGTCGTCGTCGTATTAACGAGAGACAGCAACGCCAGTCACTACAACAGCCAAAGAAATTGACTAGAGAAAATAGTGCATTTTTACAGAGTATCGGTTTCCAAGTATGTCCTCGTCATCTATCTTAAACATTGGTGAGAAGGTGTTATTCGATGATAGTATAGAAAGTATAGAATTTCACCCGTACACTCCGTATAATGACTCGTTCAAAAATAACGACAACATCCACATATGTATCAACCGTCAAGATTTAATTCTACTACCGAGTCACAGTCAAATATTAGTGGAGGGCACAGTGGAGAAAGGATGTCTACTGGTCAACAACGGTGCTGCATTTTTATTTCAAGACATTCGTTATGAATTGAACGGTGTGGAGATTGACCGCGCGAGAAACTGCGGTATCACGTCCACCATTAAGGGACTAGTCTCATACACCAAGGAAATGGACCATAGTCTTCAGACGGCGGGGTGGGAAGTTGGTGCTAAAAAGATTCAAGACAAGTTTACTGTGACTATACCACTATCTCATTTCTTGGGTTTCGCCGAGGACTATAAAAAGGTTATAATTAATGGGAAACACGAGTTGATATTAAATCGCGCCAGTACAGATGTAAACTGTTTAGATTTAGCACCCGTTGATGCGGAGAAGGTACCGCAACCGCCAACACCAAATGGTGAGATTGAAATCACCCGTGTCACATGGAGGATGCCAGTCATAAAAGTATCTGATAAGGAGAAATTGCGTCTAATGTCGTATGTTGAGAGGGGCATACCGGTTCAGATAGCGTTCCGCACCTGGGAACTGTACGAATATCCCATACTGCCTGCCTCACAACGTCATATTTGGTGCATCAAGACTAGCACTCAACTGGAGAAACCTCGCTATCTCATTGTTGGTTTCCAAACGGCACGTAGGAACGAGAAGAGCAAAGATATGAGTATATTCGACCATTGTAATCTTACCAATTGCAGGGTGTATTTGAACGCACAGTATTATCCATACGATCCCTTTTCGGCTGAATTTAAAACAAACAACTATGCGCTCTTATACGACGCATTTACCAATTTCCAACGGTCGTACTACAACCGTCATCATACCAGCCCTCAAGTAAATTACGCTCATTACAAGACACAGTCTCCATTAATTGTCATTGACACGTCAAGACAGTGTGACAGCTTCAACTCGGGAGCTGGTGCTATTGATATTAAATTGGAAATGGAGTTTAAAGAGAATGTGCCGGCTAACACCACGGCATACTGTCTCATCATCAACGATTCACTGTTTGAGTATAACGCTCTCACCAGTACCACTCGTAAAATTATTCAGTAGACCATTGACCGTCCTCACTTGTAAACGTGTCGTGGAGCCTTTAAAATAAAATAAAAAATGAATTATTCAAACATTTATTCACCTTCTTACACACCGTCGATTGATTGTTCCGGCAGCGGTGAAGGTGTCGGTCGCTGTGAGCTGAGCAAGAGTGTCTACAATCTCAAACGCTGTCCTGCTGGTGCAAGTGCTCTGATTGAAAATATCCATGTATACTTGAAGTTGCAGTTTATTGAGGCTAAAATCAGACTAGATGCCTGTGTCAATTTTAATGGGCGATATGAACTCACCAGTGAAGAATGGAATGCAATGTTTGCGGAAAAAGTTGAAGTCATCGGAAACTTCTTTCATAACCCAATGAGTGTTTCACCACAACTGATACAGTGCAATCGTCTTCAGATGTGTATCTCTCCGGTGCCGTTACTTTTACTCACCTGTGACGATGATGACGAACCTATGACAAACTCACACCCCTTGGTGATAAACCACATGGAATGGAGCCATATCGAACATGTCGTGGAGTGTATTAACGCACGTATCGGATACTTGAACAAAACAAAGTCTACCTACGAGAACCGTCTCAACTTTTTCAAGAAACATTTCAAGATATATCACCCCGTCAATATTCAACAGGCACGCAATATTATAGGTAGTTTGTGCAATGTAAACGATATTGTCGACTCTGAAATCAAGTGTTATGCCGCCGATATTTTGTGTAATACCTATATTTTCCATTGAATCGGTTAAATTTTGATGAAAAAATAAAAAATAACTAAACTAAACCCATCTTCTTTTATTTCACAATAGAAACTTCCAGAGAATACTTACCCGATGACGCAATATTGAGTCACTCGCAGTCGAAAGAAACACGTGCAAATTGCACAACATTGCGCAATATTGCGTCACTCTCAGTCGACTGAAACGCCGTAAGCGCCGTGAATTCCCCGGCGGTTACACGTTTAGGTCACGAGATTCACACCCCGCTTCTGTAACGATGTAAGCGCCATGAATTTCACGTCACTTACGACGTTTTGATGTTGCGATGACCCGGGGGACCGCCCCACATCACGCGACATCGGCCTTGATGGCGCACCTGGCCGGCGAGTCTCGTCTCCCCTCCCCCCTACGCCCGCCGCCAGTTGTGGGTTTGGAAATGCTCCGCCATTTTGGTGCCACCCGACACCTGACACCTGCGCATGACGTCACTGCTCCGCCGGGGCAAGGCACACGTGCACATTCAAGGTCGATGTCGCGTGATGCGGCGCGTCTCCCCTCCCCCGCTCTGCCGCGCTCCGCAGCCGCACGCGCAGGGCCTGGCAGTTGCCCGCGGTCCGCCACACGGCACACCCGCAAATCATTTCCTTTCGCGTCAGTCTCAGTGTAGCCACGTAACAAGACAATTGAAAATGTTTCCGTGTGAATATTGTAATCGCAACTTTACTCAGAGAGCCAACATGCTTAAACATGTGACTTACTGTATGAAGTATTTAAAGTCGGAAAAGTCAGCGAGTTTAAAACGTGAAAATACCATACCTACCAAATGTGAAAAATCAAATCAACGGTTGGTGGGGGAGAAACGCAGTCGAGTTAGCGATGAAGGGCCATCAGTACGAGCTAATGATGACGCATCACCCTCCAAAACGCAAAAATGTGATACTTGTGATATAGAGGTAAAATCATTGCATAATCATCTGAAAAGTGCAATGCATAAACACAGTCTAAAATGTAACATGTATGACGAAGACACTGAAATATTAACATCAGCGTTCAAGAGCCGGATCATCTCTTATAGACTGTTTACCAAGGAAGAATATCTCACTCCTGACGATTTCATGGACAGTGTACGCCAACGAGTTGTTAATCTCATAGAGGAGAATATATCTAGGGTTAAGAGCGCTGTTAAGGTGAATTTGCAACTTTTCGGACGATATAGTAAATGGATCAAGGTGAATGATAATGATCAGGAGGTGGAGGAGGTGAAATCTTTCAACACCAAGAATTAAGTGATTTCATTAGATGGGTGCAACGTAAATGAAATTTATCAATTGTTTATGGAGGAGATCAGAGTTAAGGCTGAAGACTTTCAAGAACGGGACAGTGGGTGGGCTATAAGTAAAGTGTTACATCTAGAAGTGAATATTAACAAATATCAACCCTTGCGAGGATCATCATACCTGCCCCTACCAAAGTGGGTGCAAGCGAGGCACGCCTGTATTAATGTTAAGAATGATGATGACGCATGCTTTGCGTGGGCCATTGTTAGCGCTTTGTATCCCGCTGATAAACATGGGGATCGTCCCTCGTCATATCCCCACTTTAAGGACATACTAAGCCTAGAGGGGGTGTCTTTTCCCATGTCATTGTGCGGGATTAAACGGTTTGAACAGTTGAATAATATAAGTGTTAATGTTTTTGAAATTATTGATGAGTCAATAGCAGGACCGGTATATCATACAAAAAAGCGACGCGACCGTCATATAAACATGCTCATAATAGAAGATGGTGACAAAAAACACTTTTGCTGGATTAAAGATATAAGTAGATTGATAAGCACACAGCTTTCAAAACATCGTCATAAGATGTGGTTTTGTGATGGATGTCTTTTACCTTTTTCCAATGAAGTAAAATTCAAGGAACATATAAAACGCGACTGTTCCCATGTAAAGACCATTTTACCGAATGATGGAGAAAATATATTAAAATTTAAAAACTTTCGCTATCAATTACGAGCACCAGTTGTCGTGTATGCAGATTTCGAGGCTTTGTTAAAACCTATTATACCCACTTGCACGCCATCCCAATCTTCCTCATATACTGTAGACTATCAGTCACATGAGCCGTATAGCTTTGGTTATTATATCAAATGCTCATACGACGAATCAAAATCTAAATATGTGACATTTCGCGGCGAGGACTGTGCGACAGAGTTTATTAAATCATTGGAGACCGAGTTAGCGCCCTTTGCAAGTAAAATTAAAACTGTAATACCTATGCGTTCTCTTACACGAGAGCAGCAGGTACAATTCCAGTCTGCAATAAATTGTCATATTTGTGGGGGAGTGTTGGGAGACGATAGGGTACGGGATCACTGTCATCTCACGGGTGAGTTTAGGGGCGCTGCACATTCTAACTGCAACTTGAATTATAAAATTTGTAATGAGATTCCAATAGTGATGCATAACTTCAGTGGGTATGACTCACACTTTATAATTAAGTCCTTGAAAAAGTATGACAATGTTAATGTTATACCTCAGAATAAAGAGAAATTTATATCTCTTACTTTGAAGAGTGATGTTTTAGAGTTAGATCTTAGGTTTATAGATTCTTTTAGATTTATGGCGTCCTCGTTAGATACATTAGTGCAAAACCTTCCAAAAAATCAGTTTAACATTATCACCTCACATTTCCCTCATGATAAACTCGATTTACTAACACGCAAGGGGGTGTTCCCCTATGAGTACGTACGGGGGTGGACGCAGCTTGAGGAAACTTCACTACCTCCTCAGACCGCCTTCTATAACAGCCTCGCCAGCTCCCCCATTTCCGATGAGGATTACCAGCATGCCCAAGATGTTTGGGATGCCTTCAAAATTGGAACTCTGGGGGAGTATAGCGATCATTACCTTAAGACTGACGTCATGTTATTGACAGAAGTTTTTGAGAACTTCCGTGACGTCTGTCTTGAGACGTATAAGCTCGACCCGGCTCACTATTATACCGCCCCTGGACTCAGTTGGGACTCTATGTTAAAGCACACTCAAATTGAGTTAGAGCTACTCACTGACATGTCAAAAATAAAATTTATTTCATCCGGAATACGAGGGGGGTTGAGTCAGTGTTGTGGGAAATTTGCAGTAGCAAATAATAAATATTTAAAAAATTATGATTCAGATAAACCCTCTAATTTTATAGTTTATTTAGATGCAAATAATTTGTATGGATGGGCTATGTCCCAGTATTTACCTGTAGGAGGTTTTCGCTGGCTATCTGAAGAGGAAACCATCAATTTCGATATGACTAAATTATGCCCCGAAAATGAAAAGGGTTACTTTTTTGAAGTAGATTTAGAGTATCCTACGAGCTTACATGATTTACACAATGACCTCCCGTTTTGCTTTGAGAATAAGGCTCCATCGATAGGGATGAGTAAAACAAATAAATTATTAGCTACACTAGAAGATAAATGTAATTATGTAATTCATTATATAAATCTGCTACAGGCTATAAGACATGGGTTGAAAGTAAAAAAAATCCACCGCATCCTTGAGTTTACTCAACGTCCATGGCTTAAATCGTACATTGATCTTAATACAGACAAAAGAATACAGTCTAGAAACAAGTTTGAGAAAGACTTTTATAAATTAATGAACAATGCAGTCTTTGGTAAAACTATGGAAAATGTTGAAAAACGACAGGATGTTAGAGTAGTAAGTGCTTGGGAGAGTCAGGGAAGACGGTTAGGTGCGCGCGCTCTAATCGGTCGTCTTAACTTTCATAGCTCATGCATAATCAATGATGATGTTTCGATAATACAAATGACTAGAAATTGTATAAAATATGATAAGCCTATATATGTAGGGTTTACAGTCTTAGAATTAAGTAAAACCCATATGTTTGATTTCCATTATAATTATATGCTACCTAAATATAGTGAAAATATACGACTATTATATACAGATACAGACTCATTCATCTATGACATTAATACAAATGATTTCTATGAGGATATCAAACCGGATGTACAAGATAAATTCGATACATCAGATTTCCAAATAGATAATGTTTACGCGTTACCTAGAGTTAATAAGAATGTATTGGGAAAAATGAAGGACGAGGTTAGTGGGAGAATAATTTCAAAATTTATAGGAATAAGATCAAAGTGTTATTATGTGGAGAAAGCAGCAGCAGATGATGTTTTAATGGGGAAAATGGGGGGTAAAGAGAAGGAAGGGGATAATGTTATTAAAAAAATCAAGGGTATAAAAAAATGTGTCATAGCTAAAACTGTTTCCGGTGAGGATTATCACAATTGTATTATGAACGCTCCACCTCAGTATAGGAACATGAATGTTATCCGTAGTAAAGGTCACCAGTTATATTCGCAAACTGTCAACAAAATTGCTCTCAAGAATTATGATGATAAGCGATTCCCAATCCCATCCAAACCGCATCAAACATTAGCCTTAGGACATAATGAAATAGATACCTATTATAGATTATTTATAGATTTATGCTAGATATAATAATCTTTCTTGATTTTACATATGTACTGTAGTTAAAGTCTATTGACGAAATAAAAATATTATGTGAGTAAAAACATTATTTTATTATGCCTCTCCTTACCCATTGGAACATGTGAAAAAAAAAAAGTTATTGAGTCTTTTTGCGGTCGGTAAAGTACAAACTCCATACATTTGATAAGCACAAGCGACAAAACCAAACGCAAATAAAAATGCATCCGTGGTAACAATAGAATTCGCAGGCGTCCATGGGCTACGGTGACTGCTTACTGTCAGGTGGGGTCGTCTGCTTGTTTGCCACTGACGTGGTATTAAAAAAAACACCGATATATGCCTCATATTTTAAAACAAAGTTATTGAATCTTTGGGCAGTCGACAGCGCGCTTGTATCCACCCTGGAGTTGCAGGCGTCCAAAGGCTACGGTAACAACTTACCATCAGACGGACTGTATGCTTATTTGCCACCAATGTGGTATCATAAAAGAAAAACCCCTTTGCAGTTGGTAAACTATAAACTCCATACATTTGATAAGCACAAGCGACAAAACCAAACGCAAATAAAAATGCATCCGTGGTAACAATACAATTCGCAGGCGTCCATGGGCTACGGTGACTGCTCACGTGTCGCCGAGGCGCTTACCCTCTCCCCTCACCCCGTTAGGCACCCTCCCCTCCCGGTCCCCCTCCCCTCAAGGTCACGCCCCCTCAAGGTCACGCCCCTCAAGGTCAAGGTCAAGGTCACTCAAGGTCAAGGTCACCCAAGGTCAAGGTCACTCAAGGTCAAGGTCACCCAAGGTCAAGGTCACCCAAGGTCACCCAAGGTCAAGGTCACTCAAGGTCAAGGTCACTCAAGGTCAAGGTCACTCAAGGTCAAGGTCACTCCCCTCCCCCCTCCCCTCCCCTCCCCCCCACCCCCGCGGGGGGACTTGAATACCTAAACTGAGGCAGCTCTCTCAAGCAGGCGTCCAAAGGCTACCGTAACAACTTACCATCAGACGGACTGTATGCTTATTTACCACCAATGTGGTATCATAAAAGAAAAACCCCTTTGCGGTTGGTAAACTATAAACTCCATACATTTGATAAGCACAAGCGATAAAACCAAACGCAAATAAAAATGCATCCGTGGTAACAATAGAATTCGCAGGCGTCCATGGGCTACGGTGACTGCTTACTGTCAGGTGGGGTCGTCTGCTTGTTTGCCACTGACGTGGTATTAAAAAAAAAAAAAACGCCGATATATGCCTCATATTATAAAACAAACATGATGGGCCTTTTTGCAATTTCATAGCGGATGTTTTTGGAACTAACCTTGCGCATACATACTGTCGCCCTCCAGCGGGGCTGGCGGAAATTTTAGGAACTAACCTTGCGCATACATACTGTCGCCCCCAGGCAGGGCTGGTGGGGATTTTTGGAACTAACGTTGCGCATACATACTGTCGCCCCCAGGCAGGGCTGGTGGGGATTTTTAGAACTAACGTTGCGCATACATACTGTCGCCCCCAGGCAGGACTGGTGGGGATTTTTGGAACTAACGTTGCGCATACATACTGTCGCCCCCAGGCAGGGCTGGCGGGGATTTTTAGAACTAACCTTGCGCATACATACTGTCGCCCCCAGGCAGGGCTGACGGATAATTTTGGAACTAACGTTACGCATACACAGTGGCGCCTCTAGCGGGGAGTAGAGTGAACTAACCAGCGGCGCATACATACTGTCGCCCTCCGGCGGGGCTGGCGGATATTTTCGGAACTAACGTTGCGCATACACAGTGGCGCCTCTAGCGGGGAGTAGAGTGAACTAACCAGTGGCGCCATCTAGCGGAGACCTTTGGAACTAACGTTGCGCATAGACAGTGGCGCCATCTAGCGGGGAGTAGGGTGAACTAAATTGTCACTACCTTACGCATACATACTGTCGCCCTCTGGCGGAAAAGTTCTGGTCCAAAAGCGGCACAAACACACTACTAATAATTGATGTTATTTTATAGCTTAGTGGGAAGGGATACACCGCAGCGACCGCTTCGCACAAGTGTGGTACAGGGACATACCTGTTTATCAGACTTTACTTTTATTGTTATAACATTGAAGTTAATGTGTAATTTTTTTGTAACAAGTCGTTGAACGTTTTTTTGATAAGAGTTTACCTACAGATTAATGTAAACCAAACTGAAATTACAATGATAGATTCTAATTCCGGAATAATATCTTCACTCATTAAAAATTCAACCCACGTGTAATTTTCACTAAAACAGTTCCGGTATATTGACTTTATCGACACATGATGCGCAGCTTTAACGTTACGCCAATAAAGTTTACGTACCGACAAGCGCTTACGCCGTTGACCTAGAGACTATTATTACTTGATCCGCGCGGAAACAGTCCTTGTCGGTCTGCATTGCGGGCAGTCCATGGGCGCCGTTGTCTTGTATAAAAGACTTCTCGTACAGCCTAGTGCGGCGATATCACGTCTTGAATCGACATTGTTTAGTGGTTGTTTTTTATGTTAAATCCCCATATTTTAAACATTTTCGGGTGTAAAACATATGTTTAATTTTGGCAATTTGGAATGAAATTAAAACAGGATAAGAACAAAGCTAAATTAAAAAGATTTTTACCATAATATTTTAAATATCGATATCACTATTTGCAATCCCTAAACTTTTTATTAGTTGTTTACTTAAAATTTGCTCTGGCGTGTGAGTGAGCGTCTTTGCGGACTAGGTCCGGCGGCCAAAAGGTTAACTTAACATTTGCATGCTTAACCAGCAAAATATGTCACTGTACAGGATAATCTCTCCTATATCACCTTGTTGTACCATATTTTATGCAAATAAAAGTTTTTTTTTTACGTTTATTTACCTTTATTTTAATAAATTCGCGATAGACCCGTCTATAAATGTGAGTTAATATCTGTTTTCTACCTTATTTAGTTATAGGCTGTGGTTACCTTAACTATGGCTTAAGATATTTATTCTCATACGAATATACATTATATTCACTTAAAATAGTACCTTTCTATACTACCTTTCTATAATATTCCTTGTTCGTCTCCCTCCTCCGTCTGTCAACCCAAATTAAATCGCTAAACTTTAAATCGAAGTCCTAACTGTTCAGCATGGAACACCCCAAGGTGCAATTTTAGGACCCATTATCTTCGTTGTATCTCTTCCATAGACTAGGAATCCTCTAGACGGAGTTTAGAGCAATTATTTTATGAAACTAATGCTGCCAACAATACTGGAGTGCGGGGGTCGAGGTGAGCGAGTCCCGTGCCGTGATTGGTCCGTTCAAAGACATGGGCGTCACACAAAGACACTTTGACTCGAAAATGCAGTAAAACTACCGTATATTTGAGGCAGAGGGGGTAGCGCTACTATGCTCAGTCTAGAGGATGTCTTGTCTGTGAACTCTTCTAATTATGTAATCTATCTTACCGTACCTTCCTGTAGTATTCCTTGTTCATCTCCCTGGTGCGGCCGTATGCCGGCCACTTGACGCGCAGATGTATGCGCTGGTGGTGCGTCTCCAGCGAACTAGCGCTCACGAACGATTGCTCGCACTGAGGAGAGGTAAGTAATGTAGTAATGTGGTAACCTTCCTGTAGTATTCCTTGTTCATCTCCCTGGTGCGCCCGTATGCCGGCCACTTGACGCGCAGGTGTATGCGCTGGTGGTGCGTCTCCAGCGAGCTGGCGCTCACGAACGATTGCTCGCACTGAGGAGAAGTAAGCAATGTAGTAATGTGGTAACCTTCCTGTAGTATTCCTTGTTCATCTCCCTGGTGCGGCCGTATGCCGGCCACTTGACGCACAGGTGTATGCGCTGGTGGTGCGTCTCCAGCGAACTAGCGCTCACGAACGATTGCTCGCACTGAGGAGAGGTAAGTAATGTAGTAATGTGGTAACCTTCCTGTAGTATTCCTTGTTCATCTCCCTGGTGCGCCCGTATGCCGGCCACTTGACGCGCAGGTGTATGCGCTGGTGGTGCGTCTCCAGCGAGCTGGCGCTCACGAACGATTGCTCGCACTGAGGAGAAGTAAGCAATGTAGTAATGTGGTAACCTTCCTGTAGTATTCCTTGTTCATCTCCCTGGTGCGGCCGTATGCCGGCCACTTGACGCGCAGGTGTATGCGCTGGTGGTGCGTCTCCAGCGAACTAGCGCTCACGAACGATTGCTCGCACTGAGGAGAGGTAAGTAATGTAGTAATGTGGTAACCTTCCTGTAGTATTCCTTGTTCATCTCCCTGGTGCGCCCGTATGCCGGCCACTTGACGCGCAGGTGTATGCGCTGGTGGTGCGTCTCCAGCGAGCTGGCGCTCACGAACGATTGCTCGCACTGAGGAGAAGTAAGCAATGTAGTAATGTGGTAACCTTCCTGTAGTATTCCTTGTTCATCTCCCTGGTGCGCCCGTACGCCGGCCACTTGACGCGCAGGTGTATGCGCTGGTGGTGCGTCTCCAGCGAACTAGCGCTCACGAACGATTGCTCGCACTGAGGAGAGGTAAGTAATGTAGTAATGTGGTAACCTTCCTGTAGTATTCCTTGTTCATCTCCCTGGTGCGCCCGTATGCCGGCCACTTGACGCGCAGGTGTATGCGCTGGTGGTGCGTCTCCAGCGAACTAGCGCTCACGAACGATTGCTCGCACTGAGGAGAGGTAAGTAATGTAGTAATGTGGTAACCTTCCTGTAGTATTCCTTGTTCATCTCCCTGGTGCGCCCGTATGCCGGCCACTTGACGCGCAGGTGTATGCGCTGGTGGTGCGTCTCCAGCGAACTAGCGCTCACGAACGATTGCTCGCACTGAGGAGAGGTAAGTAATGTAGTAATGTGGTAACCTTCCTGTAGTATTCCTTGTTCATCTCCCTGGTGCGCCCGTATGCCGGCCACTTGACGCGCAGGTGTATGCGCTGGTGGTGCGTCTCCAGCGAACTAGCGCTCACGAACGATTGCTCGCACTGAGGAGAGGTAAGTAATGTAGTAATGTGGTAACCTTCCTGTAGTATTCCTTGTTCATCTCCCTGGTGCGGCCGTATGCCGGCCACTTGACGCGCAGGTGTATGCGCTGGTGGTGCGTCTCCAGCGAACTAGCGCTCACGAACGATTGCTCGCACTGAGGAGAGGTAAGTAATGTAGTAATGTGGTAACCTTCCTGTAGTATTCCTTGTTCATCTCCCTAGTGCGGCCGTATGCCGGCCACTTGACGCGCAGGTGTATCCGCTGGTGGTGCGTCTCCAACGAACTGGCGCTCACGAACGATTGGTCACACTGGGGAGAGGTGAGAATATATTTAAAAACATGTTAATACTAGCATACAGTAATCAGAGATATATATAACTCCGTATAAGATAAATAAAGTCTAAGAAAAAAACGTGTTAATCGTGTGTCGATAGATGGCAGTAAATGTACCGTGACTACAAAATTGACAATGACAGGACCCCTGTGCGTCAAGCAAATCTTGTCAGTAGCAATGTAAAGCAAACTAAAGTAGGGCAACACTCAAAGAGTAGTATTGCGCTAAGAAAAGCAGCAATGTACAATGTACATCGAACCAAAACTTTTTTTTTTCGCTGAACGCGCCCTCTTACGTACGTCAATTCAAATTGTCACTCGCGGATTTCTCCATTGAAAATGTTAAAAATTGTTATTAATAGGTATGGACGGACAATTTAAAAGCGGTGTGTGATGTTGATAAAAATGATTAACTAATTTGAAGATCTCAAAATAAAATTAGAATGTATTGCTTCAGCAGGTTAGATGTCCTACTGGATTTTAATATTTTATTAGATTTCTCAGTTGGCACTGTAGGCATTGTAGGCATCTTAGCTTTGAGCATAATCGTATTTAATATATTGGTATTTAATGGTGACACAGCAGAAATATCTCTTGAAATAGAATCGATTCAGAATGTAAACATAATGTAAACAAAGAAGATGATGGCTGTCATTCGCGGTCCACATTCCACAGATAAAACACAGATGACACGCGATTTTCGAATTATTCGAACACAGTGTTGCTAACCCGCGATTTTTCAAATTTGCCGCCGTTTGCTACTGACAAGATTTGCTTGACCCAGTATATCTATTCTTTTTGCAGTAATATAAGTAAGGAAGGAGTGGTAACTCCATACATCAGTTTTCTTAATAATACGCGCATTATTTCGTAGTCAACATCTATACTTCGTTTTTTTAACATTAGAAAGAAGGTAAGCAATCTTGACATGTCTTTTAATTGAAAAAGCCTTTTTTAAAAATCAGTAACACACGTTTTAAAAATAAGCCACGGCAAATATGTAACAATTATGAATCTAATACGATCATTTATATTCTTCTGCTTTCATAAGTAATAGTTATTGATTTTTAAAAAACGTTTTTCAGTTAAAAGACATGTCAGGTTCGCTTACCTTCTTTCAAGTTCTTTCAAATGCTAAAAAAAAACCGGGCAAGTGCGAGTCGGACTCGCGCACGAAGGGTTCCGTACCATAATGCAAAAAAAAAAACAAAAAAAAACGGTCACCCATCCAAGTACTGAACACTCCCGACGTTGCTTAACTTTGGTCAAAAATCACGTTTGTTGTATGGGAGCCCCATTTAAATCTTTATTTTATTCTGTTTTTAGTATTTGTTGTTATAGCGGCAACAGAAATACATCATCTGTGAAAATTTCAACTATCACGGTTCGTGAGATACAGCCTGGTGACAGACAGACGGACAGACGGACGGACGGACGGACAGCGGAGTCTTAGTGATAGGGTCCCGTTTTACCCTTTGGGTACGGAACCCTAACAAAGAAACTATAGTGTGGTGGCTCTAAGGCGGAGTTACCTCCTCGCAGCAGAACTCGTGCTGTGTCCGCGCATGCGCCGCGAGCGCCTCCTCCGCGTCGAACAGCGCGCCGCACTCTGCGCACGCTCTGCAAGTCATATGCTGACATTATATCAAATAATCTAAACTACAAAACGTAATTCAAGACCCAAAAAAGGAAGAAATGTTGCCACTTTTTTACTAGCGCGTCTTGTATTTATGTACAAATAAATAAATAATAAATTTTATTTATTTTTTTCAATCGTAGGAGTAAAATTAGTAATAAAAAATGGAATCTTGAGCGTTGCGAGGGTTTCAAAGCACGAGGGTTAAACAAAATTTGCCCCCGAGTGAAACATAAAATTTTTCACCACACCAACCCGAAGCAAATTTTAAATGTAAAACATCAAACAAAATCAAACCAAATCAATGTTATTAAATATTTGTCATCCAAAATCATCATTTAAAAGTCAATTCTACCAGCAAACATAAGAAACTAACTCAAAATTTGCATTTGATTACTTTGTCTCACATGTGAATAAAATGCAACTTTGCTATCAGTTTTCGAAGTGCAAAGTAAGCCTTTCCGAGCTCGTGTGGTGAAAATTATCTTAGCGTGATTATTTATCAAAAGGAATTTACTATTTTACAAATAAATTATTGCAGTGGCAACATTGTCTTACTTTTTTTGGTCTTGAATTACGTTTTGCAGTATAGTTTAATGGATGAAATTGAGCCATCTACCATATTAAAGTTAAGACAGTAAAGTAAGAAATGTCTCAGACCATGTAGCATAATATAAATAACAATAAACGCGAGTTTAGTAACCGCGAAAAAAAATATATAAAATATAATAATACACAATTTTATAATACAGATTTCGCACATAGGGTACATCGCCAATTACTAGCCACCCCCCAATTACTGGCCACTTAATTTGATTTCTATTTATAGGTGAACAAAGTTCATTTTAGTATATAAGGTACGAAAATCCAATTATTAGCCAGTTTTCAATTACTGGCCACCTATTCCAAAAATGAATTCTATTTACAGATAAATAAAACTCATTTTCAGTATAAGGAAAATGGCCAGTAACTGAAATTTATCCACAACCCACTCGTTCAATAACTGGCCGCCTCTTACAAAAATGAGTTCTATTCACCTATACACAGAATTCATTTTAGTATAGGTGGCCAGTAATTGAAAACTGGCTAATAATTGGCGATGTACCCTACATGTTAAATAGTACGTCTATTTAGTACTATAATTGAAATAAGTATCATTTTTTTATATTCGTAATTGTCGGCCGAGGCGTTCTTATTTACTGGCCAGGTTTTGTACACTATTTATTTAAAAAAAAAGTGTTATTGGTTAAAAAAAGGCAACATTTTATAAAATTAAGTTTGGCGATAATATATAAGTTTAAAATGTACCATACTTTTCTGAAATTAAATTGAAAAAAAAAACTGTATGAACCAAGTATCAACAGGTCCAGGGCTAAATAGAGTACAAAACATTAGAGATGCAACGGATAGTTGTTTGGCCGGATACCGGATATTCGGTCTAACTATCGGCCGCATATCCGGTATCCGGCCGCCGAATATTTGGTCAGCGGAACTATACTTACATTTCGGTTTTACAGGTGCGCTTCTGCAGGTTTGGCCTGTTTCCTAGTGAACGTTCGCGCGGACACATTTCTAGGTTCGAAATGAGTGCGCGTGCAAGTCAGTGGAATGTTTAAATTGTTTTAAATTAATAAACAAGTACGATTATGATCAAGACTGTTTCTTAAATCCAATTAGTTTACTCCGAAATCAAGCAATTTTACTATCCGGTATCTGGCCGGCTAGTAGGTCACTATCCGGTATCCGGCCGGATATTAAAATCATGGCCGGATAGGCCGGATACTGGATAGTAACCGATTATCCGGTGCATCTCTACAAAACATACTAACTTTAAAGACGCGTCGCAGTGTGTCCGTCCGTCCGTGTGTCTGCTCATAGCCTCGGAGCTCGCGAACTGCACCCCGCACGACTCGCACGATAACTTCGACTTCGACAACTGAAACAATAAACATTTTTAAACCGATTTCAAGTATAAAAAATAAGGATGACCTTATTGTTTTCCCGGGACACAAATTATTTATTTATTTAAATTTTTTTGCGCAAAATATATACAACAATGTACAAATGGCGGACTGAATGCCAAATGGCATTCTCTACCAGTCAACTATAGGGCCAAACAGATACCTACAATTGGTGCAGAGAGAGTGAATTAAAACATATATATCTTGACGACCGGTCTGGCCTAGTGGGTAGTGACCCTGCCTGCGAAGCCGATGGTCCTGGGTTCGAATCCCAGTAAGGGCATTTATTTGTATGATGATACAGATATTTGTTCTTTAGTCATGGGTGTTTTCTATGTATTTAAGTATTTGTATATTATATATATCGTTGTCTGAGTACCCACAACACAAGCCTTCTTGAGCTTACTGTGGGACTTAGTCAATCTGTGTAAGAATGTCCTATAATATTAAAAAAAAAAATGATATTTATACCAATTTTAATCTAAATCGGTTCAGCGGTTTAAGCATGAATAGGTAACAGATATAATTACTTTTGCCTGTAAAATATTAGATTGTTACCTCTTTGTGCGCCTTCGCGTGGTGATGCCGCAGCCCCAGGGCTCCGATGAAGGAGTCCCCGCAGATCCCGCACACGTGGTCCTTGGAAGGGTGGTTAAGGCGCACGTGGCCATAGTACGAGGTGCTTTTCCTAGAAATTTGATAAGTACCTAATAATCACGAATAATCGTTTGAAAATAGGTCTATCAACTATTTCTTGTTGTTATTCTGTCCCATCAGCCAAGAGACAATAGTAGCATAGTGTCTTAGAAGAGCTGCTGTACCCTGTTCTACAAACGTGCTTAGTAGGTATCCCATTGTGGAAAGGCTTTATAACTACCAAAAAATCTAGTTTGGTTCATTTATATAGGAAATAACTAGTAACAAGTAACGAAATAACTAGTGACCCAGGAGACCAAAACCATGGCAACTAGTGACAAGAAAAGTTGATTCACCCAAATGCTTAATATAACACCTCTGTAGATGTAAGCTTAATTTAGGGTCCCTTACCAATGTCTTAAGGAACGAAATGACTATAGTTCGTTTTTTTTAGCATTAGAAAGAACTTCGCAGAAGTAAGCTTGTGGTTCCAAATCCGGCACTTTTAGCGGTAATAATTTGAAGTAAATTATATGTATTGACCGTGCTACATTAGATAATTCAATAATTATTAACAATTAAAGAGCCTGATAAAAACTGTACACTTGCTTCTGTGGAGTTCTTTCTAATGCTAAAAAAAACGAACTATAGAATTAATTTTATCAGCGTTTGGGCAGCTACACTGGCTACTGTTACTCGGTCCTCCAACGGAGCGGTAGCAGACATTGACGATGTTTTATGATATCGCCCTTAATTACTTTACGAGTTATAGCTAAAGAAAAACTGGGTCATAATTGAGATAGAGCAGGTATTGTCAGGCGTCGCGTCGCGTCGCAACAAGTAGCTACAATTACATCCGTCCCACATCAATTTTGGTGGCTAGCCATAAGCCGCGCGTGGCGCTGTCGCCACCTAGCGGCCATATCTGTCCTGATCGTAACAGACGCGTTTTGTTAGAGAGTGAATCTTCTGTACCTAGTACTATTATTTATTGTTATCAAACTGCACAACGGGACTTAATCGCGTATTGAAGTTTTAAGATTTACCTCCGACGTAAACGAAGCGAGCGGAAACGAATATCGACAGTCGATAAATCGAATATCGTTAGTGTTGTGTGTCGACAGAGTGACATCCCTAGTGCGCAAAACGTTCAAACTGATAAACAAGACCAAGTGCGGGTAGTTCGAAAAACTCGCGCGGCTAGAAGATGTTGATGTCAACTTGAGCCAGTCTTCTCCGAGACCACGGGGACAACGCCGTCCTCGAAACGTCGGAGGTAAATCTTAAAACTTAAATACGCGATTAAGTCCCGTTGTGCAGTTTGATAATGTTTAATAATAGTGAAAGTTTAAATCAGTATTATTTATTGTGTTTTAAAAATGAAACTCACGTGAATGTGGCGTCACATTGCTTGCATTTGAACACCTTTCCAGTGTGCATGAGATAGTGGTTCCGCGCCAAATGTCTGCGAACATACATTACGTTTTATAGTCGCACCAATAAAAGTCTGCAGCGTATTTGATAGACGCAGCGTAATTGTTATTTATACGTCATAATTTTGTTAGAAGTTTGACGTTTAAAATGACACTTGCACTGCGTGGGCTACCAAAATCGCTGCAGACTTTTTACGGTCTGACTCTAGTCTATATTTAGACAAGGGCAAGGATTTATATATATAGAACCTGAATAGCACTGTTACTCTTTTTGCTACTAAAAATTAAATCTTATCATCGAGCAAGACAAAACAGCATAGGAAACTAGAGAAATCGGTACGAAAGACTTAAGAGCATTTCGAATTAGACCAAGATAAGTCTGCAACGATTCTGATAGCACACGCAGTGCAAGTGTTATTTAAAACGTCAATCTTCTATGAAATGATGACGTATAAATGACACTTACTCTTGCGTGTACTATCAAAATCGTTGCAGACTTGTCTTGGTCTTGGAGACGCCTTGTCTATCTTTTTCTGTACAAAACAGTCTGCCGATTTTGTACGTTACGTACAAATAGCCATGTCAGATAAACGTCAGTCTATATACAAAAGCTTGCAGTCGAGCAAGGTTTTCGGCAGACGGGTAAGCTCTTAAAGGCGACTCCGGTTATTTAATTCTCTAAGGAAAGACCAGAATGGAGGCCCAGGAATTGCCCAAGAACGGAGTCAGTGGGATAATATGATTCGATTCCTACATACAAAAGAGAGTAACAGGACAAATAAATATGGACATTCTTACACAAATTGACTAATCCCCACAGTAAGCTCACGAAGGTTTGTGTTGTGGGCACTGGATCTATATCTAAATCCCTAAAGTCTTTTCTCCTATCTTTGCATTCCCTAATATTGTTTGTCATAATTTAATGATCAGTTGTCCTAACACTAAAAACCCTAATTTTGGTTTCCCTAATTATTGATTACTTATCCTAATGTTATTAAACATATTTTCTTTTTTGCGAGGGTCGCAGTTCAAACCCTAACCTAACCCACTTTTGTGGTAGCAAGTTCTAAAACCTAACCATTTTTCAGAATCTTACATTATGGAAAATAATCGTTATGACAATTGATCGCTAGGGCATGTGCCCATTAGGACAAACCAGTTAGGGCAAGTGACTTTAGGACAAACGTTGTTAGGGATTCAGAATGACACCCGTGGGCACTCAGACAACGATATAGTTATAATAATAATAAATATTCTTTATTGTGCACCAGTTAAAAATACACAGAAAATTAAATGCACATTAACCCTTTAACCGCCAGAGTCTGATATATAAGACATTACATATCCAGCCCATTTCGCCACAGTCTGATAAATAAGACAAAGATCTGATTTGGTTTTTACAGCACATTTACAACTCCCGTAACTATGCCAACCTTACTCTGCGTGGTACAATTACTGTCGGTGGCGACACGAGCACGCTCGATCAAAAATTGCTGGCGGTTAAAAGGTTAAAGCTAGGTAACAACAGGCGGTTTTATCGATAAGAAGCGATTTCTTCTCTTATACTATAAATATACGAAAATAAGAAAAAAAATACGTACCGAAGATATTCGAGTGATTTTGTATGTCACTTGGGAGTATTGGACTACAGTGGGGTATGCTTACTAGGCGCGCGTGACGAACCCGCACAGGGCTATAACCGCGAAAATCGAAGTTCGCGAATTGCGGGGATTATTCTCTGTCACTCTAATTACGCCTTCATTGGAGTAAAAGAGAAAGATCCCCGCAATATGCGAATTTCGATTTTCGCGGTAGCCGCTCAGGATGCAGCTGAACAGCATCTTGTGGTAGTCGAGGTGGCGGTGCCGCAGGTACTGCGTGCGGCAGTATATGTGGCACACGGGCATGCTACATGTGGCGTGCTACAGTCTGTGCTTACTTGGCGCGCGTCACGAACCCGCACAGGTTGCAGCTGAACAGCATCTTGTGGTAGTCGAGGTGGCGGTGCCGCAGGTACTGCGTGCGGCAGTATATGTGGCACACGGGCATGCTACATGTGGCGTGCTACAGTCTGTGCTTACTTGGCGCGCGTCACGAACCCGCACAGGTTGCAGCTGAACAGCATCTTGTGGTAGTCGAGGTGGCGGTGCCGCAGGTACTGCGTGCGGCAGTATATGTGGCACACGGGCATGCTACATGTGGCATGCTACAGTCTGTGCTTACTAGGCGCGCGTCACAAACCCGCACAGGTTGCAGCTGAACAGCATCTTGTGGTAGTCGAGGTGGCGGTGCCGCAGGTACTGCGTGCGGCAGTATATGTGGCACACGGGCATGCTACATGTGGCGTGCTACAGTCTGTGCTTACTTGGCGCGCGTCACGAACCCGCACAGGTTGCAGCTGAACAGCATCTTGTGGTAGTCGAGGTGGCGGTGCCGCAGGTACTGCGTGCGGCAGTATATGTGGCACACGGGCATGCTACATGTGGCATGCTACAGTCTGTGCTTACTAGGCGCGCGTCACAAACCCGCACAGGTTGCAGCTGAACAGCATCTTGTGGTAGTCGAGGTGGCGGTGCCGCAGGTACTGCGTGCGGCAGTATATGTGGCACACGGGCATGCTACATGTGGCGTGCTACAGTCTGTGCTTACTTGGCGCGCGTCACGAACCCGCACAGGTTGCAGCTGAACAGCATCTTGTGGTAGTCGAGGTGGCGGTGCCGCAGGTACTGCGTGCGGCAGTATATGTGGCACACGGGCATGCTACACGTGGCATGCTACAGTCTGTGCTTACTTGGCGCGCGTCACGAACCCGCACAGGTTGCAGCTGAACAGCATCTTGTGGTAGTCGAGGTGGCGGTGCCGCAGGTACTGCGTGCGGCAGTATATGTGGCACACGGGCATGCTACACGTGGCATGCTACAGTCTGTGCTTACTTGGCGCGCGTCACGAACCCGCACAGGTTGCAGCTGAACATCATCTTGTGGTAGTCGAGGTGGCGGTGACGCAGGTACTGCGTGCGGCAGTATATGTGGCACACGGGCATGCTACATGTGGCATGCTACAGTCTGTGCTTACTAGGCGCGCGTCACAAACCCGCACAGGTTGCAGCTGAACAGCATCTTGTGGTAGTCGAGGTGGCGGTGCCGCAGGTACTGCGTGCGGCAGTATATGTGGCACACGGGCATGCTACACGTGGCATGCTACAGTCTGTGCTTACTTGGCGCGCGTCACGAACCCGCACAGGTTGCAGCTGAACATCATCTTGTGGTAGTCGAGGTGGCGGTGACGCAGGTACTGCGTGCGGCAGTATATGTGGCACACGGGCATGCTACATGTGGCATGCTACAGTCTGTGCTTACTAGGCGCGCGTCACAAACCCGCACAGGTTGCAGCTGAACAGCATCTTGTGGTAGTCGAGGTGGCGGTGCCGCAGGTACTGCGTGCGGCAGTATATGTGGCACACGGGCATGCTACATGTGGCGTGCTACAGTCTGTGCTTACTTGGCGCGCGTCACGAACCCGCACAGGTTGCAGCTGAACAGCATCTTGTGGTAGTCGAGGTGGCGGTGCCGCAGGTACTGCGTGCGGCAGTATATGTGGCACACGGGCATGCTACATGTGGCATGCTACAGTCTGTGCTTACTAGGCGCGCGTCACAAACCCGCACAGGTTGCAGCTGAACAGCATCTTGTGGTAGTCGAGGTGGCGGTGCCGCAGGTACTGCGTGCGGCAGTATATGTGGCACACGGGCATGCTACATGTGGCGTGCTACAGTCTGTGCTTACTTGGCGCGCGTCACGAACCCGCACAGGTTGCAGCTGAACAGCATCTTGTGGTAGTCGAGGTGGCGGTGCCGCAGGTACTGCGTGCGGCAGTATATGTGGCACACGGGCATGCTACATGTGGCGTGCTACAGTCTGTGCTTACTTGGCGCGCGTCACGAACCCGCACAGGTTGCAGCTGAACAGCATCTTGTGGTAGTCGAGGTGGCGGTGCCGCAGGTACTGCGTGCGGCAGTATATGTGGCACACGGGCATGCTACATGTGGCGTGCTACAGTCTGTGCTTACTTGGCGCGCGTCACGAACCCGCACAGGTTGCAGCTGAACAGCATCTTGTGGTAGTCGAGGTGGCGGTGCCGCAGGTACTGCGTGCGGCAGTATATGTGGCACACGGGCATGCTACACGTGGCATGCTACAGTCTGTGCTTACTTGGCGCGCGTCACGAACCCGCACAGGTTGCAGCTGAACATCATCTTGTGGTAGTCGAGGTGGCGGTGCCGCAGGTACTGCGTGCGGCAGTATATGTGGCACACGGGCATGCTACACGTGGCATGCTACAGTCTGTGCTTACTTGGCGCGCGTCACGAACCCGCACAGGTTGCAGCTGAACAGCATCTTGTGGTAGTCGAGGTGGCGGTGCCGCAGGTACTGCGTGCGGCAGTATATGTGGCACACGGGCATGCTACATGTGGCGTGCTACAGTCTGTGCTTACTTGGCGCGCGTCACGAACCCGCACAGGTTGCAGCTGAACAGCATCTTGTGGTAGTCGAGGTGGCGGTGCCGCAGGTACTGCGTGCGGCAGTATATGTGGCACACGGGCATGCTACACGTGGCATGCTACAGTCTGTGCTTACTTGGCGCGCGTCACGAACCCGCACAGGTTGCAGCTGAACATCATCTTGTGGTAGTCGAGGTGGCGGTGCCGCAGGTACTGCGTGCGGCAGTATATGTGGCACACGGGCATGCTACACGTGGCATGCTACAGTCTGTGCTTACTTGGCGCGCGTCACGAACCCGCACAGGTTGCAGCTGAACAGCATCTTGTGGTAGTCGAGGTGGCGGTGCCGCAGGTACTGCGTGCGGCAGTATATGTGGCACACGGGCATGCTACATGTGGCGTGCTACAGTCTGTGCTTACTTGGCGCGCGTCACGAACCCGCACAGGTTGCAGCTGAACAGCATCTTGTGGTAGTCGAGGTGGCGGTGCCGCAGGTACTGCGTGCGGCAGTATATGTGGCACACGGGCATGCTACACGTGGCATGCTACAGTCTGTGCTTACTTGGCGCGCGTCACGAACCCGCACAGGTTGCAGCTGAACATCATCTTGTGGTAGTCGAGGTGGCGGTGACGCAGGTACTGCGTGCGGCAGTATATGTGGCACACGGGCATGCTACACGTGGCATGCTACAGTCTGTGCTTACTTGGCGCGCGTCACGAACCCGCACAGGTTGCAGCTGAACATCATCTTGTGGTAGTCGAGGTGGCGGTGACGCAGGTACTGCGTGCGGCAGTATATGTGGCACACGGGCATGCTACACGTGGCATGCTACAGTCTGTGCTTACTTGGCGCGCGTCACGAACCCGCACAGGTTGCAGCTGAACATCATCTTGTGGTAGTCGAGGTGGCGGTGACGCAGGTACTGCGTGCGGCAGTATATGTGGCACACGGGCATGCTACACGTGGCATGCTACAGTCTGTGCTTACTTGGCGCGCGTCACGAACCCGCACAGGTTGCAGCTGAACATCATCTTGTGGTAGTCGAGGTGGCGGTGCCGCAGGTACTGCGTGCGGAAGTAAATATGACACACGTCGCACTCGAACGGACCGATACTCTACAAAAAATAAGCCCTTTACAAAAACATAATTATCCAGTGGAAAACTATTTTGAAAAGTAACTTTGCATTAAACCTTTTTATTCATTATTTTCGCCTGTTAAAGTAATAAATAGCTCTTAAACAAAGCTTTAACCCTTTAAACGCTACGACTATCGTGTATGGCGCGTCATAGTGATAAATACTACAGTCTATTTACCTATCGGGCCAAACAACTATTTGTCGCATCTCTAGAACAGATATTTATCTTTTAATTTTGAGGTTGATCTTTGTATTCATATCAATTTATTATGATAGATTGAAAATATTGTACCCACTTAACAAGACTATGCTACAAAACGTGTTATATCAATGATTATGCTTACCGGATCATGCTTGGCCATATGGTTCTTAAAAGGCTGCTCAAACTCAAACCCCCGCCCACACTGCTCGCACTTATAATCCAGATTCAAATAATTACTGCTCTGCTTCCGTTCCTCTATCTCCTGGAGCTGCTCTTCGATCGTCAGTATCTTCAGCTTACAATCATGTTTCGACTCAAACTCGGCGTGATCAAAGTTTGGCAAAAAATTATTCTCCGCTCTTCGCAACTGCAGCTGCCATTTTGTCAAAGGCTTAGCGTTTCTCTTTTTCCCGGCTACAAAACGGAGGAGGTTCGATATCCTCTTAGTTTTCACTTCTTTATCCTCCTTTTTAGATTTCTTTTTGGTTTCTTTGACTGTTTCTAAGTTTTTAACGGAGATTTGACCTAAGTTTAAACCATCTATCTCTACAACTAGTTGTTTAGGCATTACTAGGTCATTACTATTATTTAGGTTCAGTGTGTCTTCAATATTATTTGAAACGTTATTTAAAGGATCTGTAGGTTCATCTTTGATTTCTATTTCAGTTTCAGGCAATTCCTCTCTGTCATCAAATGAGTCTTCGCAAATTTCTTTAGGTTGTGTGTTAGTCTTTTTTTCGAGTGAGCTGAATGAGTAAACACTAAGTGTTACCAAGTTCAGGGCTAGTTTGTGATAATTTCTGTCTATTGAGAGTATGTCATCTGTGGAAAGCTGAAATAATAATGCAAGAACTTTATAATTATGTATATACTACACTACAAGGAATAAATAGCTTTTAATTATTTTATTTACTCATATTGGCAACTTCATTAGTTAATCACAAGAATACATTTTTTGAACAGATATATTTTGGGTACACTCACCTGCAATAGCTCTTCAAAGGCCGCAAAAATATGTGACACACTCTTATGCCTTTACATATAAGATTGTGTCAGATATTTTTGCGGCCTTTGATGTGTAACATACTATTGCAGGGACTGTACTTACAAAAGTAAGTTGTTTCAGCATCTCTCTAAGCAGGGCCTGCGAGCGTTGGCAGCGGGCGCGGAGATCAGCAAACCTCAGTATCTGCACCCGGCAAAATGGACACAAGTGCTGCGGCAACCCATCATCGTCTGAGTACTGAAAATAGCATAAATTTTCAAGTCTACTTTTGGCTTAGGGATAACAGCCACCTCCATACCGATTGAGCTAGGTATATTTTTAATGACTTCTTTAAGTATTGGATGTGCACTACACATTTTTAGTTTGATATTTATGATTACCAATACCAAGCATTTTACATAAACATGTTACATACAAAAAATAACAATGTCTTAAAGTTAACTGTTATAACTGCGTGTCTGCTACTTAAAAAGCATTAAAACATTTTACCTCCTTAGCAATGATTCTACACTGTAATAATCCATTGTAACAAGCATTTATTAACTCTTTTTTGTAATTTTGCTACAAGGCAAATATTCCTAGATATTGCAATGCAAATCATACACAGTTCTGAACAACAATGCAGGATTTGCATAAATATTCATAGTAAGAATTGCATACAACAGTTACAAAAAAACAATGTTTCATGTTAAGGAAAGAACTTTACATTTCAAGCTCACTTGATTTTGCAGGTATTTAAGTATGATAATCTAAATTATTGAATTATTGATAAAGGTTGTCTGGAAGAGATCGCTTTTTAGCGATAAGACCGCCTGTTGTTTACCTCTGCCTGTATTTCTGTTTTCTTTTGTATTGTCTTCTTTTATTGAGGTGTGCAATAAAGAGTATTTGTATTGTATTGTATTCTATGTAAAAAACAGACGGACGGTATTCGGTACGGAGTGAAACATGTCGAGCGTTTTTCGACTTAAAATACGTGAGTGACCCGTTCTTAATATATTTAATATGTCTGTGTCTCAAGGAAGTTTTGTTATTAAAATATTCTATGTAAAAACCATATTTTAAAGAAGATTACTTACTTCCACGCCCATTAGCTGTATAAAATGCTCTTCAAGCCCATCAGGAATGCTATAAAGCTTAGTGTTAGTGGCCAAACAGACGCGGCACGCGCTCAAATCCTCAGACACCAATTGTACCCTTGAACTGGTATTCATTGTTGTTCTACAGCTTAATTATAGTTTATAGAAGATGTATATTCATTATAAAGGTAAGTTCTACCAAGTTAGAGCTTACTGTAGATCGCTACATGTAAATAAACTTTAGTCTTGTTAGTAATATGTTGAGCGGATGTTTTTGTAATTATATGGAGAGAATAGATTTAACTACAGATGTTTTAGTGATCTTTACAGATCAAGCACAATATACTGGTAATTTTCTTAACATTTTACATTTCAGCGTAAAATAATAATCAGAAAAACTAAACAACCGAATATACAACGATCTGCGATCATATATACAACGATACAGCGACGCTCATACATACTGACATGACATGTCAAACTGACAGTGACAGTTACGAACGGCGGCCATATTTGTCTTTGATTAAAGATGCGTTCAAGTTCAAATGCTGCACAACTTATGGGCTCTACAGACGGTTGGGATTTATCATCATTTTTCTTCTTCCTCGCGTTATCCCGGCATTTCGGCACGGCTCATGAGAGCCTGGTGTCCGCTTGACAACTAATCCCATGATTTGGCGTAGGCACTAGTAAAGCGACTGCCATCTGACCTTCCAACCCAGAGGGTAAATTAGGCCTTATTGGGATTAGTCCGGTTTCCTCACGATGTTTTCCTTCACCGAAAAGCGACTGGTAAATATCAAATGATATTTCGTATATAAGTTCCGAAAAACTCGTTGGTACGAGCCGGGGTTTGAACCCGCGACCTCCAGATTGCAAGTCGCACGCTCTCACCGCTAGGCCACCAGCGCAATCATAACGGAATTATACTCTGGCAAGATCACTTTGTCAATTAGAAAAGGCGCTAATTTATATTTTCTATAAGAGAACAACCTATCACGCCTACATTTTTAATAAAATCAATACAAATATTTAATTGTTCCTAACTATTTACTGTAATATAATATTATGTTATACATATTATATTTATTTATTTTTAATTATTTAATTAAAAATAAACGAATCAAAGCAAGGAACATAGCTGCGGTGTTATACATCAAATTGTGTCAAAATATGTTAATTAATGTTAATATCTAGACGCAAATGAGGACTACCTACTTTTGTATGGAAAGACAGATTCGGACCGGACGTCCCGTGGTCGTCCATCAATAAATGACTACAGTGCTATGCATCGATAGAGTGGATGAGACTGCGCACATACAATGAAAACTAAAAGTATAATAAATTAATTTATTTTTCGTATTACTTATTACTAATAAGTTATTTATAGTTACGGTTACATTTTGACAGACAATAAGTGATAACAATTATTCTTGATTTCTTAATTCTTAAACTATTGGAGAATATACTAAAAAAATTATATATTAACACTTGTAGGATTGCGTAATTTGTATGTCATGCATTGCATATAATAATTATGATTATTAAATTGTATTGTTGTTTTTTTTAGGGTTCTGTACCTCAAAGTCCTCAAAAGGAAAAAACGGAGCCCATAGGATCGCTCGTCTGTCTGTCCGACCATCCCCCCCCCCCCCTTTTTATCTCCGTAACTAATGGGATTAAAATTTTGAAAAATACATAAAAGTTCTTTACCTACATATGACAGGAGAACCTATTAGAAATTTGCAGTCAATCGTGAGTCGGACTTAATTACTTAGTTTTTGATCCGATCCCTACGGGTTTTGTAAAGCATAAAAAATACTTTGTTAAAAATTGGGTAAATGTACGAAACCCTTGGAACACGAAGTCCGACTCGCACTTGACCGGTTTTTATACATACCAGCACTAACACATAAACCTTACGTGCTAATAGTGTTGTTAGTATTATTTTCATGTGAATATACATCCTAATATTATACAATTCTACATATTAATCTCTCTGTGATTATACTGATTATACAATTATATCACCTGTTTCATTACGAGTTATGTCATAAAATATGTACTTACTTGTTTTATATTATTAAATAAAGAAATACAATATTCTAATTGGTGTGTATCTTTTCATGTTGAACTAAGTTAATCTTCCGGGCAGCTGTGTAACTACATTGATCACATTTGAACGGCTTTTCTCCAGTATGTTTTCTAACATGAAGTGTTAACTTATTTTTCTCTTCACTAGTAAAACTACATTGCTCACACTTGTATGGTTTCTTCCCGCTGTGTTTCATTTCGTGGCGTTGCACGTTTACTAATTTGCTAGAAGCATAGCTACAATGACCACATTTGTAGGGCTTGTCTCCAGTATGTGTTTTTATATGGACTTTTAATTGACACACTTTTCTATACGCACAACTACATTGCTCGCATTTGTATGGTTTTTCACCAGTATGTTTCATCTCATGAATTCGTAGTTCACCTTGTTGTCTGCTAGTAAAACTACAATAAGCACATTTAAATGGTTTTTCTCCACTATGTATTCTTTCGTGAGACCTTAAACTACTTATTTGTGCACAGGCATAATTACACTGTCGACATTTGTACGGTTTTTCACCAGTGTGTTTTCTTTCGTGGGTTTTTAAATCAGATAATCTGATACTAGCAAAACTACAATAGTTACACTTATGAGGCTTCTCACCCGTGTGCTTCATTTCATGACATAGTAAATTGTCTTTTTTAATACTAGCATAACTACATTGGCTACATTTGTACGGTTTTACACCAGAATGTGTTTTTTTATGACGATTTAACTTTGTTTTTTCTACACAAGCATAACTGCATTGGTCGCATTTGAACGGCTTTTCTGTAGAATGTGTTAATAGATGAACTCGTAAATTAGGTTTTCGGTTAGTAGAAAAACTGCATTGATCACATTTCAATGGTTTTTCTTCAGAATGTATTAACTCATGGACTTTTAAGCTAGGTTTCCGTTTAGTTGAAAAACTACATTGACCACATTTGAATGGTTTTTCGTCAGAGTGCATTTTTAAATGACTTTCGAGATGGTTTCTCTTCTTGGATGTGTAGTTGCAGTGCTCGCAGCGGTAAAGGTTCTCACTGTTGTGTTTCCTTGCGTGTATAGCTAGAGCGTTCTTTTTGAGCGTTGTGTAACTGGAATGGCCACATCGGTAAGTCTCTTGTGTGTCGCTTTGTTCCTCCTGCTGTGTTTGCCCTGCAACAACACAACTTCACATAACTAACAGTATAAGTAACACTTAGTTACAGTATGACTAGTTTGCGATACATGGAAAACGAAATGACAAACTTAGAGCGTCCGTTTAGGGCATCCGCACAGGTTTCATTTTACCTAGGTAAAATCCGCTGCACGCGCAGGCATCCGTTCGCGGCTTTCTTACAAAATTTCGTTAACTCGCTGACCCGCGACAGCTAGGCGGACACCGTTAACCCGACTGGGGGCTTTTGTTGTATATAATCGACAGTTATATTAGTTAAATGTGCGTGACGTGCGTAATCGCATCCAATATGAAGACCGCCCTAGCCATATTTTACTTTTTAGATTAGATTAGATTAGATATATTTATTTCTTAAAGAAAAATACACAGTATTTTACACAAAAGGATAAAACAAAGGCTTTCACTAAAAGATTTTAGAGAAAGTAAAAGATTTAAAACTATTACTACGGGACCAACCTCAAAATCGTAATTAAAAATTGACTGTCCAGATGTCAATCAAATGGGAGAGCCCGTAATGCATGTTGGACCAAATACGTTCTGGTCGACATGGGAATTTAGACATCATTTAGAGCAACATTAAAAGTTTATAATTTAGAGTCTAATTATAAATTTTAGACAAACTGCTAATTGGATAAACATACAACAAATCCACAATAATCTTAAAAGGCAGGGAAAGAAAGAAATAAAATACAACAAAAAAAAAAATACAAATATATAGTTATTTAACGCTACAACCTATTACATGTGGAATAAGAAGACATGCAGGCAAAAAAAATATTGGTTGCTAACATTAGATGGGCCAAGAAAACTACGGAGTGCACACCAAACATAGCGCGGCGTCACGGCAGACCTTGAAGGAGATGGCGGCACGATCTTGACGTATTTCGGAAAGATAATATAATATTGCCATAAACCGAGACGCGTGGAAGAAAGAGAGGGAGGCCTTTGCCCAGCAGGGGGTCACAACAGGCTAACAAATAAATAAAAATAGGATCTTTACTGTGCATAATGTCGCGTCAATCCGTGGCGCTGGTTGTCAGTGGGGATCAGAAAGATTTATTGTAAATGCAGTAGAACCTCGATCATCTGAATGTTGGTGCGAAATTGTTGATTGCTGTTGCCCATATGTGATTTGTTTCATCTAACAATGTTAGACTGAAAAGTGGATTCCTGAGTGAAGCAAGGGTTTCAAAGCACGAAGGTTAAACACATACATAATGCTAACTGTAAAAGATTTAAAATCAAATCCAAATTAACAATACTACATGTTTATCAAAATACTTTAATGTTATTAGGTTTTAAGGTTGTTTATACGACAATGGTTTCACTCACTTGAATTCGCGAAGTACTACAAGTCGCTGTTGGCGAACAGCGACTAAAAATTCAAGTGAGTGAAACCGTATAAACAATTTAAAATATGTCTCACGAAAGTTTAATATCGATTAGGTTTTAAGGTTTAAGTTAGGTTGATGTTATGTTACATATATTGGTTACTATGCAATTGCAGAGCGCACGTTTGATCCATATGTTATTTAATACCTGTATTGGCTTAAATAATCTAGTTCAAAGGCATTTAATCATCACAAATGTAAAAACAGAATAAGCGTTGGCCAGAGTTGATTATCGTTGATTTTTTCATTGTGATTGACATCGTGTTTACAATTTATAAATACAAAACACTTTCTACCTGTACCAAAGCCCATAGAAATAGACATCATTTATTGGTAATAAGGTATTATTACAGGTCACAATTTTCAAACATATTTCTCATCTTCTTACATCTATTATATACACCAATTAGGATAAGTATTACACTATTCTTTATAATCTTAAAATACTCACAAAAAAACAGATTCATACATTGAAAAGTATAAGTTTTACCTTTATTAAATGGGATTTGGATATTGTTAAAAAATATTTTGGCGTTTTTGGCTTTCGGCGTTAGTGAGATCATTTGTGTTTTCCCCCCACGTATATACCATCTCTATGTTATTTGAATAAACTGCATAATAATACATTCATTAAAACTAATGAAATGAAGTAATGATAGTTATAGACCGCCCATATTGAAAGCAAAGGCCTACAATTATAATAAATGTTAAAAAAAATGTTTTACCTGTAGCTGCACAGACTTGCTGCTCCATTAGCTCAGAGCCAAGCATCAGCTCGTGTTTGACAGCATGTCCGTACAGCCCGGCTTGTATACCCTCCGTTTTCTCACAGCCATTTACACCCACACCTGAGCATGAGGTTTCTACTTCTACAGTCAAGGATGGCTTTTCCATATGACTGTCATCTGATCGTTCCTTCATAAACACATCTATGGGTTCGACTTTTACCACATTTAAGGAAGATGGCTCATCTTTTACAACACACACATTATACCACGAAGCGTCTTTTACGCGTTCGTTTTTTATACTTTCTATAGACACATTCAATGAAGGCTTTACTTCTATATCATATGTAGGTTCGGACTTAATAAGAATATCTGAACACGACGGATCTATTACGCATACATTGTCGCTTGCGGGCTCGGTCTTTACGTTCACTTTCTCATACGCTGAGGTCTCCATTGTCAACTAATACGGTTATTTTTACTATTTAAACATAAAAAGCAACGGCATGTATCTTTAAACTCTTTATATAGTTACAAATTCACGGCTTAATTTTCTCAAAGTAATCCAACGATTGACAATGAAATGACATTTCCATTCATGACATTTTGTTTCGTTCGTTCATTATCTGCAACTTGGAGGATATAACCAACGGAGACGCCATGTCTAAAATTTTCGGTACAAAATAGTCTGCCGTTTTTTGCGGGGGAGGGGCACATCAAATGTATAGGTACGTCATGTCAGATAAACGACAGTCCAGTCAGTCAGTCGTGTCAGGTTGACCATTGGCCGCCTATTTTTGACAGAGGGGAACGCCTGTTAATGGCGGCTCCATTGTTAATTACTCCGAGATCTGCAATGTCAATTTTTTTCTCGTTTGAGTTAGGCTTGCAGTATGTGTTATTATTTTAGGTGAATAAAAAGTTCAATCAGACATTCACCTCTATAGTAATTATTGACTATACCAGTAGTCAAATATGGGCCGTATCCACTGCAATGACGTATATTTGAAATATAGTAAAATTGACCAAGTAGTGGTAAAAAAGTATGTTTTATGTCTTCATTATATCAGCGATGAAAGTAAATCCATGCTATTGCAAAATATAGATACCTTCTTCTTCCTCGCGTTATCCCGGCATTTTGCCACGGCTCATGGGAGCCTGGGGTCCGCTTGACAACTAATCCCATGATTTGACGTAGGCACTAGTTTTACGAAAGCGACTGCCATCTGACCTTCCAACCCAGAGGGTAAACTAGGCCTTATTGGGATTAGTCCGGTTTCCTCACGATGTTTTCCTTCACCGAAAAGCGACTGGTAAATATCAAATGATATTTCGTACATAAGTTCCGAAAAACTCATTGGTACGAGCCGGGGTTTGAACCCGCGACCTCCGGATTGCAAGTCGCACGCTCTTACCGCTAGGCCACCAGCGCTTTTTTTTGCAAAATATAGATACCAATTTGACGAAATTTTCTGCGAATTCCAGTTTTCTATCTGATGATTAAGTGGAGGAGGAAAAAAAAAAAATTTATTTCAGACTAAAGGTCCATACATTGTTAGTGAACATTAAAACCTTATTACTAGTATTAGTATAACATAAAAATAGACTAAAGTAAAACTAAACAATAACTGCATGCAGTCTCTGCCAACGGCTGAGCATGGGGCCGTTTTCGCGCTCCATAAACACGCTCAGAATGCTGTTGGGGCTACCGCGCAGGCGACGCATCAGTGAAGCGCACCTCTTGCGCATTATCGCCGCAAAGCTGTCAATTTGTGCCTCGGCAAACATACCAGAGGCACTACAAAATCGCGGCAACCCCATCAACACCCGGAACGCGTTATTATATTGCACACGTAGGCCGTTGTATGCCTTCTGCGTATAGTTGGTCCACAGGCTGCATGTGTAGAATGACTGACAGTACGCTTTGAAAAGTGTAGTCTTTACTTGTACAGTACATTTTGCGAACCTGCGGGCCAACATGTTGCATCGGACAGCCAACGACCTACGCTCTCGCTCAATATCTATGTCATCACTCAGGTCGTCAGTGACCCAGTGACCCAGGTACTTGAACTTAGTGACAAAGTTTAAAGGGACATCGTAGAGTGCCACTAGCGGTACCGTCGGATAACTTTTCTTACCGGCTTTAAAAATCATCACTTCGCTCTTTTTGACATTATACCTGAGTCCATGGGCCACAGCATAGGACTCGCATATTTTTATCAACCTTCTCATCGAGTCGATTGAAGGGCCGAGCAGCACCATGTCATCAGCGTAACTATAATTGTTGGCGGCGACTCCGTCAATGTGACATCCGGCATAGGTACTGCTCAGCTCCTCGATGAGTTGGTTGACATACAAATTAAACAGTTTTGGGGAAGACAACCCACCCTGTCTCACCCCACACATCAAATTATAGTTACTGGAGACTGTGTTACCCCATCTTACAAAATTATTTTGATGTAAATACCAATATTTAAACAGAGCTATCACTTCCCTAGGTACATTTGTTTCATTTCGTAACTTGGCCCATAATATATCATATGATACAAGGTCGAATGCCTTTGATAAATCCAGGAACACACCATAAACCGGTGTATTCCTACTAGTGTAGTACTGGACGGTATTGGTAAAAAGATGACTGGAAAATCCAGCTGAATTGAAATAAAAATATATTTGTATAAATAGGTATGCATAATAGTTATTCTATAAAGTGAATCACTTTGAGCCTATTAGACATACAAATCTAATAACCAGACATAGGAATTCGCGAATTAAGACTTTATGTTTGTGCACTTATGGTACTAATTACAACAAAATAGTTACGAATTAGTTTTCAATTGCCTAAATTTTGTTGTAACTAGTACCATAAGTGCACAAACATAAAGTCTTAATTCACAATTTGCCCCGCGGATTCCTATGTCTGCTAATAACATTTTTTTTTTGTATGCATATGGCGACTGGGTTCCGTCTATTTGGCATAACTTCCGTGACCCGAAACGCATCTGGCATAACCTATTTCGTAGAAATGTATTTCGACGAATGTTAAATTTGCAGAAAGCTTCAGTTTGTATAATATGCAATAGGCCGAATGTTTGCAAGTCCGAATCTTAAATAGACTACTATTATTTTGGCCGACTTTTGATACGAATAATTTTATTTTGCGTTTGTTTAAATGTCCGAAATGTGATTTGCATAATCTGTTTAGCATAATAGGATTTAGGCGAATATTTACATCGCAGAAAACGTATTTCGATTATTTCTATTTGGTATAACTTGTATGATCTAAAACGCATCTGTCATAAGCTACATTTAGCAGAATGGCACATAGCATTAGCGCCTGCGCGTTGCTACGCAAGGGCGAAGGGGCTGCTATGCCCGTAGCGCCGGAGCAGATGCGGAGCCCAACAAAAAAACTGTTGCTAGAAAAGTGGGTTAGGTTAGGTCAGAACTGCGACCCCACGGAAACAATCTATTGCCAGAAAAGTGGGTTAGGTTAAGTTAGATCTGCGACCCCACGAAAACAAACTGTTGCCAGAAAAGTGGGTTAGGTTAGGTTAGAACTGCAACCCCACGAAAACAAACTGTTGCCAGAAAAGTGGGTTAGGTTAGGTTAGAACTGCGACCCCACGAAAACAAATTGTTGCCAGAAAAGTGGGTTAGGTTAGGTTAGAACTGCGACCCCACGAAAACCGACTGTTGCCAGAAAAGTGGGTTAGGTTAGGTTAGAACTGCGATCCCACGAAAACAAACTGTTGCCAGAAAAGTGGGTTAGGTTAGGTTAGAACTGCGACCCCACGAAAACAAACTGTTGCTAGAAAAGTGGGTTAGGTTAGGTTAGAACTGCGACCCCACGAAAATAAACTGTTGCCAAAAAAGTGGGTTAGGTTAGGTTAGAACTGCGACCCCACGAAAACAAACTGTTGCCAGAAAAGTGGGTTAGGTTAGGTTAGAACTGCGACCCCCAAGAAAACGAACTGTTGCCAGAAAAGTGGGTTAGGTTAAGTTAGAACTGCGACCTCATGAAAACAAACTGTTGTTATTCAGCGAAATGTAACTATGAGACATAATAGTTGCGAGTTGCGAAACATTCGGCGAATTAATTTCAGCCAAAAAATATTGGGCCTACAACATATATGATTTTCGCAAGTATGCAAAACATTTCTATGCCATAAGATTTTATGCTTGTAGTACATTATGCTTAATGGCGAATTATGCTAAAATAAATTATTACAAATAAAATTATGCGAAATGAAACAGATACCAGGTCTCGATTTGGACATTAAAATTATGCCAAAAGACACTTCGATCAATAAAAATTATGCGTAGAGCACGTATGCGCAACAATCCAGTACCAAGTGACTTTATGCTAACAGTATATTATGCCTAAAGTTATTATGCACAATAGAATTATTACAAAAAAAATTATGCCAAAGATAGGGGAACCATGGCGACTTTATAGTTTATTAAAATGAACAAAAATTTATTACATTAAAACTGCTAATAACATTTGCTAAAATTTTTAGTGTTTATTATTTTATTGTTAATCCTATGTAAATTGTAATTTAATCCGATGTAATTTGTAATGCGATGTGTTGGACCTATGTTGTCTTAAATAAACGGATTTATTAATAACGGGATCCTATCTCGTCGCATAATAATTGATTGTCATAATGTAATGTTACGCATAAAACTCTTTTCGCATATTTTTTTCTCCAGCTGAAGCAGCAATTATTTTCTAAAATATTTTGCATAGGTTGTATAGTAAAGGGTAGGTTAGGTTAGGTTTGTGTTATAATTTTTCAGCACAATAACAATTATGCGAAATAAGTTTTATGAGTAACATTACATTAGGACAATCAATTATAATGAAACCCAATATGGACCCGCTAATAACCTTATATAACTACATACAGAAATTCAATCTATACACGTATTTAAATTATTACTTCATTATCAAATGGCAAAGCATTCAGATGTGTCCTAATACATTTACATTGCAAACATTAATCGGTGTGGGTAAGCTCATGTCTCTTCAAACTCGCCAATTTCGCGTAAGTTTTTTCACACGTGCCACAGGGATAAGGCTTCTCACCGGTGTGTGTTCTTACATGCTTTTTTAACAAAGACGGTTGCTTGAACTCCTTTCCACATACATCGCAAGGAAACCTTCTGTCTTTCGAATGTACTTGCTCATGGTTTTTTAAATCATCCAATTCTGTGAACACCCTAATGCACTTGCCGCAGCGATACGCTTCTCTAGTATGAAGTTTTTTATGTAAATTCAACGCACTCTTTTGTGTAAATCGCTTTTCACATACATCACATGAAAAAGGTTTCTCGCCAGTATGAATCAGCTCGTGTTTCTGCAAGTCGTACATTTTCAAAAAGCGCTTTTGACAAGTTTTGCAGGCGTGAGGTTTTTCACCCCTGTGACGCCGTTCGTGAGCGTTCAAATGGCCCAATTGCGCAAATCGCTTATCACATGTACCACAAGGATAAGGCCTCTCGCCTGTGTGAGATCGTTTGTGTACTTTTAATTGATTCCACTGTGTGAAGCTCTTTTCACATGTTTCGCAGGAATATGGCCTTTCCCCGGTGTGGATACGCTCATGTGTTTTTAAATCCTGCAATTTCGCAAATTTCTTTTCGCACGTGCCACATGAATAAGGCTTCTCGCCGGTGTGCGTTCTTTTGTGATCATTTAATTTAGATGAATTCTTGAAAGCTTTTTCACATACATCGCACGAAAATCTCTTTTCTTTTGTGTGTATTCGTTCATGCTCCTTCAAAGCATCTTGATCTGTGAAGTTCTTATAACATACTTCGCAGAAATAGGGTTTGTTCGCGTGATTTTGTTTGTGTAATTTCAATGGATGTAGTTGTCTAAATTGCTTTTTACATACGTCACAGGCGTAAGGTTTTTCGCCAGAATGGATTAGCTGGTGTTTCTTCAAATCGTACGTTGTCGAGAAGCGCTTTTGGCATGTTTTACATTCGTAAGCTTTCTCGCCTCTGTGACGGCGTTCATGTGCTTGTAATATACTTAGCAGTCTGAACCGCATATCACACGTTTTGCACTGGTAAGTTTTTTCGGCGTGTATTCGTTTATGCTGAGTTAAGGCGCCTAATTGTGGAAATTCCTTTTGACAGACATCGCACGAGTATGAGTTTTCTATTTTGTGTGTGTCTGCACTGGCCGGGGCTTGTGTCTCGCGTGCCGTCGCTAGTCCTTCACCTGAAACAAACACTGATTTTTAGGGTTCCGTACCCAAAGGGTAAAACGGGACCCTATTACTACGGGTCCGTCTGTCACCAGGCTATATCTCAGGTCCACTTCTGGGGTCCATGGTGAATTGAGGCAACACCTCACCTTGGTGGCTTTTGCTTGATGGTTTCAGATCTTGACCTTGAAACGTACCCGAAGCGCGAAACTTCTTAGTTTGTGTGATACACACATAATTGTTTGATCAGATTGAATGCTCCGTTACTCAGTAGTCAGAACAAAACTTAAAACTAAAAATGGAAAATACTTATAAATAAAAAAACTATATTAATAAATAGAACTGTGGCAAAAAGCTGGTCGATACCATCGGTGACCAGAGAGCTGGCAGCTTTCTCTCGCAGGGCATCAGTATTGCCATTCAGCGACGGAATGTTGCCAGCATCTTTGGCACAATGCCGCGGGGACCTTTTTTTGATTTATTTTCATTTAGAGTAGTTTAGTTTTAGTTAGTTTAGATTAATTTTAGTATTTATTATATCAATTGTATCTATAAATAAATAAATATTATAGGACATTTTTACACAAATGGACTACCCCACCCCCACGTATGCTGAAGAAGGCTTGTTGGATTGTGTGTATTATACTTATAATACCATAGGCAGTTTGAGCTTTACCTTGGTGTTGTTCCTTTGCTTCTGTCTCGCTCCCGCAAGCTGGTGTCGTCTCGCTCTGGCTTGTTCCCTCTCCCTCCTCTCGCTCTTCTACAAACTCCGCCTCGACCTTGATGCACACTGCCAACAACAATTCGAAACATTCAGAGTAAACGCTAGTGGCCTAGCGGTAAGAGAGTGCGACTTTCAATCCGGAGGTCGCGGGTTCAAACCCCGGCTAGTAGTCGACGTCAAAGATATGTTTACAATTTTGCACCTTACTCTCTTGTAATAAGGCAAAAAATGTAAACATATCTTTGACGTCGACTGTACCAATGAGTTTTTCGGAACTTACGTACGAAATATCATTTGATATTTACCAGTCGCTTTTCGGTGAAGGAAAACAGTGAGGAAACCGGACTAATCCCAATAAGGCCTAGTTTACCCTCTGGGTTGGAAGGTCAGATGGCAGTCGTTTTCGTAAAAACTAGTGCCTACGTCAAATTATGGGATTAGTTGTCAAGCGGACCCCAGGCTCTCATGAGCCGTGGCGAAATGCCGGGATAACGCGAAGAAGAAGATTTACCAGTCGCTTTTCGGTGAAGGAAAACATAGTGACGAAACCGGTTTCCGGACTTCCGGAGTCCGCACTCCCAATCTCATATGAGCCATGCCATGGCAAAAGCCAGGACAACGCGAGGAGGGAGATGGTGAAGAGAAAAATTAAGAGGGGACAAAGCAAAATTACAGATTTATACACGGTGTAACATGAGGAAACCGAATAATTTTAATCATGCATTTCTGAGGTCAAAAGAAGTAAAAATTTAATATGAGTTTAGGTCAATTTCGCCTAAAAAAAATTTTTTATTGTTGTGTTTTTTCAATTGTTTGAATGTATTTGTACCTTTTACACTATGTAACAATAAAAAATTGTTTTTTTTTTAATTAAAATGATCTCTGAAACTAGGCGAATTTCAAAAAAGTTTATAGGACATTTTTGTCTCTAAATATGATCAGGAATACGCTGTTAAAATTATTCGGTTTCCTACACCGTGTATATTGAATTTTTATCAAGGAAAAATGCAATGTACATTTTTTATCAAGGAAAAATGCCATGAAAAAATCTACAATAATATATTTGTGAGGGCAGCCTCTAAGTAAAAGAGTGCGAGTCGGACTCGCGTTCCAAGGGTTCCGTACATTACTCAATTTTTTAACAATGTATTTATGTGGAACGTGAATGAAATGTCTTTATAAAAAAACCCGTAGGGGTCGGATCAAAAACTAAGTAATTAAGTCCGACTCACGCTTGACTGCACATTCCTAATAGGTTTTCCTATCGTCAATTTTGTGTATTTTTTTCAAAATTTTGACCCAGTTTTTTCGGAAATATAGGGGGGGGGGGGAAATGGACGGACAGACAGACGCATGAGTAAGCCTTGAGTTCCGTTTTTTCTCCTTTTGAGTTACGGAATACTAAGAATTACGAAAACATATCTAATTTTCATATCCAATTGTATATCTCATGAGTAATAATATATATGGTATGGTATGGTACAGTGAGACGCCTCATTCTGTTCTCGTATGTTTCTTTTCTTTTAATGAATGTATTAATTATACAGGATATTGACTCTTGGAGACCTTATACATCTCTAAGGATAACTTGATAAACTATATAATCTTATAGTTCTGACACCTAGAGACATTTACACCTCTAAATATTATAGATTTTTTTTGTGTGTGTTTTTTTATCTGTATTTTGTATGTAATTCGACATATACATCTCTTAGTAATTGTAATACGTTAGATTGAATTGTTAGTTTTATTTTATAAAATTGTTGATGTTATTATTTTTGCTTTTATGTAAATTCAATGTTGACGTGTAAAAGTGCCCTTGTGGCCTATTTGCTGAATAAATGTTGATGTTTGATGTTTGTTTGAGGTATGCATACCATAGCAGTATAATGGTGAAGGCCAGATTCGAACCGTCTTTAGCTAACGCTATGAACCCCTAGGCCACACCGCCACGCTGAAATAGTCTCAATTTATGGACTATCATTATGACCTCTTAGTAAAACTAGGCGTCACTCAGAGCTACCGGGAATGCAAATCAAACTACAAATCAATTCCTATTTCCCTCACCCTCTAGCAGAGCTTTTAATTTTATGACATCAATAAAATAATTATCCATGTTTTTTGTCAAACACTTGTTTTGCCACAAAATAAGATAAATAATAGATGCAACGGATAGTTATTTGGCCGGATATTCGGCCGGCGGAACTATACCTACATTTCGGTTTTTCAGGTGCGCATTCTGCAGATTTGACCTGTTTCCTAGTAAACGTTCGCGCAGACTCATTTCTAGGTTCGAAATAAGTGAGCGTGCAAGTTAGTGGAATTATTAAATTGTTTTTTAAATAATAAACAAGTACGATTATGACCCTGTCTGTTTCTTAAATCCAATTTGTTTACTCCAAAATCAAGCAATGTTACTATCTGGTATCCGGCCGGATAGAAGGTCACTATCCGATATCCGGCCGGATAGTAAAATAATGGCCGGATAGGCCGGATACCGGATAGTCACCGGATATCCGGTGCATCTCTAGTAAATAATTATGATCCAATTACTCTACAACTTTTTACAGGTATTCACTGTGTTCTGTAAACACCAAACTACCATGTAGCATTCCAGTCTCTGCCTCTGCTGCCTCCGGGGCCTCCTGTTTTATTTCTGCAGCCTCCATGTCCAGTGACTCCTGTTTTATGTCCGCAGCCTCCATGTATGGTGACTCCGGTTTTAGGCCCACGGCCTCCTTGTCCGGGGACTCTTCCTTCACCCGCACTTCCTCCATCCCTATTCGAAATTCAATATATGTATAAATATTTTAAAAAATATGTATCTTTCACTATGATCCCATTGATGGGTTGGATGGCAATATAAATTTAATAAATATTGAGAAATAGAACGCTGGAAGTTGGAACACGTTTACATTTGGTATGCAATTCAATTTTGCATGTCAAGGTGTTGACGATTCTACCACAGAATAAATAATAGTACTGTACAGGCATGACCATCGGCCGAATATCCGGTATCCGGCCGCCGAATATTCGGCCAGCGGAACTATGCCTACATTTTGGTTTTTTAGGTGCGCATTCTGCAGGTTTGACCTGTTTCCTAGCGGAAGTTCGCGGGGACACATTTCTAGGTTCGGAATGAGTGCGCGTGCAAGTCTGTGGAATTATTAAACTGTTTTAAAATAATAAACAAGTACGATTATGACCGTGTCTGTTTCATAAATCCAATTTGTTTAGTGAAATAATGGCCGGATAGTAACCGAATATCCGGTGCATCTCTAGTGCCAACCCTAATAAGTGCTCGGAGCAATGCTGAGCCGAATGGAACAGAGTATGCCCAATAAAAGGACTGTCTCCCCATTGACAATAGTAGCATAGTTTGTTACAAGAAATGCTGTACCATGTTCTACAAACATGCTTAGCAGGTGTCCCATTATGTATAGGTCTTATAACTACCACAAAAATGCTAAACTGGTTAATCCACTCTAAATCGCTGTTTGTTTTAACAAGATGGAGTCCGCGACCCCCTTATCAGGAGAGTCCTTATCTCCCATATTTACAGCTAATTACCTGTATCCAGTAAACTTAACTACGATTATGACTACCGCACTACACCACAACAACACGGAGATTCCACCAATAACAATTTTTACCAAAACCGCTGGCAGTGGCGTGGCAGAATCCTCATCTCAATATGTCAATGTCACTCATGTCATTGACACACGCAACCGTCAAAACTAAATAATAACAGACGTAACAGACGTTCGAACATGGCAAACCCTACTGGGCTATAACCGCGAAAATCGAAGTTCGCAAATTGCGGGCATTTTTCTCTGTCACTCTAATTACGCCTGCATTGGAGTAAAAGAGAAAGATCCCCGCAATTTGGCGAATTTCGGTTTTGGCGGTAGCCCCTCTGTTTTGCTTCGGATCTAGTATGTGTTTTAGTAAGTACCAACTTACTAAAACACATAATACTATAGCTGGTCAAGCAAATCTTGTCAGTAAAAAAAGGCGCGAAATTCAAATTTTCTATGGGACGATATCCCATCGCGCCTACATTTTTCAAATTTGCCGCCTTTTTCTACTGACAAGATCTGCTTGACCAAGTATAACTAGGCATATAATATAATACTCACTAGGTGCTAGAATACTTAGAGTCTGTGCGGAAAGAGAAGAGTCGTGGCAGAAACGGGAACTAACATTATAAATTTTATATGGCAATCCAAGGCCCCTACGTTTATTGTTCTATTTGACGGCGCAGCAACTAGTATCATTTCTCTCTCCTCGCTCTTTTAAAATGCCATTTGTCAAAAAAGGACAACCATACTGCTGACAAGGTGAACTTCAAATCAAGTGTTGCCTTTTTTGATGCATCCAGGCTGTGTATGTGTGCGTAAAAGCATGTATGTGTGCTCTTTTAGGGATGTGAAAAGTCGATTTTAATCATGTTATACATCGATAAACGCTACACAGCGGAACGAAATAGCTATTAATTGAAGCTTCAATATCTTCGTTAAACATATACATAATTGAAATGTTAATGAATAATAAATATATTAAATATTTCAATTATTGCGGAACACATATCTTAGTAGGTATTTATGTATTTTAATTAAATATCTGAACTTTCCCTTGGTTCCCTGCTGGGGCGTGACGATAAAATTGTGATCTGATAACCATAATAAAGAATAAAAGCGTTTTTGTTCATTTTAGATATCATCAAACCTTTGAAGTAAAATTAAAATTGTAAGAAATGTCGATAGTTTATCGATATGACTTTATCGACATGGCTACAGCAAGGTGGTGTTAAATTGTTAATCGTACACTAAACAAAACTGGCAACAGTGACAGCTCGCTGAGGCACCGTCTATATATATATTATGTCTATGTGGCAATCAAACCTTTGACACCTCTCTTGTAAAAAGTAAACAAACTTCTGTCATTGTCATTGTATATTTTTATTAACAAAAACCGCAAGTTTAATGTTTAAAATATTTTCAAAACACGATAAAACCGTACATAAAACCACAAGGAAAATTATATTTAACATTGTTCGGTTTTGTCAGACTTACAAAAAGTCGCGGAACGTGATTCCGCTATTCGCGGGTATTGATGTTGTATTTAATATTAAATAATTACCTATTTAATAAGCCCCCTAAGTAACTTGTCTCCGGTACATAATCGGTAAGTATATTCATTCAAAATATATTAATTTTCATAAATATGCAGGTCATTCATGATCTTTAAAGTGGTAACAGACTATCGCACCGGACCGCGACCTTGGTGCGGTGCGGAGCATTTATCGATAGTCTGTAAGCTTCCATCGCACATAATTATTATTAATAGCGGTGCGGTGGGCATGCACGTCGCACCAACTGACAGGTAATAATAATACTGGTGCGCTCCGCACCAATTTCCATAGTGTGTAAGCTGCGTCGCACTGTTTGACAGCGGGGCTACCGCGAACTACATTCGACGTCTAACCTCTCTGTCGCACTTATAAATTCGTACGTAAGTGTGACAGGGAGACAACACGTCGAAAGTGGTTCGCGGTAGACCCTCGGCTTTCATTTTCAGTGGAATGTTAAAATACTACTATGACGGGAGTACAGCGATTTTTCTTGCTAGGTTTATAATTAATTTTGTTGATATTCTCTACCTTTCACCATTCACACTGACTCTGGCAAAGGCCCTAAAGGCTGCCATTTCTCTAATATAATATATATATATATCATGTGATCAACATGGAGCCCGAGATCATAGGTGACGCGGAAAGACAATCCATCATTGAAATCTTGGAATTGTATAAAGATTTCCCATGGTTATGGGACTTAAACCACGCCAAATATTTTGATAAGGACGCTCGCTCGCAATCATTCGAAGTCCTTTTAGAGTGCTACCAAAAATACTTTCCCAATACAACGGTCACCGATATCAGGAAAAAAATTGAATACTTAAGATCATGTTACCGGCGGGAGCGAAAAAAGGTTGGTAAATAAATCAAGTTTTTTTTAAATTGTATTTAATAATGTACCAAATAAAAACAATAAATCATCACATACAAAAATTTTGCTAACTTCAGGTGGAGTCCAGCAAGACTACAGGAGCTGGCTCAACGGAAATATACCAACCGAATCTCTGGTACTACCCATATTTAAATTTTCTGCAGGAAAAAACGGTTCCAACCACAGTTCCAGTTGACAACTTTCCAACAAAGGATGTTGAGGTAAACATAGGTAAACATTTCTAGAGTCACCAGAATCTACATCCCAGCTTTTGACACACACAGTGCCTTCTCCGTATCTGTTATCCCCTCCTAACCAAACTCCCTTCCTACCTGCCTGTCCTTCCCAAGTGCCGCAACAACCATCAACAACATCTTCATCATCGCAAAAATATTTTCCTCCGTCATCACCCCAGCAATCCCAACATCCATCACGATCACCAGAATCTACATCCCAACTTTTGACAGCGCCTTCGCCGTCTCTGTTATCCCCTCCTAACCAAACCCCCTTCGTCCCAGCTTGTCCTTCCCAAGTGCCGCAACAACCATCAACGCAGCCTCTATCATCATTACCTCGTAGGAGTATTATTCTCCAAAAAAATAATATATTCAGAGGAGAGTTAAAAGACTTAAACAAATTTGTGATATTAAAAAAATAGCCTCATAAGATATGTTAAGAAAAATAATCAGAGGAGAATTAAAAGACTAATAAATAATTAAAAATGTATCTGATTTTAGAATAAGGAGATATCTCAAGGAGATATTATAAAATATATATTCAGAGAGAGATTCAATCAAAGCCTTTAATAAATATCTGACTAAAAATATTGTCTCTTGACACATAGGTATGTAATATATGTAAATGTATGAGTATATTCTGACCATCCTAAATTTTCATTCCAAGTTACTTATCAAGTATGGATAGCTTATAGGGATGTGTATGCATTCTTATTGCAACGTTTGTGCATAGTTAGTGTAGTCAGAGTCTACTCAGAGGCGAATCAAAAAAAGACAATTAAAGATCAGATTTTTATAAAATAGCCCCTTGAGATAATATATTATGTTAGGTAACTATATGGGACAGTAAGCTGCAGAGGCTACCTTTTCTCTGCAGCTTACTGTACTATTTACACTTTTAATTTTCAAGTCCAGTCAACCTATTTGATTTCGGTACCCCTTCATAATGTGGCAAGTTATGAAGTGGCCCCGAAATCAAATTGGTTGACTGCACAGTTTTCACATTTTGTAACTATTATTTGGAAAGGGTCTAGTGATCCTACAAATGTTAGCCAGTTTAGTGAGTCATGGGGAGTCTGTATTTTACTGACACTAATATTATTGTTATAAATAAGTATAAGTAACATATATTTCTTCCCTTTAATACTGCCAAAATTGGTGTGACAGAGAGGTGACTGATAATAAAATTACTTATTGTTAATTATTATTAGGTATTTAGTATGATCATTCTAATTAGGTGCCATAAAAGCTGTGATTCATAAATAATAATAATTAGATTATTAATAGCATATTGTTTTATTTCTCACATTAGGTACCTACACATGTTTGTTGTTGACACAAAAGTTGCTGTTTTATTTTTTTATTCCAGATACTAAAAGGTTTTCTAAAGTAAAAGTAAGGTAAACATACTAGTACTCGACATGCTATTGCCCGATAGATGACACCTTGCTGTCATCGCTATTGACAATGACTTGAGTTTCAAGATGACATGTACTGGGACCGCATCGAGCACCAGTATGTTTACCTTATGTCAAATATGTTCCAAAGTAACACAGCATGAAGTTGGTGAACCTTGGTAATAAATCTATGTATTCCTAAGGTTTACTAACTTCATGCTGTTTCTATTGATACTAAGTGCCAAAAATATGTACACATTACCTAAATATATAGCGACCTGTCTAGCCTAGTGGTTAGTGACCCTGCATATTAAGCTGATGGTACCGGGTTCAAATCCTGGTACCGCCATTTACTTGGGTGATGACCAGGGAAATGAATTGTTTCATTTGTTATACACAAAGTTAGCTACATAGGTATGACAAAAGATACAATTGTTTCACCTTTATATAGTCTTTGAGAGCTTCAAAGATAGCTTGGCAGGTCTCTGGTATTATTTCTGAGAGCAGTTGGGACGATATGCTCGTGCAGAATTTCAGTTCTCTTAGGTCTCTGCCAGACGTTAGATATTTTAACGTCGCCAACAGCCTCTCTTCGGCTGTCACCGCTGCCCTCAAATGTGTATCTTTTTTTGTAATATGTGGTTTGACTAAACTTAACAGCTCCTGAAATAAATCTGGTGACAGGCGGAGATATATTTTAAAATCTTCGTCATCCAGCTCTCTAATGAGCCGTACGTGACTATATGCCTTTCTGTCTCTTAGGTAAAATTTGGCCCATTCCTTTCTCTTTTTCTTTTTAAATATAGGTTGAGTGGTAGTGGCAATTGTAGCCACTATCAAGGCGATTTTAGTTTGTTTAGATAACACTGGAGGCATTCTTATTTGAAAACATACATTCGTGGTGTCATAGCAACTGGACGGCAATGTAGCCAGTTGATGAAATAAAAATATGCAGGTACAATGCTTCAAAGAAACTGATTTGCAAAGATTTTCATGCAAAACTATGGATTGTGTTGTTTTAGGCTCTCTACCTACCTCTAAAAAGCAAAGCCGCATTGAAGCCCTTAAGATTTAATTTAAAATGATAAAGGATTCCATTGCAAAAATTTGATGAAAAACACGGAAATATGGGACACTTGGCAACACTGGCGCACGTGTGCGGCAGTCTGTAAGCTAGGATCGCACCGTTTTGACGGTCCGGTGCGATAGTGTGGAAGCCCACGGCAGTAAAGCAATTCCTAGAACCGCTCCAAGGTCGCGGTCCGGTGCGATAGTCTGTTACCACTTTTAAAATAACTGACAAATAGTCTTGATACTTGCCATTTTATGCATATTTATATGTAATTTCTTTTGCAGGATTGTGTAAAAGTACCTACGGTATCTCGAATAAAAGACCGCTAAGTAGGTGATATGCAAGAATTCGTAATCTACGTGCCGGATTCAAGCATATCCAGTTCAGATGAAGATAGTTCTATGAGTGTCCCTGGTTGTTCTGAAGCTAGCTCATACATAAGTGACATTGAATATTTTAATTCAGACTTCGATTACAAAGAATAAAACTTTTTCTAATAAAATATTTCTTTATTTGTAAGTTCGTTTCCTAGGTTCTGAATAAAACTTTTCTAATAAAATATTTCTTTATTTGTAGGTTCTGTTAGTTACGAAATTATATTTCATATTTAGGAGTGACTTTTCGGCGAAGTAAAATATCGTGAGATGAGAGAACCGGACATATCCCAATAAGGCCTGTACTGTGCAAATGTACACATACATTACAAGTCAAGTTTACAGTGGGTGAAATATATCCCAGAAAAAATTACAGTTCTATTGCCCAATTACTACCAGATCTACCCGGTTTTAATAACTGTTGGACTGCACAGATTAGGCAGTACATAAATGAGACTCTATCTTGTTTGGTACTAAAATTACAGTTGTATTTGGCAGATTCTTAACTAGTTTTAGCAGTTTTGTCAATCGCACTGTCACTTTTTGGTATCTGAGACATAAAAACAAGTGTGTTTTAATAAGAAAACTAGTGCCTGCGCTAAATCAGAGGATTGAGTTGACGAGCCGACACCACCACCAAATTCCCTTTAGTAAGCCGTGGTAAAAAACCGGAACAAAAGGGATTCAAGTATCATGACCTTTAGTGTCGTACTATAATCACGTGACTAGTGTTGTCAGCATAGCAAAAATCATAAAATAGCACTGGCGCGCCCTCAAATCCCACGACTCTTCTCTTTCCGCACAGACTCTACTCAGTTTTATTTTATGAATAAAGTTAGTTTTTAATTTATTTTAAGAATAATTATATTCTCACCCAGTGTATTTCTGAACGTTTTTCTTTTGACAGTTTTGACATTCACATAAGTTTATCTTGTCTGTGGATTTAAAATAACCTTTCGTGCATGGCTCTCATTGTTGTAGAAAAAAAACATAAGTGAATAACAAATGTTTACTTTTAGAACAAGTGTTCGTTATTTTCCATATAAATAGAGAACACCAGTTTTGTGTAGACGCTAGTAATGTCTCAATCCGTAAACATAGTATCGGCTGAAGAGTCCACGAAGGTTGTAGACGACACCACGGCCGCAGAGGCTTCCGATTGGGCTATGACTACCTCGACCCCTCGGGTGCTGGGCGGGTTAATCCTGCCTCCTGAATTCCTGCGGACCGAACTCCCAGAAGTTGCTTCAGCTGTTAATAGTAAGCTTACACCAGTGCTAAATCCATACAGTATTAAGGCTTCGCCGCGTTTTCCGGGCGGCGCGTGAGCTGGGCGCGCCGTTGTACATATAAAACGCTCACGCCTCGACCGGAAAACGCACCTGTGTGACGCAGCCTTTATAGTTTGGCCACTTAAATAAATAATAAATATTATAGGACATTTTTACACAAATTGACTAAGCCCCACGGTAAGCTCAAGAAGGCTTGTGTTGTGGGTACTCAGACAACGATATATATAATATATAAATACTTAAATACATAGAAAACAACCATGACTCAGGAACAAATATCTGTATCATAATACAAATAAATGCCCTTACCAGGATTCGAACCCGGGACCATCAGCTTCATAGGCAGGGTCACTACCCACTAGGCCAGACCGGTCGTCAAACTCGGCCAGAGACTGTCTCTTTTCAAACATAGACAGAGAGATCACAATGTCTTTGCCACATGCTAGTACTTACACCCAATCTATGTAAGTTTATCAAGAAATTTTATCTAAATTGGTTCAGCAGTTGAAGAGGTAATAAACAGGCAAAGTTACATATTCATTAGTAAGTAAATGAATGAATGAATGAACGTTTATTCACAAGAACATATGGTACAGTACAGTGGATGTTATAAATTTACAATGTTGACCCTTAATATGTTCTGCCATAAGGCATGTGAAAATTGTTTTAATATTCTTTATTGTGCATCATACAGTTAAAAATTCACAGAAAATGAAATACAGTTAAAAGCTAGGTAACAACAGGCATAGTAGGGATTTAAATATGTCCAGTATGTTTTTTTTAAATTTATTAAGGGGCTTTTTCAAGTGAACAAATAGTATACAGTGTGTGTTCACCGGCAAAGGATTAACAATGTGCATTTGACAACCTTAGTTATAAGAATCCTTAGAACTGCTAGGTGTAAAATTCACTTATTTTATTTATTTATTTAATCTTTATTGCACAAAAGAAAAATCTTATAGTACAAAAGGCGGACTTTATAATATACAATTGAAGGGATGTTTACAAAAACAAAATAACTGCTTATAACTGAGTTATTCTATGTAATCAATGTATGGGAAAATGAAACAAATTAATATAGTTTTCAAACCTGTGTGACGTGATACATCTAGGTGTACTGTTTAAAATTCACCACTCTCCCCCCCCCTCCACCTGACGCTCGACCCCCCCCCCACCTTGAAATGTGTCCCCGTTGGTAGTTTTTTGGCATTCTCACGAAAACTATAATAGATATCAAAAAAGTGTCAAGGACAGAATTAAACCTCATTAAATTTAGAACAAAAATGGTCCTATGTGTTTTATTATAAGTTGGACGGTATTCAAGCTATAAGTACTTGTATAACCTTAAAATAACAAAATAACCATACTAGTATGACGAAATGCAGAATATCTTCAAAACGGCTAGACCGATTTTAATAAAATATACCTAAAAAATCACCGCAGTGAAGCCAGCTATCAAACAAAAGAAACTACATCAAAATCGGTTCATCCGTTTCGGCGTTATGAAGTCACAGGTAAACACAGAAATACAATTTTTTTTCAACTGCACCCAATAATTTTGTAAACCGATTAATTTTGATCAATTATTCTAATGGGATCATGTCCCTTGAAGTTTTTGCTTTACGAAAAGTTAAAAAACATGGAAAACGGCCCAGTATTTTTCAAATTATCGGCATTTTCCCGATTTGTGAGTGGTTTCGTGTTATCACGCGCACGAGTTGCCCTTGACCCCTATAAAACGGGGGGTAGGGGAGGGGTTGTTATCAGTCACTTATCAGAAGTTGACCGGTACACATATCCGCATATTTTCCCGTAAAGAAGACCTGTGAAAAATGGAAACCACTGAAGCTGAAGTCCGCCAAGTCGTCCAGCTCAGCTCCTGCAAGAGGGGCGTAGCCAACGTTCAGTAGCTGCCACGCTGAATTTAAGTCAATCTACAGTTTGCAGAGTTTACCAGAGGTTCCAACGGACTGGATCCTTTACTTCAAGACCAAGAAGCGGCCGCAAAAAGTGTACATCAGAAAGGGACGACCGCTTCATTGTCACAACATCTCTCCGAGATCGACACCTGACAAGCGTTGCCATCCAGCAGCGTCTGCGTGAGATACGAGGAGTGGCTGCCAGTGAGTGGACAATAAGAAGAAGACTTAAGAAAGCGAACTTGATACCCAGGAGGCCTGCAACGGGGCCCAGATTGCTGGCGCGACACCGTACAGCCCGAAGAGAGTTTGCAGAAAATCATATGGACTGGACCATTGAGCAATGGACCCCAGTTCTCTTCTCGGACGTGTGCAGAATATGCTTGAATGGATGTGACCGAAGAGGAAGAGTCTACAGAAGGCCAGAAGAACGGTTCGCCCAATGTTGCTTCTCCGAAAGGGTCGCCTATGGCTCATCCATTGCTCAATGGTCCAGTCCATATGATTTTCTGCAAACTCTCTTCGGGCTGTACGGTGTCGCGCCAGCAATCTGGGCCCCGTTGCAGGCCTCCTGGGTGTCAAGTTCGCTTTCTTAAGTCTTCTTCTTATTGTCCACTCACTGGCAGCCACTCCTCGTATCTCACGCAGTCGCTGCTGGATGGCAACGCTTGTCAGGTGTCGATCTCGGAGAGATGTTGTGACAATGAAGCGGTCGTCCCTCTCTGATGTACACTTTTTGCGGCCGCTTCTTGGTCTTGAAGTAAAGGATCCAGTCCGTTGGAACCTCTGGTAAACTCTGCAAACTGTAGATTGACTTAAATTCAGCGTGGCAGCTACTGAACGTTGGCTACGCCCCTCTTGCAGGAGCTGAGCTGGACGACTTGGCGGACTTCAGCTTCAGTGGTTTCCATTTTTCACAGGTCTTCTTTACGGGAAAATATGCGGATATGTGTACCGGTCAACTTCTGATAAGTGACTGATAACAACCTCTCCCCTACCCCCCGTTTTATAGGGGTCAAGGGCAACTCGTGCGCGTGATAACACGAAACCACTCACAAATCGGGAAAATGCCGATAATTTAAAAAATACTGGGCCGTTTTCCATGTTTTTTAACTTTTCGTAAAGCTAAAACTTCAAGGGACATGATCCCATTAAAATAATTGATCAAAATTAATCGGTTTACAAAATTATTGGGTGCAGTTGAAAAAAAATTGTATTTCTGTGTTTACCTGTGACTTCGTAACGCCGAAGCGGATGAACCGATTTTGATGTAGTTTCTTTTGTTTGATAGCTGGCTTCACTGCGGTGATTTTTTAGGTATATTTTATTAAAATCGGTCTAGCCGTTTTGAAGATATTCTGCATTTCGTCATACTAGTATGGTTATTTTGTTATTTTAAGGTTATACAAGTACTTATAGCTTGAATACCGTCCAACTTATAATAAAACACATGGGACCATTTTTGTTTTAAATTTAATGAGGATTAATTCTGTCCTTGACACTTTTTTGATATCTATTATAGTTTTCGTGAGAATGCCATAAAACTACCAACGGGGACACATTTCAAGGTGGGGGGGGGTCGAGCGTCAGGTGGAGGGGGGGGAGAGTGGTGCATTTTAAACAGTACACCTAGACGTATCACGTCACACAGGTTTGAAAACTATATTAATTTGTTTGTCTGAAAACATATAATGACTGTATTATTAGAGCGGTTGACACTTTTTTAAGAACATTGTTAATCATTTCAGGTGTCAACCAGTGTAGTCAGTTATGTTGTTTTTGTAAACATCCCTTCAATTATACATGCCCTAAAAACTAGTGCCTGCTCAAATTTGTGAGTTTAGCCACAGAATAAATAATAGTACTAGGCACAGAAGACTCACTCTCTAACAAAACGCGTCTGTTACGATCAGGACAGATATGGCCGCTAGGTGGCGACAGCGCCATTGCTTTAGCTTAAGTATATCCAGCCTTGTTTAACATTTTCTTCCAAGGAAAACCCCAAGATCAATACTAATACCACGGCTTTATTTATTACAGATGCAATACGCACAAGTACGCGAGTCAGGCGGGCGCCTGTCTATCTGCAGCCGGTACTCACACCACACACAACACAACATGGCAAACGACAACACACACCAACATACAAAAAACATGCACAACACGTAGCAACACAGAACAATCTCATGCTAGTAGCAACACCGCAACGAAAAAAGAATATACAGAACCTGCGACAATATCAAAGGAAATTTAAATGCTGCACATGTAATGTACAGTTCCCAACGAAGGAAGAGTTAAAAAGTCACAACCAGCTAAAGCATCAGCACATGTGCGACGACTGCAAGATAGGGTACAGTACTAAAGAACAGCTACAGGACCACAAATGTATGTTTTGTAAAATTTGTAACAAATTATACTTAAACTCATACAGCACATACATCACTCATTTTAGGAAGTATCATTACAAACCCAAGTTCACATGCTTCCCTTGTGATGAACATTTTAATAACGAAGATATGTTGACGGTTTATCGAGAAAGCTATGTCGCTTTTTACGCACACTGCCCTAAGTGCGATCAGAGGTTTAGTTCTTTTCTGTGCTACGAATGTGGGGAGGCTTACACAAATATGGATGATCTCACTAAACATATTCATGGCTTAGCAAACAAGTGCAGCGTATGTAAAGCAGAATTTGAGCACGATTTTCTTCTGGCTTCACACATGCGAACGCATTCTTGTCCAGTTAAGAGCTATACGAAGAAGCCAAAAGTAAACGAAATAACAAAAGATATAGAAAGTCAAGAAATTAAAGAGCCTAAGGATACTAGAGTAGAAGAACATGTAAATGCAAAGGAAATCTTTTATAAAGCAGACGGTGAAAGGGAGTCGATTAAAGATTTAGAAATTAACTGGACAGATGACGCTGTAAAGCAAGAACCTGAAGATATTAAACAATTTGATAAAGAAGTGAAAATTGAAGCTGATGGGAGTGAGTTAAGCATAAACACTGGACACGGACAGACAAATATGTTTGATAAATGTAAGGTCGACAAAACAAACACAGATGGAGTCAAGAAAGAACAAGAGAATTGGTATGAATTCAATATAGAACCCACAGAGATTCATTTTGCGTCAGAGGTGCAGAAACCAAAGCACCAGAGGATAATAATAATTTGTGAAGATTCTGAAAATATGAATGAGAAAATGAACAATAGTTTAAACATTGTAGAAGAGCAAACTGATACTAATGAAGAGACAGAAGTTGTTGAAGCATCCGCAGGCACAGGACCATGCTTGGTTAAAGTGGAACCCCCGGAGGTACCCGATGGAGTTGTTAGTAGCGAAACATGCCTTGCGTGGCCATGGGACAAAACAGAGTGTACATAGAATTACTGTTTAGATAACAAATAAAAGTCTTCTATACTGTGATCAATCTATTATAAATATTTAACACATTAAATTTTTATTTTATTTTATTATAAGTACCTACTAGAAATTAGATAAAATGAAAAAAGATTTATGTATTCTTAGAAAATATAATACAGTAATTTTATACATTTGGCGCGTGGCGTTTGCGGTAGACCGTACAGAAAGAACACTTCCTACAAACCCGAAGTTTGACAGCGGTTCAGGGTCGAATCATGATATCCCTTTCTAATATATGGCACTATCCCTTTCGGCTAGTTAGGGTTGTCAAAATTCAAGTGATTATCTTATCTGTGGTGGTGCACGCAAAAGATGCTACTTAAATCATCTGTGAAGATGCACAAGGCCTAATGATGATGGTGCACGCAAAAGGAAGTTAAGTGGTGCCAACCCTAATAATTGCTCGGAGCAATGCTGAGCCGAACGGAGCCGAGTTCGACCGAAATCAGGAGTGTCTCCGCACTGCCGGTAGTTCTGATTTTTATTATTAAACGGTTTTATTTAGCTTGACCACGGAATAACTAATAGTACTACCGTACAGAAAATTTACTCGTTCACAAAAGTCACATTTAGGTAAAAAATTATACCTATACTTACTCGCCGCCTGCAAGCAAAATTTAAACTTATATAGCTACGTAACCGCGCACGAACCGTGAATCTTCCTTGCGCGCTGCAGTTTTATGACCGAGCTGTGAGTGTCGGCACAGGGTTGAAACTTGTCAAGATTTTGTACCTATACCTACCGATTTATTATTTTTAAGATTAATATGTAGGAATTACAAACGTTGATTCTGTAAACATATTTTTTTTATCCGGATTAGAGTATGTCTGATTCTTCCGGAAGTAGGGGGCTATTCATAAATTACGTCATTTCAAATTAGGGGGGGGGGCTGGAGATCGGATGATGGTAGCATGACGTAGGAGGAAACGGGGTCATTCGAAGCATGATTTTAGGGAGGGGGGTCAAAAATTGTCAAAAAACGATGACGTAATTTATGGACAGCCCCTAGGTAGGTATGCCACAGCCGTATTCCTTTGAAAATATGTCGGTCAGTTCCTAATATTGTTTCTAGGCAACCAATATATCATTTTAAATTGATCTAAAGCACTTTAGTTTTATGCAAACAAAACGAATTAGTTATCGAATTTGATTAAATACTGTATTTATGTTATGTTTTAAAGTTTAAATTCACCTTTCAATATCGTCCAGAATTTAATAAAATGTTATTCCTGCTTCCTTGTTCTTCAGACATCCGTAAACAGAACAATATCTTTTATACGGATTAGATCGATATATAGGTTTCGAAGCCATTGTGTATTTTCAATTTTGCGCGAGCGCCACGTGACACAACTATCGTGCGAGCCGAGCGGCACGCAGCAGCCCACTGCCATACTCCTGCCCGGGAGGAGCGCTAGCCAAATGTACCTAAACTGTATATTTCATAAACGGTAGTTTTAATATTTTATTACAGTTTATTATCACAAATAATTAATCTCAAGAAGTTTTATCTCTTACGACACCGACGTTCTTTGAGGGGTGAGTCGTCGTACTAAATGTATGGGAGGGTTTGAAGTTCATGTTTGGGATATTTCTGCTTTTATTTAAAAAAAAGTTATTAATGTAATTTTACTCATTGGGTAACGCACTTTCGATATCAATTTGAAGTTTTCTGATATATGTTATATTTATGGAATTATCGCCTTACACGGCTACACTTAACGATTACACCCTATATAACACTAGATTTATTTCTTAAAACTAGATTTACAGTTTCCTTAATCAATCAATCAATCAATATATTTATTGCTTACTTTACATAAGAACTTAACTTAGGTACAAAATGCGGTGTGGTACATTGCTATACATATGAATATATTTTTACTTTTATGGATATGCAAGGTATAGCGAAAGCAAGCTACCCTCCGTACTAGTTTACACTGTATTACGGCAAGGTACCCCCTTCCCCTTCTGCCCGCGGTCCATGATGTCATAGTTGGTCACCCCATATAGGTAATGAATCAGAGTAAATACATTAAACTAATAAAAACAGGCTATGTTATAAACTTAAGTACTAGATTTACATGCAAAAAATGTATAATTTGAAAGTGCTATTTAGTGTACGAGGGGCAAACTGAAAGTGTTTAGAATAGACAAAGCTGAAGTAATTAGGACGTTACTCTTTATTTTAATGCGTGCTTCATCTCTTTCTGACCACGCGTACAAATTTTCATTAGGATAGGATTACCCTGAAGCGCACACAGCTCATTCTTCCATTGCCTTTTTTGTATGGCGATTTTAGGTCCTCGGAGGTTTGTATGAAATTCATGAGGTACCCATCGGGATTCAAGCTTTTTTGACACAAAATAATTTAAGCAAAATTTTTTTAACAGTGTCATATGAATACTGAGGGATATCAAAAACTACTGATATACAATTTTTGCCAGTATTTTTTATTAACCGCACAAATGTGCGATGTAAACTTTTGACGTCACTCTTGAATGACATGCTTCTCTATGATCATCCGTTGAATAACTACAAAAGCGATTAAATGTGTAATTTAAAAAATAAACAGACGTACAAGAACTAGGCTTCATTATGAAACTATAACTGAAGCCTACTGTAACTCTGTTGTTGGCTGAGCCCACAATGAAAATCGTTATAAATAGTAATACGAAAAAATTATTAGGTCGAAATTGGAATAACGCTCGACGTACAATTTCCAAATTGCCATCAATCTTGAAACACAGATAACGACCATATTGCATATACCTCAAAAAAATTATAAAGAGTTATATTTTCATAAATAATATGCCTCTTTTTGTTTTATGATCTCTAAGTAGCCTTTTCTAAGAACTTTCAGAGTTGCCTACGTATGTTGTGCGTGTGATATGTCTGTGAAGTCATGGTGTGTCTGTGTGTGTGCTATATAAATAAATGTGTGTAGGTATGTATATAGGTGCAAATAAAACTTAACGGTCAGCAAAGCGTAACAATACACAGTATAGCCAGACAACAGTGCTCAGCAGGAAAAACATACTTCTACATAAAATCAATTCGAGGTCTTTGGTTATGTTATCTATATATGTTGTTTCATATTATCAGGATGATATCTTAAGTAGTGATTCTGTATCTTCATAATTTTGTTGCTTGAGATATGCAGTTACAGCAATTTTGCAATTTCTGTTGGTGTACTTCTGCAGATCTATATGTTTAGCTAAGCGGTTGTACAAGAAGGGTCCTAAGAAGAACTGAAAGTTATGAGCGAATTTTGTTTTACAGGGTGGTATGTTAAAGACTCGATCCCGTCGTCTTTGCAGAGTTTTTACACCAGAAGTGTTTTTGTGTTGTCTGGAAATCAAAGCCACGATGAATAGCTGTCTAACAGTCAGAGCATCAAACTCCTTATAGATGAGAGCAGTGGGATAGCTTATTTTTTTAGAGGTTGAGACCTTGATAATAGCACGCTGGGCCCGTTCAATTTTTATCAGATGTGATTTCTTGGCTCCTCCCCAAGCTTCAATACCATATGTTACTATGGATTGACACAAAGCAAAATAAACACTCTTTACCAGTGATTCGCCTAGGTGTCTAATATTTTTAAAGATATAGATAAGTTTTATAACGCGTGATGAGAGTAAATTGATCTGAGAGATCCAATTAAGATTTTGGTCAATAAGTAGTCCCAGATACTTAGTTACTCTTGTAGACTCCAGCTTATAGCAACTACAAGAAGATAGGAAGGGGTAAGTACACGAGTGGGCCTTGATACTGAAAGTATTATCTGGCTGGGTGGAATTCCTTATGCTAAAGTTAATATATTTAGTTTTATCAAGGTTCAGAGTGAGGATGTTGGATTTGAGCCACTCCATGACTTTAGCTAAGCCCAATTCCGCATTGTTTTTAACTTCATCCCACGTGGATCCATGAAACATTAAAACCGTGTCATCAGCAAAAGTGGTAATATCCGCATTATGTAGTTGTAAGCGACAGAGTCCATCAATGAATATAAGAAAAAGGGTTGGACCGAGCACACTGCCTTGGGGAACACCGAAAGATAGAGGCTGCTCGTCACTCATGTATTCACCCACCCTGACAGACTGTGTTCTTCCGCTGAGGTAACTATAAAATAAATGTAGTGGAATTCCTCTGATACCAAGGTGTTCCATTTTATTTAGAAGCAATGGAATATAAACGGTATCAAAGGCTTTTGCTAAGTCTAAGAACACGCCCAGGCATTTATAGTTAGAGTCAAGTTTACGAGATATTAAACTAACAACGTGATTTAAAGCGTCAGACGTGGAGATGTGCTTCCGGAAGCCATACTGGTTTTGTGAAATAAGTTTATTTGATTCGAGGTAATGCAACAAGCGCTTATTTATAACCTTTTCCAGGATTTTCCCTAGAGTTGGGAGGAGGGAAATAGGGCGATAGTTATTAATGCTGCATCTGTCACCCGACTTGTAAATGGGAATTACTATAGACTTTTTAAGTGCTTCTGGAAAAACACCAGTTGTCAGAGCCAGGTTGCAGATGTGAGCTATAGGTTGAGATATGGAGTCCACGCATAGCTTAAGGAACGAAGATGAAATTCCATCCCATCCTGTAGAAGAGCTGGTTTTTAGGGATAGTATAAGGGTTTTTATTTCCGTAGAATCGGTCGGTAGTAAGACAATGGAATTGACAGGGCTTGCATAGTAATTATTGGGAGATGTTTGATTGTTGTAGTTTGATAGCATTTTTTCAGCAAGATTTTGTCCAACATTACTGAAGTAATCATTAATAAAATTAACTGACTCTTGAGGATTATGTTTTATTTTCAGGATATCAAAGGGTTCAGATTTTTGTTTACTAATGTGGCATATATCCTTTATTACTTCCCAAGTTTTCTTTAAATTGTTTTTATTTTTGTTTATTAAATCGCGTTCGAAGTTACGCTTTAGATTATTTAGAATACGGTTACACGTATTACGATATCTTTTATATGAAACTTGTAGAACTTGATTATTAGGTTGTTTCCTAAGTTTTATGTGCAGTCGATCTCGAAACCTAATACAACGGAGGAGACCAGGCGTAATCCATGGCTTATGAGCCTTCCTTCTATTAGGCACAACGTGGGAAACAGTATGTTTATCCAAGATAGTTGATACCATTGACAGAAATAAATCAGTTGCCGTGCAAGCATCAGAGCACTCCAGGACTTGGCCCCAATCGACAGTTAATATTTCTTCTGCTGCAGTTTTATACATAGTTTTAGATTTTACCCTATGCGTGTTAGTAGCAAGAGCTCCTACATTGCAAATAGATGTAAATACGCAACAGTGGTCGGTGACGGTGGTCTCGCATACAAAAGTTAGTGCAGAGAGTCGAGATTTAATAAGACAATGATCCAGACAGTTGTCAAGGCGCGTCGGGAGGTAGTTGTGGCCACCTCTCCCCCAGCCACCTACGGTATACAAATAAGACCGTAAAAGGGGGAAAGGCGGCCACTTATTATTATTGTTTGTGGTGTGGGGGTGTAAAAGAAACAGAATGCTTGGCATACATACCTTCATCTCCTATGAAGGATTCTTTATCCTCGCTCTCTCTGATCCACTTCTCTTGGGCCAGAGGAGCCTCAGTCTGCTTCGCTTTACTTATGGTGGCTGGTTGTTTCACCCCAAGATCTGTGGGTTAGATTGCTCTATGAACATGGTTATCTCCAAACAATTAACCCCTAAACATATATCTGTACTCTATGACTAATGAGAACCATCTTACTCAGTCAGACTCAGAATATTCTAGGTCCTGTGCTCCTTGCACTGGATAATCTCCCTGTGGAGACTCCGATCCCTCTTGGTCGGAGAACCCGGATGGCCTATCCGGGTCAAGGTATACTTACCTCTAAAGTACCATGCAGCCTAACCGGCCTCGCTCATCTCTAGGGAGCAGGTACATCAGGTCGAGGCGCCTGACGGCTGAAGTATCGCATCCACCCGGTCACGGTCACCGCAGCCGCCGCCCTCTTATAAGGTTGAGGTATCCTGCCGCACGTCGGCACACCTCTGGGGTCGAGGAGCCTGACGACTGTAACCACCATACTCACCCAGTCACGGCAGCCACAGTCGCCGCCCTCTTATAAGGTCGAGGCGCCTGACGGCTGAAGCCATCGTACCGGGGCACGACGACCACAGCCGCCGCCCTCTTATAAGGTATAGCCTTGTCCGTCCTACCTAAGATGGTCTTCAACATCTTCCACGACAAGGTCACATGGCAAGCCAAATCTACTAAAGAGCCAATTGAATAGAGACACCATAACACCACTGTGAGCACCAAGTAACATAAAATACTTAGCTTTAGGCGACTCAGGACAGCTGTGGGCTTCCTCACTGTATATTACACTTTTATGCACTCGCACGCTTCGCGCCATATTGGTTTTTACCTTGCAACTTGTCACATTGGAATAACTTACCACAGTTCCACTCAGAGGGCGCTGTTCAGTGTTGCCGCTAGGAAATTTGTATTGTGACATTAGATATTCGTGCTTGTCACGACACACCCCGCCTCAGGCAGCAACACGGCAACTAGATTGCTGGTCCATTCCTTGATCTTCTCAAGGGCTCTGAGAGCTGCCGCTCTCTTAGGTCTTGCTTCGTCGTGTTGTTCTTCTGGCGTAACTTCCTCCAGGTGGTGTGACTCGGGAACAGTGTGGTCGTAAAACTCGAGGTCAACGACCGCGAGTGGCTCTGGTTCGGACATATGCTTAGACTTAGGCTTAGGCTCGTTTAACTCACTAGATATAGACTCAAATATTTGTTTAGAGGAACACGGTTCCTCTTCTGGCGAGGCATGAGGCTGTACTTCTTCTGGTTGATCTCTTACTTCTTGAGTGGATATTTGCTCAGATGGAGGCTCAGTAACGTCTTTGAGGGCAGAGATGGGCAAATTTCATTCGAATGACGAATGACGAATAAAAATAACAAAATTTATCGCGAATGACGAATAAAAATGTCGGATGATTATTCTTATTCGAATAAATTATTCGGCGAATAATTTATCCGCGAATAATTTATTCGTCGAATGAATGGCCACGAATAATTTGTTTATTGAAATACCTTAGCAACTTTTCAGGGTTTAGAAAGATTTGGCAAGTGTGATGTGCAATTCAACAACCTGCAACTACTTAAATAGTTACTTATACGCTTTAAGATTCGCTCTGAAGCAAACAACTGCTAAGAAAATTTGGTTTTCTCAGTTTCTATCTATCTAGTATATAGCTATCTCTTTCTACGTCAGGCTAGAAAGTTACTAACTTTGTGTGTGAGTAATTCATTGTTCACGCTAATCCTTTGTTTATTATACTACTTGGGCTTATCCTTTAACCCTTAACAATCTTTAACTTCAGAACAAACAAACACTAAAAACAAGTCATATGAAAATACTTTTAGTGGATTTATTGGAATGAAATAACGAATAAATCATTCGTCATTTGAAAAGTGGTCGAATGATTCATCCGCGGATGAATTATTCGCGAATGAATTATCCGCGAATAAATCATCCGCGGATGAATCATTCGCGAATAAAAAAAACTTGAATTATTGTTTATTCGAATGATTATTCAGATAAAAGTTTATTCGAATGATGCCCATCTCTGTTTGAGGGATTCTATCGTCACGTCATCCTTGTCTAGTGGACGTGGAAAATCAGGAAGCTGTACCGGTTCTTCTACACTTTCTTCATAAGATGATGTTTGTTTACACTGTTCTTCTCCATCTTCGATCTCTAACGGGTAGAGATGTGCGATAGATCTTGTATATTCTGTATCTCCTACTCGTACCGTGGCGACCCTACATAAACCGTCGGCGCCTTCCTTTAAAGATACTATTTTCCCGACTTTCCAATTTATCCTGTTCTTCGTGTCACCTTTAATCTGCACGATTTGACCTATCTTAGGTGCTACCTTTGATGTTACTCTAGGTTCTTTAGGATGGTGGGAATATCTTTCTCTCAAATTTAGGAGATACCTGTTTTCAAACATCTCTTTAAATTCTCGTAGAATTATCCGTGCTTTCTTCCAACCTTTAATTAAATTGTCCTTAGTCACCGTCCCTTGCGACGTCCTAGGATCCTTATCTGAAGTTTCCGTAATGATACACTTTCCCATAGTAAGAAAGTCTGAAGGTTTTAGTACATGATCCGGCTCTGAATCTACGTAAGTTAAGGGTCTTGTGTTAAGAACTGCTTCTATTTCTTTCACCGCTGTTACTAGTTGGGTGTCATTCAACAAATGTTTCTGTAATGTTTTCTTCATACAGTTTTTAACCAAACCAACTAATCTCTCATAGAATCCTCCATGCCATGGAGCTAACTGTGGTATAAATTTCCATCTTATCTCTTTCTCTACGCAGTATGGGTTCTGAAGAATCTCTGAGAGTAACTTGTAGTGAGCCGCATTATCAGACGTTATTAAGGTAGGTACACCTCTTGCTGAAATCATTCTACGTAAGGCCATTAAACCTTCTTCCGCAGTTAGGTCCTTTACAACTTCTAAGTGAATGGCTCTTACGGCTAAGCATGTGTAGAGGCTAATCCACCTTTTACAATTGCCATTCCCATTGTTAACTATAAGTGGTCCTAGATAGTCGGTACCAACGTATGTGAATGGTGAGCTATAATTGACCCTCTCTTTCGGTAACGCAGGAGTTTCTGGTAGTTTATATGGCCCTCCGTCATGCTTCATACATTCGGAGCACTTCTTCAAAATCTTTTGAACTTGGCTTCTTCCTTGAGGTATCCAGTAAGTTTCCCTTATCTTGTCTAACGTGTGACTTACTCCAACATGCTTATTTTCTTGATGAGTCTTCATTATAATTTCGTTGGTGAAATCTGAATCTTTTGGTATAAGTATAGGGTAGCGTTTATCAAATGACCAGTCTGCGTGTTTCATACGACCTTTACACCTCAGTAACTCATCTATGTCTTTAAATATGCCTAAATTCAAACTTAAACTAGTTACCTTTCCTTCCACCTCTAGAGGAAAGTATTCAGCTTGAATTTCTTTCAATTTTAGTAACTTATCTGGCATTTGATCATTGTCATGACTCGCTACTTCCTTTTCAGTTATACTGTCCTCCGTTTCCATCGGACTAACGTTGTGTATATCTGGATCAACTATTTCCATCAGTTCTTCGTATTCTTGGATCCCAAGACCCTCCCCAATCAAGAGAGAACTGGTTGGTCCACCGCCAGTAGTTGTTGGCCACGTCTTCGGATCTTGAACTATAAATTGTGGACCACTCAGCCATTTCTCCCTGTCCTCTCTCGAGCAGGTGGGTCTGGTGCCGACGTCAGCTGGATTTAAGTCTGTTGGAAGGTATCTGATCTCCAGATCTTTATTTGTTTTGATCTCTTCTATCCGCCTGGCAACGAAGGGTGGCAATAGCTTGTCAGATTTGCACCATTCTATGACGATCTGGCTGTCGGTCCATAAGACTTGCCTTACTATCTTCTGTTGGAGAAACTTAAGAACGAACTTTATCAGTCTACTGCCAATCAGTACTCCTAAAAGTTCAAGACGAGGTATCTTGAGACTCTCCTGGTCCTTTATTGGTATCAGACGAGATTTACCAATAATGAAGCTTTTCTCCGAGCCGCAAACTAAAAAGACTGATGCTGCATAAGCCTGTAGAGAGGCATCGGTGAAACAGTGTAGTTGGTAGCCTTTTCCCACTGGTGTCTTCATGTAGCATCTGTCCACCGACACCTTCCTAATGGCTTCTAAGTTCTGTCGGATCTTGTTCCATTCTTCCGTTAGTTCGCTTGATAATGGTGAGTCCCATGACACTCCAGCTTTCCAAAGCTCTTGTAAAAAGAGTTTAGATGATAGGGTATAGGGTACTGCATAACCACATGGATCGTAGATTGATGCAATAGTCTTCAGTATTCCTCTTTTTGTGACAGCTTCTTCTTGTAAGTTAGGTTTCAACTGAAGAGTATCCTTTTTGATGTCCCATTCTAAGCCAAGTACCTTTACTTTATCTTCTTTACATGTATCAGAGACTTTCTTCATAAATTCCTTAGAATTTGAACTCCAATCTCTGAGTGACATTGAAATATCTTGAAAAGATCCTTTTAGATTTTTGTAGAGTTTCATCGCCTCATCCGTAGTGTCGGTACCCGAAACAAAGTTATCCACATATATGTCATTTGCTTTCTGTCTGACTTGCTGATCTTCTGCATTGGACAGGTGGTGCTTAATAGTCGCATTAAGCAAAAACGGTGATGAAATGACGCCAAATGGAACTCTACAAAACCTAAGGTATAGTAGGTTGTCTTGAGATACAGGTTTAGAGGTATCTTTGAGCCACAAGAATCTGGTTACATCACGATCCTTCTCGTGTAACGCCATCTGTAGAAACGCCTTTTCAATATCCGAGGTTAAACCTATCCTATGAGTTCTAAATTTTATAAGTAAGCCCGTGAGGTCTTCTAACATGAGTGGTCCTCTGTACAAACATTCGTTCAGACTCTTGGTGTCTTTGCTACTCTTAGAGCTAGCATCATAAACTATTCTCATAGGTTTTCCTCGATGACGTACTCCATGGAAAGGTAGGTAGTGAACGACGTTACCTGTTGACGTTCTTGAAGAGGGTACAACTTCTATTATACCCTTATCTAATTGTTGTTTAAACGTATCGCTGTATGCTACTAACGTATCTTGATCCATACGTTTCAATAAGCTTGATAAACGACCAAAAGCCATTCCAAAATTATTAGGTAAATCCGGTGGATAAGTTATCCAAGGCCAGCTTACCGTGTATCGATTATTTAATTTTAAAGTTGTATCATTAAAATATTTGATGGCTTCTTCTTCTCTAGTTGCTCTTGGGGAATCGCTAATACCTATGCATTCTAGTTCCCAAAGGCTCTTTATGTCTCCATTACAAAGAGGTGGATCTGGCTGATGAAGCTTCGTTTCAATGCAAGTCTGAGTGTAAGTCACTACGTACGACTCGTCTCTAAGCTGTGGTTCTGCTCTACCACTAATTATCCAACCAAGTGCAGAGTCGATTAGAAACAAATTGCTATCCAGTTGTACCTTTTTCTCGTAAGTTATGTTGCAGTAATATTCGTTTCCAACCAAGATCTGTACAGGTCCGCTTAGCGACCCATCGTCCGCTAGTGTATATGACTCCGGTAAGTTCTTCATCTTGACATTAGGTATATAACCTCTGGAGATATGCTCTACGCAGTTAGCCTGTATTACTATGTTCTTGTTTGTTCTAGATAGTAGATGAAGAGTGACTATTGGGCTATGTATCTCTCTGGGAGGATCGTCGCCGAAGGTGAATACTACTAGATGACTCTCTTCTTCGACGGGAAGCTTTAGTTCCTTTGCGGTCCGGAATGTTACATAAGAGCGTTGGGAACCTGGATCTAAGAGAAGTCTATATTTAAATAGTTTATTCTTATCATCTAGGGGGCTTGCATAAACTGTTGCCGTTTGGAGTGCAGTGATTCCCTCTTCTAGAACAGTCAGGACTGTTTCTTCTCCGTTGTATCCTTCTGAAAATTTGAAGGACATAATGCTCGATTATGCAGTACTTCACTATGGCAGCGAGCGCATTTTTTCTTACTCTTACAGTCTTTTGCCAAGTGATTCTGCTTGAAACAGATGAAGCATCGTCTGAAGAGACGCTTTTTCCTTTCTCTCAACGTAGAAGCTTCTTTACATTGGTCATTATAATGATCGCCGCTGCAAAATACACACACCAATCCTTTCTTAACACTTGAAGAGCTTTGCTCCTGAAGAGATTCGGTCACACCCTTTCTTGAAGTTGGAGTTTGGTCTGGTCTGTTGTCTCTATTGTTATTTTTCTTGAAACCTTTGAACTTCTTCTGTACCGGTCTCTTATCGAAGCCTCCCTGCTGGTTTTGTTTACTCTGATTACTGTGATGTAGTTGGGACTGACTTGCGTATCTCGCGCGTTTCGCATTCACATGAAGAATCCCGACCGTACTAGCTTCCGAGTCCAGAGGGCGTTTCCTACTCGATATCCTCTCCGCATCCTCCTTGGCAGTGATTATTTTGTCCAGTTGGCTTCTCAGTTCTTGAATGGAATCATCCTTAACTTTAAGTTTTATCTCATATACTAGATCAGAAGGAAACTTCTCTAGTAGCATGAAGCGCAGGTGATTATGATTAACGTTCTCACCTAGTGATTATAAAATCTTAAGGTTCCTTTCAATCTCGTTGAAAGTCCTTCTGCAATCATCCGCATTGCCTTTGGCCATCTTAATTTTATATAATGTGGCATAATGCGCATCTATGAGATGTGAAGTTTTCCCGAACCTTTCCTTCAGTATTGAAACCGCAATAGCATAGTTGGTGCTAGTAGTCGCTAGACCGTCAATGGCTCTTTTGGCATCTTCCGTGACTGAAGTCTTAAGATACGAAAGCTTGTCCACATCCGGCAGGCTCCTTGCATCGATGTTGCTTCTGAAGGCATCCCAAAATTCATACCACGCCAGTACATCCCCATTATACACCGGCAGCTGAAGCTTAGGAAGTCTGCACGAGGAGTTCGCTTCAGTCAGCTTCTCTGATGGTTTGCTTGATGTGGATATTTGGTCGATCTTCACCTTAAGTTCAGCTAAAGTCTCTTCTGCTTGAAGTTGAAGTTCACTTATCAAGCAGATTTCATCAGATGCGGGTGTCGAAGCCAGCCTAAAGTACTCCGTCAGGTCTCCGTTAAGTCTTTTCAGTGATGCTTCTAATTTACCGTAGGTAATCTGAGCCTGTGCTAAATTTTCTAAATTAACAGTAACCGGAATTACTTCTAAGTCCGTTGTGAGTTTGTCGTTAATGAGCCTAAGCCTTGCTAAAAGAATGTCGTCCATTCTGGTATTTGTCTAGACCGTAGTCTTGTCTAAGCCTGTAACGCACAGAAACAAACCCGTTTAACTTTAATTCCCTAATAATGTGAACGGTCACACCAATAAAATAATTTAATATTTTAGGTTAATTAACCTTTAATAACTCCACATATTATTTATTTTAATAATCTCAAAGTATTTAAGTTTAAATCCAACTAAAGTTCTCTAAAATCCATTTAAGTTTGAAACTAAAGAAAGAAAGTTGAATTCCTTTTAATTTAAATTATATAATTAAAACCATTGAATTAATTATTAACCTATGTCTCTTTATTTGAAGTTATTATGAAAGGAAGTAAAATAATAAATTTATGGTAGGCAACATAACATACACACTGACATACAAATGTGTAATCTTTGTTTATCATTTATTTATAGATTACACCAGCCTAAGCCATGTCAAAATCAGCAAGTGACGTTGACGTTTATACACTGATACCACAATACAAAATCTTCTGTCACTAACTTAAGCTCACTCGCAGCATGATGAAAGTTAACGTTTTTATTTTATTCATTTGTTTGGTTTATTTATTTATTAACCTTTTATTTAGACTTCACTTGTTTGATAGTTAATTATTTAAAAATTATTTAGTTTTATTTCACTCATTTGTTTGTTTAATTATTGGAACACTTCAACAAAACACTTATTTTATAAATCTAAAAACACATAAATGTCACCACAATATCCTGTAAAGATGTTAGCTTATATATATACACAGCACAATTGCTATTTTTATAAACTGCAAACCCAATCAGAAAGGAATCAAGTTGTATTTCTAAACTTCCAATAAGATGCATGATGAAATAAAAATATACCTATTTACATATCTTAAGAACCCTAGAAAATGTTCAAAAAGGTTCTTTATAACTTGTGAAAATATTAAAATCGGCCATGTACGTCCGATGTTCCAGAAGTTTCTACTACGACTCTAAACTAAACCACACTAATACGAACCGTATTGGCATAATGATAGGGTCTATTTTCCTTTACCATATCTCACCTCGTAAATTTCTAGAAAGTTAAAATATTTTAATAAAAGAACGTAATAGACCCGTATTTCCATTGTGATTCGCATAAATATCGAAAGAAACTTCGCTAAATTAGATGATTTTCCTTGTTTAGTTGAACGTCCAAAGTTAGTCCAAACTAAATAATCATGGCTGCCGTCGCACGCCGAAGCAAATGACGATCGCATTTTCTTGATTTATTTAAGAATTAATCGTATTGCTGTAAAGTAGATGCTTAAAAACTTACCGAGAAGTAGTCTTGTCCTGGTATTAAACAGTCTTATCCGGGGTTTTCGTCAATTCCGATGAAAATCTGTCTCGTCCGGTGTGGTTGACGGAGGCGAGTTCACTGTACCTATGAACGTAAATGAAGAAATTTTTGATAATCCTACTTATTTACACGCTAAACACTTCGTCGGTGCACTTTATATTACAATATTTGTCAAGATTACCTGTGTAATTTAAGGAACCTTCCTGGGGAACTCGCAACTGTTCGGTGACCTTCCGCCAACAATTTAAAATGGTGGAACGAGTACTGTACAACTTTCAATGTTGCCAAAGTCAACATAAATTCCCCCAAAATTTCTATAAACTGTGAAACGAATTTCGGACTCTTATCGGTAATTTTCGCAATATTTATGTTTATTCCTTATAAATAGCCATACACTTGAATTTTTAAAACTGAATTTATAATTCTAAAGTAAAAAGAAAACATGCGAGGTAAATTATAGAGTGTATAAAACCGTCTTTACTACGCGCATATTTCCTATAGGATACTTATTAGATTATTACTAGTCGTATTTCTCTTCTTATTATATTCCTATAAATCAGCCAATCTTTCAACATATTAACAAAATGTATAATATATATGTCACAAAATTAAATAGATTACCCACTTATATCTAGGCACAGTTTGTTATAACTTAATTATCTAACCCAGTGCCGGATTTAGACATTTGCCGCCCGTAGGCTATGCCGATTTTGCCGCCCATATCCGCCTCGCTTATAGGTTTTTTAAATTACTTTCCTATCAGAGGCGTTTTATTTTTTAGTACAACACACCATAGCCATATAAAATGCATATAAGGTGACATCACTAATGTCACATTTTAGATACAGATTGATATGAGCCGTTTTTGTCACTCCATGACGATGCGACCTCGTTATATTTGCCTGATCTGGTGTTATGGTGGGTACGGCTGGTTTTTGGTCATTGAAAAACAAGGTGAGGCATTGCCAATGCCTAAGCATTGGCAGTTAGGCTGGATATAGCTAAGGAGTTCGGTTGGGTCTGGCATCGAGTCTGCTCGAGGGAATATGCTATACAAATGGATCGCTAGCTTTTTGTCCGGTAGACGCATATGAGCCGTATAGACGGAAGCTGCTCTGGTAGTGTGAACATTACCGCTGGCGTTTCACTAGGTTCTGTGCTATCATTGCTGCATATCAATGATAATCATTGCTATGCAGATTGCAGATGACAGTAGTAGGGATACGTATTACACAGGCCGTGCTAATATCCCTCATTCTGTGGTGCTGGAAAGTCACGAAAAGCTTGTATCTGATATCGAGAGCTCTTTGTCCATCCTGAGTTACGGCATGGGATCGGAACAATTTAGTGAGATTCAATACCACGAACACACAAGAATCGACGATGATCCCAAACTCACAATGTAGTCAGATGGTGGTCTTCTTCTTCCTCGTTCCCTCAATGCTGAGGATCGCGACCACATGCAACACGTCTCCATTGATTGCGGTCATAAGCCAAGTGGACCGCACGGTGCAGGCTGCCGCCACTCGTCTTCTTCATGGCGTCAGACCATCTCTTACAAGCCCCACCTTGAGCGCGTTTGCCATTCATTCGCCCCAAGATGATACACTTCTCCATATCAGCATGCATTGGTGATCTCATAGATGGTGGTCAGATAGGTCAGAAAAAAATGTAGTTAGTTAAATGAAAACGCGGGCGTAGCGAGCGAATTTTTTTCGGGAATATAGTAGGTAGGTACATTTTTAGGGTTCCGTACTTCAAAAGGAAAAAAACGGAACCCATCATACCACCAGGACACAAGAATCGACGACCATCCCGAACTTACAATGTGGTCAGATGGGTCACAAATAATGTAGGTACTTAAATGAAAACGCGAGCGTAGCGAGCGCGAAATTTTTTGGAGAATATAGTTACTACGTTTTTCTGATTTGCAAGACCGAAGTGATCCCATAAGTAAACAAAGTTTTGTACGGAACACTAAAAAACGGAACTCATATAGGATCACTTTTTGTTGTCCGACTGGCTGTCTGTCCGTCTCAATATAAATAAAGGGTCTTGACATGACTGAGGGCGGCAAAATCGACAAATAATGCTTGTTATTTAAATTTTACAAATAAATTCTGGTCGACCCTATCTGAACGGCACATACAATTTTTTTCTAACCCAAATTTGCCGCCCCCTAAAATCTGCCGCCCTAGGCTTCAGCCTACTCAGCCTAGTGGTAAATCCGGCACTGATCTAACCGTCTAATTGGAAAATCAGTTCTCGCATAAATTTTCCAAGTCGAATCCGTTCAGTAACCGATTTCTTCATCTTCTTTAGTTATCTTGATAATTCTGACAATCCGTACCCTTCCGCTGATTTTGTGGGTAATCTTCTTAGTGTAGCAACACCTGTTCTCATCTGCCGCCATTACTAGACACCTTGCGTAGCCTATTCTTGTTATTATGTTGGTAACTCGAAGGCACTATTACACAATGGTATTTCTCTTAATAATAAATTAATAAATATCATACTTAATAGATACAGACAAATGCTGCAATTATTTTTATTTTTATCTCTCCATATTCTTCTTGTTAATTTACAACTATACTCTAATTGTAAAATAAATCATAAATACAACCTCGACGGAAACGTAGTTGTCCTGTTTCCGGTCACCATATGCAATTTCTTCAAGTTGGTACTCCGTACATTCCGTACAATTGATATTCCGCTTGTTACGCGAAATAAAAATGTGACTTATTTACTCAAATTATCTTCAATTAATAAATACAAATGCCAGCCTCTTTATTTAAACGAGCCTAAATGAATGCCGAACCAGACTTCGTAAGAAAACACTTCAAACATATCTTCGTAAAAAAGAATATCTCGCAGCTTCTGTTACCAGTAGCGCCATCTATGATTTCTGTTAGTAAAGATGTCTGATTATATTGAAATGTATGCCTTGCATTCTTTATTAATATTATAAGCCTTAATTCCTTATCTATTGGATCCCAGCATTAACCACCATTGTGGCCACCTCTCCCCCAGCCACCTACGGTATACAAATAAGACCGTAAAAGGGGGAAAGGCGGCCACTTATTATTATTGTTTGTGGTGTGGGGGTGTAAAAGAAACAGAATGCTTGGCATACATACCTTCATCTCCTATGAAGGATTCTTTATCCTCGCTCTCTCTGATCCACTTCTCTTGGGCCAGAGGAGCCTCAGTCTGCTTCGCTTTACTTATGGTGGCTGGTTGTTTCACCCCAAGATCTGTGGGTTAGATTGCTCTATGAACATGGTTATCTCCAAACAATTAACCCCTAAACATATATCTGTACTCTATGACTAATGAGAACCATCTTACTCAGTCAGACTCAGAATATTCTAGGTCCTGTGCTCCTTGCACTGGATAATCTCCCTGTGGAGACTCCGATCCCTCTTGGTCGGAGAACCCGGATGGCCTATCCGGGTCAAGGTATACTTACCTCTAAAGTACCATGCAGCCTAACCGGCCTCGCTCATCTCTAGGGAGCAGGTACATCAGGTCGAGGCGCCTGACGGCTGAAGTATCGCATCCACCCGGTCACGGTCACCGCAGCCGCCGCCCTCTTATAAGGTTGAGGTATCCTGCCGCACGTCGGCACACCTCTGGGGTCGAGGAGCCTGACGACTGTAACCACCATACTCACCCAGTCACGGCAGCCACAGTCGCCGCCCTCTTATAAGGTCGAGGCGCCTGACGGCTGAAGCCATCGTACCGGGGCACGACGACCACAGCCGCCGCCCTCTTATAAGGTATAGCCTTGTCCGTCCTACCTAAGATGGTCTTCAACATCTTCCACGACAAGGTCACATGGCAAGCCAAATCTACTAAAGAGCCAATTGAATAGAGACACCATAACACCACTGTGAGCACCAAGTAACATAAAATACTTAGCTTTAGGCGACTCAGGACAGCTGTGGGCTTCCTCACTGTATATTACACTTTTATGCACTCGCACGCTTCGCGCCATATTGGTTTTTACCTTGCAACTTGTCACATTGGAATAACTTACCACAGTTCCACTCAGAGGGCGCTGTTCAGTGTTGCCGCTAGGAAATTTGTATTGTGACATTAGATATTCGTGCTTGTCACGACAGTAGTGACTTGGTATAAGGCCATGAAAAGCCGCAGTATTTAAGTAGTCGCATCTTCTGTGATCATTGGTTTGTGGTTTTATATCAATGTTAAGGTCACCCATGGCTATCATATTTGGATAGCGCTTGATGCTCTGAAGTAGGAGGTCTAGGCTTGTGATAAAAGGATTAATATTTCTAAAACAAGGTGGTCTGTATATCCCTACGATCGCAAAATTATGTCTAAGTGTAATAAGGAGACAGTTTGCCTCATCTAGATCCGGTTCTGTCACCTGTACGTCGAGTCCTTCTCTAACGTAGGCTACAACACCACTATTCTGATTAAGATATTTCTGAGTAAAATAACTTCGGTAATTAGGCATAATTGGTATAACAGAATCCGCAGACAACCAACATTCTGTTAAAATTATTATATCAAATTCAAAATGGAAGCTAGTTAATAATATTTGTAAGTTATTAAAGTTACAGTTTAGGCTTCTTATATTCTGGGTAATAATAGTAAGTCGGCCTCGATTTGATTGTCTGTTTAATAAAGTTATGCACTGAGTAGGGTCTTTTAGCAGATGTGAGTCACCAATAACAACACTCCTATCGATATCCGCAGATAAAACGTCTAAAGACATATTATTTTCAACTTAAAAGTGCAGACAGTAAGGCACAAAAGAAACAAGTTTTTAATGACGGCGGATATTGTAAGAGTATTGTCACGGCTCGACCAACCCAACCCTATTATTAGCCATAGTAGGTATGCTTCGCTTTGCCTTTTTATGTTGATTTGATATAAGTATATTTGCTTTATATAGTGTTTGTTAGTGTGTTGGTGTGTGTAATTGTGGTATGTGTGTGTCGAAAGGAAGTAATTGAAATTCAAAAATACATAACCAATATAAACTAAATCGCACAAGTCTATAATAAGTAAAAATAATAACAGCAATAACAAATGGAGCGAAATCCGTGGGTATTTTAAGCCGAATGCCACAATAAACAACACAGACACGATGAGTCATAAAGATTCGTTAGTTAGTTGATTGGAGTCCGTTATCTCGATGCCTGGTTGCCCCTCTTCTTTGCGGACGTACAGCCGCCCTGCAGATGTCCACGAAGCCTTATATTGGCCTTTTTTCACTGCCATTCTAGCTAGGTATTGGAGCTTTTTGCAGTTTGGAGTGAGTCTCTCTCCAATATAGATTGTGTTTTTTGTCGGTAGTCCAATCAAAGACGTATTAAAGTTGTCTGTAATGTTTTCCTTATTATAACTGCGCAATGCATGCAGCAATGATATTTTTTGGCTCACACTTGAAAATTCAACTACTGGTTTACTAATGTGTTGCAGAAAGATTTTTGACATATTTTTGTATTGCATAATGTTACTTGGCAGAAATGTCGTTTGGCAGAATTACCTTATTTCCCATATATCATTTAGCATACAATCATTTCGCAGAGGTTTAAAATCCAGAACCATATTTTGGCATACTGTTGATGATCATAATGAGTATTAATTTCGCAGATAAATGTATTGCATAATATTTAGGTAGCATGAAGTTATCAAGATGCATTAAAGTTCATCAGATGAATTAATTCAATCACTTGCATTATTGTCTTGTTTGTATGAGGTGGCAGTTCTAACCTTTTTTTTTAAAGAGGGGTAATGCTTTACGCATACCACCCCGGCGCGGGGACGGGCCGGGATGGTTATGTGGGACTCCCTGTTGTGGGCTAATGAGACCCCAGGTTTACCCACTAAAACCCCTCTGTTGCCGCCTCGCTGCTATACGGCGAGGTCCCAGGAACGCCGAAGTACTCTTCCGCAACCTCGCCAGCAGCCATCCAGACTTGGACCCGACTCTAGGGGAAATCACCCCTTCACCTCAGTGGGCGCGTTGCTTACACACGCGCCCGCCCACGCAGGGACCTTTGTGCGGGCGACAGACGTCCCCGAGCCTGCCGCCCACAAGTGCCCTTATGGGGGTAACCGCCGGTCGTATGCCAACCGCCGCCGCCCCACGCGCTTGCTGAGAAGCCGGACTTTTCTGGTGGCCGTTTGTTTTGTATGAGGTCGCAGTTCTAACCTAACCCACTTTTCTGGTGGCCGTTTGTTTTGTATGAGGTCGCAGTTCTAACCTAACCCACTTTTCTGGGAGCCGTTTGTTTTATACAGGAGGCCGCAGTTACAACCTAACATAATCTTCTTATCTGGCACAGGTTCAATTTTGTTTGGGGGTCACAGTTCTTACTTAACGTTAATAACGTAATCCACTTTTTTGCAAGTAGAAAAACATTATGTCATAATGAAAGTAAGCTGCAAGATGATTATGGTACATAAAATTATGCTAAACCAAAATCTGCAAAAGTAATCTTCTGCTAAATAATATGCTGCAAAATGTATAGTATGCTTAGTAATAATAATGCAAAGTAATATTTATGCCTAATTATCATTCTACTAAAAGTGTTTCTGCGATACATGTTATGCGAAGTGTATTTCTGAGAAACAATATTATGCCAGAAGAGGGAAACCCACAAACCTACATATACATACGTACAAATAATAAGGCTAAAAACTTAGTTAAGATAATCTCCAAATTTAGAGATTGTAACTCAGTTCTGACTGTACTTCTAACACTAAACTGAAATAAACAGATTAGATTAATTAAAACCAAAATATTACTTTGCTAATCCGCGAAAAGATAACGTGCTAGTCAATCAGTGATAACCCGTTATACTTATATGCGTATTTTTTTAAATGCAATTAATGTTCCCACCCTCCCACCGCAAAAATAAATACACAAATAAATATAACAAACCGCCACCGAAAGAAAAATACTCGACACGTGTTTCGCCTCTCTACGAGGCATCCTCAGGAGAAGTTGACGGTCTGACGCCCGGCAATGGAAAAAAAATTGCATGTAAAAAATACGCCAGTAAGTATGACGGGTTAGCACTGACTGACTAGCACGTTATCTTTTCGCGGATTAGTAAAGTAATATTTTGGTTTTAATTAATATGGATTTCTGCAAAGTAATGCCTGATTCTATTCATTAGATTTTTTTTCTTTTAAATGGTGTATTTGCTGGTGCTGTTTCAGGCAGGCACTTGTAGTCGCTATTGCTGCGTTGTTAGGCTTCGGCCCAGCATGCGTCTTCTGGTGACTTCGTAGGCTTGATTTATCACGGCATTTGTAAACGCAGTGCCTACACCGAAAAGGCTTCTCCCCTGTGTGTATTCACTGGTGTATTAGCAATTGTCCTTTCCGCCTGCACCTGTAGTCGCAGTTGCTACATTGAAATGGCTTGGCCCCAGTGTGTATCATCATGTGTGTTTCTAGGCCAGATTTTTGATTGCATTTGTAATCACAGTGCTACACTGAAAAGGCTTCTCCCCGGTGTGTGTCCTCTGGTGTACTAGCAAGTGTCCTTTCAGCCTGCTCCTGTAGTCGCAGTTGCTACATTGAAATGGCTTCGCCCCAGTGTGTATCATAATGTGTTTTTAGGCCTGATTTTTTAATGCATTTGTAATTTCAGTGACTACACTGAAAAGGCTTTTCTCCGGTGTGTGTCCTCTGGTGTACTAACAATTCTCCTTTCTGCCTGCACCTGTAGTCGCAGTTACTACATTGAAATGGCTTCGCCCCAGTGTGTATCATCATGTGTGTTTCTAGGCCAGATTTTTTATTGCATTTGTAATCACAGTGACTACACTGAAAACGCTTTTCCCCGGTGTGTGTCCTCTGGTGTACTAACAAGTCTCCTTTCCGCCTGCAACTGTAGTCGCAGTTGCTACGTTGAAATGGCTTCGCCCCAGTGTGTATCATCATGTGTTTTAATAGGCCTGATTTTTTACTGCATTTGTAATCACAGTGACTACACTGAAAAGGCTTGTCCCCGGTGTGTGTTCTCTGGTGTTTTAACAAGTCTCCTTTGTTCCTACACCTGTAGTCGCAGTTGCTACATTGAAATGGCTTCGCCCCAGTGTGTATCATCATGTGTCTTTTTAAGACTGATTTTCGATTGCATTTGTAATCGCAGTGCCTACACTGAAAAGGCTTTTCCCCGGTGCGTGTCGTCTGATGCATTCACAGGCGTCCTTTCTGCCTGCAACTGTAGTCGCAGTTGCTACATTGAAATGGTGTCGCCCCAGTGTGTATCATCATGTGTCTTTTCAGGTTTGCTTTTTGACTGAATTTGTAATTACAGTGACTACACTGAAAAGGCTTGTCCCCGGTGTGTGTTCTCAGGTGTACTAACAAGCTTCCTTTCCGCCTGCACCTGTAGTCGCAGTTGCTACATTGAAATGGCTTCGCCCCAGTGTGTATCATCATGTGTTTTAATAGGCCTGATTTTTGACTGCATTTGTAATCACAGTGACTACACTGAAAAGGCTTCTCCCCGGTGTGTGTTCTCTGGTGTTTTAACAAGTCTCCTTTGTTCCTACACCTGTAGTCGCAGTTGCTACATTGAAATGGCTTCGCCCCAGTGTGTATCATCATGTGTTTTAATAGGCCTGATTTTTGACTGCATTTGTAATCACAGTGACTACACTGAAAGGGCTTCTCCCCTGTGTGTGTTCTCTCGTGTTTTAACAAGTCTCCTTTGTTCCTACACCTGTAGTCGCAGTTGCTACATTGAAATGGCTTCGCCCCAGTGTGTATCATCATGTGTCTTTTTAAGACTGATTTTCGACTGCATTTGTAATCGCAGTGGCTACACTGAAAAGGCTTTTCCCCGATGTGTGTCATCTGATGTATCCGCAAGCTTCCTTTCTGCCTGCAACTGTAGTCGCAGTAGTTACATTGAAATGGCTTGGCTCCAGTATGTCTCATCATGTGTAGTTTTATGTTTGATTTTAGACTGCATTTGTAATCACAGTGGCTACATTGAAAAGGCTTTTCCCCGGTGTGTGTCGTCTCATGCGTTCGTAGGCGTCCTTTCTGCCTGCAACTGTAGTCGCAGTAGCTACATTGAAATGGCTTCGCCCCAGTGTGTATCATCATGTGTCGTTCTAGGTCAGATTTTTTACGGCATTTGTAAACACAGTGACTACACTGAAAACGCTTCTCCCCGGTGTGTGTCCTCTGGTGTACTAGCAAGTGTCCTTTCAGCCTGCACCTGTAGTCGCAGTAGCTACATTGAAATGGCTTCGCCCCAGTATGTATCATCTGGTGTATTTGTAAGTGTGATTGGTTAAGGTTAATATGGATATGGTGACTCTTTATATGGATCCGCAAACTCTTCTTGGAACTTGTTGAATACTCACATTCAGCACACATGAAATTTGTAACACCGTGTTCACTTTTTTCATGCTCTATTACAAGCAATTTAGTTTGAAATGTAGAACTAAAAAAATCACAATTAAATTTCTTGGATCCAGACGATAAGTGAGTACATTGTATGTGTTCTCTTAAAATAGACTTATTTATAAAATGTTCTTCACAGTGTCCGCAGCCATATGGTTTGCCTCCGCTGAGAACAGTCGCGTCGTCACGGAGGCGTTCGAGCACCACGGAACAACCCATCGCGAGCTGTTCTCTAACGCGGGCGGCGCAGCCCTCCGAAAACACTGAAACACAAATTACCAAAACAATTTAAACGGATATGGGGTAGTGAACAAATCACGCGAGGTGTTTTCGGCTACTTTTTGACCCCCTCCTCCCCCTTGGTGATATATGGTGAGGTTTTTGGCTACCCCCCTCCCCCCACACAACCACACGTGTATTTTTTTGAAGTTTTTTCATTCGACCTAATTTTAAGATAAATAGTATTGTATATAGAAAATCTTGTTTATTTTCGTTAAATAGACTCGCTATTTTGAAGTGAGTGAGTGAGTGAAGATTGTTTTTTAACGAAACCGAGAAAAAGCATCTACTCATGTGGTAGGTTTTTTTTCTTAATTTCGTTCACTGTAGAAAAAAAAAATACACGTGAGGTTTCCTTATTAAATTCTTAACGAAAAAGGTTATATTAATTTTTTTGATATGACGTACCATATTCATGTTATGGCTAGATGAACTTCGACAAAATTTTACCGTTGAAAAACTTGTTAAAGTTCAATATAACATAGTACGCGATAGTACTAAAAGAAATCATACAGGAGAATAACCTTCCAAGCTTATTCTCCGTATATGATTTATTTCAGTAGTATCACGTACTAACTTATATTGAACTTCAACAAGTTAATACATGAATATGGTGAATCTTACCAAAAAGTTGTAAATAACCTTTTTTGTTTTAAATTTATTGAGGATAATATCTTACCTTGACACTTTTTTCCTAACTCTAATACTTTTCTCAAAAAATAGGGTTGCACTCTGGGAGTGCCGACAGAAGTGAAAACTCAATGACTAGTCCAAAAATGTCTACAGCACTATCATGACGTCAGCGTTACGTTACGCGTTACGCTGAATAATTTTTTCCCCACCTCAAAAAGTACTCAGCGCCGCTAAAGAAGTTTTCACTTCAAAAAACCGTCAACCGGGACATATTTCATGCTAAAAGGGGGGGGGGGGTTGCGTCAGGGGGAGGGCGAGAGACGCTAGTGTGCGTAAAGCACCACACCCAAAGGTATCATACTACATTCATTGAATGCTGGCTATAATTTGTTTGTCTTCTCCATACATTAGAACATAATTTAACCTAATCATACCCGTATAATGTATATATAAATAAATAGTAATAATAATAATAATCATAATGAGAATCTCGTGAAGGCCGAGAAGGACAAGTCCAGCATGTACCTAGACTTAGCTCACGAGATAACCGCCATGTGGGATGTTGACTCGACGATCATTGTTCCTATAGTCGTGTCAGCGAACGGTCTCATAGCGAAGAGTCTCGACCAACACCTAGAGAGACTCTCGCTGGGTGGTTGGATCAAGGGTCAGATGCAGAAGGCGGTAATTTTGGACGCGGCGCGTATAGTACGTCGATTCCTCACTCTGCGGCCCTGACCACCGGCAGCTTGGGCCCTGCCCCGCTGCCGGCGGCACCCTAGGTTAGGTTTTTTATAATGTGTTTATAATTTTTTTTTATTGTTTTGTAAGTGTTTTTATATTTTACTTTTATATTCATATTATAATTAACCTAACTTAAGAAGAAAAATAAATAAAGAGAATAATCATAATAATCATTTATTTATTTCTTGAATGCGGTACAATAAAGATGTAAAATACAATTTCTCAACAGCACATCCTGCCTGATTAGGCATAGAAATATTGAATATTACCTAAAACTATGACTAGATTCTTATGACCTACCATGCAGCATGCAAAAATAATACAGTCATGATATTTAAATACTACATTATACTATGTATGTAGTGAATAAATAACGAACGTAAATAATAAACTGACCTTGTAATGGGAGCACCCTAGGGCGGTGCCACCCCTCGGGGCCCAACAGGAGCTCGTCCTTGACCTCATGGTCCAAGTATAGTTCAGCCTCCGCGGCCGCCGCGCTCACTCCGCGCAGCACGCTGTCCTCGCACTCCCGCTCCTCCACGCACACCTCTCCAGGCTCCGTTTTCTCGCACACCTCTCCGGGCTCTGTTTTCACGCACACCTCTCCGGGCTCTGTTCTCACGCACACCTCTCCGGGCTCTGTTTTCACGCGCACCTCTCCGTGCTCCGTTTTCACGCACACCTCTCCGTGCTCCGTTTTCACGCACACCTCTCCGGGCTCTGTTTTCACGCACACCTCTCCGGACTCCGTCACCACACACACCTCTGCCTCCTCAAGATGTGCTGTCCGTAGTGACATGTTGTGCACTATAGCTGTAGTAACTGGTACCGGCAGCACCTGCAATGTATGTACATGATTACCTGTGTTGCTTCAAAACAACAAGTCACGAAATTATATGATTTATACAAGATGCACTGGGAACCCCAAGGGTTGTAATCATACATTCCTCAGGTCAAAAAAGTGACCAATATTATACAGGGTGGAACAAAATTTATGGGCCCTGGAGGGAAAGTGCCTTAAAACTTTAAGTTAGCTCATTTCACTTCATCATCATCATGATATCAGCCAGAGGACATCCACTGCTGGACACAGGCCTCCACCACAGAGTGCCACAATGACTGATCTTGCGCCACCCGCATCCAGCGGACTCCCGCGACCTTTACCAGGTCATCAGTCCACCTTGTGGGGGGTCTACCCTCGCTACGCCTTCCGGTACGTGGTCGCCACTCGAGAAACTTTACCCCCCAATGGCCATCGGTTCTACGGACAATGTGCCCTGCCCACTGCCACTTGCATAAGTTTAGCGATTCATTTTACTTAGAGGAGACATTCATTTATTTATAAAAAGAAACAACTTCATCCATGCCTAGACTACTAGTTCATGTTATGCCACTGACTATTAATATCCATTTCAAATCTGAAATACTATGCCCCATCCCTGTGTCACAAAACTGTGCCACGACTATCTAAAATTACTTCATTACCAGAGGTCGGATAGGGTGAGCTATTTGCCTTATAATATGACGTAAGACATGTCAAATTATAAGGTAAACAGCTCACCCTATACGATCTCTGTTCATTACACAATACATATTATTCGTTATGGGGTTGTGCACAGGACAGATTTGAAAAATAAGCAGAGGTAGAGTCTCACTCCCGGCTTTCAGAGACTCTCAGTAAAATTGTTGCCGTATGTGAAAGAGACAGCAATAACTTGTCCTATCTTGTTTCAATATTTTTAATTTAACTGGTTAATTTCGTTCCACAAAAACAAAAGGCGAATGGACAGTTCTTTAAGAAAATCCTTTTCATTCCCAGGATTTCATGAAACCGTTTAGAAAAATTAAACAGTTTTTTTTTCAAAGTTTACTTTTTTTAGAGGTCACCAAGCCCTGGCACAGAATAAATAGTAGGACAGTCGCCATCAGATATTCGCAATCTAATACCTTGACAATAGAGGCGGGTTCAGATATTTGTGAGCGCCTCGGCCGCTCCAATATATATGGTGGCGACTGTACTAGCACTGGATAGTTTCTAAGACAAGAATTATAAAATCACAGTAGGCGTAAACCGGAGGAAATCGCAGCCGGGTCTCAGCGATGCAGCGTCAATTTATTAGGTAAGTAAATATTCTTTATTGCAACAATAATTTATACATTTACATACGTAAAACTGCAAAGAAACTTTAACGGAATAATTGAACCAGGTAACAACAGGCGGTTTTATCGCTTAAAAGCGATCTCTTCCAGACAACCAATAGGTACAGGTACATAGCAAAAACGTCTATATTTTCAGATAAAGAGCTATAATAGATATACACTAATACACACCTATGTATGCCTTTATCTTCGAACACACGACCAACACGACTCGAGGACTACTCGGGCGGGATCGCGACAGTACCGCGGGTTCGGTAATTGATTTATTTGATTACAATATAATTCCTAATATTAAGATTTCGTTTAGAACAATAAATAAATATGAATACTAAACTAACCCCAAACATTTTGACATTTTCTCACTCTAGCTACAGATTAGAAAATAATGCGCTTAACGTAAGGGCTCCACAGATCTTCTACCAAATTTTAAAGCCATAACACACTACCGCACCGCACCGCGTTCTTGGTGCGCCGCACCCAGAAGTGAGAGAGAGAAAGAGATTTGTCAGAAGAAAATAATGCAAAAAAAGGCCAAAACAAAACGGTCACCCATCCAAGTACTGACCTCGCCCGACGTTGCTTAACTTCGGTCAAAAATCACGTTTGTTGTATGGGAGCCCCACTTAAATCTTTATTTTATTCTGTTTTTAGTATTTTTAGGGTTCCGTACCCAAAGGGTAAAACGGGACCCTATTACTAAGACTTCGCTGTCCGTCCGTCCGTCTGTCTGTCACCAGGCTGTATCTCACGAACCGTGATAGCTAGACAGTTGAAATTTTCACAGATGATGTGATTTTTGACCAAAGTTAAGCAACGTCGGGAGTGGTCAGTACTTGGATGGGTGACCGTTTTTATTTTTCTTTCTTTTTTTGCATTATGGTACGGAACCCTTCGTGCGCGAGTCCGGCTCGCACTTGCCCGGTTTTTTGTTATAGCGGCAACAGAAATATATCATCAGTGAAAAATTCTTCTATATAGCTATCACGGTTCGTGAGATACAGCCTGGTGACAGACGGACGGACGGATGGACGAGCGGACGGACGGACAGCAGAGTCTTAGTAATAGGGTCCCGTTTTACCCTTTGGGTACGGAACCCTAAAAAGCGCGAAATTAACCCTTCTAACCCGAAGCGGAAGATAACCCTTCGCGCATATTTTTTTAATTTTTGCAGCTCTTTTCTACTTGGCTAATGGCTTGGCAGACTATACATATTCATAGTTCGTAGTAATGTACAGCCTGGCAAAAAAGAATAGAAATTAAAACGTAGTGTCGCCCCTTCCAGATCAATTAATATAAGAGAACGGGATGACACTACATTGATGCCGCTTTTTAATTTCTACTCTTTTTGCTAGTAGTCTAAGATTTTTATCGGTCATTTGGCCCTCTATGCGACCTTACCAAACTCAAATACCTCACGAAACTCCTTCTGGGAGAACAATCGTGTCAATCAGTCTTCGGGTTGCGGCTTTATATAATATAGATACTAATAAAAACAGGTCAAACTTCTATGAAATTATGACGTATAAATACCACTTTTACTGTGTGGACTATCCAATCCGCTGCAGACTTTTCTTGGTGCGACTATAGAATGTATGGGATCCCATACATTTCACGACTGTTGTCTTTCCGCACATACTCTATATAGCACTGAGAGAAAAATCATCACCAGGAATTTAAAAAACAGTTCTGTACTGGGGGAAAAAATGAAGTTTTAGTAATAATCATGGAAGTTTCACTAACTATTTCTGTAAAATTTATTTATTTCTACAAACAGCTCAGGAATCCTAAATCTAATTCCACAAACAGACTTTAGTAAATGGGGCATTAAACAAAGTCGCTATAACAACAAATACTAAAAACAGAATAAAATAAAGATTTAAATGGGACTCCCATACAACAAACGTGATTTTTGATCAAAGTTAAGCAACGTCGGGAGTGGTCAGTACTTGGATGGGTGACCGTTTTTTTTGCATTATGGTACGGAACCCTTCGTGCGCGAGTCCGACTCGCACTTGCCCGGTTTTTTTTTCTATTTTTGTATAAAAATCTTAATGCGGTTCACAGAATACATCTACTTACCAAGTTTCAATAGTATAGTGCTTATAGTTTTGGGTAAAAGTGGCTGTGACATACGGACGGACACAGACAGACAGACATACATGACGAATCTATAAGGGTTCCGTTTTTTTCCATTTGGCTACGGAACCCTAAAAAACGATTTCGCGGGAATAACCCCATTTCAGTTGTTACTATAGCGACATTACAAAGTTTCCTGGTATTTAGTAGATAGACTTGTTGTGTTTATGTTCATTGTTGTTCCAGGTCAGTTTCTGGTCCAGTGTTACCCCCAGATATTTGACCTCTGTTGAGAACGGAATAGCTTTACCATTCAAATCAAGCGGTTCAAGTTTAAGTTTGTCAGGCTGATTGGTCTGAAGGACTTGGCTAAAGCGTAATCCCCAGCCTTCGGTATAAATAATACCTTGACCTTGTTCCACTGTTCTGGTAAGTGTCCCCAGGCATAACTAGCTCTGAAGATTCTAACCAAATGCGGGATTAGGACTTCAGCTCCTCGCTGCATCAGCACAGTGCTTACTCCGTCCAGGCCGCACGTCTCGTAAGGTTTAAAGGAGTTTATAGCCCACTTCACTATCCCGGGCCTTATGACCAGGGCAGCCTGCCTCCAGTCCTCCGGGCGAGGCTTATGCAGGCCTCTGACCACCTGGGACTGGTGCGACCATGACAAACCATTATGGCTTAAAACTTTATGGGAAACAAGGGGACCCCTTATACAATACAAATTCTCTTTATTGCACACCTCATGACAGAAAACAACACAAATAATACAGAAAATAAGAGGTAAACAAAAACTAAGACCATCCTTAAACAATAAACAACCAAGATAATGTATATTCACTCACACAATGTTAAAACTATGTACATACACCCCTATGGTAAGACGACCGGTCTGGCCTAGTGGGTAGTGACCCTGCCTGCTAAGCCGATGTTCCTGGGTTCGAATCCCAGTAAGGGCATTTATTTGTGTGATGAACACTAATATTTGTTCCTGAGTCATGGGTGTTTTCTATGTATATAAGTATGTATTTATCTATATAAGTATATACTAGATGAAAACCCGGCTTCGCTCGGGTAAAATAAATAATAGTAATAGGTAATACTCATTATTAATTAAGTAATTATTTACTTTTAGACTTCAAACCTTCATCAAGGCGGTTACAAACCTATCTCATCTCAGAAAACTTTAAATCCGTAACATTAACTCGAAAAATTTACTATTCCGATATATCTAAAAACAAATATGTAATTAAAAAATCTCATCTGCTTTTCTGGTAGCAGTTCGGTTCTGTAAGGGTCGCAGTTCTAACCTAACCTAACCCACTTCTGGTTGCAGTTTGGTTCTATAAGGATCACAGTTCTAACCTGACCCACTTTTCGGTTCTGTGAAGGCCGCATTTATAACCTAGCCCACTTTCCAGTCTCAAAAGAGGGAACCCTTTTGTACCTACCCTTCATGGCACTAAAGTGAAAGTATGGAAATTATGACTACTATTTCATTCTTTAATATTAATGCCTATCCGTTAATATTAAATTCGTTAAAAAAAAACTGGATAAGTGCGAGTCGGACTCACCCATCAAGAACGGAACACTTTTAAGTATTTGTTGTTATAGCGGCAACAGAAATACATCATGTGTGAAAATTTCAACTGTCTAGCTATCACGGTTCATGAGATACAGCCTGGTGACAGACGGACAGTGGAGTAAACTGAAATAAAAGGTTCCGTCACACTGGCGCGTTTTCAGAGCCGGGCCTGAGCGTTTTATATGAAAAAGCGGCGCGCCCCGCTCACGCGCCGCACGCGAAACGCGCCTGTGTGACGGAGCCTGAAATATCAAACCGGTCAAGTGCGATTTGGACTCGCGCACGAAGGGTTCCATACTTTTTAGTATTTGTTGTTATAGCGGCAACAGAAATACATCATCTGTGAAAATTTCAACTGCCTATCACGGTTCATGAGATACAGCCTGGTGACAGACAGACAGACAGACAGACAGACGGACAATGAAGTAAAACTGAAACAAATGTCATATACCTACTAAGAAAAACCGGCCAAGTGCGAGTCGGAATCGCTAATAGGTTCCCGTTTTTAGTTACCCTTCAGGTACGGTACCCTAGTATGGTACGGTACCCTAGTCAGGTACGGTACCCTAGTATGAGTGTAATAGATTTGTAACCGGTCAGCAATGTGAGTCCCTTGGAGAAGCAGAGGTCTAGTCTAAACTCCCACTTACCATCGGCATTAACAGCCTTATATGCTTGTTTGCCACCAATATGTCATATTAAAACATATTAATAAAAATTTACTCGGTCAACAATGTGAGTCCCTTGGAGAAGCAGAGGTCTAGTCTAAACTCCCACTTACCATCGGCATTAACAGCCTTGTATGCTTGTTTGCCACCAACATGTCATATTAAAACATTTTAATAAAAATTTACTCGATCAGCAATGTGAGTCCCTTGGAGAAGCAGAGGTCTAGTCTAAACTCCCACTTACCATCGGCATTAACAGCCTTGTATGCTTGTTTGCCACCAACATGTCATATTAAAACATATTAATAAAAATTTACTCGGTCAGCAATGTGAGTCCCTTGGAGAAGCAGAGGTTTAGTCTAAACTCCCACTTACCATCGGCATTAACAGCCTTGTATCTTGTTTGCCACCAACATGTCATATTAAAACATATTAATAAAAATTTACTCATTTCATTGGCCCCGCTTAAATATTTCTTTAATTTGTTTTTAGTATTTGTTGTTATAGCGGCAATAGAAATACATCATTTGTGAAAATGTAAACTGTCTAGTTAATCTAGTTATCACGGTTCATGAGATCTTGAGATACAGCCTGGTGACAGACAGACGGACAGCAGTCTTAGTATTTAATAGGGTCCCGTTTTTACCCTTTGGGTATGGAACCCTAAAGAGTGACCAAGGCCTCCAGTGCCCCAGGCTGGAATCAAAGCAGCGTCCTCTGCTATTGCAGCAGGTGCCTGTGCCATTCTGCCACCGGGCCATCCACGGCGGCATAGGTCGGATTTTTCCAAGTATACTTATGCACTACTTACTGAAGGCTTATTGAATATTTTCTGAAAATAATTTGTTTTGTTCTAATAATATATTGGAGTCCTAGTAATAGGGGTCCCGTTTTTACCCTTTGGCTACAGAACCCTAAAAATCAACCTTGTTTTGGTACTACGCTTAACTATGACTCTGAAATTTTAGCAGGTATTAATGTTTTTTTTGCTGTCACCTGTCAAATTAGAATAGAATAGGATAGAATAGCCTTTATTGCCCAAAAAATTAAATTTCAGTACATATTACATTTAAATAAATTCACATTTCATTTATATCAATTAGTTTTTCAATATTTTTTCCTTAGTAACTTTATTAAATAATTTTTATGACATTGCTTTTTAATAATTATTTCAGTCTGCCTTCTTGGCATAGGCCTCCCCCAGCTCTCTATCCCTTGCCGTCCCTATCCAATTCGGCTCCGCATGCTTCTTTATGTCATCTGACCACCTCATTATTGGTTTCCTTCTCTCCTTTCTCCATCTCTAGGATATATACCATTCCGCTACCTCTCTATCCCACTTATCTTTACCTTCCCTTGCCATATGTCCAGCCCAACCTTTTGCAGTCAAAAGTGTGAACTGGTCAAAAGAACTTTTAACCGACAAAAACAGGCAAGACTGCTTTTGACTGAGCATGTTGGTCAAAAGTAGTTTTACCTGAAAATCATACCTATTTCTGGCAGCAGTTTCGTTTTTAGGGCGTAGCAAAAAAAATAACCCTAACCTACCAAACTCTGGGAACAGTTTCATTTTTAGGGTTCCGTACCCAAAGGGTAAAACGGGACCCTATTACTAAGACTTCGCTGTCCGTCCGTCCGTCCGTCCGTCCGTCCGTCCGTCTGTCACCAGGCTGTATCTCACGAACCGTGATAGCTAGACAGTTGAAATTTTCACAGATGATGTATTTCTGTTGCCGCTATAACAACAAATACTAAAAACCGAATAAAATAAAGATTTAAATGGGGCTCCCATACAACAAACGTGATTTTTGACCAAAGTTAAGCAACGTCGGGAGGGGTCAGTACTTGGATGGGTGACCGTTTTCTTTTTGCTTTTTTTTGTTTTTTTTTTGCATTATGGTACGGAACCCTTCGTGCGCGAGTCCGACTCGCACTTGCCCGGTTTTTTGAGCGTAGCAAAAAAAATAACCCTAACCTACCTATCTCTGAGAGTACTTTTGACTGATAGTAACAGTCACAATTACTATTAACCAATGATTTTCAGGTAAAACCACTTTTGACCAACACGCTCAGTCAAAAGCAGTTTTGCCTGTTTTTGTCGGTTAAAAGTTCTTTTGACCAGATCACACTTTTGACTGCGACATATATACTATCTATATATCTTATTATATTTAATCTTATATTCAACTTACATTGACTCCGGAGATAACTTATTAGCTTTATGCAGTTAGTTCACTTTCCAATTCACCGATACACCTAAAATTTGATTCATAGTCTAAAGCACAGTTATTAAATATGTCCACAATACACTGTAGCTTTTTCACTGTTTCACACTGTTTACAGTCAGCTGGCAATTAAACTCAAAGTTTCTTTGAACAACGTCATTTTCATCTCGCTCACTTATTAGTTTATCACAGCTGGTTCAAGGTTGCATTTCCAGGTAGCTAGTAATGCATTCTGAAATATTAAAATACAACTGAGAGACCGATGGTTATACTAAACACAATACTCCCATGGAACGCTTTGAAGTTCAAATCTCGTTACGTTACGATGGCGTTTGCACTTTGCACTATGTTCGGTGACTATTTTTTATTGTTAACACACACAATACACTATTTAACAGGTTTTTATCACGTATTTTCGAATAAATTAGTAATTCAAAACACCCCAAAGCCGAATGGTTGGACGTCTAGGCAGTGTTGCAATCGTCTTAAAAGCCGTAACAGACTATCGCACGTTCTGGCTTAAAAAAAATTATGTAATAATTATACCGGTATACATATCCATATGAAACGAAACTTAATGCAAATAATAACCATTATACATACCGGAGTCATCAAATAAACAGTAATATTCGTCTTGGTTTTTATTTAAAAAAAAAAACGACCAACCTAACTTGTAAGCATGTTTGCAGTTTCTAAACGCAACAAACGCTGTCAAATGACAACCAACAAATTGAACATTTGCATTCTTTGTCGAAATTTTTTCACTTTTAAATGCAAAATACTCGACAATACGAATTTTGCGGATACATGTTCTCGATTCAAAAGTGATATTTTTTCAAGCTCTTTCGATTGAGCATAATTTCATTCGGTTTTACCGTCAGAGCCGCTCGCGTTTATATATAAAGATATCGTCGCCTAGCACCCATAGTACAAGCTTTGCTTAGTTTGGGCACAGGGCGGACACGCCATACATCAAAACTCGTTTGCGTGTATATGTGTGAACGGCACGTCTGTACACGCGTCATTGTGTGAGTAAGTCGCTTAGGGCTACTATTTACATGTTTTTGAGTTCACGGAGCGTTATCGTTGTACTTGTAACGTAAATATCAAACATTTTTATTCTTAAAATTAAAGAAACAAACATAATTTACAAGATGGTATTTTCTCCTAGATCCTTGCTATAATAAACTGTTCTATTCACAGGTCACAGCTAATATTTTTTGAACGTATATGCGAACTCACCCGTAACCCGTAAAGGCCGTAAAATATTACGTAAAGTATGGTGCGGCAATAAATTACCAAAAATGTCATGTCGAATTGTCGATACACAATTAGCGTGGACTAAATATAAATAATTACAAAACGCTACTTTTTAATATATGTATAATAATTAATAAAAATAAATGTTCTTTATTTCGTGAATTTGAAAAACAACCATACATCGCAAAATACATCGGCATTTTGAACGTTGCGTCATTGCGCCGCGGCGTTGCTAGCCGAACTGAGAGTATGTCAGGAGTCCGTCAGAACTCAGTCGCGGGGCGAGGTAATCCGAGTCGGGGCGGGGCGGTGCGTGTCCGTTCTGTATGATAATACTATTATTTATTCTGTGGTTTGGGGCTAGGTTGATCCATGTAAGATGTCCCCAATATTTATTTATTTATTTATTTATGGTATCTCTAGCTATGGGAAAACATATGACACATACTTACAAAAAGAGATATATTCAACTAAGATTGCTAAAAACTAGAGTCTGGTTAGCCAAAATTTGTTGACAGATATTTCGTTGTTGTATCACCAATTGTCTATGATTTGAAAAAAAAGCTAAAAGTCAGTTGTCAATTCACGTCAGTCATTCAAATTGTTTGCGGGTTATAAGTGGTTTATTTTAAATAATATTAATAATGTCTATACTGAGTGAGGTTCGCAAACTATTATTTAAGCTCGTAAATAATTACGACAATGTGGGAAGTCGATGTGTAGCGTTGTATAACGAAAAACTGCAATGTTTACAACTCCCATACAAATGTAAACAAATTAGAAGGTTGGTGCTCTATAAATATTTTTAATACTTAGCATTTAGCATAGTACTTATGTATTTTTTGGTGATGGTTTAATATTACGGTATTACCGAGCTAGGGCTTATTTACACTACATTTCATTTTTCGCCTTGTTACAATGGTATGATATGAGAAAGTGTTAACATATGTGTTTATCGTTGACTGTACTTTACATAGTGGTAGAAATTATGTGAGCTGACTTCGAGTGCACGTCAACGTATATTTTACTTATATTTTTAGGTACCTTAAGTGTGCATAGAAAATCAAAAATATTTTCTAGTATCAAAACTATAATTACTACTACACAAAGTGTGACAAACATTTGGGTAAAATTTCAGTAGCCAGACTCTATTCTTCATTTTTCTCCATAATCAGATCAGCTCGATTCTTCTCCATAATCAGATCAGCTCGATGGTACCAAAATATTGCATTGTCATCCGATTTATACATCCATGCAAAATTTCAGCTCAATCAGAAACCGGGAAGTGGATCAAAGTTAACTTGCAAGATTTGATTACAGACACACAGACAACGGGACAGGTGAAACTATCATAAATGATTTAAGTACTGTAGAATATTACATTAGTGTATATGATAAAGCAAAACTTGCTGTGATGTTAGAATATAAACACTTGTTGGGGCAGCTGGTCAGGTATAAGAGGCCATCCCACCTCCGGACCTTAACCCATTGGTACTAGAGCCTTTCCCCATATCCATTGGTACCAATGGATATGGGAAAAGGCTCTAGTCAATATACTTACCTAATATCCTGAACAGCTTACCTAAACAAGTAGTAAGTATTTTTAACTGTAAGTATTAACCTAAATCTATACAATACATACATATATGTACAAATAAGGCTAAAACCTTAGTTAAGATAATCTCCAAATTTAGAGACTTTTACTGAGTTCTGACTGTATCAATGGTGTCTTTGCAGGTGCTGTTTCAGGCTGCACTTGTAGTCGCTATTGCTGCGTTGTTAGACTTCGTCCCAGCATGCGTCTTCTGGTGACTTCGTAGGCTTGATTTATCACGGCCTTTGTAATCGCAGTAACTACACCGAAAAGGCTTCTCCCCGGTGTGTATTCTCTGGTGTATTAGCAATTCTCCTTTCCGTCTGCACCTGTAGTCGCAGTTGCTACATTGAAATGGCTTTGCCCCAGTGTGTATCATCATGTGTTTATTTAGGCCTGATTTTTGACTGCATTTGTAATCACAGTAACTACACTGAAAGGGCTTTTCCCCTGTGTGTATTCTCTGGTGTATTAGCAATTGTCCTTTCCGACTGCATCTGTAGTCGCAGTTGCTACATTGAAATGGCTTCGCCCCAGTGTGTATCATCATGTGTCTTTTTAGGACTGATTTTTGACTGCATTTGTAATCACAGTGACTACACTGAAAGGGCTTCTCCCCTGTGTGTGTTCTCTGGTGTTTTAACAAGTCTCCTTTGTTCCTACACCTGTAGTCGCAGTTGCTACATTGAAATAGCTTGGCCCCAGTGTGTATCATCATGTGTGTTTCTAGGCCAGATTTTTGTTTGCATTTGTAATCACAGTGACTACACTGAAAAGGCTTCTCCCCGGTGTGTGTCCTCTGGTGTACTAGCAAGTGTCCTTTCTGCCTGCACCTGTAGTCGCAGTGGCTACATTGAAATGGCTTCGCCCCAGTGTGTATCATTATGTGTTTTCCTAGGTCGGATTTTTGACTGCATTTATAATCACAATGACTACACTGAAAAGGCTTCTCCCCGGTGTGTGTCCTCTGGTGTACTAGCAAGTGTCCTTTCAGCCTGAACCTGTAGTCGCAGTTGCTACATTGAAATGACTTCGCCCCGGTATGTATCATCTGGTGTATTTGTAAGTATGGTTGGTTAAGGTTAAGATCGATATGGTGACTCTTTATATGGATCCGCAAACTCTTCTTGGAACTTGTTGAATACTCACATTCAGCACACATGAAATTTGTAACACCGTGTTCACTTTTTTCATGCTCTAATACAAGCAATTTAGTTTGAAATGTAGAACTACAAAAATCACAATTTAATTTCATGGATCTAGACGATAAGTGAGTACATTGTATGTGTTCTCTTAAAATAGAATTATTTATAAAATGTTCTTCACAGTGTCCGCAGCCATATGGTTTGCCTCCGCTGAGAACAGTCGCGTCGTCACGGAGGCGTTCGAGCACCACGGAGCAACCCATCGCGAGCTGTTCTCTAACGCGAGCGGCGCAGCCCTCCGAAAACACTGAAACACAAATTACCAAAACAATTTAAACTATTTTAAACGGATTATGGGGTTGTGAACAAATCACGCGAGGTGTTTTGGGCTACTTTTTGACCCCCTCCTCCCCTTGGTGATATATGGTGAGGTTTTTGGCTACCCCCCTCCCCCCACACAACCACACGTGTATTTTTTTGAAGTTTTTTCATTCGACCTAATTTTAAGATAAATAGTATTGTATATAGAAAATCTTGTTTATTTTCGTTAATAAATAGACTCGCTATTTTGAAGTGCAGAGTGAAGATTGTTTTTTAACGAAACCGAGAAAAAGCATCTACTCATGTGGTAGGTTTATTTTCTTAGTTTCGTTCACTGTAGAAAAATACACGTGAGGTTTCCTTATGAAATTCTTAACGAAAAAGGTTATATGTGACGTTATTTATGAAAAGGGACCTTATCGTCGATGGCGCTTACGCTCCGATATTAATACAATGCCGCGCGACGCTGAGCGGCGTAAGCGCCACCGACATTAAGGTCCCTTTTCATAGATAATGCCCCATATTAATTTTTTTGATATGACGCACCATATTCATGTTATGGCTAGATGAACTTCGACAAAAATTTACCGTTGAAAAACTTGTTAAAGTTCAATATAACATAGTACGCGATAGTACTAAAAGAAATCATACAGGAGAATAACCTTCCAAGCTTATTCTCCGTATATGATTTATTTCAGTAGTATCACGTACTAACTTATATTGAACTTCAACAAGTTAATACATGAATATGGTGAATCTTACCAAAAAGTTGTAAATAACCTTTTTTGTTTTAAATTTATTAAGGATAATATCTTACCTTGACACTTTTTTCCTAACTCTAATACTTTTCTAAAAAAAAAAGGGTTGCACTCCGGGAGTGCCGACAGAAGTGAAAACTCAATGACTAGTCCAAAAATGTCTGCAGCACTATCATGACGTCAGCGTTACGTTACGCGTTACGCTGAATAATTTTTTCGCCACCTCAAAAAGTACTCAGCGCCGCTAAAGAAGTTTTCACTTCAAATACCGTCAACCGGGACATATTTCATGCTAAAAGGGGGGGTTGCTCAGGGGGAGGGCGAGAGACGCTAGTGTGCGTAAAACACCACACCCAAAGGTATCATACTACATTCATTGAATGCTGGCTATAATTTGTTTGTCTTCTCCATACATTAGAACATAATTTAACCTAATCATATCCGTATAATGTATATATAAATAAATAGTGAATAAATAACGAACGTAAATAATAAACTGACCTTGTAATGGGAGCACCCTAGGGCGGTGCCACTCCTCGGGGCCCAGCACGAGCTCGTCCTTGAACTCATGGTCCAAGTATAGTGCAGCCTCGGCGGCCGCCGCGCTCACTCCGCGCAGCACGCTGTCCTCGCACTCCCGCTCCTCCACGCACACCTCTCCGGGCTCTGTTTTCACGCACACCTCTCCGGGCCCTGTTTTCACGCACACATCTCCGTGCTCCGTTTTCACGCACACCTTTCCGGGCTCTGTTTTCACGCACACATCTCCGTGCTCCGTTTTCACGCACACCTCTCCGGGCTCCATTTTCACGCACACCTCTCCGTGCTCCGTTTTCACGCACACCTCTCCGTGCTCCGTTTTCATGCACACCTGTCCGGACTCCGTCTTCATACACACCTCTGCCTCCTCAAGGTGTGCTGTCTGAAGTGACATGTTGTGCACTATAGCTGTAGTAACTGGTACCGGCAGCACCTGCAATGTATGTACATGATTACCTGTGTTGCTTCAAAACAACAAGTCACGAAATTATATGATTTATACAAGATACACTGGGAACCCCAAGGGTTGTAATCATACATTCCTCAGGTCAAAAAAGTGAAGGGAGGGAAAGTGCCTTAAAACCTTAAGTTAGCTAACTTAGCATTTTACTTCATCATCATTGGCGACATTGGCGACAAATTGGCGGAAGGCCGCCTACGCTGGTACGGCCACGTCATGAGACGTGATGAAACCCACATGACAAGAGCTGTACTAAACATAAGGGAGGGTAGCCGAGGCCGAGGACGACCCCTCACAACTTGGAGCAGCACCGTTAAAAGAGACATGGAGGCAGCAGGCATAGATAAAGTATGACAGCAGACCGCATAAAGTGGCGGAATGGTATAAGGAGGGCCGACCCCAACTAGAGATGGGAATAATAATGGCCAGGAAAAAGAAGAAGAAGAAGATCATCATGATACCTGTAGTACTCCCCTAAGTACTAGATAATTACGTTCACTGGCTCGATACCACACCA